>NW_028263386.1:26532500-27175000 GCF_051168715.1 Poecilia mexicana | reverse complement strand
GTTCATCTCCTCCTCACTGGCTCCTACGCCTCGCCACACAAACAGGCCATTCGGAGATTTCAGCACAAACACATCATTGGTGTTCAGGTTGGAAGCAGAAGCCTCGACCTGAAAGAGGAAGTAAAGAAAACTTAGAACCTGTGCTACACACCATAAATCGTCATCCCTGCACACCAACTCACCTCCACGGCCCGTGTGGCACCGGATGAGCTCTGGCGGATGTGAAAGAGACGAGTGGCAGCGGCCTGTGACTGCCCGTCTTTACGAGAAGTTCCACCGCTGTGGATGATCATGGGTTTGCCCTGGAAGATGCTCATCAGGTGGGGAGGCTCTTGACCCTGAGTCACTCTCACCTGTGGATAAGTGGAACTAAGTTATTTATTTAATCCAAAGGAGAGGGCAGCAGCTTCTCCAGTTACTGCAACTGGCTCACAGTTGCAGTAATTGCAGTGCCACATATTGGAAATGTTCTTCAGGTGATAGGAGGCCGACTTTGCAACTGTCTTTATGTGACTTTGAAGGTTCAAACCTGAGTCCATCACTACTCCCACTACATGCATCGGTAACTTGATGCATTATTTCTTATAATCCGAGCAGAGAAGAGGGGCACTAAGATGGAACCTTGGGGTACCCCTCATATGATTTCTGTCTGATGAAAAATCACATACTGGTACAAAGAAGTCCCTATTCTTTAGTTAAAACTCAAACCAGTCATGTACTGGATCAGAGGGTCATTTCAGTAGTATGTCATGGTACCAACAGAGCCATGATATACCATGATAGGTTTCCCCACAGTTCATATTTGCATGTATGCAGATGTCGATGAACACTTTGACAAAGGCATTCAACTCAATATTCTGTTTATTTTAAATTTTTCTTCTCGTGCCTGCAATTCACTGTTCATTAACTTGTTGTTAAATGAAGCTAACAAGTCCTGCATCAAATGAGTCAAGACATAAAAACTCAGTAGAGAGGGTTTATTTTAGCATAGCTTTAAAACGAATCACTAAGGAATTAAATTCTGATACCTTGGTGTTCTTTTAAAAGGTCACTGTGAAAATAGGGTTTGTTAAAAAATTAAGTCACACTGCCCTCTGCTGGATATCTGCAGTAGTTATTTTTGTTTGCGTTATCAAATGGAATAACGTTGAATAGATTTTCAGATTAGCATGGCACAAGAGTTCTATTTTATGTGATCCATATCAAGTTGTAACTGTTTGTCAAGTTGTACCTAAAGTTGGTTGAATAAATTAAAAATCAAGCAAATTTCATATTTTCAGTTTTTAATGTCTCATTAAATTTCAGTTTTCAAAAAAAATATTAATTTAATAATTTTTCATTCGAAAAATAGAGAATCTGTTTTTTCTATTTTGTATCTGTTAAGGGACTTGCAGATGCAACTTAGCTTAATCTGGCAGCGTGCATCAAACTGTGACATTTTTGTTTGAGCCGCACACTGCCCCTTTGTAAATGTAGTTTATTATGATCTATGACTTTCTGAACTAGATACCAGTTTGCTCTGTTTGTCTGCATAACCAAGAGGTGTCTTTGTGTGTCATGTTCCAACCTGAACTGGGGATCCTCCCATTGAGTCATCCAGCTTCACTGTGAGGAACGCTGAAGCCGCCAGTTCGTCCTGCGTGCATTTCAGCCCCTGCCTGACGGAGGAACACACACAGTCTGAGAGATTCTCCTTCAGCTCGTCTCCAGCATTTCTAACTGTGTCTGAGCTCTGGTTCCTCACCAGGTGTAGATGATGTGTTGCTCCCTGCTCCCCTGTCTGTAGCTGTAGAGGATGAGGTAACAGTCTCCGCCATAGAAGTGGCCGTGAGTAGCAGGATCCACCGGGACCTTCTCCCCGCCTTCCACTCGCCAGATCTGAACACCAGAGAATTTTTTTTTTTTACTAAGGTTATTATAGTTAATGAGAACAAACAGAATAGCAAAAACTGAAATTGAGGAAACACTTTTGTTAACAGAAATAAATAAAAACAATAATCAATGGGGGGGAAACTAACTGGAACTATGTTGGGCATTTATAAAACTTACTAAAACATACAGAAATTATTGAAATAATAGCCTTTGGTTTTGTGTTTAATGATCTATTTCAAACTGAAGCGAAACTGATATTTTTTGCCTACACAAGCAGTTTATGTGAGCTGTTGGCAGAACTCATACTAGTACGCAAAATGACGACAGCAAAACCTGAGAGAAAACACAAGTCAGTTGGTTGTTCAACTGTAATTAAAGACATTTTGTGAAAATGGAGTCTTCTGTTCAGTATTTATTACCCAACTGATGTATACATAATCACAATAAAAATACTTTGACATTTTTGAATTCTGCACCTTATAATTAACCAAAATATGAAAAACTAAAACTACTACTACTACATAAAAAAACTAAGCTAAATCTAAACAATATTTACACTGCAAAAAGACAAACTAACTTACAAGTAACTTTTCAACAAGGTTTTTATAGTTAACTTTTAAGTATTTTTCTCTAGATTCTAGAATAAATATTTTTAGAACATTTGAAATAAGACTGAACTAACTTATAAGTAGCTATAGGACTAGTTCCATAGGCAGATTATTTCACTTATAACACATTTTTTTCAGATGTCATAAGTCAAATAATCTGCCAATAGAGCAGATTATTTGACTTTTTCATCAATGTTAAGGAATTATTGACTTAAAACAAGCTGGGACAAGTTGTTAAAAAGTTACTTGTAAATTAGTTTTGTCTTATTCCACATGTATTCACATGTACTAAGACATTTTCACCAGAAGCTTGACCAAAAATACTTGCTAAGATTTTGTGCTTTAGCAGCGTAACTAATAATAGCTAATAAAAACAAGAAAACACACTCTAAAAACTAATAAAACTAACGACATTAGACAAACAAAAAGTAACAGCAAAATTAAACTAAACTATCCTGAAAAACCAAAAACTATCATACCCCTGCTTTTCACACAGGCTGGTGACCCGACTCTCTGTGCCAGGTTGCTTTCAGAAACACACTCCTACCTGGATCTTGCCTTTGCCGTCATCCACCATGCCGTGCTGGGCAGCCATGACTGTGTTTGTGTGCAAGGTGGAGGCATCAAAAGGCACTTGTTCCACTTTGGCGATGCGCCCGATAGCGTAGGCCTTACTGGGTCCTGTTGTCTCATCCTTGTCCCTCCAGTCGCTGAAGAACTGCTTGAACAAGGTCGTTTCTGCTCCGGCAGGAAGGACTTGGATCTGCAGGTGTAACTTGACTGTTAGCTTTAGCTTAGCAAAACTTTGTGGGACTTTTTAGACTGGTTAAGGATGCAGGGACCTTACCTGTGTTTTATTGCTGTACCCCTTGTCTTTGATGAACTGCTGTCCTGCAGACATGGCGGCTTTACGCTCGGAAGCATTGGCCTTTGGACCTGTGAGAGTTAAAAGGAGAAGGCCATCAGTTTATATTGTGGTGCAATTCTAATTTAATTAAATGCTTCGTAAAAAAAAAAAAAAAAAACGACAGCAAGAAATACTAAAATATAGTTTTTGTTCATGTATGACTTTCCACTCATCATTGTCATATTATTTTGGACTTTTAATATCACTTTAAGTTGTGCTCTAGAATTGTAGCATCTTCGTTATGCTAGTTGTGATTTATTATTTTCATAGACTTTTGTTCATAATTTTTTTTTTGGTTGAGGTGTTGCATGTTTGGACAACTGTCCCATCTGGTTTTAAATGCAGCTGGCAGGACTTTTGTTCTTAATTATTACTTTCGGACAGTTGTTATGACGTACAACTGTGGCAGAAAGATTTTGCAACACGGCCAGCTGATTAGCATCTCAACACTCAAACACGTGAATTTTGACCCCAAATCCGAAAGAGTTCTAAAGGGGTCTTCTTGGATGCAGAGCTTTACCAAAGAGAAAAGAGAGAAGGAAGAAGTTCACATAATTTCTGTCATCGATCATAACAAACAGGGATCATATCCCCGACTCCATTGTCTCCCAGTCAGACAGAGACTTAAAGAAGAGCGGCAAAAGCAAATGAGGTGGATTAGCAGTGCTTCCTATCAACTGATGGTGTCTACCAGGACATATTACTGTGAAATATCGTCCTGGTCATGACAGTTATAACTGTCATACAGCAACAGTCTTCAGTCAGAAGCTTCTTCAGATTCAGTGTGAGACCGACTGCTACCAGAGATCCTTCCTTCCCACAGAATCACCATCCACAACCACACTCATTTACAGAAATGCCAATTAATGTGGATTGTCCCTACCAAGTAAATGAAAATAAAATTAAACAAAATTTGCTACATTCATCTTTCTGTTTGTCCCATGAGTGTCGCTTTAATAATTTTTCTGCTACATCATCAAGACATGAACACTTTCAGTACCCTTCCAAACAAAGATGTTCCTGTCCACCCCATTGTCCAGGATGTAGCACTCCTCAGGGGACAACATGGCCTGTTTGAAGGGACTGGACTGAGCCACAGCCGTCACCTTCATGGAGCCAGAGGCATCTGAGATCTGAAGAGCAACAACACACAGTCACATTAAAGTGGTTTGAATAAGCAAACATGAAATCTGTGGTTTGTAGACTGTAGTAGAGTAAACAGCTTTGTTTTAGGAGGTCCCATGACTTTACAGACATTACAGACAGTTTAATATTTACCATGTAGAGGGCGCCCTTCTTCCTGTTGGAGGTGTCCACCTTGTCATCATCCGGAGTGCTGGGAGCAATGGTGGGTTTGGATCCTAAAGCCTGAACAAACAAGCTGAAGAGTCAGTCACTGTGATTTTGTCTCCATCAGTAAACCAGCAGAATGGCAGCAATTTGATTGGTTGATGTGAGGTCCCACTAACGTCAGCCAGATCAAAACTAAACTTAAGAAAAAGGATCAATCTCAAACTGCCCCCTGCCCCATATTCAGGTTCATTATTCCTCTGCGATGTAAAGGAAGTGTTTACAATGTCACCATGGCACAGAACTGGCACAGAGACAAAGAGCATCTTTGTGTCCGCCCATTCCCACGCCGACCGACATTAATTCCACAGAATGATTCTGATTGAGGCTCACACTCGATGTGGTTCATCAGGGAAAAAAAGAGGAATGTGAGAATGTTTCACCTCTATGATTTCAGAAGGCTCGCCTCCTTCCTCCACCATGTGCACCTTGGCTCGGCCATTTCTCTCATTGTCTCTGATGTCGATGGCCACCTGGGAGGCCTTGAGCCGCTCGAAACGGTTACACTCACTGCCGCACCACTGGTACACATCCTGCGGGACACGGAGAAAAAGAGAAGAAAAGGATGTTTGAACCCTCAACTGTTTGGAAAGACAAGAAGACAGGAGCATCACCTGCAGCATCATTTATGACTTTAGGAGGCCAGTTACTCTACACCGAGAAAGCCTTTGACTCCTAAAGTCATAAATGATGCTGCAGATGATGCTCCTGTCTTCTTGTCTTTCCAAACAGTTGAGGGTCCAATTTTTCACAAATTCAAAATTATATAATCCAATCAAATTTCATTTGTGTAGCACATTTCAGCAACGAAGCAGTTCAAAGTGCATCATAAAAACACAAAAATCAACAACTGAAACATTACATTACATTTATTCAACACCACATACAGTGTGTTGCAAAACTGTTTATCCCCTGTAGTGGAAAATTTTACGATTACCACATGATTATAAGTAAAACAATGCATAGCAGTACAATGACTCTTGTGTAATGCACGTGCTCATGAAAAAGTCTTCTGAAGCCATTTCTATGGCCTTGGTGTTACAATAAAGTTGTTAAATTGTTTCTACTTGCACCCTCATGACGTGCTTGATTCCCCAAGTGAAAGAAGAGACGTGTGCTTCCAATCTGTTCTGTAACCAAGTAGATTCTCAAACTATGTGATTGGAGTGAAACCCTCCCTATAAAACTGTATGCTGTGTTCTGATCCAGGCTCTTTTTCCTGACTGTGTTCAGTGAGCAGAGGCTTCAAACGCTGGAAAGCATTTGAATAAATTCTGATTACGAATGTCTTATTTCTCTGGTTCTTTGGGCTTTAAAACAGTTTTTCCTCTCTCTTTGTTAAAGAAAAATTTCCACAACAGTTTGGCGACACAAACAGGATCCGGACAGTTGGAGAGGTCGAGGGAGACGGGAGATCAGAAGCATTAGCCTGAGGAGTTTGACTTTTCAGTCCACCTCCACGTCAAACGAGGGGAGTCTGCCTACTGACCGGATCCATAAGAACTTTAACAGTGAGGACTGTTTCAATTGGGTTTTGTTGTTGTTTGTTTGGTTTTTTTATTTATTTATTTGTGCTGGGACAGAAATAAATAGACTGCTGGTGAACTAAGGTTAATATAATCCAGTAGGGAGTAAGGATAATTATCTAAAGAGTAGATAGTGGGTATTTTTATACTCACTATCCCTGGGTATAAAAATACACAGGGTTCAAAAACTGTGCAATTTTATAAAATGTTTATCTTTTTACTCTTTTTTTGGAATAGATAGTAGGTATCTTTATACCCACTATCTAAAAGTTAGATATGGCTATTTTTAATCTTTTTTCACCTTCAAGTAAAGAAAGTAGCTATCTAGAAGACAGATAGTGGGTGTTTTTAGTCTTTTTTTTACCTCCAAGAAAGAAAGTAAAGAAAGTAACTGTCTAAGGGAAGATAGTGGCTGGTTTTTAGCATTTCTACACATTCAAAGAAAGAAAGCCAGTGGAGAAACGTCTCACTGAAAAAATAGGTTCCGGATCCTCAAAGAAAAGCTCGGAGTGGCCTGGTCCTGAGCCTAGCAGTTATATTTATAACCTAATGTCAGAAAAATACATACATATATGTATATACAGCCCATTTTACTCTTAACAATTGCTATAAAAAGTTTTCACCAACTTGGATCAGTGATAATAAAAAAAATGGCTTTTTGGCTTTTTTTGGACAAAATTGTTAAACAAAAAAGAATTTACAAAATAATTGATCGAAACATACTCTATTATCAAAGTGAAAAAAGATTTTTACTAAATAAGGACAATTAAAAATATTTAACATAAAATAAGTGATTGCATAAGTATACATTCACCTTTACAGTGATTGACCTCATTCAACAGAGGTCCAGCAAACTAGTGCTAGTCGTCTCACAATGAGTGAATGGAGATCACCTGAGTGCATTGTGTGTCTCAAAGACACTTGAGTATGGAAGGTCCATTCACTGATTCCTCTGGATCCCTGGTTACCATAAAGACTAAACAACACTCCAACTAATCACAGAAAAGGTCTAAGTCAGGGGATGGATATAAAAAATCTCTAAGGCCCTTCACTTTCACTTTAAATTTATAAAACACCACCAGTAGAATTAAAATGATAGTCATAAAACCTTTTACCTGAACTATTAAGAAGTTATCATATCTGGCTGGACATTCAGAGGCATCATAAGGACTCTCACCTTTCCCAGGTCGATGATGAAGCAGTCTCCCTTGTTGAAGCTGGACCAGGACATTTCTACTTCAGTTGCTCTGATGGCTCTGCGGCCCTTTACGTGCAGCAGGCGCTTCACGTTCATGTCATTGGTCACCACGTGCTTGAAGCCTGAAGCCACGCCGCCTTTCTGCAGAAGAAAGTCACAGCTTAATGTTGGAGAGCATTCCAAACTCATCACACGTTCCAGGAAACATGTACTTTGCGGTGGAAAGAGAATTCCTTCAAGTTAAATCAAGTTTGTTTGTAGAGTTAACTTCAGCAACGAGGCAGTTCAAAGAAGACATAAATTTACAGTTTTATCAAATGTAATTATCAAAATCATCAAGCAAATATCATGGATTATTTCATTCTCAAGCACAGAACAGAAAATTTCAACCTTTGAGCACACTTGATTAAAAATGATTGAATAAATAAACGATTTATTAGAACAGGAGCCACATCGACCATTCAGAGCACTTTACACTCAGTCACACGGTTCTGATCTGCAGATGTTTGGACTTTTAGAATCAGGTATTTTCTGTTTTGATCATTTCTCTGTCGTTTGTTTTCTTATATTTGGTCATTTTAGTTTATTCCTTGTGTTAGTTCAGTTTGTGTTTTGTCTCTGTTTTTCTTCTTTACCTCGCTCTCAGACGACCATCCTGCTCCTTGTCCCAGCTGTTCGTCATTCCTTCACTTTCCCTCACCTGCTTCGCTCCTCTGTTATATCCACTCCCTCCTCAGTATATTTAAGCTTCCTGGTCACATTGTTTTCTCTGGCTGCATTTCATTAACATAGGACTTTTTTATATCCTACAGAATAAATGTAACTAAATTCAAAGCTGGATTTTATCCATTTTTTTACTCTGATCTCTCTCTACATGCCTGTGACAATATCTCCATCTAATTAATGGAAATGTTCAACAAGGTTGAAGATTTTCTGAAACTGAAGAAAAATGACAGAATATCTGTTTCAGATAAAAAAAAAAGACAGTAATATACTATAAACTGCACCAACTGCAGTTTTCTGGCTGATCACTGATCTGCCGATTCTGATTTTTGCCAATTCTAATTTTATTTTTAAATAACTGACACTGTCAGGTATTGTAAGGTCACAATACACCTTCAGTGATCCAGTTTTTTTTTTTTATTTTATTGAAAAACATTAAACTATGCATGTGAAACAATACAAAGTTGGTATAGCTGCACACGAAGCAGATAAATTAACTTATAACATGGGGAAAAATTCTGAAGTGAAATAATCTGGAATTGGCATTTTTTAAAAATCTATGTTAAGAAATGATTGAGCTCCTACATGTAGCTGAAAAGTTACTTGTTAGTTAGTTTTGTAGCATAGCAAAACCAGTTTTTAGTAAACATGTAAAGGAGCTCCTGATGGGATGTGTTGGAGAGGAGCAGTGTGACTTCTTTGACAGAGGAGTTTGATGGAAACTAAAGCTGTCATTTCAGGAGGACAAGAAAGGGAAGCATGTAGTTCAGTTGCTGGTTCAGTGGAGCTTTCTCCAGCATGAGTCAGACCTTCAACCAGAGACGGATCACTAAATTCAGAGGAATTCACTGTTTGGACCTCCAAATGAACACCAGATTTATGCTGTTCTTCCCGCTGCGTGGTTGTTAAAAGTTTCCGCGGTAACAATTCAGCCCCTGTTGTTTCCCAACAATGGAGTTGCCAGCCCTGGAAAACCTGATGATGTTTGGTTCTGTTGCTTCACTGTGAAAGAGCGTCTGGACCAACATGTGCAGCGCAGAGTTTCCAACCTCCAAATAAAGTAGTAAACAAGAATTTGAGCTAAGTGCATTCAGCTAAAGCCAAGCTTGTAGGCGTGGTTTGTTTCTCTCTGTGTGTAGGTGTGTGCGTGTGTCTGTGTGTGAACGAGGTTTTTATATCCTTATGGAAACCTATTTATGTCTACAATGTGAGGTTGTGGGGACCACTGCTCCTTGTGGGGACATTTTCTTGGTCCCCATGAGGGGAAATGCAGTTTTTGGGTTAGGAGTTAAGTATGTGTCAATTAGAAGTAGGGTTAGAGTTATGCTGTAGAAAATGAAGGGAGGTCAATGTAAAGTTCCCGCAAGACATGAAAACATGACTGTGTGTGCATGTGTGTCTAAGTGAGAAACACATGGCTGGTAAAAGTGGTTTGGCTTTGAGCTTCAGATGTCCCCCTTTGAACTAGCTGGTTGGGTGAGTTAAAGCCAATCAAAATTAGACACACCCTGAAGCTGAAGTGGCTCTTAGCTGAACGTGTGGCGTGTTCTCTGAACTTCTAATCATAACCTCCTCTGTGCCAAAGTTCAGAAGACATAGCAATCATTAAACAGGGTAATTATGTGTAGGTCAACAGATCATAGATTCTTCTTCTTCTTCTTCTTCTTCTTCTTCTTGTTCTTCTTCTTCTTCTTCTTCTTCTTCTTCTTCTTCTTCTTCTTCTTCTTCTTCTTCTTCTTCTTCTTCTTCATTCCATTAGTCATTCTGACTTTCAGTGTATGTGAATTTAGTTCCCTTTTATTTAAATTGGTAAAACTTTAATTAGAAGCAGTAAAAAAGAGATTTACTTCATCATTTAGTCCTCAACTCAGTGCTAAAGTTTTGTTTTATTTATAGAACATAAAGTTTTGTGACTGATGATCTGCATGATGCCGGGAAGATGGGACGTGAACTGAACGCTATCATCTGCATAGAGAAATGCATGATGTTAAACAGGCATAAAGCTAAAAATGTTCCATTCTTTTAGTAGATAATCATTAATTGGCAATAAATCACCTGAAGTGACATTAGTGTTGCTTTATGAAGTGTGCGTAACATTGAAACATGCATTATATTGTGTGATAAAAGTAAAAACTAACTGCCACTTGTCAGCTTCCTTGTAGACAAGTTCATATACAACTTGACTGTTTTCACACATCATCACATTACATTCACAAACTTCATGGGGATTTTATGTGATCGACCAACACAAAGAAGCACATGTTAAATAATTGGAAGAAAAATTATGCATAGTTTTACAAATAAAAAGATGAAATGTATGGTATGTATTTGTATTTGTACAAAAGATGGCAGAGATTTTGCCTCTGCTGGACGTTTGTGAGAAACAGGAATTGTAATGATTAAGAGAGTGCAAATGAACCCTAAGTGAGGTTTTCAACATTAATTCCAAATGTGAAGATATGCATATATAGGAAAAATAGCTAAAACAGCTATTTGAAGCAATTATACAGGATTAAGAAATTATTTTAATAAAGGTTACATCTCAACATATTTGAGTTTAATTCAACTGTTTCAGGATTTTGTGTTATTCCCTGACAGGAAATGTTTCATCTTTTTGATAAAGGATGAGTGTAAAAAGGTACGCAATGAAGAAAGTTATTGATTGTATTTGATTAACAGCTGGAAGGATCAAAAACAAAGGAAAGGTGAAAATAATGTTGAAAAGAACATGAACATGTTTTATATTATCGGGTTAAAATACATATAAACCAGATAACATTGTGTCCTGTCAGAGAGCGACGCTCACCTGGTACTTGATTCCTGACTTAAAGTATCCCAGGAAGGTGTTGGACTCGTAGTTCTGCACCTCCCTGTACTGGACCGGCCCACCGCCCAGGAAGTCATCCAGCTGCGTGGCAAAGATGGCCGCCGCTCCACTCTCATCCTGCGAGCACTCGTCGCCTGCAGAGGACAGAGACAGCAGCTCTCTGTGTTTCACTGCATTTACAGAAGGACTGCGCTTCTTTCAGAGCAAACAGCTGCTCTCAGGTTGGTTTAGTCACATTAACCAAACACACATATCCTGAATGACACATTGCTTTATTCCACCTTACCAGACTTTATTTGTATTTCTGTGGTTTAAAGACATTTTCCTGCTGCATAACACACAGCGGTTTCTGTTTTTGGGTCCCTGTTCTTGTTTTGCAGCTGAAGCATTCAGGGAACAACTGACTCCAGGTTTTAGTTCGGAACGTGCAGAGAAGTTAAACCTGACTGGCTGCGGTGTGTGTGTGTGTGGGGGGGGGGGCATGATAACCACAGAGAAGAGAAAATGCAAATGGAATTTCACAAGCAGCTCTGACTTTCAGGACAGAATTTTTGAGCTTGCCATACAGAAGAGGATGTTTCAGCCTCCAATTTCAAAATAAAAGGAACTTGCTATTTTGTCTTGTTTTGGTTATTTTGCATGTAAGCACTGTGTTGCATGCATGCACAATAATTGCATCAGCTTTGGAGGAAGTGAAATTTAGAATTATCTATAGCGAGACATTAAAAAGCTGACATTAAAAAGACTGCAATATATAAAAACTGTGATAGACCAATGCAATGTTGTGCATTCCTGTAAAGTAAAAGTAAGAAAAGATCCCATGGTGTTAAATTTATTTTAAGTGTGGTGTGCATTTGTATTCATTCCCCCAGAATCTGCAGAACTGCATTTTGCTGCAGCGCAAATATTAAACATTCTGCCTATTGTTCTTTGGAATTGTCAGATATGCTCACCTTCCCAGAATATTGGCCTATGTCATTTTTGGACAGAAAAAAATAACTTCTGGAAAAAAATGACTTGGGCCATTAATTTAAGAAGGTAGCGTCATGCCACCAAATCCCAAATGGATTCAGGTCTGGACTTTGACTGGGCCATTCTGACATTTAATATGCCTTTATCTTAACCTTTCCTTTGAAGTTCTGGCTGTATGTTTAGGATCATTGTCTTGTTTGTCTTTTCTTCCACTTTTAATTACTCCTAATAAAACACTTTGAAACTTTTAGAAGACAAATTTTGAAAATGTTCAAATGGCTATGAATAATTTCGTTCATCAATGTCAAGAAATAAACCCGGTGCCTTAGAAAATGAATAGTGAAATCATAAAATCTATGGTCAGGGCAGACTTAGAATAAATTTTGTTCTGCAAGAGATCTCTCAGCCGTCTTGGGGTTTTATGTGTGTGTTTCAGTCTCACCTAGCCACATGTGTATGTTGTAGGACGGTGCTGAGGTGGTGAAGAGCAGCAGGTAGGCGTCCCCGGTGTAGAAGCTGCCATGCAGCGCTTTGGGGACGGGTTTGAGGTCCATGTTCTCAATGCGCCACACCTGCAGCCCCGGACCCTTCCCCGCGTCTTGAAACTCCTTGTGGGAAACCATAATGGCTCTGAGGGGAGAGATGGGAAACCATGGAGATGCAGGAGAGACTAAAGTTCAAGCTGAATTTGCAGAACATAGATGTTTGTGAACCTAAAGGCAGGACAGATGATAAAGAGTCAGAAGACACGCAGCCAGCATAAGCACACATTGACAAGTAAGTTCTATATACAGCATCGGCATCATGACATGTTTCCTGAGCAGCGCTGATAAACAGAGGATGTAGTGAAGAACAGAGAGAGCGGAACCTGCTGTGGTTATCAGTTATTAACTTGTGATCTATTTCTTATTTGAGTATTTGGTGGCTTACAAAACTAGATAAGACAGTTCTGAGAACTTCACTTATCCCCACTGCTGCCTTAAAGCCTATAGATGCATCAAGAGCATTAGCCAATGAGCAACTTGGGTCATTTTAGAAAAAATAATAATATTTAATTAAACTTTAAATATTTTTCTCCCATGTCTGTCGTCGTCTTTGTCTCTCCATGCCAGACGTAACGTGTGCAGGATGATGCATGACTCAAACACACCCTGGTTATCCACTGATTCCATCAAGTCAACTGAGCAAGAGGAGGAACAACTCGTTTCTCACTCCTGTTTGGTAAAATAAATTTGCACTGACACTGCCTGGCAACCAGACCCACCACACTAAGATTCATATTCAGTGAACAAATACACTGAATTTCACAAAATTTTACATTTTACATCTAATATGTTTTTGTCTTTTTCTTTGTCATCTGTTATATTCCAGTAAACTGATGCTATTGTTTATTTTTGAGGCCAGAATAACTGTTACCATGAGTTATACCTCATGGTAACAGTTATTATATTTTGAATTCCTAATTGTACTTTCTGAAGCATTTAGAACAGGGGTCCCCAAACTTTTTCCTGCGCGGGCCACATAACTGTTCCCTTTTCTGTTCGGGGGCAGGTCTTAGTTTTTCGAGAAAGAAACCTTAGAAAACTTTTGTTGAGGGGGGGGGCCTGGATTACTGCCGACGACATATTCGCGTTTGTAGATACATTTTTACCCAGAATGCAAATGGAAAAAAACCGTGAGCGAAACGGTGACTGGTACTGACTAGTATATATTCCATTGAGGGAAACTAAGTTTCATATCTGCTCAAGAGCCCCCCTGGTGGTTGAAGAAAAATCCTTATTTTTGAGGCCAGAATAACTGTTACCATGATATGATAAGTTTCATATCTGCTCAAGAGCCCCCCTGGTGGTTGAAGAAAAATCCACATATATATGAAAAAAAACACTGAATGCTCTCTGGTATTGTTCAGGGGGCCGGACCAAGTGAGGAGGCGGGCCGGTCCGTAGCTTGGGGACCCCTGATTTAGAAGGTTTGTTGCACTTTATTTTTCACATTTGACCAAAATAGCCAACTTATTGTTTTTGTCAGTTACAGTTTCTGTATTATTTTTTTACAGTTGTTCTTTTACTCCTAATTGCACCGACTGAACAAATGAAAGTTGTTTTTACATGTTTGACCAAGATTGTAAAGCTACTGGTGTTCTTAAGTATTCTGTACTGATGCAGCTTTGTCAGATAAATCTGTAATTCAATATATTTATGTCTGTGTTTAAAAAAATAAACATTTCAATTCAGCTGTTTTTCTGTATCGTATCGGTATCGGCCGATATTAATCCTCAAGTATTGGTATCAGAATTGGAAGTGAAAAAAATGGATCAGTCCATCCCTAATAATGAGCAAAAGCATCAGTCAGGTATTATGAACAATTCATAATAAAAACATTAGCGTGCAGAAGTGAGCTGCACACATTAGAGTCCGTCAACCTGGAAGAGAAACTTGATTTGTTGTATCTTGCCCATGGCGCCATTAGCCCTACACTTTGTTCACATTTGAGGATGTTGTGGCTTTTTGAGGAAAACACATGACAATGGCATTTGTGTGAAAATGCTATAGGTGTCCAATGTGGTCACTTACTGCGGAGCTGAACTAGCACAGGCCACACCTACAGGCTTTGAAAAATGATAAATGAATAGTGACAAAAGATGCCCTCCAAAGAGATGTGCATTTATTTAAAACAGGTGCATCTAATTCTTACTGCTGAAGTTCATTAATGTAATTTGTTGGAAAATTATTTCACCCTGTGATCGGTTGCATCACTAAAAGTTATGAATTTATTGTGACTGTAAAGTTACACAGTAAAAAGTGAACTGCAATATTTGGTTGATTTAGCCTGTCACAGAAAAAATAGGTGTTCAAAATTCAAAGTCATATTTTCACCAAACTAAATATTTAATTCACATCATGAATATGTAGTTCACTATATTTATCTCCAATTTAAACATTTAGTTTACTAAACAAATATTTAATTAGAAAGCTAAATGTTTAAGTCCAAACTTAAATATTGAACTTAAATATTAGTTTGGAAAATAAATATTTAGTTTGGAATGAAATATTGCTAACAAACTAAATACTTAATTTCGAGCTCAATATGAAACTTTTAATTTGCAAACTAAATATTTACTTGTTTTTTTTTTTTTTTTTACTAATTTTTTTAATTTACAAACTACATATTTAGCTTGTGAATTAAATATTTTGTAAAGTGTAATTAAATAAACACCTGAAAGTGTAAAAAGTAACTCTTCCTGTTTTGATTCCGGGCCGTAAGCTATAATGCTGATAAATCCACATCTATAAAGCTATCACCAGATACATAATCAGTAACGATGCTCAAACAAACAGGATAATCACCTTGTAGCCATGGTGACGAGACTGGCCGACCTTTTAAAGTCACATCAGTTTTTAGGCAGCTCTTACCATCAGACTAAATGGGGCCCGGTAGAATTTAATTTGTGGGGCCCACAGATTGATGAACATTTAAGACAACAATGAGTCAAGAATACATTTCTTGAGTTGACTAGTTCATCCTGTCAGATATTATTTATTATAAGTAGAGTGTTGCAGAATCTGGACGTGTTAAAGTGAAAATAGTCCATTACTTGTTGAGATTGCTTTGCAAACAAAGTGGGTATGAAACATAAACCTCGGGTACAAATAAGAAAAGATTAATTCACAGAAGCAGAATTAGAATCAAATAAAGGCTTATTTAAAACTAAACCATCAAATTATATCATTTCAAATGTTGCATTCACATGCAGACCATGTCAGTTCTTAATTTTACATTTTAAATTTCAATGAATAAATCTTTTAAAATTGCTTTACATCTCCATTTTGAAAAACATCACAGGAAAAAAAAATCCTGAGATTTTTCCTGTGTCATTCAGGAGATCTCGGACGCCCTCCGGTGGCGTGGAGGCTTCCTGTAGGGGCTTAGTTGCATGCATATTCATCTGGCCGGCTCTGTTAAGCATTACTAAGTCTGGGACTCTTAATAAATAAAAACTGAAAAGTGAGTGTCGGCGCTCACTTCTCAGAGATTATACTTTTCCGTGATTACACATGAACCAGATTACACGTCTGCGGGATTACAGCTGCAGAGAGCCTGACTCCGTCTGCTTCAGCATGCAGGGCTGCATGATGTGAGCCAAGCTGATCAGGAAAACACACGTCAAAACCTTAAGGACTAGGATTATTACAGAGGAGCTGCTCAGCTGAGTGTCAGCTCGTCCAGCTCAGGTTTCAGGGAGGAAAGCGGACTTCCTGTAAGAGCTCCGCTGATCGATCAGCCATCCCGCTGTCTCCACTGCAGCGGACTAATGCACTTTATTAACAGAGTCACTGCAGTAACACTGAGGGGCCATGGAGCTAAGAGCATGCATGAAACTTACTCATTTATTCTTAATCTCAGACTTAGTTTATTATTTTTAATATGAAATATGCTTTTGATTAGAATAAAAATGAAATCAGACTCCAGTTTCCACTGCAATTTTCTTTTCTTTTTTCCCCGAGTATCATAGATTCAAGATCTTTGCCCACTTTAACTGTATTTTGCACTCTATTTCTTTTACTACGTATACTACCAATCAAAGACAACACCAAGATATGCACCAATAACTACTGACCCCAACGTCTCCTCCCTCCTTCTGCTCTCACACTGCGATCGTCCCAGCAATCCCAGACTCCCATAAAACACAGACACACTCACACAAGAGCCCAAAGGAAGCAGCAGATGATCAGGAAAAAGTCAGAACTCTGGAAGTAATCATCATAATCATTCTGTAACAAAAACTGAACCGAGTGTTCAGAACCCAAAGCAAACGGCGCACTCACAGTTTTTTAGGATGAATCACACAAGCAGAGGCAGACAGAGGAGCAGAAGTGCCGCTGGAGGTTGGAGATGAAGGAGTGGGGCGTCTGAGGACGGTCTTTGTGTTTTACTGTGAAGTTAAAAAAAAAGAGAGAAAGAGAGACAGAGAGGAGGAGGAGGAGGAGGAGGAGGAGGAGGAGGAGGAGGAAGGCTGTGGAGCCGTGTCAGAGGAGGGAGGCGCACTGATTGGTCCGCAGCAGCAACAGTGGAGGTAGTCCTGTCACTCTGCGCTGTTTAGAAACTAGTTCAGCTTTTAAATGTCAGTCAACATTATGGCCACCGGAAGGGGAAGAAGAAAACAAAAAACTTTCACCTCGAGTTAATCTCTACTTTATTCTGTCATTCTGCGTAAAAAGTTTAAAACAGCAAATCCTTATCATTTGGTCAGAGTTCCCTGCCAACTTCCTGGCATTGTTTTTTTTTTTCTTCTTCTTCTTCTTCTTCTTTTTGGGAATCGCCAAATATGCCTTAAAGGGGCAGTATTATGTTAAATCAACTTTTTTTAGCTTTACATCATGTTGTAATGTTATTCCCTCATCAAAAACATTCATGGAATGTTGTTTTGATTCTTTCATACATGTTTGAGAAATCCTTTAATTTCCATGGTAACCATTCAGTTGTGCAAAATGCCTGGGTGGACCTAGCTCTGCCTACGAGACGCAGCTCCACCTCAGAGCTGCAGTTTCCAAAAGTCCTTCTGGTGAAGCAGCCCTGGCCCACAACTCCGCCTCTCAGCTCCTTCAGACTAGCCAGCAGCGATTAGCAAACACTTGGAGGAAGTGTGCGTCAAATGAGCTCGTTATAGGAGATACTTCTCATAGAAACGCTGGTAAAAAGGTAGTTAAAGGGTTAATAGGGTTAATAGAGTAGCCATGTTGTGATGACTTCCTGAAAGTGTAGTTTTAAGAAAAAGTAGGAACTTTTAAAGAGACAGAGACCCGATTTGTAGTTATTAATTTAAGAAGTCAAATTTTTTTTGATTTATATGTGATATGCACAGCATTTTATAACAACTGATGTTAACATAGTTACTCCATTGTGCTATAAAATTTCACTAAGTGCCTAAAAAGATACATAACACTTCCCCTTTTAAAAGCAGTCACCCATCCGTTCACCTGGTGGTTTTCATTTTGTTGCTCCGAGGCTTCTTGCATCAGGAGGAGAGAGGGACATGCAAACAGGCCTGTGGGTCCTGTCCATGTACTCCGGCTTCCTCCCATGGTCCATAATCAGACATTTTAGGTTGACTGGTTGCTTTGTTGTTGTGTATGGTGTGTGCAGGTGTGTGTGTCCGCCGAGGATAAGCACTGGCCAAGAAAGTGACACATAGTTTTTCAATATGGTCTAAATATTTTTGTTTTGGGGGGTTTTTAACGACAAAACACTGTCAATAAAAGGCTGCTAAGGCTATAAAAAAATTTTTTTTTTAAATCAGGAAAAAAAAGTACAGGGATGTGTGTGTGTGCGCATCAGATTTTTATATACATACATTATCCGTCTCATATTATGCTGCCATGGCATAGTGACAGTTTCAACAAATATGTAAAACAATATTTTTTTGTAAAGTTACAGACTGCAGCTTTAATGGCATCAGACGTCACATACCTTCAATCATGAGTTCAATATTTCTATTCTAATAATGTTACAGTATTTTCATATTATAATCTGTTACACTATTATTATTACTAATATTGTGATTGTTAATCTTGGACATATTTTTTGTGAATTTAATTATGCTGTTAGACTTGAATTTCCCTACAGTAAGACAATAAAGTCGATTTTTATTCTATTCTAGACTAAAGCAGACATGCAAATTAAGCTTTTCAGATTTTTATTTGGAAACTATGAAACCATGCTTCATTTTTGCTTTCACTTTAAAATGACACTCTGCTTTGTTTTGGTCTATCATGTAAAATCCTAGCATTAATATTTGTTGCTCCACTGTGAAAAAAATGTGGAAACAACTTCCTAGATGAGCTCACCCAGCTTATTTTGTGGAGCTGGTTTTAATGTTCTGGATAATTAATTCAGGTTCCCAGAGGTAAGTCAGGTGTTCAACTTTCCAATAATCACAGAGTGTAGAAGTGAAAAAAGTACAACGAACAGAAGGTGATTCAGTCTAAGTTCCTGTTATGTAAATGCAACAGATCAGGACTGCAGGAGGTTCCATAGAAATAAAAACCTACAGAAACTCTAAATACATGAGATTTGACCACTAATCTATTTTATTTCCCTTTGTGATTGAAAAAGTATTTTTTGAATAGAAGCATCATTTCTCTGTACAAAAAAATCCAAAACAAATAGCAGTAAACACCCACCCCGGTCCAGCAGGAAAAAGAGTAAATGCTGTTTTTAGTGCGTTATAAACAGACCAAACAGTTTACAGGTGCTTTATTTTGTTAGGGAACGGGTCAGAACCTGCTGAGCGGAGCCGTGTGTGTACTCATCACTCAGTTTAATCCTGCAGGCTGGAACAGGTCTACTCACTATCGTCTGCGCTGCTCTCTCTGATTTACGTTTAACTCATGTCAGACGCACTTATTAACCAAAGTATAAAAAAACTAAAACTTTGGTTAGTTAAAAGTTAAAACTAAACAGAAACTAAACAATATTTAACTAATAAAAACTGGGGTTAGGGTTAGCCCTGAAACTAATTAAAACAGTGGTGTCCAAAGCGGGGCGTGTTCCAGTTCTCTCCCTGGTGGTGGTAACGACCTCCTCAGCAGGTCAGTTTCTTCTTAGGCCTTTTAATGAGCCATTATTTGATCCAGGTGTGTTACACCAGGGCGAGAACTAAAACATGCAGGATGCCGGCCCTCCAAGACCCACTTCGGGCACCACTGAATTAAAACTAACTGAATTAGACAAGCATGTGATGTGGAGCTCTTCCGTCTCCGTTTCATTGCAGCCAGTGATAAAATCTGCAGCAGCCAACTGAAGTCTTACTGTGGAGGATGCAGAAAACACTGAGTGCAGCCCAGTCTACTTTACGTTATGTTGCTGATGGTGATGGAGAGAAGCTAGTGTGGATGCCTTCACACTAACTTCGGTGGGCGGTGAGGACCAGGGTTGAGAAACACTTCTCTAGACAAACAGATGTTTAAATGTAAGTAATATATACATTATCAACAAAAACTAGAAAAAAGACTTCACATGTTTGCAAAATGTTATTTCTGGTGAAGCACAAAAGAGGATAACCATAGGGTGTCGTTTGGAAAACTACAGAGAAAAATAAATGGCTGAAATGTGGGTTATGTAGCCTGTCACAAGAAAAAAAATGTTCTGCTCATTGTTCGGTCATATTCTCACCACGTTATTTCGTTTATAAATCTCACAGTTTCAAGTTAAATATTTAATTAGCAAGCTGAATATTTAGCTTCCAAAATAAATATTTACATTACAAACTAAATATTTTATTCCAAACTAAATATTTAGTTTCCAAGCTAAACGTTTAGCTTACTAATGAAATATTTAATGTGAAGCTCACATCTATAAATAAAAGAATAACACGGTGAACATCTGAGCCACCATTTTTTTCTCTTATTAGTTAAGCATATTGATTAATCGATTAAATTTTTTAATCGATTGACAGCACTATTAAATTCACACAAGTTGAAGCAAAAGTATCTGTTTCATCTCAGTGTCATCGTTTGTTCCACCTTTTGGCAGCTAGAGCTCACTGGTGCCACACTGCTGTTGGGGGGCGGGGCTCAAACAGGATGTGACACGCAGGCTGCATTGTGCTGATGGCCTGGTGAGCTTCATGGTCAATGCTCCCTGACCAGCAGGGATTAGATCGTTATCATGGGTGGCTTGAAGCAAAAATCCCACAAATGACACAAAGTATTCGCACATTTAACGGAGGATTTTAAATAAGGCTGTTTATGATAAAAATAAATAAATAAATAAATAACACGATATAGAACATAATTTTAAAGTTTAAAGGGGCAGTATTACATAAAATTGACTTTTGGAGCTTTAGATCTACAGTATATATTTTGTTTACAAAAAAAAAAATGAAGAGCCCACTTCACTGAACCTCATTGAAAACCTCCTGGTTATTCCACCAAATATTAATGTGTGAACTCTTCCCAAGTTAAAACATTAACATTGTTGTTTCTAAATGAACTTGTTTTCTTTGCATTATTTGAGGTCTGAATGCACTGCATCTTTTTTGTTGCTTTGACCATTTCTCATTTTCTGCAAATAAATGAAACATTTGCTTGGAATTTTGGAGACATGTTGTCAGTAGTTCATAGAATAAAAGAACAATGTTCGTCTTACTCAAACATATTCCTATGAAAAGTAAAATCAGAGAAACTGATCATTTAAGTGCCGTCCTAATTTTTTACACTATTTACATACACGTATGTACATACACATATGTATATGTTATATATATATGGTACCACTAACTTTAAAAGTCTAGCTCTGCCACTGCAAACAGGATACACACTTGATTTATTCAACAGAAATGATCCCGCACAGTGACATTCATGAGTGTGAATTTCATGGCCGCTTACAGTAGAACCAGAGCTCAGCTCCAGCTCAGATGGTTGTTATGTCTGCAGCAGCCCAGCCTGCAGCCTCCATCGTAACCCCGCCCCCTCCGCCCTGCGGTCAAGGTTTACTGCAGTGTTGGGTGTGTGGGGGGGGGGGGGGTGAGGGGGGGCATGAGTTGTAACCTAGAGCATGTGGAGTAGCTGTGGAGTGAGATAACGCTGACCTGTCACAGCACACACCGTTGATAATGGTGTTTAACGTCATTGAGGCAAACCTCAGGGCTTTGCCTGGTAAAGCAACACGTTGATGCAGATCTTCATGCAAATCCAGCTGAAAGAATCTGTGGCATGGATTCTGTTACCTGAACAGAGTGACCAGAACAAATGTAAAGCTTCTTCACGAATATTAGAGAGATAGTTTATTACTGTGAACGCCACAAATGAATCTGTCAGAGTGTGATACATAGACCCGTGTAGAAAATCCATAAGTTGTAAATCTGCAGCTGGAAGGTTGCTCCTTTAAGGTTTGTCTTTTGTTGGATGACAGAAGTTATCAGAGTTGCACAGCCCACAGAGCCAACATCCTGATTCTGCTGTAAGCAAACAATGAACATTATTGCTCATCGTTTGCTTACCCAATGTCCTGTGCAATCTGTTAGAGTCAAATTGAAAAACTGTGACCTATGGGTTTCCTTCTCCGGTTAACTCGTGCCAGACACACTTTTCAGCGCTGCTGCAGAGCGCCGGTGCCAATGTGGTTAACCCTGGCACACAACCCACGCTCTGGCTTCTCTGCAGCAGCTCTTATGTGACCTAGTGCAACTGCATACAGATCGTCTCCTTACAAATCCACTGATTAATTTCAGTTTCCTCTGAAGCAAAGACTCTGGCTTCATTTGACGGAAATGACAACACATTCAAATTTCACAAACCTTATTGAAGAAGCAATGCTATGCATCTTTGCTTTCTGACAGGAGCTTACTGCTTTTACTGTTAGCAATGATATCATTTCATCACTTATGTTACTGGTTGGTTAATTTTGTTCACTGATTTTAGATTCTTTTATTATTGATGCGTTTCCTTTTTGTAAAGCACTTTGTCATTTTTATGTCTGTGAAAGGTGCTATATAAATAAAGTTTATGTACTTATTTACTGTACAGTCTTTTTCTTACTTCCTGTTTTCATATTTTCTATTCAAATCAATCCAGGTAAAGAAAGTACAACTATGTTACAAGTACAAGGTAATAATCATCCTGTACACAAATAAAGCCAAATAAATAAACACAAATAAAGCCCACAAATGATGTTATAGAGATACAAACTGTTGGAACTACAGTCCACCAGTATTTCTAGGAGGAAACAATGAAATCGGCGAGTACATTATGGAGCTTTTCCATGTGCATTTGGATATTCGTTTGAAGTTTGCATATTTAATAACATTTTCAACATTCTAAACTAAAACGGGGAGGAGCCAGAAACTGTGCTTTGAGATAGCCCTGTAATTATTTTTCTAAATGAATCGGTAGGTTGGCTGCCATGTTGGAAATCCAGGTGTTGGGCGGTGAGGTAGCCCCATCTTAGTAAATTGTCTGTAATTAGGTCTGACTTTGGGGAACTTTGCAGTTCAGTTTTTTGGAAATGTTATCTTCCAAGTAACAAGTAGGACACAAAAACAACGAGAGGAGCACCAACGCTGAGGCTCGCTGTCTGCTGAGCAAGAGGAGGCAATCTAAGGTGCAATCCTCACTCCAAGTTCTTTGCAAAGGCCTCATGGCTGTTGGTGAAAGTTTTGCATACATTTTTATTTGCAAATCTGTACTATGTTTAGACATGGCTGAACTGGAATCTGAGGTCGGGACCGGTCAGGAATCTCCAGCTTGTTAAGACGGAGATCTGAGCTGAGGAGGTTTGGGAGTTGAGTTTTCTATGATGGATATTGGAAATTCTGATTTCAAGTAGAATTGGAATGCACCATTAGCATCATGTTAGCTTAGCGAATCAAGGATAAGCTAGCCATCAAATAAAAAGACATGCCTTTGAAACACTGCTAATGCTCACTAACTTTAGCCTATATACCTATTCTCCTTTTGATTTTTATATTATGGAAATATTCAATTTACTCAAATTTGAGATTATGTGAAAAATAGATTGGTGTAACTAAATGTATTCTTTTGTCTCTTAAGCTCAGATATATTAGAAGGCAACAAAGAGAGGTGAGAACAAAGGATGTAAAGAGAAGCTCCACCGTGAGCAGATCCCAGAAAACAGATAGAAAACCAGAGATTCCAGGAACCCACAGGAAGACAGAGAAAACAAGCAAACAGACAATAAGAGAGAGAAAATAAAGTTAATGACATGGATTGGAGAAGGGAACAAAGGAGTGTGCATGGGAGGTCCCTCAGTATTATCTGCTTAATTTCCCTTTGGGATCAATAAAGTATTTTGAACTTGAATCCCTGGAACAAGAATTTAACCGGAGCGCTCAGCCTTTTTGGGACATCAGAGCAAAAACCTTTATACATCTTAAACTTTCAAACTTGTAAGATTAACTTTTTAAGGTGATTTTCTCCATCCAAGTCACTAACAGGTCCAAAGTTAGCAAAAGGGCAGCTACATTTCTACAGAGCCCACACATCCTGGACACAAACAATTTCCCTTCAGGTCACTGCTGCAGAATGCTGTTAGCAAAAAGCAGAATCAGTTTCTTTGCTCAGCTGTCTGACTGATGAAGACGTATGTTGCACTGAGTCAACCTCGTCTTCCTCTGCAAGAACTCTGGCTCTTCTGTGGCTAGCAAAAGTATTCACACCCTTTGAACTATTCCATGTTTTGTCACATCACAACCACAAGCATGAATGTATTTCATTGGAATTTTATGTGGAAAAAACAACACAACACAAAGTTGAGCTGGAAAGAAAATGATACATCATTCAAACCATTTTGTACAAATAAAAAAACTGAAAAAGTGGAGCGTGCAAAAGTATTTACCCAGAGTGAATACTTTTTCATCTTGTGCTGCAGTTTCTTTTAGGGTTTGTCTCTACCAGCTCTGATCATCAGTGAGTGAAATTTGTGAAAAGTAGAGCCTGGCAGAGTGAAGAAGAAGCTTTTGTTTCCGAGAGCTGATTCTTCTGGTCATCATGTGCGACAAGCAGAGTGTACATAGAAATCCTTCCATGATTATTTTTATTGGTAAGGGGCCAAATATAGCATGCCTGTTTTAGCGTTGTGTAGCCAAGCAATTTAGTTGTGTGAAGTTTTTCCTGAACTTATTTTTACTTCTTTTTTTATCATATTCAATAAACTAACACTTCAATTCATCTATTTTATTCTGACTGCGCTGTTACTACTGGTAATACTATTTAAATGTGCACGGCTCCTTACTATAAATGTTGTGTCTTTTCAATAGTAAGCATATCTCACGTCCACCAGAAATAGCAATCATTATCTTTGCACCATTATATTTGTGCAAACAGGAGAAAACAGCAGAGCCGTTTCTGACAGGCTGGGGAAGTTTCAGAGTGAAAATAGAGCACTACTGCACGCAACTCACCATCGTCTCAACCACATCCTCTATGCTCCACAACTTCAGCTAGCTCAGTCAGAGAAAACAGAACAGCACATCTGAACAAAGTCAGATGTGCTTCTTAAACAATTAATAATAGATGCAAATAATGGTATAAGTTTTCATTTGTAGAGCTTTAGAAAGATCTACTTTCATTTAGCTTCTGTTCATCATGATGGTAGAAAATATTCATATGTTTACCATCAGCAATTCAAGTCTCAAACCACTTCGGGTGAGAAAAAAAAATTCTGGTGTCTTTGGTTTGACAGAATAGTTAGAGACGAAACCACTGAATGCATTAGAACCTTTGAATAGGCCATGTATAAACCTGCTTTCAAAATAAAAGCTTCACCACACCTCAGAGCTCAGAGACACTAAATACGCTAAATTCAATCTGCTATATGTTCTGATATTTTTGCTTTGCTACTTTTGTTCATACTATTAAGAAAATAAATTTAAAATATGCTAGCTTTAAAACTTAACATGTCTTGATTAAAATAGCCTAAATATAGTTTTGGACTAATCTTTAGGTTACCTGTAACTATGGCAGATTGCCTGCTAAATCTTTTGATCTGCCCTTTTGTATGTGTGGGAAAGAATCAGGAGAAGTTCCAGCTTTCACACTGATCTGTGAAAAGCCATAAAACCACATGAGTTCAAGCCAGTGAAGGAGAAGCTCTGCTTCCACTTTGTTTAGATAAAGGTGACAACTGATGTTTGATCTTGAAAACAAATTGTAGGGAGTTTCTAACTTTTAAGAGGGTCCGAGACAGCTCCTGGTTGGATGAGCAAAGATATGCCTTATTTGAATAAATTAAAGAGAAGAATATGCCTTTACTGTAAAAATTTGTACACAGGAGTAACAAATCAGATTTGCTTTTGCAATTCTCCAAAGACGTCTTTGCCTTTGGTTTGTTGTTTCCATCTTTTGTCATTTTCCCTCTCTCGGGTAAATTCATGTGTTGTTTGTACTCTGAGTTTTCTGATGTGCTTTTATGGTGATAGTATGCATCTGTCTTGAATAAATGCTGATTATTGTGACACTGTTATCTCTGTGTGATCTCAGTCTTTGTGCACAGCATTTTCTGAATCCGGGCATAAGAGAGGATATAGTGAGTCAAAAGGTTTTAAAAAGCGTTAATAAGCTTTAAAATTTTTCCTCTCGTAATAATACCAATAATTACATTCATTGATTTTAATATCAGATTAAGCTTAAGATCAGGTGTATTTGTTCAGAAAATAAATAAATAAAACTCCAGCCTCCCATTGAGGGCATGTAGTGCTAAACATGCTTATGTAGTGACATAAACATGAAAGTTTCAAGAGTTATTATAAACCCCACCCCAAAAAACAAGTGTAAAGACATCTGCGTGTTGATGCAGAAAGTTTCCAGAATTGATGTCTTTTCTAGCTACGGAAGCCCACTTCCACCACTCTGATAAAGAAAAAAGAAATAAATGATCTCATAATGAGATAGTATCTCGTAATAATGAGATTTAACGAAATATAATGAGATACTATCTTGAAATAGCGAGATGCTATCTCAAAATAACGAGATACTATGACGTGATACCATCTCGAAATAACGAGATAATATAACAAGCATCTCGTTATTTCGAGATGGTGTGTCGTTATTTCGAGATGGTATCTCGTTATTTCGAGATAGTATCTTGTTATAGTATGTAGTTACTTCGTGATAGTATCTTGTTATAGCATCTAGTTATTTCGAAATGGAATCTTATTTCAATATATCTCGTTATTTCGATATGGTATCTTGTTATTTCGAGATAGTATCTCGTTATTTCGAGATAGTATGTTGTTATAGTATGTAGTTACTTCATGATAGTATCTTGTTATAGCATCTAGTTATTTCGAAATGGAATCTTATTTCAATATGATATCTCATTATTTCGAGATAGTATCTCGTTATTTCGAGATTGTATCGAGATTGTACATTAGTTGCTTCGTGATAGTATCTTGTTATAGCATCTCGTTATTTCGAAATGGAATCTTATTTCAATATATCTTGTTATTTCGACATGCTATCTTGTTATGGTATCTTGTTATAGTATCTCGTTATTTTGAAATGGAATCTTATTTCAATATGATATCTTATTTCGACATGCTATCTTGTTATGGTATCTTGTTATAGTATCTCGTTATTTCGAAATGGAATCTTATTTCAATATGTTATCTTATTTCGACATGCTATCTTGTTATGGCATCTTGTTATAGTATCTAGTTATTTCGAGATGATATCTCGTTATGTCGAGATAGTATCTCAAAATAACGAGATAATATAACAAGCATCTCGTTATTTCAAGATGGTGTCTCGTTATTTCAAGATAGTATCTCGTTATAGTATCTTGTTATTTCGAGATGCCATCTCGAAATAACGAGATGCCTTCAAAAATAACGAGATACTATCTCTTTTTTCAGTAAATTATCATAATTTACAAAATCATGCAAAGTTGGCACTTTCAATGGACTTTTAGAGCAACTTTGCATTAAAAGTGTCATTATTTACCGAATGACACTTCATGACAACTGTCAAACATTCATAAAGACTTGTTTATGTTCATGACAGATATTATGTCATGTTTATGACAGTGTCATGTCAGTCTTATGCACACCCCTTCAAAGAAATGTTACCATAATTTTATTATTAACAACATTACCAGGATCCTACTAAAGGTGCAGTCTAAAGATGTTTTCAATCCAAACGGGATCAAACCTTTCTGATGTTTTTGCTCTGTGTTCACATGTGATCATAATTTCACTTGCCCACATGGAGCCGTGTGCCAAACATTCCTTCCATGGTCAGAGAGCAGTTTGTTGATGCTCCAGCACAGCGTGGGAACTTCCAGAGATTTTCATTGGAACGCATCATCGCCAAGAGTCACCTCAGTTTATGTAAAAACTCTTTAATTGGCAGATTTTAATAAGAAAACTATTCACATTTACAAACAGTAGTTAACAATGTTAAATAAAATGCAAATGCTACATTCTGCTGAACTAAAGAATCCATGTTTTACTAAGTGCAATTAAAGAGGTCACATAAACATGCTCTAATAATTTATCTTGATCACTAACACATAAAGGGACAAAACATGGAAAAGGTTTATAAATACACACCAACCAACATTTTAGGTTGGCTGCTGTGCTCCCCATGCAGGCAGCTCCCTGAAAGACAGAAGGAAAGTGCCTGTCAGGCATCCTGGGTTACAAAAAACATCAGTCAATTCATCACATGATAAATTAAAATGAACGTGATAATTTCCAATCAGATGAGAAATATTTTTTGAAGTGCAATTTTGTTTAAAGACACATCACAACCCATTTAATTTATGGTTTTGATCATGTGTGGTTTTAATTTCCTTTTTATTTGTTTTGTTTGTTTTTGGGGGGAATATTTAAAAGATCTCACAGTTTATCTTTGACAGGGCAAACTTGCATTATTATGCTATTATCAATATATTATTTGAAAATGGTCTCAAAACAATATTAGAGTTTATCCCAATAGTTACTGGGGCAATTTATCGACCAGGAAATGTGTTACCATGACAATCTTAATTCTGAGTAAAACTTGAAACTATTTCATAAAGTCAGCCAGACTTCAACGTTTGCAATGACAAATTTTTCTCGGGTCATCATGGTTTACATTTACAGAGGCTCCGTCTCTCTGCATATGTTGTAATGTGATTTGATAAAAGTCAGTAAACAACTGAAGCAGCACAGCAAGAAGAGAGGAAGTCATAGAGGCTGCATGAATCCAACATGAAGGTACTCTGTTCAGGTGATGGCAGAATTAGCTAAATTCCACTTTATGTTTTACATGCTGAATGCTACGCATCGTAAAACATCCTCCTGAACACACCACCCCCATCAGGGAAACCCGGTGGTGGCAGCATCATGCTGCAGGGAATCAAAACTATAACTGGAGTAAAATGTGACTTTATTAACTGCTAGCCTGGAGGGGCTCAATAGAAATGCACCACACACTTTTTTAAAAACAAGTTTTGTAAAACCTTTTGAAAGTCGCGTATCGTTTTCCTTCCTCTTCACAGCTTGCGCTGTTCCGCCACATAAACTCACAGTAAGATACACTGAAGTTTGTGGTTGCAGCATGAATGTAAAAAAAAGCTCAGGAAGTAGGCATAGTTTTGTGTCGTTTTCTATATAAATACCTCTTACTTTGCCAAACATGACCCTCTAAACAATAAACCAACTAAACAACCTAAAGAAGTTTTTATTGCTCAATGTTCCTGGTGTTGAAAGTTTTGTTCCTCTCCTCCCCCACAGAGGTGGCCGTGAGAGCGATCAGTGTGACTGACAGTCTCAAAGCTTGTCATCAAAACCGAGGACTTAGTGGCTAATAGGCTGATGACAGCCAGATAACAGCATTAAAACACATTTCAGATACTATTAGAGGTACTATCTGAAGGCTGCGTCACATAAAGATCCAAGTGATTAAGAAATCCAGAATTCAAAGTTCATTGCATGACACAAAAACAAGAGACAGTGTGTGAAACTAGAAGTGAAAACCTGAAGGTACAATGTGATCCTTGGTTAGTCAAACACTGCTGTGGCTTCTTCCACTTGGAAAAAAAAAAGATGATACCAGAGATAAACACATCCAGGTTTATATTGGACTGTTGTGACTTCATAAGCACAAACCTTTAAAGTGTTTTATAGAGTTTTCATGGTGTAGATCGAACCAAAGTGGCACATTATTGTGAAACAGAAGGACAATGAGACTTTCACACCTGATAGTCCTGTAGACTCGGTTTGATTGGTGACCAAAGTTGCAACATTTGTTTCGGCTGCTATAATTCTCTTTCACACTGAAAAACCTGTTCACCTCCACACCTGTGGTGGCGCTGCACCAAAAACCGCTGAAGGAAACGATATGAAAACCTTTGAAGGAGACACAGAGAACAACTTCCTTCTTCACAAAATGTAAACAAACATGGAGTGGCATCAGATTTCACTGGCTGGATTTCTCCCAGTGGATCTATACTCACATGTTTGTTTTGGTTGTATTTACCCAGAATGCCCTGCACTGCAGTCCGCTTCCTGCGTTTGGAGCGGTCTCCGCTGGTCACATATGCATTCGACCTTGACCAGAGTACATTTGAACCAGAGACCTGGGTCTGTGGGCGAACCAGAGTTCACCGTTTGGTCCTCATCACAGTTTGATCATCTATTCTCACCTCCGTAAAACAAACTGGGCTTTCTAGGCAGATGAACTAAAGTTCATTCAGCAGATCACCCTTAGTTTTTTCTTCTCAAACAAATACAAATCTAAAAAGTGTGGCATGCACTTTCATTCAACTAATGAGGGAGCATTTCATGAAAGCCCGTTTCATTTCAGTTTTGCACAAAAAAAAAAAAGAAACATCTCTGTCAGACAAAAGGGAGAGCATCTGTAACTCAGTTTGCAGCTGGTCAGTTAATCTTTGCAGTGGGATTCAGGTCTGGACTTTGACTGGACCGTGCTAACACATGAGTTCTCAGGTCTAGATCCTTACATTGGTCTTTAGGCTCCATCTTCATCTCTCATCAACTCTAACCAGCATGGGGGAAAAAATCATCCCACAGCATGATGCTGCCACCACTATGATTCAGGAAAAAAATGTTGTGTTCAGGGTATCATGGTAAAATTTATTATGTGCTCCTATTTTTGACTAATCTCATAAAATACACTGAAACTTGTGATTGCATTTTAACAAAATGGCTTGCGAACGTTGATATAAGGCAGAAAACAGGTGAATCTCCAACTCGACCACTAGATGTCAGTAACTGTTACTCTGATACTTCCCATTTCAGACAACAAAACCAAGTTTTCAAGCTTTCATTGATCAATCAGCTAATTGAAGGTGTTTTTTACCTGCAGAGTCGCAGAGAGTCAGGTCTGCTTTATGGGGCTCCATGGAGACGGATCCTGCTGCATGGCGAGAGTCTGATTCACAAACCTCAGCATCCCGGTCAGTGAACTCATGTCCACCTCTCCCTCGTCCTCTCCCACCAGAGTCCCCTCGGACTCCCTCCTGGACTCAGTGAGCGGCTGGTCATCCCCCTGCTGTTCCACCGGTGCCTCTGCGTGGACGTCTGCGTCGTTGGGTTTGTCCCCCAAGTACGTGAGCGGGTCGAACGAGGCGTTGGACGTCACCGAGGCCTCGGTGGTGCTGAGGCCCCGCCAGCTTTGGTCAGCCGACCCTGGGAACGTCGAACCAGACGCAGAGGAAGAGTCCCACAGCTCCCTGATCAGCGTCCCCCTCAGGTTGTGAGGGAAGTCCGTAGAGGAGTGTAAGCTGGCGCTCTGAGGCCAGTCGTGTGTCGGGGAGCACCGGGGCGCCGGGTGAGAGCGTGGAGACAAGCGGATGGAGGCCGGTAGGAGTCTGAAGGAAGGAAGAGACGGCTGAGAGGAGAAGGAGGGCTCCGGAGGCTCAGTGACGGAGGCAGAGTGGCTGCAGAGGCTCTTTCTCTCTGCTGCTCGTCCCAGACTGGAGATCCGAGCCTGGAGGCGGGTCACCTCTGACTCCTGCAGCAGGAGGAAAACCAGCAAGAAACACGTTGAAACAAGAGGAACAGTCAAAGGCTTCCTGCAGGTTTCAGAAAGTCATATATAAGACTTCTTATGCCACCTTGAAGGAAACTTAAGACAAAAAACCCCTAGAAATATAAGAGGTAATTGTAATCTTGAGGTGAGGATACAACTCTTTTACAATCAAACGTAGCAAAGACTGAAATTTCTGGAGTTTGTGGCTTTGAGCTTCTCATTCTGTATAATAAGCTTAAGCTTAAAGGGTCAGTATTGTGTGTTTTCCAGGCACAGAGTGCCATTTTATGACGCAGTCAAAAAACTATTTTGCCTTCAGCTGTTATTACAAATACCAGATATATCAAAAATGACAAAAATGACTTAAAACAAATTTGAATTTATATAGTAACACCTTAAAATTGGGCCTCTGATTTTTTAAAAACTCCTCAACTCTCTGAAACTCCACCTTCAGAAAGTCAACACAACATGACTCCTCTATTAAAACTTTAACATTTTTATCAGCATAGCACTGACGTAGCTCATGGTAAGATGTATGTGATTAATGTATTTAAGTCACTGTTTTTTATTTTTTATTTTTAATTTTAAATGATTTTAAGACTTGTTAAGGAAGCGCAGGAAGCCGGTGAACCATGCGGTTCTGGGATAAAACGTACCTTGATGAGCAGCGAATCGACGGACATCTCTGCAGACTTCTCCGAGGCTTGGAGCCGAGTTTGGAGCTGGGAAACCTGCGCTCGGGTTTGCTGAAGCTGCGCGGAGAGCAGCTCCAGCTGCGCATGGAGGTGGCTGCTCTGGACTCTGGTCTGCTCACACAGAACCCTGCTGTCCTCCAGCTCGGTTCTGCTCTGCAGCAGCTCCGCCTGGCTCTGGTCCAGCTGCGCCTGCAGGTGGCTGGCCTGGCTGCGGCTGTAGTCCAGCTCGATCTCGGCCTGGTCCAGCTGGGCTTTGACCCGGCTGCACTGCGCCCTGGCCTCCTCCAGCTGGGCCTGGCTCTGCTGGAGCGTGGCGGTGAGCTGCTCCTGGGACGAGCGCATGGTGGAGGAGATCTGCTCCGACACTTTGAGGAGCTGGCCCCGCGTTTGCTGCAGAGACTCCAGCTGCAGGACGACGGAGAGCAGCGCGGTCAGGACACAGGGTCTCACAAAAGCATTTACACAGCGTCCAACATCCCTTTACAGTACTTTGCTGAAATTTGCTGCACAAATACACTTGTGTTAGACACTCAGTTCTACAGAGAAAATGGATGAATACAAAACAACCATGTTAGATCCTAAAGCCAGGGTTACAATGGGATCATTAGATTAATGCATATTCATGTGATAAAAAGGCCTAATTAAAGCCCAGATCAGAATTTGAATGAGAATCACAGTCATTATGCTCTAAAGCCGATCTGACGAAGACTAAGCAAAGCTGGTAGAGGCACACCTCCATAGGACTGGAGTATTATTTTATTTTTTATTAAATCATGTAAATTATGTCAATATCTACTTTAAGAAATGTCCTAACGGTGTTTTGCACTCCAGTTTCTCTTTATCTAGAATTATTTCTCTATTAAATTTGAAATGTTACATAACCAGGTAATAAGGTGAATGTAAATGAAGACAAAAAAAAATGTGAATCATTTTCCTGCTAGGCAATACTGTGTATTAGTGAATTACATAAAACCCCAGCAGAAAAACATAATGTCAGAAGGTTTCCCTTGGGTAAAAACACCAAGAACAGGAATAGAGATGAGACAGAACAGCAGCGTGTGAGGAACAACGGTGACACCAGAGTCACTGCAAACCCACAGCAGCTGTTCTAACACAGACCAACAGGAAGCACACGGACTGATGAGGCGGAGACTGAAATTCTCATGAAAAACCGCCGTCATGTCTTCCAGGTGACGAGACAATTTCCAAATCTCGAGCATAAAATCCTGACTTCAGTCAGAGGAGAATGTGACTAGGGCTGAAACGATTCCTCGAATGATTCGAGTACCTCGATTACTAAAATTCCTCGAGGAAAATTTACCTGCCTCGAAGCTTCGTTAATTTATGTTTTAATAGTTAGCGCACCGTGTTCCGGCCGGGACTTCATTTGCGTTGCGCGGAGCTCTCACTTCCGTCTCTGAGTTGTTGACAAAAGCTAAGTCTCAGCGGCATAAAGTCCAGTCTTCAAGATTGGCCTGTGGGGATTTTATTGATTGATGATAATGCCCGACTTTTTATCGTTTTTGGGGAACCAATAAGCATCCTTAAAATGACTGGGGAATGCCTGGAGTACGGCAGCATTTCTCCTCCGGGGCTGCTGGTTGAAAGCGAACGGCGGGAAGAGCGCTGAGGTGAGCGGATAGACTGAACAGGGCGGGCGGCTGAGTAGCTGATGCTTACCGTGTAAATGTAGCTTTACCGACGAACCGCACAATACATTTCATATCCCGGTCTGAAGAAACGGGTGGCGGAGCGCATCGTACATGGCTGGTAGATGAGTTTCTGAGTGTGACCAGTGAAGGTGTCGCAAATATCCCGTATTGCTTCCCCCCGTGTTCGTCCCCCGGTCTAACGGTTCGTCAGTCCGCTGGTCTATTTCCTCCCCTCCACCCCATGTTCGTTCATTCGCCCTCTCCTCCCACTCCAGGCGGCATTTCCCGTATTTTCAAACCCAAAGCGTGACAGGTTAGGTGGCAAGGTGAGTTTAATTAATCTATTAAACTCACTGAAGATGAATACATAAACTAAAAGCTGGATTGTAGACATTTTTTATAAGCATATTTGTGAGCCTGCCTCTTTGTTATTACATTCAATATAATTTCAGATTTTTCTATAACTTTTCTTCTGGTTAACTTAGAAAGTGAGCTATTATTGTTACAGGTTAGTTTTCTAAACTACAAAAAAGCAACTGTTAGGGATGCTCAAATATGAAAAATTGGACTGATATTGATATCTGATAGTAACACCGGTATTATGCCAGATTTACCAATATTTCATTTTATAAATTTTTTTAATCCGATTATTCGATTAATCGTAAGAATAATCGATAGATTACTCGATTACTAAAATATTCGTTTACAACAGCCCTAAATGTGACCCATGTTATCTCATTGCTACCATAAAAAATAAAAAATAAAAAAAACACAGCTGATGGTGTTTGGTCCCCAGGCGGTGGGGGACCAAACCGCCCCACATCTACAGGGAGGAGATAAAACAGCTCAGTCCTGACAGGTGTCTAGTTTTTCACCTGGATAACCTCTTAAAGGGGCAGCATTATGTATTATCCAGCCACATACTGCCATTTTATAGCACAATGAAGTAACTATGTTAACTTCAGTTGTTATAAAAATGCTATATACATCAAATGACTTAAAAGAAATTTGACGACGTGATTAAATGCCTTGAAATTGGGCCTCTGTCTCTTTAAAAACTCCTGCTCTTCCTGGTTCCTCTATTAACCCTTTAACAATATTTTTTAACCAGCATTGCTCTGATAAGTAGCTCCTATAATGAGCGCAACAGCAGGTGTCTGCCAATTCCTCCTGGCTAGTCTGAAGGAGCTGAGTCGCAGAGTTTCGAGGGAGGGTTACGACGCTAGGTCCACCCAGGCGTTTTGCACAGCTGAATGGTTGCCACGGGAGATTAAAGGATTTCTCAAGCAAACATGAAAGAATCAAAGTAACGCTACAGGTATGTTTCTGACGAGGGAATAATGTTATTACATGATGTAAAGCTAAGAAAAAGTTGATTTTATAAAATACTGCCCCTTTAAGCTGGAGTCACTGTGTCGACCATGTACAGTCCTGTTCCTGTCATGTTTTGTGTAACTGACTGAATGTCTTCAGAAATAAATAGAAATGTCCAACATTTGTATTAGCAGGATCTTCTAAAGTAATTTAACAAAAACAATTGTTATTTCAACATAGATATTTTAATTCCAAAGAACAAAGCAGAAAACACTCTTTTTAAACAGAGCATGTTGAGGTGGAGCGTGTGCAATAACTTTGGTGTTTTGTTTTGTTAAATTTAAACTGTTGTTTATGTAGTCAAGCTGTTTGTATGTGTATTTACTGTTTGTTTGGGCAGCTGCTACTATGCAGTGTACACCCTCGAGTCTGTGATAAATGTCCCCTAGGGGACAGTAAAGTATATTCTCTTCTCTGGTGTCAGGAGGGAGGAGGTGGAGGAGGTAGAGGAGGTGTACCTCTTTACTGTGCTGCTCCTTCTCCAGCTCCAGCTCCTGCTCCAGAGCAGAGAGCGTGCTCTGCAGCCGCTCCTCCTCCTGCAGCCACCCAGACTCCTTTCGAAGTAGCTCCTCCACTACGCTGCGCAGCTGGCTCTCCTGCAAAAACACACACATACACACACACATACACCACATGGTTAAAATCATAAACGCAACATGGAGGCAGCTGAAGGGAATGGGAAAAAATGACTCATTCTCAGACTATTCCAGTAAATCCCAGGGAAACCAACAGCTAACAGTCCCAGAAGTCAGAGCAACATGTGGCTTCACCATCTCCCTGATCTGCAGCTTGGTTGCGTCCAGCTCTCTGCTCAGAGCGTCACGGTCACGCCGACTCGCTTCCAGTTCGTCCAGGGCCTTCTGGAGCCGTTGCTCACACTCAGACAGCTGCCGGCTGAGCTCCTCTGTCTCCTAACAGCACAGAAACAGGAGCAGACAGGAAGATCCAGCAAATCTCAGTAACTATATAAATTAGTGATGCCCATCGTGTTTCCACGGGAACTTGTCTCCTCACTTCTATCAAAACAAAAGCTGCATGTTTGGGAAGTTCTGACTGGGATGTTTGAACTGTATACTGTGCTATGCAAAGTTTTTACATCCATTGACATTTTGTCAAATTACAATCCCAGACTTATCAGAAGTGGAATGAAAATGATGCGTGTCATTTTAACTAATAAAGATCTTAAAAGTGTTTTTATGTTCAAACGCCCTGAGTGAAAGTCTCAGTTACAGCTGAGTGTTTGGTGTTTCTAAAGTGACAGACAGGTGGAAATGGGCAGCAAACACATGAATGATGCAAAAAAAACAACAACACATAATCACAAGAAAAAAAAACTAATTCCACAGAAAAACAATGCAAACAAAGAATGCTGCAATCACATGAAATAGACAGAAAGTGAAAATGCTGTAAATAGAAACAAGAACAGCAAGAATGAAATGCGGCAAACTCGCTCCACAAAATGGAAGTGCTCCAGACCACTGGGGGGCGTCTGGACTGGGTGATACAACCTACATAAATATGCTACTGTTGAAAAATGACATCAAGCATAATGCACCTTTTCTTTCTTCCTCCAAATTCTCCTGGACATCCTGTTAAATCTTGACATCTGTCTTTACTGAGGGTCTGGTCCTGTATGATTTGGTGGTCGACTCCCCCTAGTGGTGTGGAGAAAAACTGTTCTATGGAACGAGTTTGCAGAGTTTCATACTTGCTGCCTCTGCTGTATTTATGCCAGTTTCCCTTTTTCTTTTACTTCCTGTGTGTGCAGCATTTTGCATTAGTTTTGTGCTCGTGTGTTTGGGAGTTTGCACCATTTCTGTGTTTCGGATCGATCATCCGCTAGTACGGGAAATGAGTCGGGTTTAGACGAGCCTGAGAGAAGTTAGTTTAACTGTACTGGAATGAAGTTGTCATTATAAATGTAATTTAAATTAATTAATATTCTTTTTGTATAAAAAGGAACAGCATTTATTATAAAACCAGCAAAAATGTACTTTTCAAATTAGCTTTATATGGTATTTTTTTTCTTCCCTAAAGTCTCTGGATGGAAACTTGAGGCTAAAACGAATAAAAAGCAGAGGACAGGACAGGTTCTCTGACCTTGGCATTTCTTTGCGTTAGCTCCTGCTGCAGGACCTCCACCTTCCTGTCCATCTCCAGCTTGTGCTCCCTGATGGCTTCGTCCAACTGGCTGAGCTGAGGGGGACACGGCAGTGAGGACAGCTGGTAGATGAGACAAACGTTTAATGGCGGTGATTGAAGATGTGCTGCACCAGCTTGGCTCTCTGCTGGAGCTCCTCCTGTCTTTCTTTCAGGGCGTTGTCCATGTCCAAGACCTCATGAGTTCTCTCCTCCAACTCCCTCTGGGTCTCACTGAAAATTCGCGCACGCGCGCACGCGCGCACGCACGCACGCACGCACGCACGCACGCACGCACGCACGCACGCACGCACGCACGCACGCACGCACACACGCGCACACACACACACACACACACACACACACACACACACAGATAAATTACAGCTGGATGATATGGCTGAAAAACATAATGTGATAAGCGTTTCATATCAGTCAATAATGGTAATTAGTTATGAATTTTTTTTTGTTTTTAAGCATTTATGAGGCATGGTGGCGAAAAACTTAAACTGCCGCTCCACAAGTTGTTCTACTGGTTGCTCTACAGGTTGTTGCTAGGCAACCAAAGAGTGAATGAGTTTTTCCCAGAATGCTGTGCGGTTCTGGATCCACGCTCAGTGAAATTGATGGATTTCACTGATGTTTTATCAATAGATATTGATCACAAACCTATCACATATATATTGTTGCTGATTTATAGTCCAGCTCTGTGATAATCCATAAGCCAACTGTCTCATCATCAGCGCTCAGGAGAACAACTTCTGGATTGTGGAAGATGAAATGTTTGTGCAAGACAATATTAGGATATTCATTCATTCTTTTTGCAGCGTTTGGGTTGATACTTATGTTCCACTAGTATACATGTGCCGGCAGACACACACAGGTTTAATGGAGGAGTTAAAAAGTTCAGAAAATCATAATAACTCCAGCTTGGCTTTTGATTTTCCTAGTTTCTTCGTGTCTGATTATCCAACAGAGTGCTTGATGTACAGTAGTCATGGAAACTGTTGTGTCATACAACTGGGCTTTGCATGATTCTGCATTTCATGCAACAATGTTTAACTTTACCGTAAAAGATAAAATACTTTAAAGATGCTTTACTTTAGAAATATCTAAATTTATCAAAAATAAGAAATAAGAACACAATGATTGCAGTTTTCTGGCTGATCACCCATCTTTTAAAAGCCTGGCCTGCTGATTCCAATTTTGGCCAATACCGATGAAAAGTTGCTAAACACAGCAACAAAGTCAATAAGTTGGCAGCGGGGTGTCTCTTGTGATGTGACATTGTGGACGGAGATCGTTTTCACATGCAAATATCGGCTGATCACCAAAAATGAAGGAAATCGGGTTTGATTTAAAGCAAAGCATCAACATTTGCATTGTTTTCCATAGATGTTCAGAGCAGCAGACTTGCTGATGCGATCTTCTGTTCGTGTCGTGCACAGAGGGATTTTTCCACACGTGGACTTCCCCTCACCTCAGCCTCACGCCCAGTTTGTCCACCTGGGCTTGCCGTTGGTCAGAGACGGTCTGGGTCCTCTGCAGGTCGTCCTGCAGCTCCTGTACCCGCTCCACGGTGTCGTCCAGCTCCGCCTGCACAGAGCGCAGCTCGCCCTCCAGGACCTTTACTCTCTGCATGCTGCAGAGCCGCTCCTCCTCACAGCGATGGAGCTTCTCCTCAAGTTCCTCAACTGGAGGAAGATGAGAGTTGATAAAGGACAAAGATGAGGCTGACCGAGGACATGCTGAAAACATCGTCCTGTTTTATTTCCAAACTGATCCTGAATGTCTAACCTGTGGAGGTCTTGCTGATGACTTGGCTCTGGGTGTGCTGCAGGTTCTGCTGCAAGCCGATGATCTGCTCTGCCTTTGCAGCCACTTGGCTCCTCAGGTGCTCCAGCTCCACCTCCAGCTTTTCCATCTTCAATCTGAGATGACTGCCCAGAAATATAAAGCAGAACATGAGGTAAAGTTTCAAGCTTTAACTGAAAGCATAGCTCTAAAACCAACAGAGAAAGGCTTGTGTATTTTGTCCTAAAAGAGAAGCAAAACCGTTCACAAACAGAAGCTGGAATGAACTAAACAGACCAACGTCTGAGTGGGACTTATGCTTATCATGATGTGGATTTTGCTATATTACAAAAGTTACACATCATAATGTCATTTTAATGTATTCTAGAGTGTTAGAATTAGTATTTTATTAGAGGGATAATACAGAAAACAAGTAGTATGAGGAGCTTTGTGTGATCCTAGCTCCTCTGTCTGGGACCTGATGGATTTGGAGAGTTGTGTGTTCTGTTCGGTCGTCTCCTGCAGGTTCCTCTCCGCAGCCTGGGCCTCCAGGCCTCTGCTCCTGACCTCATCTTGTAGAGAAGCCCACGTTCGCTCCAGCTGCTGCTCCAAACCAGACACCTGGAACAGACAGCACAAAGTCAGCTGTTAACTGGAAAAACACGGCCAGGAAAGTGTTTTTCCATTACCTACATAATGAGATTCAAAAGTGGAAAAAGTGGTGAGTTTTGACAGATTAAAGGGCCAGTGTTGCGTATTTACTAGCAACACTGAGCCATTTTACAGCATAATCAAGTAACTATGTCACCTTCAGTTGTTATAAAAATGTTGTATACATTTAAAATATTATTTGAATTTGACTTTATAATTTAACACTTTAAAATTGGGCCTCTGTCTCTTTAAAAACTCCTGATCTTTCTGAAATTCTGCCTTCAGGAAGTCACCACAACATGGCTCCTCCATTAACTCTTTAACAACGTTGTACTGACCAGCTCAGCTGATGGAACAACTCCATCAGGTGTTTGCCAATTGCTGTTGGCTAGTCTGAAGGAGCTGGATGGAGCCATCCAGGGGCTGCTCTGTGAGGCGGAAGCTTGGAAACTGCAGGTAGGAGGAGGAGCTGCACCTCCAAGGTGGAGCTGGGTCATTTGCAGTTGAAAATCCAAAATTCCTCAAATTCTTCTAGGTACTCCTGAGCTTCTAACACAGCTCTGTGATGTCTGTGTGTGTGTGTGTGTGTGTGTGTGTGTGTGTGTGTGTGTGTGTGTGTGTGTGTGTGTGTGTGTATGTGTGCGTGTGTGTGTCAGCCTCACCTGTCTTTGCAGATGGCTCTGGCTCTCCTCCAGCTCAGAGACCCGAGCCGTGCTCTCGGTCAGCATGGTCTGCTGTTGCTGCAGAGACTCCTGCAGCTGCAGGTTCTGCTCACTGGAGCTCTGACAGACCAGGCTGGTGCTGTGCAGCTTCTCCTGCAGACAAGACATCTGAAAAAGCAACAAGGAGAGAAGACAGGGGTGTGTGTTTAACTGCCTTGCGCCCTGATAAACCAGCTGACAGACGTTTTCAGTGTGGACCTTTTCATTCTTCCTCTGCAGCTCCGTCTCATGGTTCCTCTTCAGCTCCTCCATTTGCTGCAGGTACGAGTTCAGCTCCTCTTTGCACGCCGACAGGCAGGATTGCAGCTCAGATATCTGAGCAGTGGAGAAACACACAGCAGGTTATCGATGGTGGATACAACATCGTTTTACTTGTGGCTCCTGTAAATTAGAAAACATTCACTTCTGAACACATGAACTAGAATCCTGTAGATGCACCTGTCAGATGGATGGATGAAGAAATGAACAAATGGAAACTTTTAGACATCCTAACAGGGAATACGATTTAGAAATTTAGATTTTCTTTCATATTGACCCAGACATAAAAAAAAGAAATCCTATGCATACTTCTTGTGACTTTTCCATTTTGTGTTCTGTACAAACCATGGTGGCAGAGTGAGAAGCCTGATCTTTGAAACTCTGCAGCATCTCCTGGTTGCGTCGAACTTCGACCTGCTTCTCCTGGATTGAGGAAACAGAACGTTACACCAACGTATAAACTCCTCTGTCCAGTCCTGTATGGGGATGGAACCAACATGTTGCCTTGCCTCTGTGAGCCGATCCACAGAGGTCTGCAGCAGCAGCGCAGCTTTCTGAGCCTTGTCCCGCTCCATCTGAACAGAACCCAGCTGCTGTTCCAGTTCCAACATCTGGGTCAGGCTCTCCTCCACAGACAGCTGCAGCTACATGAAGTCACAGAGCCACTGTTAGCTTAGCTGATGCTGCCGCCAAAGGAGCTGATGAGTTCATGTTACCATTTCTATCCTATGCTGTTGCTCAGCCAGCTGCTTAGAGTGAGTCTGTTTGCACTGATCCAGAGCCTTCTGGTGCTCCTTCTGCTTTCTGCTCATCAGACCCTGGTAGTGCTGAACGCTGCTGCTCTTCTCCTGTAATCAGATCAGAACCCGAGTCTCTAGCTGCCTTTCCATTACAAATACAATACAAATCTTTGTATCTATCCTGCTAATGACGAAAAACCATTGGCAACTGCGGTATTTCCATTAATTAAGAAATTATATTAATTTGTGAAGAAGCTTGTTCGCGTAATAAGTCATTAAAACTCGCGAGGCAGCGCCTGATGTAAACACTTACATGAGATATATTCAGAATTCAGCCAATGAGAGGAGACGTCTTATTCAGCCTTTGGAACTATAAGCCCCGCCTACTTGGGCATTTTAGGGAGACTGTAGTCTATGACTTTACAGAAGACTTATAGATTCAACACATTGGAATGACACAAAACTTTTTATGAACTGTGTGATGCTGTTGAGAGAACTGGTGGAGCCAGCTGCACATTGTCTGGGAAAAAAGCAAGCCATCATCCTCCTACTACTTCCTGTCGTCTTCTTCGACGTTTTCGCCAGTAGTAACGTGACACATATGAAGTGGAAAAAAGTGTTTTTGTAGCCGTTTTGCGAATTCCGCCTATTTTGATACGGCTAAAAAAAAAAACACCACCTCATTCTGGCGCAAAAAACTTTTTATTGAAAACGTGATTTTTTTTTTCTAAATAGCCGTGTTTCCATTAAGCAAATGTATTTTCGTACTTTCAGCATGCACAATTTTACGGCTAATGGAAACGCAGCTTCAGGGGCACGGCTGATGAAGTTAAAGTAAAAAGGTTTGAGTGACTGTACCTTCAGCTCGTTTTCCAGCTCGGTGTTCTTCAGAGCGGCCAGGCTGTATGCAGAGCTTTTTTCCTGCAGCTGCTTCTCCAGCGCAGCGACTCGAGCACTTTTTCTTTTTAACTGAGGTAAAGTAAAACAGGGAAAGAAAAAACATCTGACACGTGCATATTAAGAGAAAAAAATATATTCTTCTTTTTTTATTTCCAGAACTCTCAACATTTTCCTGGCGTCTAATGTTTTAGAAAAGGGTCACCAGCATGTTCTAGTTTATTTTTAGACATGGGACAATAACTATTAACATTATATGTAAATGCATAAGATTATAGCTCAGTGGCTAAATTACATCTCTGGTCCCATTGACAGGCAGGATAATAGTAAATAAAAGGATTTAAACACACACACACACACACACAAAATGACACTACAGAATAAGAAATACATGAAACCATCTTAAAATCTACATATCTTTACATATACTCAATGTTGATATTTTTGGCCAACATATTTTTCCAATAGCCACTTTTAAGTTGTTGGTTTTTTTTTTTTAATGAGATGAGAAGTGAAAATAGGATTTTAGGGTTTTTATTCAACAGCTTTTATGTTCATTTATAAACCATTTCAACTGGTTGTTTTGATAACTGTTTTGCAAGCCAATGACAAAACATGTTATACAATATGTCATATGAGGTGTAATCATGGTGTAGTGTCTGATCATACAGATGGACTTTTTTTTTTTGGTAATGTTCAAGAGGAACATTTGGGACAAAAGACATCGAGTTTGAAAAACAAGTTTAGTCTATAGACTCCAGATGCAGTAGCAGACAGAGCGCCACCAAGACCTAAACATGCCCATATCTGGGACATGGCTATGTGATAATGTTTACTTTGGGGAGTGTGTGTTGGCCAGAAGTCTGTAAAAGAGATGCTGTCCAGCGATCGGAGGGACTTCACTATGACTGGACCAAGATTTCCTTTGCGATTCGTTTGTGCTGACGTAGGCGGCTGTTTGTTACAAAACTTTGCTGTCCAGCCAAAGTCCAGCCTTCTGCCTGAAGCATCACCACACCAGCATCTTCAATAAAGATGCTGGTGTGGTGAATAAAATTTAATCTAATTATATATATATAATTAGATTAAATTTTATTCTTTTCACAATCTGTTTCACTCGTTTAGATTGTGAATCCAAGAAAATGCTTAAACATTAGAAGTGTTGTACTATTTATAATATTTTTTTTTTTTTTTTGCCTTGGATAAAAATATTAGAATCACTGTCAGTATTTGCCTGTTTTGAGAAATACATAGCTACAGTTTTGGATAAATTAAGATGTAAATGAGATCATTACACATCACCGCTGTCGGCTTTCAGGCACCTTGTTCCTTAAAAGGAATGCCACTATCTACGGTGTATGTGCTGCTCAGACTTATATTTCTGATCATCTTTAGTGTCGCTCCGAAGGGCTGAGGAGTAACGGTGAGAAAGCATAGTGACCTCTTTCTGAGCATCGGTGGCCTGACTGCCCCGCTCCAGCAGCTCCGTGTGGAGGTTCTGGTAGTGGGAGGCTCTCTGGGCCATGGAGCTCTGCAGGGAGGAGATCTCCTCCTGGGCTCTGCTCAGACGCTCGTGCAGACGCTCCTTCTGGCTCTGCTGTTTGATCCGCTCGGCCTCCTTCACCTGCAGGACCCGCAGCAGCTGCTGGTAGCCCTCACCTGGAAGCAGTGGCACATGGTATGTTATCCAGAAAAACACCAACTATACATGCATGCTGGTGTCCCTTTGGAATACTGGGATGTAACTTTATCTTTTTTTATTATTATTCATTATTTATTGTTAGCAGGTAATTTGTATGTAAAAATAACTCTAAAGGCGCTTTCGCACTGTACAGAACGGTACGGTTCCGAGCGTGTTCACATTACAACTTGCGACTGGTTCCACCCGGCCCCATGGAACCACAAGAGCTGTGGTTCCAATCATGCCGGCCAAGCGGTTCTGCTTAGAACCAGCAGCTGATTGGCCGCTGGTTGTTAGTCAGACGTTGATTTTCCGTTGACAGCTGGCTCTCACTACTATATAGTTTTAAAAATAATGACGTCCGGCACCGCTTCGATGGCGCCCTCAATGTAATGCAAACACAACAGGGCTGGAACCGTTCCGTACCGTTCCATGCAGTGCGAAAGCGCCTTAAATCTGCACTGTTGGATCATGTGACTTAAACAAGTTCTCCATCCATCCCAAACTTTTTCTTTTAGCCATTTATCCATCTAGTCAACATCTAAATAAAGATCAAAGAGCACATAAAATCCAAACAGTCTGTCATTGAACTAAACAAAACAAAACTAAAACTAAAGGTGCGCCAACAAATCGGCTCTGATTTCCTTAATATTCTACACTGGAGCTGGAAGAAATTTTAAATCTAAACAACAACCACTTAAAAACAAAAAATACAACAACAACAACAACAAAAGAAAACATTTCCAAAAAAATGGATCAAGGGATACTTAACTGTGAAATCCATTTTATCTAGAACAGAATATATAAAGTGAGGAAGTTGTGACTATAGTATTCCGTTTCACCCTTAAAACTAATGCTTAGCTAATTCAGAGCATGCATGAAAAAAACTTCATGAAGTCAATGATAATTTGATCTTTTATTATAGTGCTATAAACCTCACTGAACAATGTACAAAATTCTACTTTTAGCTAAGCTAATCTATTCAGCATGGGAATAAAATCCTATGCATGCATTTAACATAACAGCTCATGATACAGCTTTGGCATCTCTGACAGTCCATCTAAAATAAATATAGGAAATATACTTATTTGGCACCATATGGCATCAACATCAGTATTGACCGGCATTAGTCCATTTTTAACAGGCTGGTATCGGTCCAATACAAAAACATGGGCTGATTTTAATAACCAATGTTAATTTTTCATCTGGTCATGTCGTATTTATTTGCTCATGTGTTTGTAGGATTGAGGTGTGTATGAAACAGAGGAGCAATGTAGGTGGTGAAAATACACAACAACAATATTAATGTTGGATATTTATATTGGAAATTTTTAAATTCTAAAGGCAAGGATTTTTTAAAATTAGGTTACCGTAATCAAAGATTCTAGGAATTTCTAATTACCAACCATAACGTTCTATTTCACAGTCTAAGGAAGAATGTGGAAGTTTGATTCCATAAAACATAATATATTGTTCAAAGTTATTCATTAAGACGAGTGACGGGTCAACTGCTGCTAAAACAGGAACAGATTCATGAAACGGTTTGTCTACTGCTGTAAAATGGAGGAATCGATGCAACGGCATCAGAAAAAGAAGCTCTGAAGCTCAGCCTTACAGCTGATGAAGGATCTGGAGCCTACCTGGCTTCAGCTTCAGCAGATGTGCAGCTCCTGAATAGTCCACTGGGGGCAGCATGCATGGACTGGAGCAGATTGGTCCTGCAGGAGCCTTCGGAAATGAAAAAGCAAAAAAGAAGCCTGAGGCTCCCTTTCTTCAACAGGATCAGCAATCAAACACACAGTCGGGTTTGTTATTTTTAGGCTGACTCCAGGATCAGGGTTTGGACACAGACACCAGATTGTAAGTGTGGAAACAAAACTCAGCCTGTGGGTGGGAGTGGAAAGCTGGCCCACCTCCTGCAGGTGCAGCAGAGCCAGGACAGCCTCCAGGGCGGACAGCTCAGCCTGGGTCTGGGTCATCTTCTGCTCCTGGTCACGGGTCAGCGTCCGCAGCTCCTCCACCTCCCTGCGCACGGAGGCCGCCTCCTTGCACTCGGCCCCCCGCTCTGAGAGCTGCTGCTCCAGCTGGGAGGCTCTGCGCACCGCCTGCTCCAGCTGGGTCTGGAGGAGAGCCGCAGCCGCTCCGCCCTGCCTCAGCTCCTCCTGCAGCTGGCTGTGTGGAAAACAAAACGCCGCCGGTGAAGCGCATGATGGGGAAAAGCAGCGCTGACAGCTTTCTTTATGCTTCTACTCAACAGAAGGCGCTCAGTACCTAACCGTTTGGCTCTGCTCAGCTCGCTCCCTTTCCAGCACAGAAAACTTCACCTCCAACTCCTGCTTTTCTCTGTTGGACTCCATCAGACTCTCCTTCAGCGTCATCTCACTCTCCACCACCTCCAAGGCGCAACATGACAAAACATCTCTGGTGTCAACAAGCAAGAAAAGGTTTTTACTTGTCATAAAATGAGACAATTTTGAGTAAAAATGTACCTTTTGGAGTTTCATGGAAAATGTGTCTTTGTAATCATCGAAAGCTTCTTTGAGTTTCTCTGCATTTTGCAGAGCTTGGTTCCTCTGCTGCTCAGCTCTGAGAAGAGAGGCGAGTTTAGATCAGGGGGTTCCCAAACATGTAACCCCAAAGAGGATTAACTCACAGAAAATGAGACAAAATATTTAAAGCAACATCAACTTTTACAATGTCTTTTATCCTCTATTGATTAATTATTACATTTAGTTAGCAGAAATGCTACCTGATAGCTTTGATCGCAAATTCTGTGGCGAAAAATTTAATTGCCAGATGACACAATTTTGTCATCACAATCCACTCTTTTGATTATGACGTATAATATTTAATATTAATCACATCAAAATGTATTTTATTCCGACAATTCTTATGTTTCTTTGGAGCAGGATGCTGGACGGTTCCTTGGTGTTTTTTTTTTCTTGTCAGAAACTTCAATTTCTTGCTTGCTAATCTGGCAGAAGAAGCAAAGCAGCTTGACTGGCAGCCAATCAGACGATGAGCATTAGAAATAACGTTTAAATCAATTATTTTAACTTGTATTTTGTACTTTAAAAAAAAGACTAAAGACTGAATAAAAGAAAACAAAAATGATGATGAAAATTTTAAGATTAAAAAATTTATGGGGCTAAATTGTTTTTCTCTAATCTTCTCTCCAACTTTCTGAGGCGCTCACAGCGCACCATGTCGGCCCCCGAGGGGCCGCGACCCACACTTTGAAAAACACTGCCTGAGCTCAACAAAATACAATCAGGATCATAATTAACCCCTCGTTTACTTCCAGGTGGGAGCAGGTCTAAAACCACCACCTCTTTCCTGTCACTGTTCTGCTCTCCAGCTCCTCTCTCAGCGTCCTCAGTTCCTCGGTAACCGTGGCGACCACAGCCTCACTGTGAGTGGCAGCTTCCTGGCAGGACTCCGCCCTCAGCTCCGCTGCCCTATAAAACATGGACGATGGAAACTGCAGAGTTTAAACTAAGCAAGTCAGACATTAATGAATAAATGTGACAGATTATTTCTCTTACTATTGTGGCGTTTAGAAAATAAAAATAATTCGGGTAATTCTAGCTGACCTAAAACAAGAGAAGTTTGGTCTGATCCAACATCAGATGTGCATGCGTCTTTGTATTCAGTGTATGTAAACTTCTGATTTCCAGTGTATAACAGATTTCTTTTATTAAAAATCTGAAAACGTCTTCTAAAAACTAGTGTTTTATAAGTGAAACGGAGCCTTTTCCAAACTCAAGGCCCATGGGCCAAAATTGGCCCATCATAGTCATTTCTGTGGCCCTCCAGAGTCTAGACTTTATTTGATAAGTCAAATCAAATCAGTTCTGATTTGAATAGTGTCAAATTATATCATTGTAGAAAACATGTTAAAATTATATTTAAAGGGTACTCATCAAATGCAGAAAAAGCATAGTGAGAATCGACAATAAATTCAATTCAATTCATGTAGTTTGATCGACACATTCTGACACAACTGCAAAGGGACATTCTCAAAGATTTGTGAATGTCCCTTCATGGCCCTTGTGGCTCAAAATGAAGATGAGTTTGACCCGCTGCATTAGAACAATGAGCTTACTTCAGTTCCTCAGTCTGAGCCTCCAGCTCAGCTTCCAGCTGATGGATGTGTTCGCTCATGGCCGCCATGCTGCTGCTCACCATGACCTTGGAGAGGCTGTGATGGACCTGCCAAAGAAAACACTAATGTATCACTGCAACCATGGAACTGAAGCACACTTCTCTTTTCTTTTATGCGTGTGTCTGCGTGAGGGGGGTTAGATGGGCTGAATGCATGTCCAACCTGCAGATCGGAAGCTTCTGGTTCAAACTGCAGGGCGTCCAGGTTGCTGCGGAACTGCTCATCTGTGATCAGGCAGGCGTTCTCCTGGCGAACACAGCCGCCTTTCTTTCTTGCAGCAACAGACGCCATCCCTACAGGCTGAACACAGAGAGATAGGAACATGGTATGGTTTGGTTTTAAAAAGGTCTGCAAGTTTTAATTTGTTTTAAAATCTAAAAATAGATATAAAATTGTGGTTCTTTAAAAAAATTATAATACAAACAATAAAAGATGAAAAAAACGTAACATTTTCAGTTCCACAGTTTTATTCAGGTGAACTAAGGGTAAAAAAAAATGGCTTGTAGGCCCCTGGTCTTTAATATAAAATCTCAATAAAACAATATTTTGTCATAACTTTACAAAATGTGAAAAACTTCAACGTCAATATATAACCAGATACAAATCTTGAAATTGTGAAATTGTTGTACATTTTCCTCCAATTTCTGCATAGTCACAGTAATTCATTGAGACGTAATTCTAGACCTCTAATCTTTACTCACCTTAGTTTCTGTCCCACACTCTGGTGGCAGAGCTCAGCTCCCTGGATCAGACTGAACACATCTTTGTTGAATTTCTCCTCGATGTCAAACATCAGAACAGAACCGCCTGACTGTCGTTCCTCGGCTTAAATAACGACCAGTGTTACTAAAGTTAACTTTATCTAGCTTTTTGTATGTCTACATGTCTAAAGTTGAAATAAAAAGATGCATCTCTTTGCAATTTTAAACGAACACTGTGCTGCCAATAAACGACGCTAACATGAATGTAAACAGAGGAGCTCTTTACACCAACAGGTGGTTAGCTAGTAAACATTAGCCTTGTTTTTTGTTATAAAAGCAGTTAAACACCATACATCATTTCTGCTTCGTCTGAACTATTACCTTACATGACCGGAGGATAAGCTAAAAGCATTTGTTTCTGAACTATATTTCAATAAATCTCTCGGGTTACTGGAAATCGAGGCAGAACGGTTGGTAATTTTAGTCTCCGCCCACATGCCAACAACGTACTTTATAATTGGATAGCTAAGCCATTCCGTCAAGTGATTGGTTGATATGCAACAGCGTCCGCGAACAACGGCGCGTCTTGGGGTCGAGTCGTTTTCCTTTCGCCGTCACACAGTTATACGCAGAAATTGGGGAGGAGTGAAAGGTTTATTTTGAGGGAGTATTCCTTAACAGTCTGCGACAGACTGGCGACCTGTCCAGGGTGACCCCGCCTCTCGCCCGGAACGTTAGCTGGAGATGGGCACCAGCAACCCTCCCGACCCCACTAAGGGACAAGGGTGTAAAGAAAATGGATGGATGGATGGAAGGATGGATGGATATTCCTTAACAGTACATCAGCAAGAGGCAGCACAGTGTGGCTCATTTTTTCAGCTTTGTAACAAAACCACAGCTCCACCATTACTTCTACTCAGATCTGTTTACATATAATTATACATGCTATGTATGCTTGTCTGACACTGGGATTATAATAATCACTTGCAAAATCCCCTTTACTGCCTCAGCCCAAATATGTCTATCAGCCACATTGGGTGCACCCATTGTTCTTCTCTCCAGATGACAAATGGCTCACACCCAAGGAGGGGAGTCCCACCCCTCTCTCCAAATTTTATGTTCTTAAAATCATACTTCTAAAAACTAATCACTTGTTTTTCCAGAAACAAGTGGAAGCCTCTTGTTCCAGAAGCCTCTGCTTTTTCATAAAATATTAAAAAGCAAAATTACATTAAAGCTTGGGGTAAAAATGTTGCTTTTGACAGAAAACATTTCTCAACGTGGACATGATACAGAAACCTTTCAAAGCGAGGTCAAAATCATGAGTTTTAAGATTTCAAAAGCAAATCCAATGCTTTAAATCCCAGAAATGCAAAATACAATAACAAAAGTATTCAGAATGAGGTTCTGGGATGCTTAGCTGAAATCGGGACAGCGGCCATTTTCAAGGACATTAAATAAAGCATTTTGTTACTGTTATTTTTGGCTAATGAGATAAAGCACATTTCTACCTAAAACTTGGCGATTTACAAATGACAAGATCATTTACAGTCATGATCTTAATTTTATTAGAAAAAAATCATATACAGTTAATATCAGTAATAAAAAAAATCATGTTTAGCAAAACAGCTTGAAATACCAACTTTTATTTATCCCTAAACAAAACAAGCAAAAAAAAAAAAAAAAAAAAACCTGCTTCACTAGTAACACGTCAACCAGTAAAAAGACAAAGACGACGTTACAGGGACGTTCTTTGGCTTAAAAAACCTGTAGCAAGTCAGTAATGGAAACATGTTGCCATTAAATCCACTCACTGCGTCCCCAACAAGGAGACGTGCAAGTGCTGTTTAAACAGGCAGAAACATCTCTCAAAAGAGAGAACAGTTCTAACTAAAGGTTTTCTTCTTGCAATGACGTACAGCAATTTCTTCAGTGAGGCGGATTCTTCTTTCAAACCCAATTTAAAACAAGCAGTAAACATAAAAAATATAAGCTTATATATGTGTAATAATGACAAAAAGCTATGAGAAATCAACATGAACAACAGAAATAACGTGATCTATCGCAAAATCGGCTTAGTTACACCGGCTGGGCTGTGTGAGTGAAGTTTGGTGGTATGTCCTGAGTGGGCTGCCCAAAATGTAACAAAAAAAAAACAAAAAAAACATTTTTGTCTATGGAAGAATATTTGTTCATTTATGCAACCTTAATTGCATAAGCAGCAGCAGATAAAGTTAGAAACTGATTAAATCACATTCCTAGCATAATGAATTTTTACTAGACCAAACTCAGGTCTGTTCAACTGAAGTCATAATTTCAATCAGAACACTTTAAAAAGAACTGCACATTTTTATTCAGTAGGAAATATATAAAAATATTGAATAAAAAAATACTGCCTTGTCTGAGCAGTTCTTGCTTGTTCAAATGAGATGATTTTCTAACAAAACACAGCATGTGCAAGTAAAAAAAATCAACCGAAATCTCCGTCGGTAAACAAAAGTCCACTATAAAAATATGACATAATCATGTTTGTGGTATAGTTTTATATAAAATAAACATTTGCAGCAGCGCGTTCGTTTTCTGAGTTCCTCCTGATCTGCTCACAAACAATGGAAACCAGAGCTGGCATGAGACACCAAGAGGTACAAGACGGGAGAGAGAGAGAAAAAACTAAATATTTAAAATGAGTTAAAGGAAAAAATGAAATGTTAAAATTATTGATGGTTGAATCAAAGAATGAAAATACATTTTTTCCCCCTCTTTTACTATTGAACTTTTTAAAGAACAAGCAAGTATATTTAGGGGGAGAAACAAACCAAAAAAAAAACAAAAACAAGATGCACGAAATATTAGTCAAAGTTTACAGGTAGAGTGGAGAGAGGAATTATTTGCCCCTGAATAACTGCAGCAGGAAGGAAGAAGTTCAGATCAAACTGCTCTGAAGGATCCAGTGATCCAGCTTCTCTGGTGCTGCTTCACTGTTGAAGAACATACCCTCTGTGTGTGTGTGTGTGTGTGTGTGTGTGTGTGTGTGTGTGTGTGTGTGTGTGTGTGTGTGTGTGTGTGTGTGTGTGTGTGTGTGTGTTTGCATGCATGATGATCAGGGCATATAGCCACCTAACGCTCTGAATACACACCGTCAGCTCTTTGTTACAACTGGTTGAGCCATCGAGCTACGAGGCAGTGACTCCTTCCCACTCCACCAGGTACTGCACCTTGCCGTCCATGGTGACCCGCCGGGCCAGGACTTTATACCTCTCCCCACATGCCAGGCGGCCCGCCACCCCGAAGTAGTTGCTGATGGAGCTCTTGAGGTGGGAAAGCTGGGTGTTGGGGTCCATGCCGTGGACTATGTCTGTGGGGTGGAGCCCCGGCAGGGTGCCGAACATCTCCGTGTCCGAGACGCTTGCATCTGGGAGCCGAGGAGGAGGGGGCAGTTCCGGTCGGGGGGGCTTCGGGGTTCGCCGCGGTCGCCCGCGTTTCCGTTTTAAAGGTGGAGAGGCGAAAGGCATGTTGAAGGCGGCTGTTGCCATCTTGTTGGAAGTATACAGGCTGAAGAGAACAAATGAAAATGTATTTATTTTTTTATTTGATGAGACATCAGCAAAAACTGCACTGAAAATTGGAACAATAGGAGTTTAGAACCACTAACAGACTTTGTGAGGTTTATCCGGACACATTACAGGTTCTCTTTCTTCTGTTTTATGGCCCTTAGAGTTTTCTTTCCTGCCTCTCCGTGTTTAGTTCTCAGTCTTCATGTGACGACATGATTTAAATGAAAATGAGACGAGGCTGTTCTGTAAGGCTGTAAGGCTCCAACCGGCTTCATCTGAAGTGCAGAAATCTACTTTCATTGATGTAGACGCGTGACAAAAACTACATCACTTTGTTCGCAAAGAGCCAAACTAAACACCAGGCCCTGGTTGGACTGTTTCTCCAGAGCTCTGTGCAAAGTGTTGTGTAATAGGTCAGAAGATTGTTGCCATGTTTCGTGCAGAACTGCTCTCAGAAAGCAATGTTGACATTTTTCTTCCATTATTTAGTTTTTGTATCTGCAGGAGACATAGATACTTTTGAGAAACAGTTATTTGACATTGTGAGGAATTATGTACATTTGTATGGGCGCATCTGTGTGTGTGTTGTGTGAGCAACAGAAAGAGAGGTGTTATTGATCATATTTACACTTGCACAAAGCAACTGTTAAATATAGAAAAAGGACTAGAAATTACACTGGTTACAAAAATATATATTTTGGAAGTTGTCTTTGTTTTTCCAACTGAATATTTTGGACTATTTTGCACCTCTGAATCCAAAAATGACATCAAGTTTTTATTCCAATTGGAATAGATCTTCTGACTAAGTTGATGACATTATCAGTTCATTTCCATTATACTCCTCATCCAAAAAAAGGTTTGTAAAATGTAACTAAATGTTACAAACTTGGATTTCTGTAAATTGAATAGCAAACACTGATAATGTGAATGTACATGTGAACTGAACATCACGTCTTCATTGTGTAAAATTCTCCGTCTCTTTTCTGTCCTGATGGAATCTCCTCCTGCTCATCACTCATTGATCCCAGATTCTCCAGATGTGAGAACAAGTCATCAGTTTTGATGCTCATGTTGCTCCATAGTTCAGAAAGTTGATCTAATGGAGCAAAACCAATGTGATTTTTGGATTCAGCTCATCAAAATGACCCTAAAACAGTTGAAAAACCCAGACGACATTTTGGCTGTTGACCAGTGTTTTTTCCATCATCGTTTTGGCGCCCCCTATAGAGTGATGCTCCTATGTGTCAAATATGATTCATCCATTTTTTGTGCCAGTGTGTCAGCAGAGCTCTACTGAGATAAATGCTTGTCTGTGACGATTAAAAGCACCATGCTGCCTTAAATCCTTAAATTCTCATTACTCAAAGTTTTCTTCCTGTCTGTTTCTGTCGCAGTTCTGCTAGTGACCCAGAAACAGTCGAGGAGAGCAGCGGCTTCGTGCCGATGATAAAAGATGGGATGATCCCAATGCTTTCTTCACAGACATCTTGTCTCAAAGTCTTGGAAAAGTATTTACACCCCTTGAACTTTGCCACGTTCTGTTCCCAACACGTGAAAACCACCAACTTCAAAGTGATGTCTTTTTATAACAATACAGGGAAGAAAATGATAAATGATTTTTAAAGTCAAAGACCTGACTTCAAATCCACCCATTGGCATTTAAAACATGATCTGCTACTTTGTTTTCAGCTATCGCATAAAATCCATAGGAGTTTGTGGCTGTAATGTGACGTGTATGTGTATGAACAGAAGTTAAAGATGTAATTTTCTGTAAGACAGTATTCCTGCTGTGGCTGCAAACAATGGGTGGACAGCACTCAGCACTGTGCAGAATGGGAACCTCTGAGGCCCAACAGAAAATCTGGATTTATGCCGAGATTAAATGAAACACACATTGGGACTGGTTTTACTAACTAGCTGACTTTTAAATGTAACTGGTTGTGCTGGAATTTATTTAGCGACATCAAAGTGAAGCACAAATGCAAACCACACTCCTCAAACCATGCACCACTTCACTTTTTTTTGTGCTACATTTTGCTGGTCTGTCACAGAAAACGCCATATAATGAGAACATTTATTTTATTGTTCTTTTGTGTATTTGAGTTTCTGCCGGGAAGATCCAAGCTTAATAAAATACCAACCTGGACTGTCTGGAAGTGATTGTTGAGGTAGTTTCTGAGCTGCTGAGGGCATCGATGGATTCCACATCAGAAGACGGAGATAACAGCAGAGGCTTGCTACTTCTGGTGCTGCAGAGACAGAAAAACAATTGGAGGAAAACGTGTAAAAAGCAGAGAAAAACTAAGTTTGCACACAAAATAGTGTTATAATTTAACAAGAGTTTCAATAAAACCTGGTAATAAACCCTTGTTGGGACTTGGATTAAATTAGATTATGCCACTTTCTTTCAACATTTCTTCAAATAAGAAATGCAATTAAAATCTAGCATGAAAGACTTTGTTCACGCCATAAATCATTAAAAAACATGCCATCTTACAGTTACTTCCTGTCATTTTCTTCGCCTGTCTCACCAGCAGTAACATCCGGTTGCTGATCACAATTCATGTAATGTGAAACAAGAGTCTCCATTGCATTTTGGTGAAATACACCAATTTCGAAACAGCAAAAAAACCACCTTATTATAGCACAAAAACTAAGTTTTTTTATTTTTTTATTTTCGTTTTTCCATTTCCACAAATTTTTTTCCGTGATTCCAATTTGTGCAATTATACGGTCAGTGGAAACGCAGCTAGTGCAGTGGACGACTTCAAGTCCCTCTCTTCTAAGTTTCTTCAGTTTGTAGAGGCTGAAGGTTTAAAGGAATTTAAACCTTTAGTTTAAATTCCTGAGAGTCTGTAGCAGCTTTTCACACAAAAAGCCCAACAGTCGTTTATTGAGCCGTAACAGGAACCTGCTTTGTTCAGTCATTCAAGCATCACATTCAGGCTTCAGCTGAGGGACTCAAGGCCGATCTTCAATAAAGAGCAATCTGAACACCAATTATCGAGTTATGAAACAGCTTTTCTTTGGATTTGGACTTTGACTAGGCCATTCTTCTTTTTAACAGATTCCAATTTCCCCTTCAACTAACCTTATCCCTGCTGCAGAAAAGCATCGTCACAGCATGATGCTATGCTGTTTACACTACACACAGACTTGACACCACTAATGTGTCAGGTTTCAACACCAAAAAACACGCAAAAATACCCCAAACAAAGAACAGAACAAGACAAGCAGTCGATCACTTACTTAACAGAGGTCAAATGATCCAGTGCAGGGGGGTCCGGCTTTCTGATTTCCTGATAAAGTGGAGAGAAATTCATCAGCGTCTACAGGTAGTCGTCATGTTTTCTTCATATATAAACGTGTGAGCTCAACGTAAAACCATCTATTGATCTCAGCAGAAAGCAGTAAGTCAGCTCAGGCTCACTAATGCATACATGACATAACAGAAACGCACACACCCACACACATGCACGCACACGCGCACACACACACACACACACACACACACACACACACACACACACACACACACACACACACACACACACACACACACACACACACACACACACCAGGGATGGCTCGTTGGACCGTTGTGGTTTCGCCAGTGTCTCCAGACAGCGAGCTTCTTGCTTCCTCTTTTTCTTTTTTTTCTTCTTCTTCTTCTTTTCGATGCCATTGGTTAAAGCAACAGGGATCCTGCAGTGACAGCACCAACATTTCAGATACAGTTATGACAGCTGTGCATAAAGTCAGCATGACTGTTCAGGCATTAAGGATGAAACGGTGAAGGGACATAAAACGAAGACGTTTATGATTTACACATTCTTGAATAAAAAACAGCTTGTTCAGTTGGGAATATGTGCTGGCTGGTTTGGCAGTATGAAAGTATGAAGTTTATGAAAATATTATAGCTTCTCACAGTCTAAAAACGTCTTTTTATGATGCTAAAGAAAGCACCAGCGCAACCAGAGTTGTCTTTACATGCATGTTGCACATTAGCCTCACCTGGCTAACTGTAACATGCAAAATTTTTCACTTTGCTACAAGAAAAAAAAATTCAAGTGCCAGCAAAAAGTACCTGAAAACAACCAAATTTAGTGGAAATTTTCATTTAAATTTTACATTGGTCCAAAGATGAAAATCCAAATAATAAATATGAAAGAGAAAATATACATAATGGTAGGAAATGTTCAACTATTTTTAGCAGAAGTGGAGGTAAGTGTTGATTTTCTGTTTTACATAAAAGCACCTAAGATTGTTGAAGTTTGATCCAATTTTTGTGGAAGTATCAAGACACTGTGGCGTTTCCACTTGTGGTGAGAATCTCATACTGGCCACGCCTCCTTAAAAATTTATGCATTAAATAATTAATTGTTTCACAGAATATGAATGCCCGCAGACGAATGAAAGGTTTTCCATCTTACTTCATGTCAGAGAAGCTTTTGGCGGGCTTGCATCCTTTTATGGTGATCTCGTGGAAAGGCTCCCCCATCACCGTGTATGTGGGTTCAGTACAGTTGGGAGGAGCAGGCGGGAAAAAGATTCTTAGGCGAAACAAATGCTTCTTCTTCTTCACCTCCTTCCCTGACATGAACCTGGAAAAGGCAGGAGAAGTGAAGAAGTTAGGAATGTGATTATTATTGGACTGCAGAATCACGAGTTTGTGATTTAAAGTTAAAAAGACGTGAGGAGAAAACTTACGTGTAGCTGTTGTCGTTTAAGGCTTCCAGAACTTTTTCATACCTCTCAGATCTTGGTGTGTTGGCCAGCTGTGGACGATAGATGAAAGATAAAATCCGATGTGTTTAGTATCTGATCAGTAGAACTAAACAGAGGTAAACCAAAGATTTCAGAAGCCATAAATTGAATTTATGGAGATTATTTATAGTTATGCCCACCAACACCTGCAGCACAACTTTTATAACACAAGCAACAGTTGCTAATCTAAATTTTTGATAGATTTTGCTCTAACAAGAGCAAAAAATTTTGTTAGATTTTGTTTTAGCTAAAGGATACCTCAAGACAGAAACCTGACTGACTTTATTAAATCAAGATTTTAAGACATCTGGTCTCAAAATACAGTAAGTACATCACTCCACTTCAACCCAGTTTAGTTTATTTATATTGCGTCAATTGACAACGCATGTTGACTCATTGCATGTTACAACAACAAATAAAGTAAAAAACATGTTCTCAATGACATGAAGTCAGAAAGTAAAACAGGAGAATGAGCAGACATGTTTCCCTCTCCAGTTTTTCACAGCTTCATGCGTCTCTTACCTTCCCCAGCTGCAGCAGCTCCCAGTTGTCATTAATGTAAGGCATTAGCTGCATCTGAGAATCAAAATACCTCTTCTTCTGAATCACACTCAGGTTGTACAGGCACAGATGAACAATATCCTTCCTACAATATTAGAGAAAAAAATATGTTAAGCATTGATTTTGATTAAAGTTTATATATGATGCAGGTCAATTTCCTCTACTACTAATGTCATTTCAGGGTTGTTGTTTTTTAGCTATCTGAATGATGTGTGGAATTTCAATAGAAAACTCCATAGTATGGGATGCTGTAATACCTCTACTATGCCAGTAGGCGGAGATAACTTTGACAAACTACACAAGTATTTAAGAAAAGCATTGAAAAATCAGCACTAGGCTAAAATAGATCCTCAGTAAACAGTTGAAGCCGGTGTTTTCTTTCACACCCTTTACAGTTTCCTGTCAGTTATTTCCTTCTTAGGTTTACTGAAAGGTAAAATCGGGACAATGGGGGACAGCTGTGGCAAAAAAAAAAGACAAAAGGAGGAAAAAAACAACTGACTGCCAAAATGACCTCCCTATTAAGAAAATATATTATTTCTTACATTTACTTTGTTTTTATGTCATGGGGTCATTTATTTATTTGAATGCAACAGCTCTGTATAGAAAGAATTGTTAACTTTTATTAAAAGTTACAGATTTTTGACCAGATAAACTTTAGTTCAGTCTTAGCTTAAAAAAAAAAAGGAAAAAATAAATAAATAAAAAAAGAAGTGGCAAGCTCAGTGTAGCTCTTATAGTACGCTGAAAATACCAGGACGTATGCATTTTATCACAGTCAGAAAAAGAATGGCATTTTAAGGTATAAATCTCAGTGATTCTTGAGAATAGGGACAAAATGGGTTTTAATTTTCCCATATTTTTTTTTCATTATTTCTCAACCTTATGTATGCAAATATGACAAATAATGTTTAGAAAATATGAAGATGCTAAGGTACAGGCTCCCAGTTGCGAATTTTTTTTTAAAAATTACATTTTTAATCGACCTGACCCAAAACTTTGTCATCACCATCTGACAAAAATAAATCTAAAATGATTTTTAATATACCCCATTAGTGATATTTTTACTCAACTTACAGACAAATGCTTCTCAAGAAATAAAATAAATATTATTTAAAACAAAAAACAAGAAAAAGTCCATCTGATGGAGTTGACAGTGCATGACGGAGTTGACACAGAACTGAAGGTGGTGACAAACTAGTGAGTAAAATGAAAAACTTGGTACATGTGAAGTAATGCAATTCATGTAAAATACATTAAAATGAATTAGTTGCACAATTAAGTGAGATTTGATAACAATTTCACTGAAAGAGTCAGAAAAACTCTGACGGAGTTGACAAAATGCCAAACTACCTCAATTTATATGATGTTATTCTGAAGGAGGCCATATTGTAGCTCGTCAGGTACATGAAATCTTTACATTATACCAAAATTAAGCTTTTATTTCGCAAAATTTCATCAAAGTTTTGTAAATTGTCAGTTATGGAGTTGACACATCATGGTTGTGACAAACAACTGAGGAATAAAACAGAAGAAAAAACTAAAGAATAACTTAAGCTAACCGGAGCTAACTAGCCCTCCTAGCAAAGGAAGAGAAAAGACAACGTCATGGGGTCCTCAGAAGTTCTGGTGCCCCCCAATAATGCCTGATTTTTTTTTACATTCTTTTCATTTCTGACGGTGTTGACAAAAACTAAGGACAAATTTCAACGGAGTTGGAAAATATCTAAAAATTATTTTTAATTCAATTTATCGATACTTTTATAATTATTTATATGACTACTAATACTTAATTGTCATAATATATAATTTTAGTATTTCTTTAATTGTTTTAAACTATAAGAATGTATTGAGTTCTGCTCCTGGACAAGGGCTTTTACAGGCATCATCCACCGACTACAATGTTTAAAATAAAAAAATATTCAGCAAAAAAATGAAAAATATACATTATTGTGCTCACATGACCCAGGTTAGTTTAGTTAGATATTTGAAAAAATATATTTTGTGTATATTTTATTCAAATTTCATGCTTTATCCATAGGATCTGTTTTGTCCCTATTCTCAAGAATCACTGATCTGTGACAACAGATGTAAAGGCAATCTTAGTGTTAGACTCCAGTTTATCTACAGCCTAACTTTCACTGACCAGTCGAGAGGCAGCCGGTCGAGGAACTCTGGTCCACCGCTGCAGACTGAACAGACGAAGATGAAAAACCTGAATATGAGAAAACGTCTCATCATTGACACGAACCGCACAGGATCGCTACAATCATCCAGCATCTTCAGGAGGAAAGTATCACCTTAACATTTAGCCGATGATTTCTTTACATTCAATTTCACATTATATTTTACATTATTGGTATACAAGCCTACATATCCTCTGCCTTCCTCAGAAATTATCCTAAAATGATTTGGAACCTTATTATAGAACTAAATTCTAATTATTGTGTTTTGCAACAAAATTCATGACTCAGAAATATTAAGATGCGAATAATTTAGTAAGATCTTTAAATCAGAATATAACAAACAATCTAAACCATGTCACATACTTTAGACTTTAGTGTTAAGTGTTTGCACCTATCTCCATTGAGCAGTGGAGCCTGTAAGCAATGTAGGCAATCCTCATGGAACCACTGCCGACACCTGTTACACTGCAGCATCTTCAGGTACCAGCTACCAATAAAAACACACACACACACACACACACACACAATACGCAACATATGATTTGTGGAACATATTTGGCAAAATTCTTTAACATGTTTGCAGAGTGCCATGTGCTACTCACTCCCCCGGTCCTCCGCAGTAGCAGTAGCATTGCTGGATGTTCGTCTTGTGGCCCTGATCCCACACCAATTCCTCTGGAGCGTATGGGAAGGAGAGATGAAATTCCATATGCTGCTCCTGATGTTCTTGCTTTGGAAAGAGCTTAGCAGATGCCTCCTTCTTGAGAATGCTCCCCTTCTGCATGTAGGAAAAAAAAAAAAAATACATCTAAACATAAATTCAAGTACAAAATTAAGACCTTCAGAGAACACACTAAACAGCAATACCTATTTCTAGTTGAAAATACAACTGTTTCTTTAAACAGATTGGCCTACATCTGTTTAAAGAAATAAAAGGATTAAATCTGTGTAATCCATTGTTCTAAAATCCTACCTCAGAGAAAGAAGCCAGTTCACATTCTGAGCACAGCCACTTGTCATCAGAGTCGATCACGGCGGCATCAATGATGGGCGAGTGACACATCTGATGGTAGCCTGGATGACAAACACATTTACTGTCATGTAAATAACTCCATACGTCTGCCGAAATACGTATCACCTTTACGCTCACCTTTCACCACACACAGGCCTCTACTGTCTCTTCTCGTTTCTACACATGAATCTGTTCAGATGTAGGCAAAAACTGAAAGCATACCTTGACCACATTTGTCACAAATGACGATCTCGTTGGGTTCCTCTGAGGTCTCATCCTGACATATGGAGCACACGATGTCGTCATCGTCATCAGCCTTGTCCTCTTCGTCCCCTAAAAAGGAAAGAAATGGTCAATATAAGGAAATGATTTGCAAAAAGAAGAGCAAAAACAAACCAAGCACCACAGATATTTACTAATTAGGAAGCCGTTATAAAATTAATTCACTGAGGATTGTGACTGAACTCCCTACAACAGGGAGGTTTCCTAACTTTTCCATACCCCCAAACGGCGTTAGCTTCCAGCTGGGACGCCCTCTGCAAACCCACAGACAAAACTACAAGAAACTAGAACTAAAACTAATGATTAGAATAATAATCAGCTGATTATGCTGACGATTCATCGGATTTAAAAAGAAAAAAAAGCCACGTCCCATGTATAAACACTAAAATTTTTTATGCATTAAGAGAAATAAATTAAAAGATGCAAATAAATAATTAAATCATTTTTAAAAAATAAGAAAAACATTTTATTGCCTAGAGTGCACTAACAGCATTCCTTTAATGAATTTGGACCGGGTGGAGATAAAACCGGACCACTTGAGGAAATTTGGCTAACGCATATTTATAGACTAAGATCTTTTATGTTAAATGCAAAATGTATCCGTTTTGTAAATTTTTCACTACTCTGAATATATATATATATATTTTTTTGACTGAATGACATTTTTTGAGTCTGTATACTACAGCTAATGTCTAATCGATTACTATATTAATTGTGATTATTTCAGTAATCGATTAATCGTTTCTGCTTTAAAAAGAAAGAACAGTGTTTTCTCACTTTTATTCACTTTCAGCATTACATTTATTTACCATGATATTTACAGCATTTTAAATATGATTTTGGTTTTCCACCCATCATATTGTTGAACAGGACTGATTGAAGCATAATTAAAAGCTTTAATCGGTTAAGGTCAAAACTGAGATACAAGTTTCTATATTGGATTTGTACATGTGACTAGAGGTGTCAAGTCTCACCAGTCATGAACCTCACTGCACGACACTGAGCTGAAGTTGTAGCTTACAGTAAATAATGGCGATTAGCTCTCTGTCTAATGCCTGTAAGGTTCAACAGCGAGGGAAAGTTGGAGAGACAGAAAGGGGGAAAAAATGCCTGAACTGGAAGTATTAAAAAAAAAAAAAAAAAAAAAAAAAAAACAGTACTTTTTAAAAGCTGCTTTGTGGGCAGCTGTTGAAATGTTGTAATACTGTTTTATAAAGAAATCTTTAATGCTGATTTTACATGTTCAAAATCAAACCTTAAAAATATCATCTTTAGTGGAAGGTGGGAGGTAGGTCTGTCAGAGTAACAAATTTTACTGGATGATATATTGTCCCAGGAGTTACTGCGATAAGTGATAAAATTGTTTCAAGAAATATAATGGTAATGGCATAACAATGCGAGAACACATTCTCAAAGTTCAATAAACTTTAAATTGTAATGAACACTTAACACTGGAACTGGAAGACATTTTAAATATCCAAAATAAATAAACAAAATATCAGAAACAATGAATAATATGAATTATGAAGTCTCCTTTTTTTAAAAACAAAATTGTCGTTTAGAAAAGGACTAGTTGAGAGAGAATCTATAAGAACAAAAAATTATGCTAATAGAGATTATTGAGCTCGTCATGATTTATTATGCGATTAATTGATTTATTGCTTATTGTGACTGGCCTAGTGAGAATGAGCGGCAGAGACATGGACTTAAAAATGTATTTGGGTATCCAAATATTTACTCCATTCCTAAAATACCACCCAAAAAAGCCCATTATGAATGACTGCTAACCTGCATTTCTAACAAGAGTTTAGAGCAAATTAGGTTACCATTTCTAACATCCTTTGCTCCAGATTTTGTTTCTATAATGCGTCGTAAACAGACTCAAACAAGTCATCAGGCAAGAACATCGTTTCAACTGCTGAGTCATGACAGAAGAGGACAGACTTAAGTTTCTCTGCTTATCTTTCCTGAGAGGATTTTTTTTTTCTCATTACGAGAGATTACTGCTACAGCACTGATACAGCGGACCGTTAACTGTAAGGAAAGAGAGGAACTAAAGACGTCTGATAGTATATACCACAGAGGGTGATGCTACAAATCTATTAAAATGAGCGGAAATGGAAAAATTTAACTTTCATGTATTTTGTTTTGTAAAATAAAGCTTCAGAATCATCTTCAAGGTTTCGTCTACTGCTTGGAAAACAGTAATTACATTCAAATATAACATCAGGACCTGATAACATTGGTGGTCAACTTCTGAGTTCATCAGCAGAACAGTAGGCTCCATTCATTTCATATTTCTGTTGACCCTTTGTCAGCAGATGGAACCAAAAGGTTGGAGGTTTTATCTACAGTCACTACAGTGGGCAGATGTATTTTCCAGGAACATAGTGCCATTTTATAGCACAATCAAGTAATGTGCTATACTTGATTGCACATCAAGTATAGCACATTACTTGATTGTGCTATACCTTCAGTAACGGTTGTTACTGAAGGTAACAGTAACAACGGTTACCTTCAGTTGTTATAAATTGTTACATCAAATATAGCTTAAAAGAAATTTTACTTTGTAATTTATCACCTTTAAAAGCTCCTGCCCTTTCTGAAACTCTGCTTTCAGGAAGTCGTCACTCCTCTATTAACCCTTAAACATCGTTTTTTACTGACGTTGCCCTGAGAAGTAGCTCCTAAATTGAGCTCAGATGCACAGCTCCACCAGGTATTTGCTAATTACTGCTGACTGGTCTGAAGGAGCTGAATGGGGGAGTTGCAGGAGAGGGCTCCTCTTGGGAGGCAGCACTAGGTCCACCCAGGTGTTTTACAAATGTTAATGGTTGCCACTGGAGATGCATGAAAGAATTAAAGCAACAAACCAGTGATGTTTATGATGAGGGAACTACATTATAACATGATGTAAAGCTTAAAAAAGTTCATTTTAAATAATTCTGTCCCTATAATATATGTCTTTCAGTGATTCTTGAGAATAGGGACAAAATGGGTTTTAATTTTCCCATATTTTTTTTTTATTATTTCTCAACCTTATGTATGCAAATATGACAAATAATGTTTAGAAAATATGAAGATGCTAAGGTACAGGCTCCCAGTTGCGAATTTTTTTTAAAAAATTACATTTTTAATCGACCTGACCCAAAACTTTGTCATCACCATCTGACAAAAATAAATCTAAAATGATTTTTAAAATACCCCATTAGTGATATTTTTACTCAATTTACAGACAAATGCTTCTCAAGAAATAAAATAAATATTATTTAAAACAAAAAACAAGAAAAAGTCCATCTGATGGAGTTGACAGTGCATGACGGAGTTGACACAGAACTGAAGGTGGTGACAAACTAGTGAGTAAAATGAAAAACTTGGTACATGTGAAGTAATGCAATTCATGTAAAATACATTAAAATGAATTAGTTGCACAATTAAGTGAGATTTGACAACAATTTCACTGAAAGAGTCAGAAAAACTCTGACGGAGTTGACATCTGACGGAGTTGACATCTGACGGAGTTGACGAAATGCCAAACTACCTCAATTTATATGATGTTATTCTGAAGGAGGCCATATTGTAGCTCGTCAGGTCCATGAAATCTTTACAGTTTACCAAAATTAAGCTTTTATTTTGCAAAATTTCATCAAAGTTTTGTAAATTGTCAGTTATGGAGTTGACACATCATGGTTGTGACAAACAACTGAGGAATAAAACAGAAGAAAAAACTAAAGAATAACTTAAGCTAACCGGAGCTAACTAGCCCTCCTAGCAAAGGAAGAGAAAAGACAACGTCATGGGGTCCTCAGAAGTTCTGGTGCCCCCCAATAATGCCTGATTTTTTTACATTCTTTTCATTTCTGACGGTGTTGACAAAAACTAAGGACAAATTTCAACGGAGTTGGAAAATATCTAAAAATTATTTTTAATTCAATTTATCGATACTTTTATAATTATTTATATGACTACTTATACTTAATTGTCATAATATATAATTTTAGTATTTCTTTAATTGTTTTAAACTAAAGGAATGTATTGAGTTCTGCTCCTGGACAAGGGCTTTTACAGGCATCATCCACCGACTACAATGTTTAAAATAAAAAAATATTCAGCAAAAAAAAGAAAAATATACATTGTTGTGCTCACATGACCCAGGTTAGTTTAGTTAGATATTTGAAAAAAATATATTTTGTGTATATTTTATTCAAATTTCATGCTTTATCCATAGGACCTGTTTTGTCCCTATTCTCAAGAATCACTGCTTTGCGTTTCATTTTAATTTTCTGCAAGCCAACTCTCCTTCAAAGACACAGAAATGAGTGAACCAAAATACAGACCCTGAAACTGGGAGAGCTCACCTGTTTGAATATCGCTCCAAAGAACCCAAGACTTCGATCTGTCCTCAAAAACCACAAAGCAACGCTGCTTTTCCCGATCTATCTGGAAAAAGAAGAAAAAAAAAAGAAGAGAGATTAGAACGTTTCTGGGAGACACAAGAAGAACAAAAAAAAAAAAAAAAGACAACAAAATCTTGTTTTTTTGTAAGACATTCCAAGCAGCACCTCCATCACACCAACCTTTGTGACTGTCCCCAAATAAAACAAGCCATCAGACCACCTGGCCAACACATCCTGCCCCTCTGTAAACCTGGCAGACATGTCGTCCTCCCCATACTCCCCCCTAGCAGAGAGGCCACAGGGTGACAGGGACACAGTCTGCTGCTCTGGGTGAGCTCTGTGACGGAGAGAAGGATGATCCACAACCCCCAAGTCTCTGAAAACAGGAAGTGAAACAATACAATAGAAGACATGCGCACACTTATACTCAAGGATTCATTCTAAACCATATAGTAGTGCCAAAAAGGGTTATGTTACTAGTTACTGTAAATGCATGCACACAAGATTTATTTGCAAAAAGCTGAAAAAAGGCTATACAGTTATCAGCACTGCAAAGGTGTCCAAAATGTGGAAGCAGGTTGGTTTGGGGACACGTACAAATATGAAGTCCTGAGAATATGTTGTGGGATTTTGAAAGTAAAAGGGTGCATTGTTTTTGTTCCAAAGCTTACAAAGCAAAGAGGAAAGCCAGTCTTCTTTCAGTGAGCACATGCAACTGGTGATTAGGATCATAATTAGCGCTAATTGGCAATTAAATATAAGCTTGGGCGCTGATTATATCAATAAGATAATTAAGACCAAAATTAAAATTTTACATTTTCCTTTAACCACTTTTTAATTTGTTTGACTACAAATATGTTTTCTGTGTTTTCATCTTCTGCTTAAATGATTTATATTTTTTAAAGGACAGTTTTCCTTTCTTGAGCCGCTTCCCTTCAGTCCTTTGTCTCTATAACGACTGAACAAAAAAGCAACCACCAGAGAGTGTAAAAGGCAAATCTAGCACTTATTCTGCATGACGGAAGCCATAATGTCTTTTCTATGAAAATCAAGATGATGTTGATAATACGAACAGCCGACATGCAAAGCAGTTCCCCCGGCCAGGTCATTCACCGTCGGACCCACACCCCCCCTTAAGCAGCGAAAGGAAAACATGACAACAATACCTCATTCGGTCACCTCCGCTGTTACAAATGCCTCGCGAGACGAAAAAGCTGAAAAGGCGCGAGGCTGTTTTCCCGCTGCTGCCGTGGCTAATATGTATATCTAGTGCGTGCCCAGAAAATCCACAGCGCTCGAGCCTTCCTTAGAAAATAACAAACGGCTCATTTTCCCCCAGCACGTTCGCCATTTTGGTTTCCCGCTGATGAACGGGGAGTGCATTGTGGGAAGCGTTGCTGCTAGTGGGCTGCTGCCTGCACCATTTTCAAACATTTGAAATTGTAGGCAGGGCACCTATGAAGTACTGCATATCCGCCCTTGAAGGAGCAGTGACATTGACTTTATCTTTACAACCTCCAGTTTTATTGCTTTTTTTTAAATTAATGTAGAAATACTAAGAATTTATTAGATTTTTTTATGTGCCAACGTATATTCTCAAATTGAATATTTAATTAGGAGAACAGAATATTCATCTAAACTGTTTTTAGGGAGTTTGTGAATTTTTCGGCTATTTATGGCATTCCCAACACATGGGATTGACATTTATTTTAGGTTTGTTATCATGACCGGAAGTTCTACTTGAATCAGGTTTCCTCTGGGGCTTTTCAGGAACCTTAAAGGGCGTTTCTCCTCCAAAGTGGATCGTCTTATCCCTAAGCCGTTTGATTGCTCACAGTGGAATATGATACTCCCATTTATCAAATATATTTCTGTAATCACCTAGAAGATATCTCTGGTCATAACAAGAACAACATTCTGGTTATAAATTTAAGTTGATTTATTTATTTGTTTGTTTATTTTTGACCAATACTTAACTGACTTCCAGAGTCCCTGCTGTTGCTTCTGTTGCTTCCTGAGAGCAACAGAAGAACACGTTGTGGCGGAACAAGTTTTTTTGTTTTCTTTTGGCGGAACAAGTGTACTGCAGCATAAATTTATCAGGATGACATGGCAGAGACATGTTTATTAAATCGTTTCTTTGAAAGGTGGGAACTAGAGGAAGGGCGGAAACTGCAACACAGGGATAATAATATTTGGGGGTGTGAAGGAGGCAGTTCATCTAAAGCCACTCAAACTGGGGCATATAGGATATTTCTAGCTTCAGCTAAGTATATTTCATGAATTATGGATAATTAATTCAGTTTTATATCTATATGAAACATTTTATCACAATATTTCAATTGACTGTTGCTGCTCCTGTTTTATGGAATAACTTACCTTTCCAGATTAGATCTGCTCACAGCCTGGATCATTTTAAATCGCTTCTTAAAACTCATTTTTACTCTCTGGCATTTAATTGATGTATTGTTTATACACTGTTCTATCATTTGTGTTGTTGTTCTTGAACAGCACTTTGGTGCAGTTTTATACCTGTTTTAAAGTGCTATATAAATAAATTTGACATTGATATTGACTGCCATTTTACTCCATATTGCACTTAAAAGGTATTATGATCCCTGGTCAAAAAATAATTCTATTTGACCTACTGATAAATATCATTTATTGCAGTCACATAATCACATTTCCTTAATGCACAATATAGAATATCAAAATATTTGCTTAAAATTGTCAGTTGTCTAAACCGCTATAAGCGATCCCATTGGAAATTAGTGCACTGCACAGACAATGTATTTCGTGCATTTAAAAAGTCAAGTATGAAATTACAAAACTGTAAAGATTTAAAACGACAAAAGGGCCAAATGGCCAGATTCTCACTAGAATCCTTCTGTGAACTGAGTCTTTATGGGTGCTGGTGTTTTTTCCCCTTCGCTATTTCTTCCCTTTGCAGTTTTCATTGTTCTGCAGCCCACTTTTTCTGGTTCAAAAAGGTCATCTGCTGCAGCTAGGGGACATCTCCTTCTAACCATTCCTCAGTTTGTATGCCTCCTCTTACTTAGGCAATTCATACCTGCCTCTAATACTTGCTTCTGCCTGTCGAAACCTTCACACTAGCACCACAACACACCATAAAAAAAATTTGGTTATTCTTCTTCAAACGTGACTTCTTTTATTTATTTGTGTTGTTTTTCCACAAATATTTATTTTTATAACTAACCAAAAGAGCACCCCAGAAAAATAAAAGGGTACAGTTTGGTAAGTAGATTAATAAAATATGGCAAGCATGTTGGGACAAAAGGACAGCAGGAGAAGCAAAACCAATGCATGGTTGCAAAATGGCATGTAAACTGGAAAAACTGTGAATTGACATGTGGTACTTTTGATATACCACTGAACATTTTCATAACTATTTATCCGCATAATTCATAAAAATACCTAACTAAAACTAAAATCAAACTCATATGTCATGGGTTAACAGACTATTTGTTGACAGGTATGAAATGGAAATAGAGGAACAGATTTGTAAATCACGCTGGGTGAAATAAATAATTTTATTTGCTGGGTAATATGAGGTAATAAAGGATGCTAGTATTACTCAGATAAATATTTGTCCAAAAAGTCATTTTGTTTTTATTAAGTCACCCATTGTCACTTCCTGATTTTAATACTGATCTGATTTTATCCAACAAAGGAAAAGCCAAGAGAATTACATCTTGAAACACAGCCTTTCAGACAGCAGACCAGGCTGTTCAATGGAATACCAGCAGTGATTGTAGAGAATTTAGGAGACAGAACTGACATTTATATAGAAACCTTTACAAGAATCAAGGGAAATGAGTTGGCAGACAATCAAACTGAATTATTGGTGTCATTAAGTGAATGAGTCATAAAATCTGTAATTAAGTAAAATATAAAGGAGAGATTGAAAAAAAAGGGAGGGAGCAAAAACGTGTAGATGGGTTTAAGCATTCTATTGGGAAGCAGATAAAATAAAAACAAAGGATTTGGACAGTAGAAACTGAACCCAGGTCCTTCTTGCTGCCTAATGGATTCATGGCTTTCAAAACTGTGTACCACGCACCGCAGCCCCCACCTTCATTATTTATGCAAATACAGCTGGCAGTCCTCTCAACCTGTTCTGCACATTTAGAAACAAACACTTTTACTCTTTCTTCTTCACAAAGTAGCTCAGACTCAGTCAGATCGAGATGCTCAGGAGAGCATCTGTGGACAGCAATCATCACGTTTTGGCTCAGATTTTCAATTATATTTCGCTCTGAACTTTGACTTGACTTCCATAATGCAGACATTTATTTGTGAGGGTAATATGTCTGAATGTGCATTGTTAGTTTTCTGCCACACAAACTATTCAAATCTAAGATAGCATCTCAACGCTAAACATACTGAACTCTAATGTCAGCATTCAGTCCAGATTTCTAAAGAAGATCCATGAATGACCAGGGCTTCCTGAAACACTGGAAAGCTGAATGGGAATAATAGCACTTTGCACCAATCTGAGGGCTAAATAGCCTAATAACAGACTAAAACCATAAATATCTCTCCTGTTGAGTTCATTTATTCAATAATAAATGTTGTTTTAATTTGGTAATATAAAATTTTTGAAAGGAAAAAAAAAATGCCATTTAATTACATATCCTGAAAATTCCTCTTCCCCACCGTGTCTGTAAAGTTACACAGTAAAAAATTAACAACAATAATCTGACTGATTTAGCCTGTCATAGGTTGAAAAATGTGGGTGTTTGTTTTTTAAAAGTCATATTTTATCCATTTATAAATGGCAGAGTTCCTAACAAAATATTTATCTTTGAAATTTAATATTTAGTTAGAAAGCTAAATATTTAGTTTCCAACTAAATGTTTACGTCAGTCACAAATATTCAGCATGCTAGCAAAATTATTTAGAAAGCAACCTAAATATTTAGGATCCTATCGAAATATTTAATTTGAAAGCTAAATATTTAGTTTGCAAGTTAAATATTCCGCTGATGAATTAAGTATATAGTTTGGAACCCTGACATTTATAAATGTATGAATAAAATGGTGAAAATATGACTTTGGAAAATGAACTTTTTTTCCCTTTATGACAGACTAAATAAATCTGTTAAATTTTTTTGCTGTGTAACTTTAGAAACGGCACAACAGCCAGGGCTTTATTGTGAAAGATTTAGCGGAAATAGTTTCTTTCGTGCTTGTGAACTTGATCTTGTAATACTTTGATAGTTTCGTAGAACTACCGCTGGATAATAATAATGTATGGTGAAGAGGTTCGGGTCCAGCGGTGCCTTTTAATAACACATCACTGCCATGTTTTACCTCAAAACTTACTAGATGTTTGATTGGGAAGAAACAGGTTGCGCCTGCGCTCTGAGCCATACGTGTTTTTTTTTTTGTTTTTTTTTTTCAGCTTGAGATATGCTGGCTTTTCTTGAAAATCAGCAGCTGCTGCTTCAAAGGGCAGAGTGACGGGGACGGAGGAATATCACTGCGATTCATCCGGAGCAGAGGAACCCGGACCGGGCCGTCCCGTCTGGAATCAGACACTATGCTGTTATTTCCTCATGCGTTTCTTGTTTGATGTAGAAAGCGCTCTGCTGGTCGCCTTCAGACGTACTGAGATGGTCTATTTCAGCGATGGCTAAGGGTCTTTTTCCACGAGCCTGGGTGAAAAAGTCTTTCTATTTCCAGGTAAGAACTCTGATGAGAAAAATTGCTGCAAGGAAATGGATTGTAAAAAAAAAAGAAAAGAAAGAAAGGAAAAAGAGGAAGAGATCGTGTTTTGCGTGTCGCTGTCACATCTGTGTGGTTGACAGCTGCCAGTCGGCGTTCTCCTCCTTTGACTCCCTGCGCCGCCAGGGAATTACCTGATGAATGTGAATGACTTGTATACCTTATTACTGACTGCCTGGTTACCACAGGCCTTAACCAGGGAGAATGGAAATTAGCACTTGGCACCTTATTGTAAAAATAGGGTGCAGTGGATTTAGGGGGCTCTAAATAGTTATGAACACTGTCTAGTGGCAGACAGTGCCACTAGACAGTGTTCTAGTGGCACTGTAATATAACTTTGTATATTTTCCCCCTTGTAAATATACACTCCCACAGCTGGATAGTGAAGTTTGGATTTCTACTTCAGGATTGCACAAAACACAAAGTTATATTAAAAAAACTGAAAAAATATGGTTCAAGAGGCCCAATAATCAAGGTGATCAGCTGGAGTTAGTAAACATTGATGACTGATGAGTTCAACTATAGATATTTGGGTCAGAAATTGACTTAAAATTAACATTTAAATGTAGTAATTTATTTGACAGGGAAAATGCATATTAACTAAAATTTCTGTAAATTAAATGGCTATTTTATGTCAGAGACATTTAAAAACTAACAAAGGTTATACAAAACAATGTTAGAACGACTTAACTATACAGACTCAATAAATACAATTAATACAAAAACAGTTAATATAAAACAAAGAAAACTACAATGCAATTGTATAATAAGTCACTAAAACTATTTTAATGACTACAACACCCCTCTCCCCTCCAAAAAGCTATGATTGATGCTGCCTTGCAAGGAGGTGGCAGCAGTAACAACAGTAACAACAGCAAAGATCCTCCTGAGAAATACAGAATAGAAATATCCCTTTACTGTCCAAAGGGGAGAAACTCAGGTTCAGCAGAATCTATTTAAGACAGGTGGGGACATGGATATTAACACAGTGGTTTGAAAGTAAGAATAAGGGGCTGTACAGTAAGGACAAGTTTACAACATGAGACAGATAATACTGTACAGGTATTTAAAATAACATGCAGTTAAAGAACCATGCAAACAACAGGGATGTGCCAATAACAACAGGAATGTTTATTAAAAATGAGAAAACTGCAAATAACACTTAACAGCTGTTGGTAGGAAGGATCTCCTGTAATGCTCCTTTGTGCAGCTATGATGCAGCAGTGTGTCGCTGAAGGAGCTCTTATGTTCCCCAACAGCTTCATGCATCAAATCTGTTGTCCAACAATAATGCAATTTCAGCTTTAAACTGATTCTTCTCACCAACCAAAGCAGCAACTTTATAACTAAACTTAATGCTTAAATCAAATTCGGAAGTAAAATTTACCTTTATGAGTTTTACATTATATTATAAAGTTATTCCCTCATCAAAAACATAGTGTTGCTTTGATTCTTTCATGCATGTCTGAGAAACACTTTTATCTCCATGGTAACCACACAGCTGTACAAAACGCCTTGGTGAACCTAGTGCATTGCAGGTTCACGCATGGTGGGAGTAATTGGTGCAGTTGAGATCACTTTCTGCTTTCTGCTGTAAAGTCTTTCTGCTTATCATTTTTTTGTTGGAAATAGCAAGTAAGAATGTTATTTGCTACACCACCACTTCTATTTATTTATTTTTTATGTTACTTTTTGTGTTAATCTAATTTTATGGTTAATGATGTTAAGGAAAGTATGGAAAAAGCAAAAAAATAAATAAATAAATAAAAATGAAATGACAAGTTAGGTACTGGTTCTGCAGGAAACATTGTTGAGGACTTCCACAAATTTAATTGCCAATTTTTTCTGGAATCCACACAGTGTTCTCACCTACTGTTCACTATTTGTAACAGCTGTACAGAAAACAATTAAACACAGTTGAAGTGAATTTGACAGGATGAAAATTAACAGGAAAAACCACTTCTGATAAGTCGCCTTGTGTGATATCTGCAGGCAGATGCTCATGGAGGCTTGTTTTTGGGATTGAACAGTCTTAATTAAACAATGATTTATAGCAAAATAATACATGCAAAAACTTTGCTGTACAGGCTACAATTTCTTTTAATGTGAGTCTTGTGGGTTTTGCTAGAAGCTTCAACTTTCATGCCAAGTTTCCCTTCATGCATTCCAGTAATGAAATAGGATGTTAAATCCACCCAACAGTATCCTTCTAAGATTGTAACAATCAGTAACCCAGCTGAACAAATGATTCACTTTGTAACATTTGATCCTGTGCTCACTGAGCAGATCTCTTAGCAACAGTTTGCACAACAGTTTGCACAAGCAGTTTGTTTTATTTATGAAACCATCTTTGTACACAGAAAAAATGTCGAAAGGTCCCAGGTAGTTTGGGTTCATTGGTTCTGTGTGCTGTTGAAAGATGATGACGTCTGTTACCGGTGTGCTTTGACGTGTTAAATGCCATACAGATGCTCCTATGAAGTCACTTAGTTAGGTTGTTATCAGACCTGCTTGATCCTTGTTAGCTAGCTTGGTGGCACGTTATCTGACTTGTGAGGGGCGGGGGTTGTTGTGTGTGCTTGTTTTTTCTTCTCGTCATTTTCGTCTTTACAACACTCAAAACTTGCAGATGGATGTTCAGGGTACTGGCCAGAAAGCTCTAAATGGACCAGATCAAAGGTCAGCTCTTAGCTCCAACTTGACAGCGATACTTTGTACAGTTTAGAATCCTATCTTGGGCATTAAATATGGCACAGTATCAGTGTTGTAGTTGGATAACGATGGCTACTTCCTTGTCACAGGAGGTTGTATCCATCCTGAAGACAGATACTGATTTGATTAATGATAGGTCGGCACGGTAACCGAGAGGCAATACTGGCAAGTGAGAATGGGAGGACTCACTAGTGTTAGCTTTGGGGACTAGCATGTCTGGGCTGACCACCCACTGGATTTCCTTTTGTTTTCTCTGTTGTCCATTAGCACAGATAAGCTAGCGTTAGCCCTGATATGCTGGTGTTAGCTTTGGATAGGTTAGCAAGTAGCATCCCTAGGCTGCTCATCTTCAACTTACACTTTTTTTTTTTCTTTAAATAAAACTTTATCAAGGAAAATGTTTGGACTACAATATCTATAAGCGACATACATTAGATATATTGACGTGTCTACCAGAGTTTATTGTACACCAAGCACATACATGCTGTGTTATACAGAGCTGAAGTTGGCTTCCGATTGATGCTTCAAATTTGGCAGGTAGCTAAATGTCGCTCAGTTAGCATTGCTTCCCTTTCATTAATCAGATCAGTAGCTGGCTTCAGAATGGATATAACCTCCGCCGACAAGCTGGATCTGCAATAGTCTGAATTATGGCACTGATATCATGCCATATTTAGGTAGCTGGATGGCTTATTTAATGAGTTTATAAAGAAGAGTTTCTAATTTGAGATCCCTACTCAAGATCTAAGAATCCTGCTGGGTTGGTCATACGGCCAGAAAAGAGTAGCCCATGCTTTAGCCTATAGGCTGCAATAACTACGAGTGGTCGATGCTTGACGAAGGTAAACTAAACGTTGGCAGGTGGCAAACCTAATTCATTCAGCCATGCATGATTTATTACACCCTGACCCCTGTCCTGAATCCTGAACTCGCTGGCTGTTGGTTGTTAATGAAGAGGAGACAGTTGGACCTCAGGAATCTGCTGCTTGGGTTTCACTTTTTTAATTCAAAAGCTTTCACCATATTCATCACTCAACCAGCTCAGAGTGTCAGAGTATGACTCTCCTGTTGCAGCTTTTTTCCTTCCACTCTAACCCTTTTGTCTCGATACATTTTTTTTTTTAGACTTTCTGCATAGACTAGAGTAATGCATGTCTAAGCAGTTCCATCTGACAATGAAGAGTGCTGGTTGTGCTCCCTGTTCTTTCCCCAGGGTCTGTCTATCTGTGTGTTCATCTCTTTGGGGCAGACATTGTTTGAAAGCTAAACAGTTTAGCAGAGGGCAAATCTGTCCAGCTTTAAAATTGATACTTGGGTTGGTTTTTTTTTGTTTTGTTTTTTTGTTTTTTCAAGTGTGATTATAGGGACTAATTATGAGGAGTCAGCGTCTCATTTGCAGTAGATAGCAGTCAGGATGATCTCTATTCAGAGAGAGACGCTGGAATTGCTTAAGTGCAAATTTCTGTTGTGTTAAGCTGCTTCAAGTTTTCTCCATCTCAGAACGCTTACAGGGCAACTGATGGACAGAGAGACAGAGACGCTCTCGGTGAGCGCCACTCCTCAGTAATTCCTCAGTAAATATGATTAGAATCAACATAAAAATGTGTGAAATTAGGCAAAGTGTAGAATGACTTAGTTTTTCTTTCTGTTTTTAAAATGGCTTCCACTTTTTTTCTTTTGGTTGTTTAAATGGAATACCTTAGATTCACCTACAGCTGCAAGCTACTCCTGGCTGATGGTTTCCACTCTACATATTAACCTTATTAAGACATATCTGATGTTTGGACTATTGAAATGGGCAGTCAGCAGTGTTTTTAGAGCGGGTCTCAAGTATTTGCAGAGTTCAGTGCTTGTGATGCTCCAGATGCACCACCAAGTGGACAATGACAGTCCTTAGAATATGTTGGGTAATTGTGATAAATCTACAGCTGGAATAAAACAAGTATTTCTAGCTGAAGAGCCTCATAAGGCGTCTATAGACTCCTTATATGCGCCGATATACTTTGTCTTCTGTTATAAATCTTTTTTTTAAGCTGCAGGATTTAGTGCTTTGACCCGAAAACCACGAAAACTTAGTTGACGATACAATGACTTCATTGATGAATGTTTCATTGTCTTGTTCAGAAAAGTTCTGGTTCTTGTCTATTGGTTTTGGTGCTGTCTGTGCAAAATTTTCTCATGTTACTCCAACATCATGTCATCAATGCACTCAAGCATACATTCCATGTTTGTACAGTCACAGGAGAAAGAGAGTGGCTCACCACTCTCAGTCGGGTCTGGGGGTGGGTTTTGAACTTTTTCTGGGTCATTGGCACAGCTTAACTCTTCCTTCAGTCATTCTGTTGTAGATTTGCTGCTGTTTTTGGGGTCGTTAACATGCTGATGACCCAGTTTAAGCCCAGCTTTGACTGACGGGCTGATGGCCTCATGTTTTGACTCTAGAAGAATTAAATACACAACACTGCTTTGGTCTCGTCGAGTTTGGTCTCTAATTCAAAACTTTCCAAACGGGTTGTGGTGCAATATTAAGACGCTCTCTGTTGTCAGCCTTTTCCAAAAAATCTGTTCTGATGTCTCTGAATATTGCACAGTCTGAGATCGGAAGCTGTAATATTTTTGCACCTGTGAACAAATTGCTCACTTTAGAATTATTGTGTTCAAATAGATTGCAAAATGCCCTTTAGTACTTGCCAGGTCGATCGGCAACATTTGCTTTTCTAGAATCTTTGCTCATGTCTTTGCTCCTTGGTGTTGTGTTGACGCTTATCTGTGGGCTCATCTGTGAGCAGGAAAGATCCAATAACTGAAATGCAACAGTGAGAAGATGATAAAATATACACATGACTCAGTGATCGAACAGTCAACTGAAGATGTTCAGTATGTTTGTCATCCTCATTACCATGGCTGTGACAGTAAATACCATTCTAAGAATGAGACACCGAGGTGGTCATTATATGGGGCTACATGTGTGGGAAAAATTTTGTAGTTATAACATTTTACTTGGTAATTAATTTTGCATTGACTCATTACCCTTGGATATTGTGTATTTACATTTGTTGATGCTGTGACCTCCACACTGTAAAAAAAAAAAAAAAAAGAAAAAAAACGTCATCTTTTGATTAGAGCTACCGTCTCATTCAATGTGGAAAATCCAAAATAAAGAACAGTTTTTTTAGGGGGACGAGGGTAAACTACAGGTTCTCTAAAGTTTTCAAATTTTTAAGCACAACTTGGGCATTTCAGGTTGATCAGACTGGAACCAGGAACTTAGAATTAGTAAGCCATGACTTCCTGTTTCTCTGGGTTAAAAACATGAATATGACCCGTTTTTACCACCTTTTTACTTATCTTCTTTACAAATGCAAACATGGAGATTGCAAAATTTAATTTAGTTTTTTTAAAGCACACCAGTTCACAACATGTCTCAAGCCATTTTACAAAATATATTTTTTATAAAAGAGGAAATTCAATCCAATGATACACTGATTCCATGTCAAGCACATAATGTTCCAGTTGCTCCAAGTTATCAAACTTATTTTTCAGATTGGTTAAAAGTTTCCTATCTAAGGAAACCCAGCAGGTCGCATCGACTGACAAAATTCATTAGTTCTGGATGAACACGTAGCATCTGCAGACAATCGCTTTATGCTGTTGAGTTTACAGCAATTCCTCATACAGATCATAGAGCCACAGTAGAGAGGAAAAACTCCTCTTTAGCAAGAAGAAACCGCCACTAGAACCAGAATCAGAACCTGACTCGGTGTAAATGGCCTTCTGTCACGACCGACTGAAGGTTTGAGAAGACGGCAAATGCGCACAAAAAAGAAAAGAAGCATTGATCAAGGAGAGATTTCTAATTTAAAGAAAGGTTAAAGGTGGTAGTAACTTCATCCAGCTGGTTTTAAAGCTACAATAAAACAGAGTGCATACTGTTAACCACAACAAAACCCCTGCCAATAGTTTTGTCTAGGAGTCAGTGACGTTCTGTGTTAGAAGCATATGGACCAATCAGATCTTTGATGTTTGATGTAGCTGATTATTAAGGGCTTTATATGTGAAACGGAGCATTTTTAAACTTTATTCTGCATGTAGCAGGGAGGCCAAAGAAGGGAAACAAAAATAGGTGAAATATGATTGCCGTTATTTTCATCTGGGAGTGAGTAAACTCGCAGTGAACTGAATTACAAAATTTTCTGTAATTCTCACTTCTTGTGAGTTTGGTGTGAAATCCAGGATGGAGAGGTGGAGACGCAACCCACCCCCACTGTGGTGTGGTGTAGGCCTTAATTCAAAAGGCCTTGGAGAACATCATTGGCATCAAGAACATCACCTGGAGATTTTAGATAATTGGGTCTTTCTGCTGGGTACTGACAGACAATATGGGGTAAATCAACACAGAATGAAATCTCAGACAGAAACAAGTTCATACTTCTTTCTACCACAGCTCAATGTCTCCAAAAACAGAGAATAGAATGCACACATTTAATAATCGTTGCAAATATAAAGTCCATTGTAACAAACAACAGACCCCTGCCTGTCCTGTTTACATGCTACAGTAATCAGAGCAAATCCGAGAAAAAAAAAAAAGAAGTGTAGCACCGGCCTCTGGTTCTGTGCAGCTGCAGACTGTGTTTTGTTAGAATGTGCTAGAACAAAATGAGAGGCAAGCCATGCTGCCAAAATACACAACATAAGCTGTTCCTGCCATGCGATCAAAGGGAGAATTAAAACAACTTGATCCTCTCAGGAGTGGTTACAGGACTTGGGTTGAAAACCGGCGGCAGCTTTGTCTGATTACTTGTGTATTGTGTCTGATGCAAGCTGTTGACCTATTTTTGTTCTTTTCACTCTTCAACGCTTACTTAAACTTACTTATGATATAATATTTTAATAAATCAACACACCGTGCTCAGTCATCCAGTTTGACAGGTGACATGCAATTCAGTTTTGTGCTACATCTTAAAAATGAGACATTTTAAAAACTTCCTGTATTTCCTCGGAAGCCTTCAGATTTAAATGTTGGTTGCCGGTGGTGACCTTTTTGCTTTTTAGAGTTACTTCTTGACGTATTTCTATTGGCATAGAGAAAGAAGAGTACTCACTCATAAAAATAACACATCAAGTAATCCTTAGGGATTTTATCTAGACGCTAAATCCAAACTGGTTCCCCCTGCTGGTTACATATAAGTATTGCAGTTTGGCTTCATGTAAAGATTTCTAAGCGTTCAGTTTCTGTTGCTGGAAACCTTCAGAGGCTAGCTGATCTGGCTAGCTGATCTGGCTAACTGCTCCAGTCAGCAGCTTTATTGGAGGGTGAATCACTCCTTTGTGTTGTCAGCCATGGTTCTGTTTTTCTGTCCCACCTCACCCTGACCTTTGTCACTATGGATTTACTTTACTGGTTGCAATAACATTAACAGTAGGATCTCTGTTGAGACGGACAGAGTAAAGACGTGATAAATGCATCCTGTGACTCTGGCAGGAATTAATTTAGTTGAACTATCTGTAAACAAAAGAGAAAAAAAAGTATCTCACGCAATGTAAAGTTTAGATAAAGGGAAAAAAAAGGCATCTGCTGCAGATAGGAAAGTCATGCTGCCTTAGTTAGTAACCCCATGATGTGGTCAGGGTGGGTTGTGTGTCAATGTGAAATGTGACTGGATTTCTAAACTACATGTAAATGCTTCTTAATAAAACGAGAACATAAAAGAAAAAAAGATGCACATATATATATATTTTTTATACCAATTGATTACTGTCTCCTTTTAAACGATGATTCCTTGTCTCTGGTTCTTCCCTTCAGGCTCGGATCTCCTTCGTGCGGGTGAAGTACCTGTTCCTCACCTGGCTCACCGTCCTGGTTGGCAGCTGGGTTCTCTACGTCCAGTACTCGGCTTACACAGAGCTGTGCAGAGGACATGAGTGCAAGAACGCCATCGTAAGTGAAACCCCTGAGAATGAAGCAGTGAAATGAAAATAACACACCAAAGTCATAATAATGGCTGTTGTAAGTACTTTTCAGTGTCAGCTTTTAAATTTTATTATGTAATAAAGGTTTTCTGCCTAAACAAACTGGTTAATCTTTATTTATTCACCAGAAAGTTCTGCTTAAATAAAGAAGCAGTGGAGGAAAAATGACACCTTTAGTGTTTCTATGTGAAGTAAATTCAATCCATCCATCCATTTTCTTTACACCCTTGCCTCTAGTGGGGCTGGGAGGGGTGTGAAGTAAATTATTAGTAATTACTGATTAACCAGTAAAGTACATACATGTATGGACTCTGTGATCTGTTCCATTTTCTCCATGTTGGTCAGAATTAAAGTTGTTTTCCACACCTGAAAAGACACCTTTACAACAATCGAATCTACTGAAAAATGAAAACTCTTTTTTTTTCTTTTCTTAATTATATGCTCTATTCTGTTGATATATTTCAGAAGATTTTAGATCTATTAAGTGAGTTCATGTGCTTGTAAAAGTAATAACTTTGATCTTCCTCTATAGCTTTTAAGTTTCTGCACTTTTTTTGCATTGCTGAGCATAACATCTGATCTCTGCCTTTGCATTTTCTGTATTAGGAACAGATTTGCTTTGTACCTGTGAGGGACTGTGATCATATGGAAAGATCTGGGTTATTGGTGCAGGCCTGGGGTGAGATCTTGTAGTACTCGGTTGCTCCTCTAGCTTGTACAAATGTGTCTTTATTAAAAGTGTGCTGAGATTGGAACCTTGAGGACCCCCATAATCTATCTGTTTGCTCAAATTCATGAACACAAAACACTAAGTAGTCTAAGTCTGCAAATTAAGTTTAAGCCTAAACATGGCTCATTTTTAAGGATTGCCAGGAAAACACTACGCTCTTTATTGCCTTGCTATGGAATTCAGCTTGATTCTCATCTCCCTTTAAGTGCTCTGTCTGGGATTTCTCCCGCTGAACTCAATTTGTCTGGATCCATTTCAGTCCAGTCAATCGGCAAACAGAAGGAGGAGTTGTGAACAATGACATTGATTTCCTGTGCTGTTTTAGGTTGTAGTCTGCCTATCTAGGGTTGCTTCCAGCAAGCAATAATTTTTCCAAAGCTGAGTCCAGACCCTATGTCCACAGCAAAGCGTGGAACCAGAATTCTCTAAAATTCACCATTTTCTTTTCCAAGTGTGATAAATACAGGAGGGGAATCATCGATGGCTCCGCTTGCAGCAGTCTGTGTGAAAAGGAAACGCTCTACATGGGCAGGTGTCTGTCTACACTACCAAACAACCAGGTAGGAGACACGAGGATTTCTTCTTAAACTACCATTCACTATCATTTAGCATATAGTAGGTGGTGTTTGACTGACGACCTGCTTTTTTCCAGGTGTACACAGGAGGCTGGGGGGACCACGGTGGGATCATCCGCTGCAAACTGGGGGAGGTGGGTCACTACGAGCTGGGTGAGGAGCCGGAGCCACGAAGAGAAACCCCAGTGTTTGACAAGCCTAACAGAGGCACCTCTGTTGAGAAGTTCAAAGAGATGCTCTTCAACCATCTCAAGGTGGAGGAGCATCCACCTGAGTAATTCAAGTTTGCACAGAACTAAATCCTAGATGGATGAACGCCTTACATGTCTTCCCTTCTCTACCAGTCCAAGCTTGGAGAGCACGCGGACCTTCCCAGTCTTGTCAGCCAGATCCTCTCCGTCGCTGATGGCAACAGAGATGGACGGGTGTCACTCCCAGAGGCTCGTTCAACGTGGGCCCTTCTGCAGATGGATGAGGTATCTCACATGGTAGTTTAAATGTCCTAGCTTGCAGAGTTGAAGAGTGATCTTATGGTGGTCCTTCGATAAGATTCATCAGGTTTGTCTTCAATTTGAAACAAAGAGCCTCAGTGTTGCTGTTTAATTCTGGTTGAATGGTTGGTACATCTTTTTATTAGAAATGGTGGAACTCCTTTCATTTCTCAGAGTATTCCAACTTTCAGTCATAGTCTATAACTTCTCAGTTATAAAGTTGACGGGGTCATTGAGGATTCTTGATGTTTCTCTTCTAAAGCCGAGACAAAATTTGTGCTGCTGCTTGTTTGCAGTGTCCAAACACTAACCATGTTTCAAACATCTAGTTGTTGGTTTTAGTTAAAGAAGGAGAATTTGGAAGTATTCCATCTCAGCCATTATTCTCTTTGGTTTGTGCAATACAGCTGTACTTCTGGCAGGGAAAAAGACCCTCAGCTTGACTCCACCACCACCATGGTGGTAGGTTACAAAATCAAACATTCCTATAGTCATTTACTAAACAACTCAATATTTGTCTCATATTGTTATTTTGCGGTTTCATCACTGTGGACGTTGATACTTGTGTCCAACCTCTGGTTTATTGTCTGCTTGAGTCTTGTTGGTTTTTCATTTATTTAGAAAGACTTTGACTAATTCCCTTTCATCGATTGCTGGCAGTTTGGGTCCAATTATTGAAACTTTGACTCAGTTGGTTGTTCCTATCAGACAATGATTTCACACACAAGTTAGTTTTGGAAAGCTTGCATTGGGCTTCAATAGACTTTATGACCCCAAACCTTTTGAAGAGTGACTGAATCTGCTTCAAAGCAAGAAAACTGTTAGTTTTTATTTATTGATGCTGAGTGTTTTCTGTAGCCTTGTGATGACACAGACTTCTACTCTGTTCATTGAGGTTCTGCTGGGCCTGCTGCTCCAGGATCGTGGGCATACACCACGGCTTCTTGGCTACTGTGGAGATCTCTACATGACAGAGCGGATTCCCAACGGGCCCCTCTATGGGTTCTCATTGCCCTGGCCTCTTGTATCCTGGGTGCCAGGAGGTTTGCAGCGCACCATGGACCAGTGGTTCACCCCTTCCTGGCCTCGCAAAGCTAAAATCTCCATGGGCCTGCTGGAGCTCGTGGAGGACATTTTTCACGGTACCTACGGGAGCTTTCTGATCTGCGACCTCGCTGCCATGCACTTTGGTTACACCGACCGCCATGAGCTCCGGCTCACAAACACACAAGTGTTGGTCCCTGAAGAGGAGTTTAGGCGCACCATGAGAGTCCTGAAGTGTGAGACAGACGCCGACTGCATGTATGGAGCAGACTGCCAGACCTCATGCGACCCGTCTAAGAAGCGGTGCAGGGAGGAGCCGGTTCAGCCCAACCTAGCAAAAGCATGCGGCGTGTTGAAGGACTACATCCTGCGTGGGGTGCCTTCAGAAATGAGAGAGGAGCTGGAGAGGCAACTGTATGCCTGCATGGCTCTCAGAGGTAACGCCGGTCAGATGAACATGGAACACTCACTCATCCTCAACAACCTAAAAGCTCTGCTTTGGAAACGGATCTCACACACCAAGGACTCATGATGTGGGGGATTGTCGTTTTGAAACCATGATCATCAGGTCTCCAAGTGGAGCCGAGTGAAAGCAATGCTGTGATTTATGAGTAGAATATATAATGAAATCATATCCATCACCCTCTAACACTTATGAATAGAGATGCACTGATGAGAACTTTGGGGCCAATTTCTGATCTCCATTTTTATAAAGCATTACCAATTTTCACTCTGCAATTTCTCTTTTAAAACTAGGATGAGACGATATTAAGACACAATTCCAAATATTTTTTTCAAGCCTGTTTGCTGTGAGCGGTCATATTTAAATGGAGCAGAGGTAACAGCAAGCAGGTGTGTGGGAGCAGCAAAGTTTTATTGCTGTTTTATAACTAAGGAAAAAAATGATTGGACATTTTCAGCTGGATTTAGCATTTTATTAGCAATTAGCATAGTTAGCATTGAAAAACAGTATTATTGGTGTGTAATCCCTTTAGAGTCCTTTGACATTTTCAAATTCAGTATATTCCCTTAAAGATAAGGTAATTTTATTTATATAGTACATTTTCAGCAACAAGGCAATTCAAAGTGCTTCACATGAGTTAAAAGTAAGGCAGAGTTAAGGTAGAGGTTTGATTTTCAAACAAAGCACCTTTACCATAATGCGTTCAGCCTTCCTATTAGGTTTTGTCCACCTCCTTTCAGGAGTAGCAAACAAACAAAGGTGCTCTAATTCATTTTCATTTTGTAATGCAAAGTGTTATTTAAGTGTGGCACATTAATTTAACTGTTTGAAACTATTTGAAATACCAAATTTACCATAAATAAATTAGCAAGTTTAATATCTTTTGTTTTTAAACTTTGAAACAGGTGTGTAAAATATGCCACCACTACTCTCTTTGCTTTTCTAAAAGTTTGGGGCCTAAAACCTGAACTCGGTGATTGTGTGTTCTCATCAGGCAAATCTGAAAAGTATGGTAATGTTTTGTGCTGTTCACCACAGTGGAATGTTATTTTTGAGATAATGACTCGGTGACTAATTCACTCGTTCTGCCAAAACCATCCTACAGCGGATCTACATCACCTTTACTTTGAGATGAAGAAGTATTAGAAAATCAGAGTGCACTTTTAAAAAGGATGAGACAAATATTTGATCAAATCCACAGGGGACCACTGTTAGCACTGCACTCCTTTATTTTTTGAACTACACTTAGAAAACTAAGCAAAACAAAATATAAACAAAACATGCACATCGAAAATGAATCTTAGAACTGTTTTATATCTCACTAAATGATAGTTTTTGAGGTTAGATTCTTTCCTCCACTCTTAGAACACACTATGACTTTAGTAAACTCAAACAGTGATAGAAAGATGAACTACAAAGAGGCAACATAACACTGATGTAAACTTATGGTACAGCTGATTATGAACCTTCTGTCAACAAGAGATCTAAAGAAGCTTTGCTTTCAGTTTCTTATTATCACAACATGAGATGTAATGTCATTGCCGAAACTGTAATCTGAAAGTCGAGAGCTGGTCAAAGGTTTACGTTATTGTGCTGGATTTCCTGATTTTCAACAGGTTCTTTCTAGGCCCAGTGATTGTACAAGTTAAATTTCAAACCCAGTTTGGGTGTGTGTTTGGGGTCGTTGTGTCTTACAGGTTCAGGTCATTTGATGTGGTCAAAGAATATGCTGTCTGAAATATCCTGACAATTTCCTTTTATTTAGGGTGACAGTTTGGGTCAGAGGAATGAGACTTTGATGCTGTCGGGTGTTCGAACTGGAAAACAGTTCAAAGACATTTCATAAATGGTTTGGTAATACATAAAGCCAGCTAACAATGGAGCTGACAGAAATCATGCCACTAATGACCCCGTTTACTCAACTGTAAATCAGCTGTTAATAAGCTTAGGCTCCATGTAAAAACAAAAAGGGAACTACAAGCTTCCCGTTTTCAAATAAACCAAGCATATCCAACCCCGGAAACAAAGCATTACCACTGTTACTGCTAAGTTAGAATGACCTACTGGCTCGTTCTAGCAAATGTGGTCTACTGATTGTGTTCAAAATAATAGAAGTGAGATGTATTAAAAAAAAAAAAGTCTGGTAAATGTATTTTTAGAAATAGAAATGCATTAGAGAGGGAGAACATGCAAACTCCATGGAGAAAGACCCCAGGCTGGGATTCACACCCAAGACCTTTTTTCTGCAAGGCAGCAGTGCTACTAACTGTGCCACTCTGTAGCCCATAAAACCAGTTATGTATTCCTCTGTAAAGCATTTGAGATCATTCTGGTAATCAGCCTGTTCTTTTCAGCAATTCCATTTCTGCCCTCCCTTCGATCAGCGTTTCAGTCAAAGAAGCATCTTCTTCTGGACAACGCCTGGAACAATATTCCTCTGCTTCATCCTTGAAATGAGGAACCAACCGCTTAACAGCTAGCACCTCACTGACTGAATTTCACACTATTATTTTGAACACACCTCCTTTTAATTAATGGCTACAGCAGGCTGCGGGTCATGTCTGTTGGTTTTCCATTTCTCCACTACATCTAGAGCTAAATCAGTTTAGCACCTACAAATATTTCCACTAAAAACTGATGAGTCGGTCTGATGTCGCTATTTTGAATGTGATCTTAAGTGTTGACAAGCGTTAACTGTCTGATGGCTAAGAAATGAAGATCAGAAAGGCTTTGACTTGTCCAGGTTAGCATTGTCTGAGATGTAAGACAGGATAAACTGTACTCCAACTCCAAACTGTGACTAAATGGAACTGCATAAACCTTTGACCTCAGTGGCCAAATTCAACTGACAGGCCTTCATTTCAGTCTGAGTGTCTTTATGCTCTCGAGCACAGGAATGTTTTTCTCAAATGTCTCTTTTCAAACTGCACGATAATCCCTCCTGGCGCCATATTTGTTGACATAATTACAACTAATGGATCAATCATGACTATGACACTGCTGCAGAACATAGTTCAGAAACATCCTTTTATAAAGGATGTTTCTGAACGCTACAAAAACAGTGTTGGTGTTTGTTCTGCCCATATGTCTTGAAATAATTATTTTATTATTATCAGACCAGAAGTAATTGAGGTTCAGATTTTCTCATTGCTTTTGTCCAGATGAACTCTGAAGGACACGGATCAGAATCCATCATGTCATGCTGTGTATCTGTGTTCATCACTCGCTGTACTGGGTGTTTCTTACACAGCGAAAACCTTCTCATGTAAATTTTCCATGTTTGTATTTCTCACTAAAATGATCTGTAAAACAGTCTATTTTTGAATTCTCACATATGATGCTGAAGTTACTTTAAGAATGTTTACCGTCGATGGAAATGTGATCTTAGACATCCAATGCTGATTTTCTTTTTTTAAGGTTCCTTTTCATTGTAGCTGGATTCAAATATGACTTCAACCACTGAATTGTAGACTTAGCTGACCTGTAGAGCACATCAACATTGCAGTCAGTGCTGCCTTGAGTTGTGATGTTTACTATTTGAAGAAACCAGCATGATTTTTGCACAATTAAATGCCATACCACTTACTGTCCTGAATGTAAGGTGTCTTTATTAGGATTGAACTCCAACAGTTTAAAAGATGAGTTGTTAAAACAAGTTGATCTTTGTTTCAAGTAGAAGTGACTCAAAAGAGAAATCCAGTAGAAAAATGTTCAACTTTGACTACAAACTGAAGCAGGAAACACTAAACCAGAAAGTGGTGATCATTACTTGTGTTGCATGTTCCCTTAAAGTCAAAGTTGGACCTGCAAACACCATCTTTACCATGTTATAGAACCAAGAACCAACCAACCAGTGGGATTCTTATTTTATATGCTCAACAAGCAGGCTACTGTTAGCAGTTTAAAGCTGCACCGATTGCAGATTTCTGGCCGATCACTGATTTTTAAAAAAGCCTGACTTGCCAATTCCAGTTTTAGCCAATTTTTCTTCTTCAGACATTAATCGCAAAACAAAAGGTTCTGATTCACTTTCAAAACGCTTGAAGTCCAGTTTGAAGTTTCCAGTCAGTCATGACTCTGGGAGTGAATCCGCATCTGCAGCAGTTGGTCTGTTTTATTTAGTCCAAAGTTAGAGCAGCCGTCTGGGAGACGGTAGAGCGCTCGTTGCTTTCCCTCCCCTGTAAATTTTTTATGTGGATGCCAGTTTAATTTTTAATTCTTTTTTAGTTAGTTCCTGCTCTAATGACTATTGTATTGTTGTGCTGATGGAGCAGCAGACTGGAACTCCATGGGCTAAGGGGAAGATAAGAGACACCAGAGGCAATATTAAAAGCTGCTGCATTTCCTGAACTCTCCAGGCTGATCTCCATGCCGCGCTGCACCTAAAAATGATCGATTCAAAATGAGCCCCAACCAAGTTTTGAGTGCATGTGCTGTATGGTACATGGTACAATTCTGGTGGCAGATTTTATATAAATCTTAAGACTGAATTTTACTCCTACATAAATCTGAATCATTCAGATTTAGACAAGCCCCTGCGTTTCTCACATCTTGTACTTAATATAAAACACTGTAGTGACATGCTAACTCAATGTGACAGTCATGATGTGTTTTGGTGTGTGTGTGAAAGATTTATGAACAAAAAGTGGAAATGAACCTTTTACTGTAACTATTCCTAAGGTTTATTGCAAAGCAGCCATGTTGGGAGAAGATTCCCAAAGGGAATTCTAACTTTTGGGAACCTTAATGTAATTTGAACAGTTCAAGTCCTTAAGGGACAGTATGTGATTTCCAGCCACATAGTATAATTTAATAGCAGTCAAGTATCTGTTACCTTTGTTATAAAAATGCTGTATGCATCAAATATACTTAAAAGAAAATTCAACTTTATAATTTAGTGCCTTGAAATTGGGCCTCTGTCTCTTTAAGAAACTTGCTCTTTCCAACGCTCCACCTTCAGGAAGTCATCACAACATGGCTCCTCTATTAACCCTTTAACAGTGTTGCTCTGAGAGGAAGCTCCTATAATGAGCTCAGCAGATGCATAATTCCCTCAGGTGTTTGCTAATTGCTCCTGGCTAGTCTGAAGGAGCAGAGTTATAGAACTCTGAGGCTTTGTGAGGCAGAAGCTTTGAAGCTTTGGAACTACAACTCAGAGGAGTTGCGCCTCTGTCCCACCCAGGTGTTTTACATAGCTGAGCGGTTGCCATGGGAGGTTAAAGGATCATGAAAGAATCAAGGAAACACTCCAGGTATGTTTTTGATGAGGGAATAAAAATCTGATGTAAAGTTTAAAAAATATATATATTAAACAATACTGCCCCTTTAACTTTAAGGTATCATTTACCATCATTGCAGACTGGCAACTTAAAAGTACTTTTATGTAAAACATTGAGACCCAATTCTTTAAACTGAACCATGAGACACCAGTAAGAATAGAGACACAGGGTTGACTTTAATAGATTTATTTTTCTGAGATGTTCTTCCCCTAACCATCCCCTGCTTCTTGTTCTTGCGCTCGTAAGAAGCTGGCCTTTTTCTGGGCAACGCGGTTCTTCCTCTGTGCCAGGGATAACTTGGCGCGGTTCCACCTGCCAGACAAACAAAAAGCCAATTCATTAACATTCACTACATCAGCCGAGAAAAAGTAGGCCCATCTACGAAAGGCGTTCTCCATGCAACCCAACACCAGGAATCTGCCATTAAACACATGCAGTTTTGTTTTTGTTTTTTTTTTAAATAAAAAAGACAACATTTCTGAATCCACCTGGAACCCACCTCTTCTTTGTGACGTCTTTATTGGGTTTCTTTTCATGTACGGGATTGGCTCTGATGGCGGCGTGTGCTTTCTTATACATCTCTTCTACCTGAAAGCAGAATTGCATCATTTGAACAGTGGATCGGCAACATCTCAGACTTCAGAAGGATTTGCTGTGCTTCTCTCAGCCCCGTCTTGAAAAGGACAGTGGACATCAGCCGGTGCAAATGAAGGACCAACTACATTTTGCTCAGCGTACGTTTATCATCACCGAGAAGCAAATTCGAGAACAAGAGATGAACAGCAGAATGTTTGGTAAAGTTGGCTTTCTTTCTGAGCGGCGACCCTACCGTATCCGGTGTCACTCCGTTCTTGATGAAGCGGGAGAACTGCTTCTTGTAGGCGTCCTCGTCCTCCTCCATCAGGTAGGACATGTAATCCGCTACGTTCATACCCATGATGTGCTTTCGGTGCACCTCCGCGTTGAACTCTTTGCTCTCTGCGTCGTAACCGGGGAAGCGTTTCAAGCTGCACGGAACAAGACAGAGTCAGAAAGTGAAGTTCGGACTGATTCTACTCTTCCTAATAAAACCTAAGCCAACAGACCAGTAGGAACCCGGTTCTACTTGTCTGCTTCGGTTCACCTTGCTTCTCTCAGCCCCGTCTTGAAAAGGACAGTAAACATCAGCCGGTGCAAATGAAGGACCAACTACATTTTGCTCAGCGTATGTTTATCATCACCAAGAAGCAGAGGAGAACCAGCGAGACGGGGTGGGACTAGTTTGACCGTCTGCATATATGCACATGCATCAGAATAAAATGAAGGACCAGTTATAGACACGCTGCAACGTGACGTCGCACGAACAAGATTCCGCCCCCCAACTTCCTGCTGAGGGGATAATAATCGCAAAATAAACGTCAAGCCTAAAAACATGAAGCTAACAGACTGAATGCTTTGGGAAATGTTTGTGTGTTTTTGGTGTTGAATCCCGATTCTTTAATGACATTGTTGTCAGTTGCTATGGCAACGGGCCTGTGTATAGCCTAGCCGACACAGGGTCAGAAAAAAAAAAAAAAAAAAAGAATCTGTGTGGTTCTGATTTATTCAATGTTTTTTCTGTGGACAGAAATCATATTGGTACCTGAGGTTTCAGAACAGGATGACGCTTAGGTTTATACAGGTGAAGAAAAAACAATGAATGCTTTCGGCAGCACACTGCAAGACATTTTTAGTTGAGCTTTAATAAGCTCCTAATGTTACAGGCTGCTGATCAGCAGATACTGTTACCCTGTACAGTGGTAACTGTATCTGCTTTTTTCTCTTCCCTGTAGAATTTATGATGATCATTTTTGGAGCCAATTGTGTAACAAACCTTTCTATGTTCAGAATGTGAACGGGACAATGAAGGCATGTGGATTATCTGCCTGTTTTAACTCCAGCTCTTTGGTGGCTGTGTGCTGACATTTATCTGGTTGCAAGGCAAACACCTTCTGGTGAAACTTTAACTGCAAAGGGCATTGATGCAGCCACATGTTTCATGGAGGTTCTGCTGTAAATATTAACCAGCTGTTCAAAAGAAAAAGGGACAAAACAAGTGAATCACTTTCCAACTCTGTCCTGTCCACATGTTTACTTCCACAAATCCAAATTAGCAGAAGCTAATGAAAGAAAGCAGAAACTTGAATACACAAAGAACATCAAATCTGATTATTTTTAGAAGTCAGGACATAATTCAACCAGATGTGCTTTATTAAATGTTTCATAACCAAAACGTCTGAAAAGAAATATTCTGCATTCATCAGATCCATTTATTATGAACTGTTTGATTTACATATTCTGCTCAGGATTGATGCAGTGTTGATGCATCACCCCTACCAGCAGCTCTGACCTCATTAACCTGCACCAGGATCTGTGGAACAACTTTCCATGAAAACCTGATGATATGCAAGTAGAAACACGTCTGCAGTTACAAACAGAAAACCAACATGGCTTCACCTTAAATGTTTATGCAATACTTGGTGTGGCAAATTGATGAATGGGTGACTCTATAGTAACTATGCCCCTTTTTTTATACAAAGTAAATGAAGTGGGGAAAGAAAGATGACCATCAGGGCTGCACAATATAGTGCAAATATATCATCATCTCAATATTCATATCGCAAAGGACTGCTTAGATGGCAATAACTGTTGGCTAATAAATCCCAAATAATAAACTAATCTTTTATTATAAGGCAGTTGATGCACCTGACTTTCTTTCCTTAGTTGTACCAAAGAACAAACCAAACAAAAAATTTAAACTGTATGAACTATAGGAGTTATTTTCACAGGGTATACCGCCATCTGCTGACCGTTGTGGTTGTGGAGTCTTTTTCATACTGGTAGTCTGACTGGTTTATAAAAGATTCATATTCATGTGCTGTCCAGTCTCCTGCAATTTATTTATCCATATATTATACAAATACAGACTGGCGACCTGTCCAGGGTGACCCCGCCTCTCGCACGAAACATTCGCTGGAGATGGGCACCAGAGGTGGTCTGACCGAAACCATGGGAACCTCGGCTGGGACTCTGTCTGAATTGTTGCTCTTGCTTCATTAGTTTGTGTAGTTTAATCCAGCAGCCTTCTGAATGTCTGATGAAGCTCTGCTCCTTACAGCCCAATCTACTCCCTGCTTTGATACAAACATTTTCTAACACACACACACACCCATCACACTGACCTGTGAGGAATGGCCAGGCCTCCATCCACTGCCCCCTTCAGCGCTCCAAACACCTTGTTCCCTGTGGTGGTTCTGGCCAGCCCAGCATCCAGGTAGCAGGTGAAGGCGCCCGGCTGTCCGTCCACGCTCTCCACGTTGAACTCGTCTCCCGTCACCTCCACCTGGCCCTCGTACACCTGATCCATGCCAAACTTGTGCAGCAGCTATGAAGAAAATAGTTTGGGTTTTTTTTTCATTGTCATTTCGTTTTATTTTGTTGTGACTTTTGGTCTGTCTAATTCAGTTTGCTTTAATTAGCTTTTAGTGTCGATTTGCAATTTTTTCTTCGTTATTATTGGTTAATATTTAGTTTTAGTTTAGTTTTTATTAAATATTGTAGTAGTTTTAGTTTGTTCAAATGGTGCATTGTATTGTGATTATGTTTACATTGATTGGGTAGTGAATGCTCAACACAAGATTCCATTTTGATAAAGTGTATTAAATTACTGTTGAACATCTGACTGGTGTTTTCTCCCAACTTTTGCTGTCACTATTTTGTGGACTAGCATAGCGTAGCCACCAGGAGGAGTATGGAGTACCGTGATTAGCCCCCAGCCGAGGTAAACTGCTTGTGTGAGTGAAAAAATAAACAAATTTCAAATCTTTTCGAAAGGCTAAACGAAGAATAATATGTCTATAACTTAAGTATGTTTCAGTTAGTTTTACAAACACATGATACAGTTCCAAGTTAGTTATTCTTTTCCCCTCCTTAATTACCGTTTTTATTCATTTCAGTTACCGAAACTGTTTTCTTAATTTCAGTTTTGGTTGGCTTTCGTGACCTACAGTAACTTTGGTGAGAAGAACGGCTGTGGAGGTTCAGAGGTCAGATCCTTACCCTCCGGGCCAGCAGCAGTCCGGTGCAATACGCCGCAGCGTAGTTGGTGAGCCCCACGTTGATCCCGTATTTGGGCAGCTCATGGGAGTAGGCGGCGCTCACGATGTGATCTCCCTCGATCTTTGAGTAGGCGATCTGGACGACGGGAGAAAACAGAAGACGGTAGAATGGATCTTTTTTTTTTTTTTAAATGAGTGTTTAAGTGTGTGTATGTGTGTGTCTGGGGCTAACCTGGCAGCAGATATCCCTGTTGGAGAGTCGGACGATCAGCCGGTACTTGGGGGTGTTGTACTTGTTCTTGTCCTGAACAACCAGCCGTTTGCGGGCGTAGAAGTCAGTTTTCCCCTCTGATAATTCAATAGGATGCAGAGTCAGCGGCTTATTATTCCATAAGTACCAATTAATCTGATTACCCCACTATTTTTTAAGCGAAATACTTGAAGCAAGCTATTATTTCTGAATCGTAGGTTTTTGGAAAACAAACGGAACACAAGAAATTTGTAAGAGAGGAAGAACCTTCATGTTGCGTTTACTGACCTGCCAATCACTGATCAGAACCCACCCAGAGAAAGCTAGCTACACAGCAAACTTTAAATTAATTCACTATACTATGATAACATTTCACAGCTCACTCTTACAACATTTTAGCTATGACCAGAGGGTCAAAAATGACCCCAGATACTGTCATTTTTACCTATGTATCTTTTATTTTATTCCATTTGTTTTGGAAACAACTTTTCCCCCCAGCACATGAACTACACTCCATAGCAGGGGTGGGCAACTCCAGGCCTCAAGGGCCGGTCTCCTGCAACTTTTAGATGCATCTCTACTTAACACACCTGAGTCAAATAATTAGGTCATTAGGACTCTGGAGAACTTCACTGCACTTAGGAGGTGATTCAGCTGTTGGATTCAAGTGTGTTGGACCAGAGTTGCAGGACACCGGCCCTCGAGGACCAGGATTGCCCACCCCTGCTCTATAGACATTTACTAGGAATCTCAATTTGGTGCCTGTTAGTTGAAGCACTTTACCTCTTCTTCTTCTGAATTTCACTTCATATCTCTTGAAGTAGGCTTTATTTTTCACCACCTTGACGAAACCCTGCGAATATACACACGCGTGCGCGTCAGTTTAACACTAAAGACAACAAAGCAGAATATAAACAAACTATTATCTGTTGAGGCTCAACCAGAACTTTTAAGTTTCTGGAAAGGCTCCAGGAGGTCAGCTGAGGTCCAGTCAGCCATGAGTCGCCACGCTGGAGCTAAGCGGCTCACCGGCCAGAAACAAGCAAACATCCGCGGGCATCCAGCTCCATCCGCTCCTCACACAGCCGGGAACACCGCTGCACCATCACACACATCTCCACATACTCCGCCTGCCCGATATTACACAAATATGAACACTATACACTTACCATTTCCCCCTTATTTTCACTCCTCTTCCACCACAATTCAAGGAAAGGCCTGCAGAACACGGAAAGCTGCCGCTTGCAATCACTACTTGTCTTCCGGTAAAGCGCCTATCTCGTCATGCGGCAGCGCCACCTGTCGGATTAGAAGAAAGTTTCGTCCACAGACACCTACAGAGGGCAGTAGGACACAGCGGTGTGATTCAGCAGTACCAATTAAATAATTATAATACACGTACGTCAAAAAAAAAAAAATCATAGAATATGATAGAAAATTAAAATGTTTAGATACTGTTTTACTATGATAAATAGTAAGGAAGTTTAAGATTTTTGTCACTCCTTTACAAAGTGAAACACATAATTTACACTCACAATAAAATATTTCAAGTCTTTATTATTTTGATGATTATGGCATACAGATAATGAAAACCTAAAATCCAGTGCCTGAGAAAATTTGAATGTTGTGAAAAAGTTAAATATTGGAAACTCCTGGTGTCATTAATCTAATTATCTTAAAGATTTCCTGAGTTTCTTTCACTCTGGCTCAGTTGGACATAATCTCAGGGAAGACTGTTACTGACACCCTGCACAAGGAGGGCGAGCCACATGAAGTCACTCTTAAAGAAGCTGGTTGTTCACAGAACATGTTCTTAAAAAGTTGAGTGGAAGGAAAGCATGTGGTAGGAAACTGTGCACAAGCAACAGGAATAACTACAGCCTTGAGAAGATTGTCAAGCAAAACTAGTTCAAGAATCAGAGGGAACTTGAGTAAACTGAGGCCCCAAACAAGCAACTGAGTGAGTAGAAATAAACACTTTAACCTGTCTGTCACTAGAGGACCCAAATTTGGGTCCTCTCGTGACAGGGGTGTCAAACTCCAGTCCTCAAGGGCCTCTGTCCTGCAACTTTTAGATGTGCCTCTGCTGCACCACACCTGAAAAGAATAATTAGGTCATTAGCAAGGCTCAGGAGAACCGATCTACACAGGGAGGAGGTAATTAAGCCATTTCATTCCACTGTTTTTTACCTGTGGCACCTCTAAACACTGCAGGACAGCGGCCCTTGAGGACTGGAGTTTGACACCCCTGTCATTCTGAATGACAACCTGAGACCAACAGGTTTTAAATAAACACCCTGACATGTCTATTTAAAATATTATTTTTTACTGATCTTATGCTCTTATTTTTCGAATAAGAGCATAAGATATATTTTCGGGGAAAATATGATATCTGGAAGTTCAGCTGGAACTTTACAGCACACATTGAAAATACAAGATTCTAAAGATTTAGATAATAGCAAGTTAAATTTTTTTTAACTGTTTTCAGATTAAAACATTGATCAATTATCCCATTTGTTTACAGCCTCTCAAAAAATGTGTGTGTCAGAATGTGTTTGAATGTCAAACCTGACTGAGTTTGAGCTGTTTTGTAAAGAAGAATGTGCCAACAATTTCAGTTTCTATATGTGAAAATCTGGTAGAAACATATTGGAAAAAAGAATGTGTCTGCAGGAAATGGTGGTTTTAAAATGTTTGAACACAGGAGGGCTAATTACAAATCTCTGCATACTTTTAAGATTTTTTATTAGCAAAAAAACTAATATGATTTTCTGTCCAATTTACAATTCTGCTCTATGTCTTGTTTGTGTATCACAACTATAGAAATACACTGAAGTTAGTGGTTTTACCATGAAAAAAAAATGAAGTGACAGAAATAATTTGAGAGGTTCTGTAAATCACCTTATGTTCAGAACCACAGGAAGTAGTTTCACATCACATCTTCAAGTTTGATTTAGCCAAACATGTCAGTGTTTGTGTTACAGGACAGAAGATGGGGACGTTTATTTGCATTAGACCAAGCAGGTGGGTATTGTGTGGTGCGTCATAATTCAAGTGAAAAGAAAAATACGTCTATGATGATTTTATGTTGCATTCCATCCCACATCCACTCTGTGATGTCCGGCTGACTATTTTTTGTCCCTTGGCAAGCCAGTGACATTTGGAGATGCTAATGCTGCGTCAGCGCGTGTTGTGAAATCATGCTTCTCTGTAGAATTGTGACGATTAGGATCAGTGATGAAATCTCTGATGTTTTGGGCGGATTTTAAATCCTCTAAAAGGTCACGATATTTCACAACTGATTCCGCCCGTGAGACAGATTTCCACCCCAAACTACAAGTCAACATATAAATATAATATTTATGGAAGAGAGACCTATTTGACCCCTAATTACAACATAAGTGATGACAATGACTATAACTGCTTAAAGACTCCAGCTATGTCACAATGTGTTTTTAATCCATTGCCTATACATTGCCTCATAAAAGTATTAGGAAACTCCTTAAGCTCTTTCATATTATCTCACTCTGAGGTTATAAACGCATAAGAAACCTTTGAGATATTATGCTATAAATTAATACAGCGTGGTAGGTAAATTTTGCCAGATTTTCTGAATTTTCTTCCTCAACATTACATAAAAAAACGGCTAAAACCACACTTTGTTATTGCCTTCACAATGAAAACATTTTTAATTTGGTTTTGTGAGAGCCACACAAGGGAAGGGCCGAAGAGCCATATTGTGGCTTTGGAGCCGCAGGTTTTGGGCCCCTCTCTTGAGTGTTGCCTAGCATTAGCTTTCTGCCCACAGCGCTGAGCTACATGAACGCCAAGAAGCTTACATGTTGCTCTCGTTTGACCACAGCACCTTCTTTTATGCGTTCGCTGCGTCTCCCACACGGTTTGTGGCAAACTGCCAATGAAGACTGAAGACTTTCTCTCAATGATAGCTTTCTTCCCACCTCTCTTTTCTGACTGCTGGAGTTTGGATTGCACAACTCATAACTGTCCTGACAACACATCTTTTCATCTGATCAGAGGATCTCCAGAGTTACGTTGGGCCTCTTGGTTGTTTCGTTGGTGATTACTTCCCTTGGAGTATTGGGATGCTGTTTTGTGAAATTGACATTTTTGAGCTTCACATCATATTATGATGTTATTCCCTCATTAAAAACAAACACTGAATGTTGCGTTGATTCTTTCATGCAACAACTCAGCTGTGAAAAATGCCTGGGAGGTTTAAGAGCATGAATTTTTAAAGAGACAGAGTCCCTATTTCAAAGTGTTAAACTACAAAGTCCAAAATTTTTAAGTCATATTTGATATATATATATTATTTATTTAACTGTAGGTAACATAGTTACTTGATTGTGCTAAAAAAATGCCACTATGTGCCTCGAAAATACATTAAACAGCATCTTTAAACTTCTCACCAACTTTAAAAGGTAAAAGGCTGCTCTAGATTTTAAGTTATCAGTGTAAAACAGGCTGAATACAAATCTATTTTTGAAACCAAGTATACATTTATTTCCACTTTATGTTTTAATACTACAATTGGTCAGCTTGTCACATTAAATGCAAATGAAATTCATGGATTTTCTGATTTCAACGTTTATGAAAACATTTGATTGCAACACAGCATAACGTGAAAGAACAGAAGGTGTGTGACTGCGTCTGCGAGCCACTGAGCCGTGTGTGGACATAATCTTTAACCTTCCCTTGTTGGTAGCCACTTAGATTTAGATCTAGATAGATCGAAGTCAAGCTCACCAGCTCACACCATGTTTCGTCTCGACAGCTCGTCTTCTTGTTTCAGCCAAAGTGCTGTTGATCGACAGCAGATTGCAGCTGCCAGACATTTAACAAGAGACATGAGCCCACTGATGTGGCTGCATCAAGCACTTACTGTGCTTTATATTGCCAGCCAGGACTATATTTTAAATCTACAGTTAGACACATTTGCAGCTTTTTTCTTCTTTTTTTTTTTTTTTGCTAAGCATTTTTTTTTCTAAGTTTAGATAGAACGATCACATAGCCACAGTGAAAAGGGTTTACACTGTGGGAGGAAGTGGGAGTACCAATACAGAACTCATGTCTGCACATGGAGAACATGCAAACTGCCCTAAGAAAGGCAGACCCCGTTCAATAAATTAGAATATTTCTGGAAGGTTCATTTATATCAGGAATTATCACAAAGTGAGACATATTGCAAAGGTCAATTGCACAGAGGTGGATGTGTGAAAGCCTTTGTTTCTGCAAATTGTCATGATTTTCAACTTACAGCTAATGAAAACATGACTATTACATAAAACCAAACAAACAAAATCTACTTTTAAAAACTGAAATGTGAGCTTAATGAAAAGTAAGTTTAATAACTGCCTAAAGGTTGTTATTTTCAGAAGGTAATTATAGTCTGACAAACAGAACTCGTCAGGACTTTTTTTCTAATTTATTGAATATGACTGAACAAACCAGTCATATTCATCCAACCAGAGCCGACAGCCTACCCACAGACCAGGAAGGATTTCTAGTTTTAGACTTTTACTATTAAATATTTTAACACCATGAACACGGACGGCCCGTGGATTATACGTTACACATTATTATACATCATAATTTAGCTGTGTTATCATTGCTAAATTCATCTGGTGGAGGAGCTCCAGTAAAGGTCTCGTTTAGACAAAATGGCAGCCATAAAAAAACAACAAGGTTCTAGACTCCTCTTTAATCCCACACCACTGAGTCAACCTGTGTCATAGCTTTTCCCTCGATGTTGGTAAAAAAAAAACACAAAAAAAAACTGTCCAACCTCTGAACCGCCAACATCAACTTTAAGAAATTATCCAACAGTTTTTATGCAGCTCAGGCTGAACATTTTTCTATCTGCTGTCATGACACACTGACAGCAGCACCAACAGCGCGTCCCTATGACAAGGCATTCATCAGCAAAGAAAAATAACTTGATGACAGAAAAAAGTAAGAGTTTGACTCCTCTCACACAGAAGATCCGTCTGTTCCTGCGGTGCAGTCTGGAGATGCAAATGTCCGAATCATGAAGCTGTGATTAACACAAAGTTCATCAATACGAGAGAAGGAACATAAAGCTACGCTGCTTTAAGGTCATTATTCCACACTTAACGTGTGAAACTATCATTCTGATCAAAAGAAAAAATTGTCTGAACAGGTGAGTCATCCCCAAGCAAAACAAAAAAAGACAGACGTTTCAAATTTCTGTGATCATCTTTTTATTGTAAGAGTGTGGTAACACTTTCTAAATGAATGATTATCTGATGTTGTAGACGTAATCACATGACTCCACAAAGGGTTGACAATCAATTTATATCCTTATGATTAATTCATGTGTGAGAGAAATGTGAGTTTTAACTTAACTAAGAATTAGAGGAAAAGCATTCTTATTATTCATTTATTATGACTCATTAGATTTTAAACCTGTCACACTGAAATGGAAATGTTGAGCAGAATAAAAAGCTGATAATAAATCACACTGTAAAAACAAATATACATATTTGTATAAACATATATATATATATATATATATATATATATATATATATATATATATATATATATATATATATATATATATATATATATATATATGTATAAAATTCCCTTCTCACCCTCCGCGGGTGGTCTCTTTCATCCTCTGAGCTCGGGTCCTCTACCAGAGGCCTGGGAGCTTGAGGGTTCCTCCAGTATCTTGGCTGTGCCTAGAACTGCACATTTCTGGACTGAGATGTCTGATGTTGTTCCTGGGATCTGTTTGAGCCACTGCTCCAGTTTGGGGGTGACTGCCCCGAGGGCCCCGATGACCACAGGTACCACTGTGGTCTTCACCTTCCAGGCCTACTCTTGTCCCTATGGGGTGTACAGAAAATGTACACCCCATGTGCTGGAGATAGGTACGTTTGCTGGTGCCTATCTCCAGCGAAGGTTTCGGGCAAGAGGCAGGGCAACACACAGACAGACAGACAGGACAAACAATCATGCACACACACCCTCACACCTAAGGAGAATTTAGAGAAACCAATTAACCTGACAGTCATGTTTTTTGGACTGTGGGAGGAAGCAGGAGAGAACCCTCCATGCACAGGGAGAACATGCAAACTCCATGCAGAAAGACCCCAGGCCTGAGTAGGTCCTGTTGAGAGCTCCTCAGCCTTTATATCTTAACCACAGCAGGGTGGTGACTCACTTTACCTTGGCTTTTGACCGACTTTTATTCAGAGCTGAAAAGAGACAAAAACTTATTTCTATTATCTTAACAGAGCTGCCATCTTAAAAACGAAAGTAGAAGTATTTCATATAGTATCTACACTGCAGTTAAATTAGCATCAAAACTGAACTCATGTGGGAACTGTAGCTATAGCTACGTTCACCGAGCAGGTCAATTCAGATTTTTTGCTTAAAACTAATTTTATGTTTTGCGTTGTTCATACTACCAACCACAATCATGACATAGACAAACAGCAGCGCACTGTTTACGGTAATAATAATAATAATAATAATAATAATAATAATAATAATAATAATAATGGACACCATTGTCCATTATTGTTATCTAACATGGCCATGGCGGAAGTCGCTCTGGCTTCTGGATCTGCTCTGAACATCTGCTGGCTGGATCTGCTGCAGGTAAGATATTGATTGTTCGCAACATCACAACAGAACCCCAGTTTTTCCCATTGTGGGAGATGTTGCTCCACACCATCAATCTGCTCACACCAAACACTTTTTAGCAGAGGCAGAGAGAATCTGACAAGCTTTATGGGCTTTTGCACTTCAGTAACTATGGCAACCCAACAGCAACCTGCACTACTGGACCAAAACATCTTTTCTACAATCTGGTAACGGTTAAAATAAAATGTTCTGAACTTTCAGTACTTTTTGCCCCACATGGTGGAAAACACAAAGATCATAATAAAGCCGTGGTATGGACTGAAGGACAAATTGTTCCTTGTCTCTCTTCATAGCACCGTTCTACGAAAACCAGAACTATTAAGGCGTTGGACGAAGAATCAACCCCACACAGGGACTGAATATGAATATGTGACTAAAATGATGACACAGGAACTATGGTAGTTCTCCAAATTTCTTCTCCAGAAAAAATATTGCCTCCCAATGTCCAAGACAATCTAATCTCAAATCAAATAATTTGGCAGTCTTAAACATCAGTAACAGAAGACACACCGTAGCTGAATATGATAGAACCTCGGTTAAACACTTCAGTTTAAATAAAGTGAAACTGAAACAACAAATACTAAAGGTTGCATATTAAACTGCACAACAGCATTATGGAGCAAATACACAGCAGTTGATTCCATGCAGTGCTGAAGACGCACACATGTCATGGGCTGGCTAACACTGCTACTGTCAACATTTACATATCGTCAACTTCCTAAAATTATGGCCTAAGTCGTTTTCAGTTGAAACCAGATATTTACACTCAATAAAAAGACACAAACACATTTTTTACCTCAGCGTCTGAAGTTAAATCAGACCAAACTTAGAATTTGCAAAATTATCTTTATTTGCTAAATACCAGAAAACTTAACAAGAACATAGTTTTAGAGACTTTTTTTTGTTTTTGTAAAAGTTTGCATACATTTGCTCAATATCAGAAATAATTGTCTTTAAAAATGTGTTCATCAAATAGACATCATTGTGGTCATTCTAACTGAGCTAAAACAAGAAAGTTTTGGTTTGATTTAACTTCAGGCAGTGGATAAAGTGTGTATGTGTGTCTTTTTATTCAGTGTGTGTAAAGATCTGGTTTCTGTTCATGCATGTACTTCTTACAACACAACAGATTCTCTTCCTTTGCAGTTTTGCATTAGTAAGAGGGAGAACTTCCTGGTTAATGCGGAGTGATGCTGGACTAACCTGAAGTCCTTGATGACATTAAAACCTGCAGTGAACTTCATGAGAGGCCGTGCTGATGCTAATGTCAGGAGGATTCTTTCATTGTTCCTCTTTAAATATGATTTTATTTTTACTATAAAGTCAACATTCCAAACAATTCAAAAGATTTACAGTGAGAAATTACACATTTGGTTATTTTGAAGGATGAGATGATATGAACAGTTTGAAAATACAATTTGTGAAGATGCATGAGTCTGACACTAGACCAAAAGTAAGCAGAATTGTCATAGATCTCAATTTTTATTTACTTTTTGTTTTGTTTTTTTAATAAAGATGAAGAAAAGCTTACAGATCCCCAGAGCTGCAAGTTAACAGGATGACAAGGAGGAAAACCAGAGAACAATGGAAGGAATCAGAGGAGAAATGTTAAACCTAGGAGCTTGAATTTGCTGAGCAGGGGGCGGAGGAGCTAATTACAGATGAGTGGATGCAGCTGGGGAGGGAGTAGGTGTGGGAACATAAGGAGATGAGTAACAGCTGGGGTGGGAAGCACAAAAAGTGGCCAAGCTGAAGTGGAAAAACAAAGAAACAAAAAGAATGAAAGGGGGAAGAAAGATGAACAACAAATGAGAATACCTGGACTAATGCAAGGAATAAACTAAAATGGCAAGACAGCAACAATGAATATATAATCAAAAGAAGAAGTAAGTGAAACTAAAAGTCCAGACAATGGATCATCACACAACACTTATGTGAGTGGTAAAACTTTTGGTCATGACTATGTTTTATTTTTGTAATAACTTCTTCTGGTTCAGTCTTTCTCACAAGATTAAAAATTGCTGAACGTGAACCAGAAATGAGTCAGTTAAGTTAAAACAGCTAAGCTACATCCAACCTCAAGCGTTAGATATTGAATCTGCGTGTTGCACCGTACAAACCAGTCTCTGATTACACCGGTTTTCATTCTGAGAATAAAAAATAAATAAAAAATCTTGCAGCCGTAACCCCGTGCAGAGTCCATCTTCTGTCTCAGCGACTACTGAGGAGAGAAAGAGAGAGAAAAGGGGAACTAAGGTCTTCTGCTTTTCGGTTCCAACATGATAGATAATATTCTACTCTGTCACTGTTGGTGCAGATGTTCTCTGTGTTAGATAAGAAAAGTCACAGTCACCGTTGTAGATGGAGCTTTAACAGGCGTTCAAGCTCGGTTTCTGTAGAACTGATTTCGCAATCAAGAGTCGACAGTCCAGTCATGTCTTGCCAGGAGTGGTCAGCGGTTATAGAAGGGTCAGAACGGGATGTTGGAGGGTGTGGTGGGCCCCCATATACGTTAAGCATTTAAGTTACTCAGTGTACTTTTTTGCATTTTTCATATGCTGGAGAGTGGACAGGAAAAACACGAGGACGGATATTTTCCGCCAACGGGCGTTTCTATCGGTGCAGTCAGTGCAAATTAAAACTGGAAGAAGACTTTGTGGTCGCAGTGGACTAGAAATGACTAGTAGAAAATCACACATCAACACGTCTTCACAAGCAAACCACAGATAAGACAGCTGCACTCTCTTCACATGCAACACACTCCCGTCTTCCATGGCTGTTTCTCACCAGAGATAAGATTCACGTTCGAATTTTAGTTACTTATGCATTTAAGCGGCCGCTACAAAAGCTCAAATCGCCTGACTATTTTTTTTTTATTTTTCACAGCCACGAAGCTAAAAATAGTAATAAGATGTGTGCAAACTGCAACGGTTCAAAAAAACACTTTCAGAGTTCACCTTCCCAGCTCTGAGTGACAAAACGGATGCAAATGGCCGAGTGTGTGATAGAGTACAAAGTACTGAGAAAATCAAATCAGTTCTGCTAAAACAGAATTGGCCCCTGCTAAGTTTGATGCCGCTGGGGAGAGAGAGAGAGAGAGAGAGAGAGAGAGAGAGAGAAGACACGCCGATCAGCAGAAGTGTTGCTGAGATGAACGTCTGGTGTGGAAGCACAACCGATGCCTTGTTTGTTTGTTTGTTTGTTTTTTACCCTACATTTGAGAAGTTTTACACCCCAAACAACATCAGAAACGTCAGGTGTGAGTTTTTCTGTGAGAAACCCTCAAGTACATGCTTTAAAAGTGAATGACCCAAAAAAAGTGAAAAGAATTGTGGTAACCGATTTTTTTTTTCCAACATTTTCAAAGGGAAATACAGAAAAAGTTCATTCAGTCAAATATATCCACTCCAAATTTATCAGTGGTGCCAAACAGTTCAGTCCAGTTCAGTTCTTTACTCAACTGGTTAAAAAGCGCTCTGTCAGTCTGAGGAAACCCGGCACATCGCATCGACTCGCATTCAGGCGTTCTGGACGAACACGTAGCGACTGCAGAAAGATGCCTGCCTCGTGTCAGCAATCCCTCACACTGCACTGCAAAAACACGACATTTTGCCAAATCTCGTTGCTTAGTTTCTTGTGCAAATATCTTAACTTTGAGATAAGGCAAAACTAACTTACAAGTCACTTTTGAGTCGGATAAAGAAGCTTATCAATAGTTCTGGAATATTGATAAAGTACCGGTTCACTTGGGAACTTAGAACATGGGAAAAATATCTAGTTTTCTATTATTTTTAACTTGTTTTGAGAGAAATGTTTTTGCAGTGTGAGGATGCACGTAGCAACAGTGGAGAGGAAAACTTTCCCTTAACAGAAGGAAACCTTCATCAGGGTGAACGCCCATCTGCCACAATCAACTGAGGTTTGAGAAAACAGAGAACACACACACACACACACACACACACACACACACACACACACACACCCACCCACACACACACACACACACACACACACACACACACACACACACACACACGTTTGTTTTGCTATCTTTGTGGGGACTTTCCATTGACTTCCATTCATTTCTACTCATTTCTACAGCCTAAACCTTACCTTTACCCTTTTCCTAACCCTAACCATCACATACCTAACACTAACCCTAACCAAAACTCAATTCATACCTTAGCCCTAACTCTGACCCCTGACCCAAAAACAGGGTTTCCCCTCGTGGGGACCAGGCTCAGGTCCCCACGAGGAGCGACTGGTCCCCACAACGTAGCATATGTCAGGAAAATCGTCCCCACAAGGTATTACAAACAAACGCACGCGCACGCACACACACACACACACACACACACACACACACACACACACACACCCCCACACACACACACACACGCACGCACGCACGCACGCAAAAAACAGAACCACTGACCCAGACGTACTTTCTATAGTTGCAAAAATTAAAAAGCTATTGGCAGCAGTAGCTCCTTCAATGGCTTCATCTAGGAAAGAAACTCAGAGTGTCTGCCTCAGACTAAATGATCTGTCTCCCATTCTAGTTTTAGAAGCTCTATGAACCAGCACTCTCTGTTAGGAACATCTGGACCAGTCAGATCAGCAGCTGCATGATGGAGTTTGATTATTAATGTCTTTAAATGAGGGAAGGAGAATTGTGAAGTCTATTCTGGGTTTAACAAGAAACCAGATGAAAACATTACATACATAAAGCCAAGGAAAAGCTCTGAAACATTCAGAACAAAAAAAAAAGAAGATCCGGAGGCCGATTTGAGTTTGACTGTGCCTGTTGAACTCTGACCTTTCAAATAGTTGCTTCATCTCCTCAAGCACACAATGACCAGGAAACACACCGCGGCTTTTCTTCAAGTCCACACACCAACGTCCCCGGCCAGATTCTTGGTGTTGGAGAATTTACAACCAGAAACGGCTGCAAAGCCTGCGAACAAGGGGAGCTGCTGATCACAGTGATGGATGTGTGTGTGTTTGTGTAGGCATGTGTGTGTGTGTGTGTGTGTGTGTGTGTGTGTGTATGTGTGTGTGTGTGTGTGTGTGTGTGCGGGTGTGTGTGTGTGTGTGTGTGTGATTTGTGGAGTGTTTACAACATAAATCCAAAGATATGTTGAGAGAGAGAGAGATAGAGAGAGAGAGAGTTCATTTTCCTTTTTTTTCCCTCTTTGTTCCTCAGAATCTGCTGAACCCTGGAGTTGGACCAGAACATTTAACTGGTTCTAATGACGCCTCACCCACCCCACAACCTCCTCAAAGTCCTCCACATTTATAAAAAAAATAAAAGTTACAGGATGCAAGATTGGAGTTTGGGGGGGTGAAGGTGTGAAAAACAACGACTCCGAGTGTGAAAGAAGAACCGTCTTGGAGTCGGGAGTGTCCAGTAAATCATTCATTGTGTTCACACTCTGTCCCTATCTGCTGGCCGCAGGTGGTACCGGACTGGAAGCTGGATGAGGTTCGGCCCGCCACTCCCAGGGTGGGGGGGGGGCGAGAGGAGAGAGAGTGAGACCTAATTGCTTAGTTGAAGGGGAAAGCGTGGAGAGAGTTTAAAACAAAGAGAGAGGGGTGTTAAAAGTGCGGTTAGTGCTTCAGAGCCAAGGGAACGTGTGGGAGGATAAGATAGCAAAATGCGGTTTTCATTCTGATACCACACTGAGATGGGGGGGCAGAGGCGAACGCTTCACTCTCAGTGAGTGGAACTAAACGGGGATGTAAATGCAGGGAAAAGTCGGTTTAGCCACAACAGGCCATGCAACAGGAATCTGTCACAGACAGTCACACAGATCCTGCGTCTGCTGAGGAGCTGAGCTCTGCTTGGAGAGTTCAGCTCAAATCTTCGTTTTTCTAGAGCAACGAAGATTTGAAATGGGCCCGTTGTACTTCTTCTTGGTGGGCTCACGGCAGCCCCACCTGCAGACTGGAAGGAAAAGATAGTTTGTTTTCAAACGTTTTTTGCTTTAACACAGAAAAAGTCGATTTCACTGGAATTAAAGTTGCAGATATTTTGCCCTTCATCTTGAACAAGTTTGCATTCAACTCTGCCCCAGTCTCCATTTTTCTTTTTTACTTTTTTTTTCAGTTCTGGCCAGCTTCCATCCCCACAGCATGACGTCATCACCACCGTGTTTAACTGGAATAAATGGACAAAAACTGCTTTGTACTCATCTAATCATCTAATCATAGCTCCTTTTTCCACATGTTTGCCTTGTGTTTGGAAGTAAGCTGTTGCTTTGCCACTTCTCAATAAATGCTAAACGTGTAGACTGGATCTTATAGCAAACAGATTCTCCCACTGGAGTTATGGGTCAGCGCAGCTCCCCCAGAGTTGTTTCAGTCCTTTTAGCTGCTTCAGTTCTCTAACAAACCTCTAAAGATTTTCATAGAACAGCTGCATTTATATTATTACACATGAGTAAACTCCGTTTGCCTATGTTGTGTCAATTTATTTGCTTTTTATATTGTTCATTTCGTGCTAGGCTAGGAATTTTTTTAACATTTCGGCCCAATAAGTAGAACCAGGTCGATGTTAACAACCGGTGTGTATTTCCGTTTGTGTGTGTGTGAGGGGAGGGGGCCGGTCGTGTGTTTTTTTGCCTTGTGTTTTTCGGTCATGTGACGGTCATAGTGATGCAGTGCAGGATTGTGATGTGCTTCACAGCGAAGCGATGTCAGCGATGTGGTTGCTTTTAATCAATCAAGTTGATTTGTACAGCACATTTCAGCAACAAAGTGTTTAACATTGTAAAAACATTTTTAAAAAAATAAACATCATAAACAAACCAGTGATCAGTTGAGAAACCAGTTACACATATCATATTTTGTCACGTGCCATTGATAAAATAATTATTACACATCATATCTGTTGGTCAATGTTCCATTTATTACGGTTCAAAAGCAGCTCTAAGCAGGTGGGGTTGAAGCTTTGATTCAAAAGAACTCAGTGTTTCGGCTGTTTTGCAGTTTTCTTGAAGTTTGCTCCAGATTTGTGGCTGAATGCAGCTTCTCTGTGTTTGGTTCTGGTTCTGGGGATGCAGACACCGGTACCAGTAGGTGCTTCTACACAGTGTCGAGAGGGTAGGTGGATATAAATATATATATTTAAAAATACATGACATTGGTAAATATCAGTTATCGGGATATTAATATCCGATGTCGATATCGGCCCACATTTTCACTTCAGCACAGTGGTGCTACTTCACAGGTTAGCACCACTTAGTTCCTGTTCTATCAAATAAAATCCACATTAAAAAAAATCTTAAGGTTTGTTTTTGCAGGTCAGAGGTCATCAATGTGTTTATGAGATACTGTCTGCTGGACACCGCAGGTGCAGCCAAGATGGTCACTGTCTCTACAAGTTCAAATCAAGACAACAGATCAAGACAACAGTGCAGCAGCAACAGCTTCTTCTAAACATTCACACACATGCGGTGCAAACGCTGCAGCCTCAGGTGTATTTAAAACTACTAAGAGCCCCCCCACACACATACACACACACATACAGACCCCACACTGTCTCAAGAGCCAAAAAGGGGTTCGAGGTTGAGCCTGAGAAAATAACCTTATGGCTTCACTCAGTGCAGAGGGCTTTATTTAACCCCGAGAGCGCATGATCCGCACTTCAGACAGAGGCAGACAGCTGCAGCAAAAAGGGAAAGCATTTATATATACATGTATAAAAAAAAAAAACAGAAAGCCATACCACCACTGCACTCACTCCCAGGCTGCCATCACTGCGACCGGGCCTCTGCTTCAATCACATACCCCCTTTAATATTCAGAGAGCGAGAATCAGGCCTGTGGTGGAGGCGGGTGGTGGGGTGGGTAGGGGGGGATGAAGGGGACACAAGTGAGAAGCCTGTGGCAGCACTGATAGCGTCCTATCGACTCTGCCTTTGGTTTCCTGTTCTGAGTCAGTGTGTAACCAAGGTCTAGCATGTTGTCACACTGCACTGTCCCTGTTAGGGCTGAAAATAATCAGAGACTCACATTTACTGTACTCACATAGTCACTCAAACGCATCATCAAACCTTTTCTTACGGGGTTTGGAAAGACTGGGAGAAGGAGAAGGAGAAGTTAGTGTTCAAAGCTTTTAGTCTTGTTTGTCTTTTGATTGATAAAAAAAAAAAAAAAAAAAAAAAGTGTGACCTTCTTATTAGAGGACGAGGTGAGTTTGGCCATAAAATTCAAATGCAGGCAAAAAGTTTTTCAGTTGTTTCCTCTTTTATTTTTTTATTTATTTATTTATTTTTAACAAAAAATGGGGTCAAGTAAAGGAATCATTAAATAAAGTTAAATAACAGGGTAATTTATTTGTAAATTTGAGCATGAAGTGTAAAACAGGGAATACAAGCTCCCCCCATCCCCAATTAGCCCCCTTAAAAAAGAGGGAAGTCCAGTTTTAAAAGGCAACATGATTTATTTCAGTTCAATGCAAATGCAGAACGATTCGAGCTCCACTGCCTTCTTTTATCAAAGCATGAATCAGTGTTTCTGTGTTTCTGTCATGGCTGACTAACAGGAAAATTCATTTCTGAGGGGAGGGAGAGTGTGGGGGGTGGGGGGGAGAAAACAAGAATGTGTGCGAAAGAGAGAGAGTAAATAGGCGTCAGAGTCAGTGAAGTGTGGTTCTTTTAGAAGAAAGCAGCTTGTGGTGACTTTCTGCAGTTTTGGGGAGCATTTAGACACACACACACACACACACACACACACACGCACACACACACTAGGACAGAGTGTGTCCTCAGAACTGGGACATGGTGGCTGCAGTATCACGGCTCTGTGAGTATCAGACATGTGTTTCAGCTTCATGCCTATCTGCCTTCTGATTGCACTTCTCTCACTTGATGCAGCTGCTGCAAACAAACTCTGCTCCCACAACAAGCTGAAGCAAACACAAAAAGAAAATCGATGCTGCTTTGCTTTTTCAAACTGACCTTAAACAGTTTCCAGAGGCTTTGCAATGATTTGGATTCACAGTCTGACAGATTTCTGCTGAAAATGTCTTCATGTGATTCAACCTGTGCTCACCAACTGCCCATCCTGCTCCGCGGACCGCCTGACTGGGCCTCAACCCGGCCCGGCTCGGTTCGGTCCGGCTCGGCCCGGGAAGGCAGCGCAGGCTTTAATGATGTAAAACAATAAGGCTGAAGTCAGTGCAGGTAAACTGAAGCAGTGTGGCTGTAAAGCGATAGCCGCGCTCCCCACCAGCAGGCTGTCGTGCATCTCATTAACGGGATCACTTTTCAGCCGGGCCAACAGTCGGGTCATTATCCATCAGAACCGAGCCCGGCCTGACCGGCGACAACAAACACGCTTTTAGAGACGTTGGAGTTCTTTTATGACGAGACAGAAATATGTACATTTTAGGGAGTTTTATTTCTGTGTTGTTGTGATGGAACTCTCATTGTAGGTCTGATTTAAAAGAAAGAAAGAAAGAAAGAGAGAGAGAAAGAAATAAAGAAATACCACATCCTGATTCTTCTTGGATTCCTTTTAAACGAGCCGTAAGGTCAACCACGAATCCATATAAAAAATTAAAAAACAAAACAAAACAAAAAAAAACCATCTGGATCCAGAATAGTTTTAGCTTTCAACTTCCAATATAACAGATATTAGTTTAATACTGTATATTAATATATTAATTAAACAGCACATCAGCTTAAAATATGTACACGGTTTATAAGGATTTATTTATTTATTTATTTATTTATTTATTTATTTATTTATTTATTTATTTTCATTTCTTCTCGTATTTGCTAATATGTTTTATTGTGAACATTTTCGTCATTTAGTTTGTTCTCCAAACAGGATTCGGCTGTTTAAACCACCATGTTGACAACAGGCTTTATGTTGTATTTATTATCTATCATTTCTTAAAAATACTGCAAAATTCCGCTAATGTTTTAACCTAAATATGTGATGTTGGTCTGATGTGAGGGACAGACATTCAACAGGGGGCTCTATAGCAGGACAACAATAAACATATTGATGGACATTTGAAAAAACAAAACAATACATGTTACATCTGAACTGCGCATGTCATTTCCTCCTCATAACGTGGATATTCAGTTCCATCTTTGCTCTTGTCTACAAACTATAAAATTCAGATTAATTACAAACAAAAATATATAGAATACAAAGTATATTATATTCTATTTTAAAAACCTATGTTTGCTTGTTTAATCCACTAATTAAAATAATAAAACACTCATCGATATAATGTCCAACTCAAATTCCTCGGAGTGTACACATCATCTATAGATGACAGAAAGTATCAAAGGATATAACTCATGTAACTCCCGGTGGACAGCGGGGCCGAAACCGGGGGTGTGTAGGAGGGGGTCCGCCACGCTTTTGGCAGCCTGCCCCCTGGTGACATCTGGTGAACTGCACCGCTTGTTTTTGAGCATGCGTAATGAGGGGCCAGAAATCCCATACGCCGTCTCGCCTGACAAGCAGCGGTGTTCCAATCTGTCCAGAGAGACGCTCCGAGCCGCTTGGCGAGAGAGGAAGAGCCGAGGAGCTTCAAGAGTCCCGCACCATGCCGAGGTCCTTCCTGGTGAAGAGCAAACGGGCCCACAGCTACCACCAGCCGCGCTGCCCGGACGATGGCTACTCCAGGCTGGACACTCTCCTGGCACACGTATGCGCAGGTGGGTACATGTCTGCTTAATTATCAATGGGAACTGTAGCATAGGAGCGAGTTTTCTTTTTGTTTGCTTGCTTGTTTGGTTTTGTTTTTGCTCGTCAGTGAAAATGCTTAAAATCTACATTAAAGATGCGTTTCCCCGCGCTGTCAGCAGCCAGCAGGTCTCAGGGGGAGTTCGCAACCAAACTGGAGCCCGAGGAGAACCTGAGCGCCGGCAGAGAGTCCCCGGGGTCGAGCCGGCGGTCCAGGGGGTCGCTGTCCTCCAGCTCCCCGCTGAGCTGCGGCGGCAGCGTGTGTGAGCCCCACTCCGACTGTGATTTCTGGCGTCCGCCGTCTCCGTCCTCCTCACCAGGTCTGCGACAAACTCATCTTATCCGGAAAAGTTGAAAAGTTTGTTGGAATTTCTGCCGACGGGAAACTGAACGAGTTTTGGTCAAATAAGTTCCTAATATTTTCATTCATATTAATCGTTTTTATTTCCTGACCTGTATTATTATTATTATTATTATTATTATTATTATTATTATTATTATTATTATTATTATTATGTACTATATTTGAAACGACAATTAATAAAGATTGAGGCACAAATGATAAAACAAAAATGATTAAACCAAACTAATTTCTTATTTACTCTGATTCTTGAATATTTATGTCAGAAACAATGATGTATATCTCCAAGTTATTGAAACTAAATCTCCTAAATGCCCCCTCTCCCCCTTCCGCCCCCTAGACTCGGAGAAATGCTCCACACCCGCAGCGGAGGACGCCCCCTTCAACATCCCGCTCCTTCCTTACTCCTGGTCGGCGTACTCCGGCGCAGATCTGAGGCATCTGGTTCAGGGGCCCTATCAGCGCCAGCGGCATATCCGGGGCCACGGGGCCCATTCACCCGCAGCGGGGATCTACGGGACAGAGAACGGCGGCGGCAGTGGCGGCGGCAGTGAGCGCGTTTACCCGCAGCGGGGCCTCGGGTCCGGCTGTTACCAGGAGTATTCCCCGTGCGCGGCCCGCGGGATCTACAGGATGCGGGTCGGGGGCGAGCTGTACGCGGAGGCCAAGCAGAAGGAAATCAAATCTGAGGAAGTCTTTCTGCACTCTAACCTGGAGGAAAACGGATCCTACAAGTGCATCAAATGCTGCAAGGTGGCGCTTTACTTTAAAGACAAATCCTGTTTTAATCTGGGGATGGGCACATTTCTTATACATTTAATTTAAATAAATGAAAACATATATTTATCATTTTAAACATATATATATATTTTTCCCCCATACGTTTCTAATTTTATTGTGTTTTATTTCCAAAAGGTTTTCTCCACGCCCCACGGCCTGGAGGTGCATGTTCGGCGCTCACACAGCGGGACGCGGCCTTTTGAATGCGGGATCTGCGGGAAAACCTTCGGACACGCAGTGAGCCTGGATCAGCACCGAGCTGTTCACTCCCAGGTACCAACCTCAGTCTGAAAGCATCCAGGAAGACGATGCTCAGGGGCCTTTGAGGGCCCACGGGTCAGGATTTACGCAAAAGGCAAAAGGCCCTGAAGACTTTATATATATATATATATATATATATATATATAGCTATATATATATATTAGTAAATAGCAATTCATATCGGTGGAGTAAATTCAGATATGATCAAAAAGTTCATTTATTTCAGCAATTTAACACATGCAACTGGTATATAAAAACATGGGACACAGTGACAGATTTGAAGTGTTTTTAATTAATTTTGATGATTATGGCTTATAGTTCATAAAATTCCGAGCTAATTTCTCTAAAGGAGGAAAAAAATTTGTATATAGAAATCTGGACTTACCAGAAATACTAAAGATTTGGAATTGGTCAGAGCTCCTTTTGCATAAATTCCTGCAGGAATGCGGTGTGGCATAGAGGTGAAGCACTAATGGCTCCTTCAGCTCTCTGAGCTCATCTTCCATCTTACTGTTACTTAGTCAAATCACAGCAACATCAGATTTATTAAAGCAGCTTTTGGTGCCTTTGACAGTAATTAGGCACCAAATCCAGCTGGAAAATAACCTCAGAATCTCCATAGAGTCGGTCAGCAGGTGGAAGAATGAAGTGCTCTAGAATTTCAGATAACGTGGCTCTCTAAATCATCTCCATCTGGTTCCGTCATTTTTTAAAAAACGCTCATTAGAGAAGGTTGAAAAGACGAAAGCAGCAAAATTCAAAAGTATTTCTCCAATTTCACACACACACACACACACACACACACGCACACACACACACACACACACACACACACACACACACACACACACACACACACGCAAACACACATCGACGTTATTCGGTGATTCATTCCAAACCGGTGGATGGAAACAGGCTTAACTTGCATTTTCCATTTTCTATTTTCCTTTTTTTTATTTTTGCTATTTTAAAAGTTCACTCGAAATTCACGATAATTGGATGAAAAACATAACTAATGATTGGAAACAAAAAAGCTGGACCTCAAGCAACATGGATTCTGTTCATGTTACTTCTGCTCATGACTCTTCCCCCAGACTCTGGAGCTTTGGTTTCTAAAATGGAAACTTTACTCCTATTATCCGGCTCAGACGCTTCTCACCTCTCTGGATCAGGAGCAGCTACACACAAACTTCACTAACCCTTGAAAGTATTTAGCCTCACCATGTTCTCAAGACAGGAGTTTGTCCCTTTTACATGTAAATCCTTTCCTACCAAAGTTTCTCCTTCCACTCAACTTTACAAGACAATACTCAGATACAGCTGTTTGTGGATATTTTGTGGCTAACCTGTGGTGTCAAAGACAGTCGTAGACACCTGTCAGGTCATCAGTCTTCTTCAGGATTATGTCATAACATATTCATAAAATGTTTTTATTGGTACTGGCTGTAAGCCTTAATCATCAAAACTGACAAAAAAATAACACAAAAATATATAATTGTGTCAAATATATCATTCATGTTGCTGAATTTAGTCATCAGCAACCTGATGACTAAATTCAGATTTATTGAGTAGGGCTGCCTCCAGAAATACAGATGAGGCCAACTTCAATCTTACCAACTATTTAGTTTCTGTGTAAATATCTTAACACTCTGAAATAAGACAAAACTAACTTTCAAGTAACTTTTCAGTAACATCTAGCAGTTTTTTTAAAGAGCCATTAATTCCTTTCCACTGACAGATTTTTTTCCACTTATAGCAAAAATATCTTGTTTTATATACATTTTAACTTGAGATGGGTGTTTTTTGCTCTGTATGTCATGAAAATTAGAATATAATTTCTCTAAACGATTGGTGACGTGATTCTTTGAACAGGAAAGGAGCTTCAGCTGTAAAATTTGCGGGAAGAGCTTTAAGCGTTCCTCCACCCTCTCCACCCACCTGCTCATCCACTCAGACACTCGGCCCTATCCCTGCCAGTACTGCGGCAAGAGGTTCCACCAGAAGTCCGACATGAAAAAGCACACTTTCATCCACACAGGTGATACAGTACATACATACACATATATGTGGGAATAACATGAAGGGATTCATCTCCTCCTTCCAACGTGACCGAACGTTTCAACCGTTTGTTCCCCGCTGCAGGTGAGAAGCCACACAAGTGCCAGGTGTGCGGGAAGGCTTTCAGTCAGAGCTCCAACCTGATCACCCACAGCAGGAAGCACACGGGCTTCAAGCCGTTTGGCTGCGACCTCTGCGGGAAAGGCTTCCAGAGGAAGGTGGACCTGAGGAGGCACAAGGAGACGCAGCACGGACTGAAATGAACCGATTTCCTCAGATTTCCACTGAGCATGGGCCGACGTTTTCATTTCCTGTTCTGAACTGCTGTTTTTTTTTTCTTACTATTTAACTGATATTTATCATTTGTTTTCACAATTATTATAAAAAGGGAACTAAATGATACATTTCCAAGATTGAACATTTGGATCAGCTTTATAAAATGTATTCTATTTGTTTATATAAACATGGATTAAATGTTAACTTAAAGGTCTCATATGCTGATTTCCTCCCCCCCTCAACCCCGCACATCCACTGTGGCTCCCTACGCGGGGTGCCATCCTTTCAGGGGGGTGGCACAAAAATAAAGAATTATTTGTATGAGCTGTAACCCCAGCAACAATTAGCAAACATCTGATGGAGCTGCGCATCTGATGAGCTCATTAAAGCAGCTGCTACTCAGAACAATGATGGAAAAGGGTTAATAGAGGAACCATGTTGTGATGACTTCCTGTCAGAAAGAGCAGGAGTTTCTTAAAGAGACAGAGGCCCAATTTCAAGGTGTTCAATTACAAAGTCATATTTGATATGCAGCAGTTTTATAACAACTGAAGGTACCATAGTTACATGATTATGCCATAAAATTGCACTATGTGGCAGGAAAACACATAATAAACAGAACCTGTCTGACACCATGATGTAGGGTGAAACATCTCAAAACACAACCTCATGCCCTGGAATAAAGAAACTTAAAAACAGATGAAAACCAAAATCTCATCAAAATGTTCTGTGTATTGATGACAACAGTTGAGATTTTGGAAGGCGTTCGTCCCGTTCCATCGGGAGTTAAAGTAAGACTGCACTTCAGGAAATCGTCATAGCAACAGTCACACACGGTGTTGGTGGGATGATAGCTTGGGCTGCTTTGCTTCTCCAGGACCTGAACCACTTGTCTTAACTGATGAACTAAAATCCTGAGGTTTTTTTTCTCCTGCCATCAGGTCATGACCCTAAACAGAAGCATACTTGGACTATGCTGCAGAACCAATGAGCTGATGGATTGGGGGGGGGGGGGGGGGGAACAAAACAATTCTATGAATATGAGCGGGACAAAATTCCCCTTCATCAAAGTAAAAGAATCATTACCAGGTTTCAGGCACGTTGGCTTGGATTGTTTTTTTTAATCTGTACTAGAAAAAAAAAAATCTAAAAACTGCATTTTGCATTTATTGAAAATTCAAATGCATTTCAAATCTGATGATTTCAAACATTTATGTGAACTCTTAAGTTATCTTTTCACATCACTGCATATCTGGAGGGGCAGAAGGGTGGGCCCAATTCACACTGTAACCACCTGAGAGTATCACTGCTGTGCTCCCCTCTGCGTCGCTCTGCTGATTTTTTTGAGCGTCAAGAAAAACAAGAAGCTCTATGTGAAGTCATGCAGACCGTCAATCACAAACCCCCAATCTGCATGGCAGCTCAGAGCTCATATCACATATTTAAGCAGAGGAACGTTTCGCAGCGTGCGCCATCTGGCCAAAAATAAATATTCTCAGGCAAAGCAATCATTCAAGTCCCCATATAACAAATGACATTGGAGGGAAGGGGGAGGCCATAAAAGGCAACGTAAAGGAAGTCTGCAGGATTTGAGCAACTTTTATTACAGTAGCAGAGCCTCTAACTGCAGCAATAAGCGGCCGTGTGGACATGCTGCTTTCACTGGGGAAAAGCTGGGTGTGATTTTTAGTTGCCTCTGCCTTGGTTAAATATTGAAGCCTCAAGGATGTGATTTGCACATAGCTGGCCACAGATTGTGCACATAATCCGGCTTCGCGTCACATATGAGAAGACACGTCGAAAAACCTTTAAATAGATCGGACTTTTTATTAGCTTCATTTATTCAGTGTAAAAAAATTTTAAAAACCGAGAAAAACTGTTAAATGCTTATTTTTCATCAACGTCACAATTAATGTTACACCTGCTGTCAACATACATGAGGCCAACAGATTTACTTTCAGAAGCGGAAGATTATGGATGTTGCTATAATGCACTATTTTGCATACATTTACAAAACTTTCTTCATGGGTTTATTCCAAATGTTATGGACAAAACGACAGAAAAGAAGAATCGTAGAGAAAATGTTTAAAGGGAAAGAAGGATGGAGAGAACACGTCAGCAGTCCGCTCCTACACCTGCAGAAAGAGAGAAAACTGGTCGTGTTTTAACAGAGAAGAAATGTCAGGTGTGTTTTTGTTTTTACCTCTCATAGTGAAATATGTTTATAATGCATACAAAATGAGTAACTATTGGTTATTGGCCATAACCGCAATATTAATATCAGATATTGGTATTGGCCCAAATTTCATATCTGTGCACTTCTACACCTATTTTTTTTATTTTTTCACAAATTTCTGCCATTGGTGGAAATTAAATAATCTGTGCATGAAGGCTGCAGTCTGCACTTTGACTTTTTTTATTTGGTAAAAATGAAATTCTCACAAAACACACACACAATCATCATTTCTTTAAATGATCGGTTTTTAATCTGATTAAAAATATTTACAATACATCTTCAGGTCAACTTTTCATCAGTTTGTTGAGGATTTGAAGAGCTGAACCACACTGAGAAGGTCGTGCTGCTGCAGGCCGAGTTCCTCCATCAGAGTGTTCAAATACTGCACTGATCCCGACACCTCCAGGGCGTCCCGCACCACCGGAGACACGGAGGACAGCCTGGAGACGAGAGAACACACACACAGCAGACCGTGGGACCTCATGGCACGTCGCTATGCTAACGGATTATACCAGATAGAAAGTACAGCTTCAGATTGTAAAATCTATTAGAATTTTTGCCTGTTTTAAAGTAGTAAAAACCTGTTTCAGAACAACTTCTCTATCACACACACTGTGTGACGTCACCTCTCCTTCCAGTGTAAATAAATATGAGCTTTTATGGAAGGAAAGCTAGGAAGATAAAATGACTGAAGTTCTTAAAGAGATCGAGGGCAATAGAAAGGGGGAGCAGTGGGTCTAGCTTATAATTAAACTGAAAAATCGGCCACATAATCTCCAATCAGTGCATCTGTAGAAATAACAGAGAAGATCAGTGGACGCTGTGGGAACGTCACACAGAAACGGAGTCTGAATAAAGCGGTTGTTTACTCTAACCCTGTGGTCTCAGACTGCATTCCTGCAACTTTTAGATATACAGCAAAGGTATGAGCATTTATTATCGTTTATAATTTATTGTGAGAAATTTGTTGTTATGATAAGAATTTTGTCATGACAAATTCCAGTTAATGATCTTTAACCTCCCCCAAAACTGTTGGTATTGTTGGGATTATTAGTTTCACTAATTTCTCCACTAAGTATCAATTAAAAGAAAAAAAAAAAGATTTTAAATACAGTTACAGTGTGGAGCTTAGTGGATACAAATCACTCTTCTTTATGCGACTGTTGTCCTAAAGGATAGCATTACATATATTTTTTTAAAAGCAGTACTTGTGTTTATGGAGCTCTGATTGCTTCGCCATGGAGTCACAGTTACCTAAAAAAGACGTAATAAATAATTCTTATCGTCACTTTTATTGTTATGATCATATTACCACAAAATATTGTGATAAAACTTAAAGTCCATATCGAATACCCCTAAAATACATGAAAGATTGTATTTTTAAAATGACAAAATGGAAATCATCAAATCCTTCCCCTTGAAGTCTTGTTCCTAAGCTCCGCCCCCTCCTCCCTACCTGTCCTTCCTGTCGTCTCTCCTGGACTGAAGCGGCTCTGCCGGTTAATCTCCGGTTCAACTCAGGGTCTAGTGTTGCAGCTACGGGGGGGGAGGCGGGTATCTATTATTCAGCTGGCCCAAACAATAGAGGCCAGACGAGCTCCACAGCTGCCACGCAGTGGACAGATAAGACAGCACAACAAATTATTCATGATGGAGGAATGGAGTGGACAACGAGTTCAATGGGAACCGATGAAATCATAGAGCGCCATGGCGACACGGGACGGCCCAGCCACGTTTGGTGATCGGCGTTTTAATATAGAGGCTCTTTATGAGTCAATAGCCACTTCAATCTGAGATACACAGGAGAAAAGTCACATGATGGGGTCAGGCGATTCATTGTTTTAGTGGAACTGCACTTTAAAAAGCCGTGATTGGTAGAAGAAAAATGAGAATCAGCTCTAACCAAACCAGAGGTTTATATATGCATAAAGTTAATAACACAGGTGTCCTTCAAAACGCTGGAACACCCAAATTCATCCAATTCAAGATAAGGGCTGAAATGATTAATATGATTAATCATGATGAATTGATTACAGAAATAATCAGCAACTAATTTAGCAATCGATTAATCGTTAAGTGGAATATGCAGACTCAAAAAACAAGAAGGTAATTCACTGAAAAAAGAACAGAGCGGAAATTAAACCAAAACTGTACAAAAAAATAAATAAATAAAAATCTATTGTTATTCAGCCAATTATTCCAATTATTAATAGGTTAATCTAAAAAAAAAAACTGTACTGTGCTTTATTGATGTTAAGTCAAGCAGAAAGGTCTGAGCTTTTCACATGTTGATGTTGAGAGGATGTTTTAGCTGCAGATTTATCTTTTGCTACAAATGATGAAGAGTTCAAAGGACTGCATGTTAGGCAATAAAATAATTACATTCTTGTTTAAAAAATTAACTGAATTATTTGTTTAATTGCATTTTTTAATGCATTTTTAATAATGTATAAGAAGACTTATGTGATTTCATAACAAATTGCTAAATGAGCCTAATTTCTCTGCCGATTAATCGTCAGAATAATGGATGTATAATCACTTTTACCCGAGGCCCTATTCAAGAAGTTTTCCGGTGTTAGCGGCTCCTTTCTCCAGCGGGGCCGACACGCCGTGGATATCACACTACGGTTGGTCTCAACAGGGCTTACCCTGAAGGTAAGCACTGAGCAAACAGAGCTGGACCACTGAGGCAGCCATAAATCAGGATCAGGTGAGACTTTTCCCAGACCGGCCGGGCCTGAGGAGTGTGTGCTGTGTTTAGGTGTGTGTGTTTCGTTTGACAAAAGTGTGCCTTCTGTGGTGGATCACGGATCCGGAGACAAGGCAATCAGGCCGAGATAAGGCTGTGTGTACTCAGACGGGAGCAGCACGGAACTGTTCACGCACACACACACACACACACACACACACACACACACACACACACACACACACACACACCTATGTACCATATGGCATGGCCAAAACAATGCTCCAGCTCGGAGCGTCTTGGGTAAAATGAAATGAGAAGCAGCGTGTTGTGAACTCACAGATGCAGAAGCACCACGGCTATCAGTGTCCACTCTGGGGTTTTGTGGATGATGTTGGTGTTGCTGAACCTGGAGACAGAAACATAAAGAAGCAGAAGAAACTATAAGATCAGGTTAAAAACATGATGCAGCAGAAACACACTCTGTCCAGGTCAGAGCAGCTGTTTTAAGACATTCGTCACATTGTACCTTAAAGCTATAGTATGTAACTTTTACAAAAAACATGTTTTTACATATTTGTTGACCATTAACAACCATCAGAAAGCACTGATTGACAGCGCCAAGCTCCTCCTCCTGGCTCTGATTGGTTGTTTTGGTGCAGCGGTGCATTTCTTCAGACGGCAATAGTAGCTCAAGGAAGATGTGGAGAAGATCGAACCTTTCACAGATTATCTGGTGACAGTTTTAACAAATATGGAAAAAATATATTGCTTATAAAAGTTACATACTGCAGCTTGAATGTGACTTTCTGCAAACAGAGAGAAAAGGCTGAGAAAATCCTGATGAACACTACCAAACACCCTGCTGTTGAGTTTTTGACAGCTGGACTTCCTGCAGGAAGCTGAACTCTGGAAGTGCTTGCTCTGCTTGGTTAACTTTAAATAGACCATTTCTTGCCAAAGTATTCACATCCATTGAACTCTTTAACATTTGAACAGGTGAAAATCAGAAAAGTTTCTGCATTTTATTGAGATTTTATGCAAGAGACCAACACAAGCAAGCACATAGGTGTTGAGTGGAAGGAAAATGATACACAAATAGAAATCAGTGTCACATGCATTTTCAACTCTGTCTACTCTGATACCATAAATAAAATCCAGTGTCACCAGTTGGCTTTAGATATCACCTAATGCTAATAGTAATAATAATAATAATAATAATAAAGAGCACAGCAGAATGTGAGAACGATTGGACACAATTATGCCTTTTTAAACCAGCAGTTCAGTCTTACTGAACTGGACTGTCGCAGTTTTACCACAACACAAGAAATAAATTAATAAAACAAACAGATGTAATCACTTGTGTTTTCAGAAAACAGTGACATTTCTTGAATTTTAAGTTCCTAAAGAAGAAAGGGTAACAACATGGTATGCTATAAAGTCAAGTTACCCATTTAAACCAAGTGTCCTGCCATGCCTCTATCTTACCAGTAGAGGGTAGCAAAGTTCAATAAATTAATCCAATAATGTGGAACTGAATTAAGTAACCAGTTGATTCCATAATTCAGCTGCATGATTATCCCTATAATCAAACTCCTGTATGTTCTTCATTAATCAGAATAATGTGATGCTGGTTTATTTCATGTCTCTGCAGACAGAAGAATAAAGACGTCACAATGGATGAGTCATTGTTCTTAGCTTATGCTTTCCATTAGGCTTTTTAGAGCTCTGAATGACCTCTGATAAGCTCAAAATCTGACATACTCAGATGGATCAAAACTGGATTGAAGGCAAACTCTTTGTGAATAATCTCCTAATATGTGTGTTTGTTCTAAAACTAAAACTTAACTACATGAAGGGAAACTGAAGCCCTGTCAGGAGAAGTGTGTATGAGTGTGTGTGGTGGTCTGACCTGAAAGTCCTGACCAGGTTGTTCAGGTCTGTGGAGATGTCACTCATGGTGAGGCCCACCGGACCTACGACGTTCCTGAGACTGTGCAATACATTATGAGGTTAAAATTAATAACATATAAAAAAAAGATCATGTTCATAGAATACAGTTGTGATAACACATAGATACATACACACACGCGCGCACACACACACACACACACACACACACACACACACGTACCAGCTGCTGAGTTTCTCCACTGTAATCCGTTTCTGGATGAGGTTCTGAGCCTGGGAATCAATCAGCGGCAAAACTGGATCCTTTGATTCTGTCTCCTGCACAACACACAACATATAGCACTCAGTTCAATCAGATATGCAAACACTCACCACATAAAACATACATACAGGCCTGTTGCAATAAGCAATAAATCAAAAATGATAAATTAAAACAAGATCAATAATTTCCATTTTTAAAATTTATCATTTTTCTCTTTTCTCTCTTCCTACCAAAAACCAGAAGTCTTCAGTTTGGTCTCAACTAGCCCTATTTGTTTACAGAAACTTAATAATTCATTTTATTTGTTGTTTCTGTTGTTTTGTTTATTCATTTTGGATATTTAAAATGTCGTTCAGTTCCAGTGTTAGATATTCATTAGAATTGAAAGTTTATTGATCTTTTAGTTCCTGAAGTTGTGCTATATAAATAAAATTACCTTATCTACCCTTTGAGAAAGTTTTTGCATCACACTGCCTTTACCAGTAGATGGCTTGAAAATGGTCTCAAAACAACAATATTTATCACAATAACTAGACAATTTGTTGTTACCATGACAGGTAGCTCAGACAAAATTATGAAAGATAGATTTTTTGCATATTTTTTAAAGATGAGTATTATGGAAATCTGACTTTTTTCGAGATTTGCATACTAAGCCTCAGATATTGTTTTCTGTATCAGAAGTGAAAAAAGTGGGTCAGTGCATCCCCAGTTTATACAGAATGACACAAAGTTCCACCGGGCCGTCTGTGTTCCTCCTCTCACCTTGCTGGGCTTCATCTCCTCCTCCTCAGGCAGAATCCACGTCCCTCTGTAAAACTCTGTGACTCTGAGCTGCAGCCGCTCGGTCTCCTTCCGCAGCGTCTCGTAGTCCGGAGCTGCAGCCGATCGCCCCCTGTCCTGCTCTTCGGCGCCTGGCTCCGTCACGTTGTCGTCGTCCTCGAGGTCATCTTCGTCCAGCTCCTCTTCCTGCGTTTCCTTTACGTTGGCGAACGGGGATCCCAGAGAATGGTCGGCTCCGTACAGGAAGCTCAGAGTGTCGTCTGTGCACCACTCCTTCAGCGTCCTCTTCAGGCACGCCAGCAGATTGAGCCGCACCGAGTCAGGATTGGCGTCTCCAGTGTGGGTGTCCAGGAGACCCCGCAGCCCGGCTGCTCCTCTCTGGCTCATCCCCACCTGGGTGATGCTGAGAGGCACCAGGTTTGGAGGCTGTTTGCTTCCAGCTGAGGGTTCAGTGTGTGAGTTTACAGGCAGGTCAGAGGTGGGATGGACTCTCTCTGACACGCTACACTCGTTCAGCTTTGCTGTGGCCTCCTCCACAGGTCTGTTCTCAGGAGACGCATCATCTCCTCCTGCTCTCTTCCTCTCCTCTGGCTCGTCAATCTGTCGCTGCTCGCTCTGCTTCCTGTCTCCGTCTGTGTGTCTGGGCAGGTCAGCCCAGCTCACCTGGGCTCTCTGGCGCTGGGGGACCACGCTGGAGACGAAGTCCTGCTCCTGTTCGCTGTCGCTGCTCTGGCTGAGGTCACTTCCTGCGGCGCTGCGCTCAGAGCCAGGAGGGTCCTGAGGCGGGGCAGCCAGGGGGTCCTCGATGTCCTCCTCTTTGAGGCGCCTCTCAGACAGCAGCACCTCCTCACCAGAGCTCCCGCTGGACAGACATACACACACACACACACACACACAGACACACACACACCTTCAGTCTATTTAAAACCTCAACTCAAATCGATGCAAAAACTGATTTTCAGGTGTATTTTCAATTGAAGAAAATAAAAGACATTTATCCTTAATAACTATTAGTGCACCGATTTTCTTCATTTTGGGCCATCAGCCGATTCTTAGATGTGAAGGAGGAGGAGTGAATGATTCAGTACAATGTGGGTCTCCTTGGAAATGTTTTAATCTACTTTGAACAATGAATTGATAACTAGGATCAATTGGAACGTCTGTGTGATTGAACTGGAAAGACTCTTTTAGCCTTGAGATGACACCTGTTGTCAATTGGCGCGATATAGACAAATTAAACTGAAACTGATCTCATCTAACTCCGCAAAGGTCTGAAAAGAACATTCTAAATTCAAGTATTTTTGAGAGAACCACTTCATGTGCAGTTTGTATCATTTGATGGGTTTTGTTCAGTGTTTTTCTATAAAATATGATTGGAATATTGCGGGTGCACGGCGACATTATAACACCTGACATGTCAGCAGGTCAGGCGTTTTAAAGATCATGATCAGCTAGAAAACTGCATTTAGTGCAACCCTAGTTTTTATTAGCTTTAGTTCATCAACTGCTTCAAGTTGTTAAAATTGATATTTAATGTGTCCAAATATATCAAAAATATTCATAGGTAGTTTTTTTTCACATGACTCTAGCTCACTGTGTGGAAATCTTAAAGCAGCAGTACATACCCCTCTCCTTTCTTCAGCAACCTCACCTCTGGGGGACTGTCAAGAGACATAAAGCAAGCAGAATGTTTTTTATACTCCAGAATGGCTTTCTGAGAACAGAGAAAAGAAAGAAGCTGCTCACCTTTCATGCTGCCTGAGCCAAAGAGGCGTCTTCGATATCTGCAGCTCATAGTGTTTGGAAGCCTTGTAGCAGAAGTTGCTGCAAAAACACTAGACACAAACAACAGGAGTGCAGCTTTTTAAATATTTCTCTGAAAAAAAATGACCTGAAAAATAAAGTAAAGAAAAAGTAAAGAAAGTAAAGAAAAATAAAAAGAACTCACCTTCCGCTCGGTGATGTCATAAACTCGGTTTGTTTTGGTAGATATTTTAAACCGTTGGTTTGGGATCTAGAGATTGAACAGTGTAGATGAGTCATGGCAAAGTGAATCTGAAGTTTTTAAAATGTAAGATTTGTAGTTAGTTAACAGGTCCAGGTGGACCAGCCTAAGAGTTCTACCTTGCCCAGTTTGTTTGGACATGCAGGATAACCACAGAGTTTGGCAATGAATCTCTCCTCCACAGTGTCTTTGTAGTTAGCAGGAGTTATGAGCTTGGCCTGTGAGGAAGAGAGAAAGAAAGTGAAACATGACATTTTTCATTTATTTGTTTAATTTTTGTATTTATTTTTCAAAAGTGGAACTTCCATATTTCTAAGTCTGAATTGTTGGTCCTATTACACCTCATTCAAGCAGAAGAGGATGACGCAATCAGCAGCTGTTTGCAGTAGATATAGATGTAGTTGGTACATGTTTGATTGGTACTGCGTGACATGAAGTAACAGCCATCACCATTGATAATGATGCTATGAAGAAGCTTCACTGTATCACTGAATAAAGTATCATTAAGCTGAACCATTTCAGTCAAATACAACATAAACAACATGGCTGCCCTGATTTTTAGAAATTAGCATAAGGGACATAAAATTAAAAACATTGGTGGAGTAGTTTGCCCTGACAGCCAATGTTTTTTTTTACTGTTAATGTATTTTGCAATGACAGAATGCTTACGATATTGTATGAAATACCTTATGCCACTTTTTTCACGTAGAACAAAAAAGCTGAATAAATATCCACAAATAGTGGACAGCCCAGATTCATTGAATGATGTTGTCTCATATTCTTCAGACATATACAGTGAAATATAAATCAATATAAAGAAAGTAAGATCAGCTACATACACAGTCAATCAGGAAGTCTTCAGCCACGCTGTCCTCTAGGAGGCGCTCCACTACCTTCAGGGCTCTCCTCTCCAGCTCCAGCTTCTCCCTCAGCCTCTCCTTCACCTCCTCTCTCCTGATAAATAAAGCACACGTTGACATTTCCCAAATACTGTCTGAGCTGTGAGCCCGAAAGGCTTACTAGGGTAAATTGTTTTCACACCTCCTCGCTTCTTCTTCTGCGGTCCGCACTTTGACACATTTCCCACCTGTTAGGCAAACCAGAAGAGAGTTAAAGATAATTTCCTCTGGTTTCCTTTTCTCCACTGATGCGTCCTGGCCATAAAAACACAGCTGGGTAAAATAGTCTGGCTTTCCACAGATGGAGTTTCATTTAACACAAAGTTTTTTAAAAGCACGCTAAGAAATAAACACAAATTCTGTTCTGGGTTTATTTTGCACAATGGCATCACAACAGGCAGCTGATTCTACTTGTAGTCAAAAGTCAGAGCTTCCAAGTTACTAATCAGAAATGCAAGATCTACCTCTGAAATATGAAAATTATCTGTGACATTTGGGGATCTCGCACAATATGGCTGCTGAATACATTTGTATTGCATTAAAACAGCAGCACATATAGTACTGTAAACATGTTTGTTCAGTGTTAGGAACTCAACAATAAGCTAAATACAGTTTCTCAACGGGCATAAATAACAGGTTCAACTTGGATATGATGGGATTTCCAGATCCGAGCGCTAGACAAATAGAATGAAGCGCTATGATGTTTGAGAGAAGCTGCCTATTTTCTAATCAGTTTAGAAAATTCAAATTCAAATATTTTGCTGTCATACACAGCTCAATGTTGTTGAAGGTAAAATTTGATGAAAACCTCCAAATAGTGAAAAACAGCCCAGGAAAACACAAATGACTTCTTCTGAATTACTCTATCAACTGCTGTATACCTTGTGTGATGTCACTACAGCCCACGAAAGCTTGTTTTGGGGAGCCATAACTTTTAATTAAATTACATTTAATAAATAGAAACACTAACTGTGAAATTTTACACACATGACAAACTATATCTAAAGAGAATTTAATTTAAGTTACAATAAAGTCGGGCACGTAGCTTTAAATAGCACATAAAGAAGCTAAAAATGGCGGTTACATTCATATTTGTTTCAGCCGGACAGTAAGCTGCTCTTCTGTTAGCTTGTTAGCACCCATAACAAAGCTGCTCTTCAGGTAACAGCCTGAAAATTGGACCTTTTTTGGAGCTTTTAGCAGAAGCTCCTCTCCTCCTCCCCTCTTGTGTCTCCATGCTGCTTGTTTTCTCTCCGTTCAACTCTGACCTCGTGACGTACCCATTGTACGGCAGCCGGTACGGCCGTACCAGTAATTCACGCTGTATTCGGAAAGTATTTAAGCGTGTTTTTGTTTGCAACCGAGCTATTCGAGGGCATGAAGAGAAGGTATGTGACTCTATTTTCTCTGTAATGTACGCTTGTTTTGTCCACCGAAGCGGCTTCGCTTCTCCCTGAGCTCAGATCATTCAGAATCAGCAAGACTAGCATCTAGTTTGCTGGAAGCTGCGGGGATTCACTGCTTACCGTAGCCTTAAATAACCTCTTATTTGTATGTGTGGATTACACAGTCGCCTTGTCCGCGACGGTTTAATTAATTAATTAATTATTAATTCTGCCCTTTTTTTGAAGGATTACTTGGTGAAGATCCAGCCCATGTGAGGACAGCAGAGATGGCTCTGGAGCAGCTCAGTGATGTGGTCCAGAGATGTGTAAGTGCTACTCATGTCCATCCAAACACGCTTTATTGATTTAGTTTTCAAACACCACATATTCTGGGTTTTCGTGTTTTCCTCTGACACAGTCCTCAGCCAAGATCCCCCTCCTTGTCTGAGGCTGAAGCTCCTAAAGGGTGTGAAATTCTTTGTTCTTCCAGAACCTTCTTCCTGTCCTCTAGGAGAGAAGAGGCTTTTATGTATTTTGAGGCTTAATATCAGTTTGTGTGATTTAAAAAAATTAAATAAAAAAAATCGCAGGTGTAGCAGACAAAGTGAAGGGCAGTTGTTCCTCTTGATCATCTGGTTCAAACTTACAGGTACAAGATCTAAGGAAGCAAATTATTTGATTTATTTCAATTGAAATAAGAAAATAGAACAAAAAGGAGTAGGTCAAAGTAAAAAAACGTGTTCTCATTACCCCTGTTTGCAATGTATAACAATAACTTATAAGTACAAATATGTATCATTGACATATTTGATACAATTCAGATTAAGAACGTACCAATTTGAAAATTTTGGACAATGCCAATATTTGATATTATTGCAAATATGCCCGATAACCACCATTGTGACTCTTAAAAATTTCTGACATTGCTTTTGTTCTTCAAACTCCCTGAAGCACAAGTCAGGGCTTCAGTCACGTCATTACCACCATCACATGATGAAACGTAAAGAGATGGAAACAAACATCAGTTGTTAACATTTGCCCAGATTTACTTATACTTTACTGATACTAATATATTAAAAAATGACTAATATTGGCCAATACTGATTATGTCTATATATCACAAATCCCTAATTCAGATTACATCAACTGTGTAAAAATGTAATATCTTTCACATCAGTGCACCGATACTTTTGTAGGAATCAGTCCACTAAATAGCCACTAAATACAGGAAACATTTGCTCTCGTTTTTTTCCTTCGTAATTGCCTCCAACAGACATCTTTACCTCTTTGTGTGTTCTCTAAACAGCAGGCACTCCCAGATGACAGCTACAGCTCAGAGGATCATGATGTTTTCACTATAGCAGGAAGGAGCTGCATCGAGGAGGGACACGCCCCGCAGGTCCTCAGCATCGTCCTGGATGAAAAGAATCAGGTGCGTTTCTCAGCGAAGACGTCTGTGGCGTGCGGTTCTCTGTGCCATCCCTGACGCTGCCTTTAACACCAACCTGCAGAACGTGGTGGGGAGTATGGGCTGGAGCCTGCTGCCGCCGCTGGTTCAGGTGCTGCTGAGGAAAGATGACAAACATCTCCCTCAGTGCCTGGCTATTTTTAACCATCTGTTAGAGGTCTGACCAAACCTTTGCCATTCATACTGTCACTGCGGGTCTGGAGCCTGAGTTTGTAAACGCTTTGTCTCCTCTGGTTTTGCAGACCTGCCGACCCAAAGAGTTGCTGATTGGCCTTCTGGAGCTGCTGGAACATAACGACGCCGACAGAATCGCCGAAAGTCTCCATCTGCTTCTGACCCCGCTACAGAAAGGTGAGCTGTACCTTTAAGAATCTCACAAAAACAGACTCAGAAATTCAGTTTCTCACAAAATTATGCATATCTCCTTTTTCATATTTTGTCACATTACAATGCCACACGTCAATGTAATTTATTCAAGACAAGTTTATTCGTACGACTGACATGTTGATTATTTTTTGGATTAACTGATTAATAAATGAATAGCAAAAGGTCTTTAATAGGAACTTTTCTTTACAGGATTTGAACTTAAATCTATGACACTTGAGTTTTTATACGAAAGTTTTGTTTGTTTAATCTTAAATTCAAAATGTTTGGGTTTTTTTTGTACAGTAATTTATTACTAAGTTAGTCAGTGATGATTTCAATAATCGATTAATCTGAATAATCCGTCTCAGTCGTTGTAGAAAGTGAAGAAGTAAAAGGCGTTTTAATATTTTCCCAATCACATCAGCTCAGTTTCCACCACCTGCTCTCCCCCCCTTCAGTGCTGCTGCGGCTGGGCGGCCGGAAGGCGTCCTCCCTGGGTATGACCCTGTCCTCCGTCCTGGACCAGCTGGCCAAGCTGCCCGTCCCCGACACCAAGGAGCAAGAAGAGGACGACGTCTTTTCGCTCGGTCGCTGCTGCGCCGACCTCGCGCGGTTTGTCGGGCCCTTTGCGGAGGAGGCGAGGCTGAATCAGAGCAGTGGGAATCAGCCGCGGAAATCCCACAAAACAGCGGGTGGACAGGAGGAGGGAGCAGAGGACGAGCTGCGGACAGAACTCCTGAAGTTGTGAGTGGCAGAAAGCTTGACGTTTCCCTGTTAGTTTAGAGCTGATTAAAAAGCAGCGTGATCAAATGTCTGGGTCTCTGTAGCTGCATGAAGACCCTGAGCCAACCTCTGCTGGACGTACAGATCTGGGATCCAGACACGCTGCCTCTGTCTCCACTCCGGACTTTTGCTGCAGAGATTCTGGTACGGATTGTAAACCCTGCATGCTTGCAGCTTGGTGTGGTGTTTGATCTGTGAACCTGTGGTTCCGTAGGACATTCTGGGCGCTGTCGGAGAGTCTCTCCCAGGTCTGGTGTTCCACCCTCTGCTTAAGAAGAAAGAGGTTCCAGGCTTCCTGGAGGAGGAGGTCCGTTATCCCAAAAATTCCCTGGCCTGCTTGGCACACCTGGTTTTCGTCCATCACCTGGCAGCTGATACTTTCCCCAGTGTTTTCAGGTAGCGCAGGGGAACCAGAAAGTACTGGACAAACAGCCACATCTCCTTAAACATTGACTGTTTTTGTAACAATTACTGAGATAATATTTTGGGTGTAAATGTAATATTAACCCTCACACCTCTCTCTCCGCAGCCCCATCTTCTGTCTGCGCTCCAACATGGAGCACATTTCCATTCTTCTGTCCCGGTAATGCAGCCTGCTCCTCCCTAAAGAAGTTTCTAAACCCCTTCAGGTTTTTAGCTGCTGCTCCTGCCACAGAGTTTCTGTCTGACTGAGGTCTGCATTTGCGACGGCATTGACCTTTACAGGACGTGCTTCTCCTTTGCCCTGCTAGTGCGTTTTGGGTTAGGGAACAGGGACCTTGTCCCGTGTTTGGCGGTACACGGCTCCATTGGTCTCTTACTCCCAACCTGCAGAAAAGCGGCTCCACATTGCGGTGGGACGGTAACGTCAGGCTGTCCTGCATGGAGGGACCAGGTGTCTGTGCATGTTCTGGTCCGTTGACCGCTTAATGCAGCCTTATTTTGGCCTAACCAGACCACCGTACTTCGTCCATTAATTAGATATTCTTCACATTCCTGTAGCTGTGAGGGCAACAAGATCTCAATTACTGTAGAGTACGTTACCAGTGGTGACTGAGGTCCTCTGTACCTTCAGATCAGGAACACTCTCCGTATGGTGGTTTCTTGTCTGGTCCCTTCACCATCTCATGATCTTGTATTAAGCTCCAGACCAATCGTTAAGACCTTTTCACCAAGCTTCCTGATGTTTGGTTTTGCCCACTGAGACATTTGGTTGGGATTATTGAGTCTGTGATCAGATGTGACGAGGGAAATCTATATTTAATTAACAGATTAATGTCGCCTTGTGGACATATGACCAATGTGTGGGAGCCAGGATCCTGACCTGCTTGGAGGGGATCAAATACTTATTCCACTCAGTTTATATGGTTAAATGTTTCTAGAATCCTGGTTGATGTTCTTCCTTTAAAATAACACACCTACCACAAAGTGTTAATTTTTTAGCAAGGCAACTTTTAAAAAGGAGAGCAGGGTTCAAATAATTATTTGCCTGAGAGTAGGGGCGCACCGACTGGCGTTTTCTGGGCTGATCACCGATCTTCAGAAAGCCTGACCTGCTGATCCCGATTTTGGACAATACCAATTTATTTTTGGGGGGCTTATTGCCCAGAATAAAGGAATTCAGAGCCGATTTATGGGCTAGTAGAGGCTGAGGGTATAAATAAGAAAGGACTTGAGTCACACCTGTTCATCTTTGGCACTTGTGATTCTGTTTCTCTAGAACTGAGACCTCCAGGCTACAGAAAGGACTGGTAAGATAAACTGAATCTTTTTCTAAATAGAAATTTGTTGATCAAATTTTTAGATCTGTTTTTACTGCATTTAGGCAGTGGTCTGCACTGTCTCATTCATTTCCTAGTAAAATTCATTGAAGTTTGTGGTCTAATGAGACAAAGTGTGTTGGAAAACCTTTGCTAGGTAGGGCTGTGATTTCTGTGTTTCTCCGTCCTTACAGGAGCTGTATGAGAAGAGTCTGGTGCGGGTGGAGGATGGCAGTCTGCCAGCGGACCTGCTCGAGATCAGAACCTTCCTCACCGTCCCTCAGGTGACCACAGTTCATTATAACCTCACCTTTAACCCTCTTCAGTATGTTTCAAGCAGTTTTCTGCACACTAATAACGTTTGTCTTCTTTTCAGAACTTAGTAAAGGTCATGACAATTTGCCCCAAGCATGATCTGGTAGGACCTCTGGCCATTTTTAAACATTTTTTACTTTAGATTCAATTTGGATGACCGCCACAGTTTGTGTGAAGAAACGACCTGCTGGTTTTTGTGTTTGTCATTTGGCTGCAGAGGACTAAAGGACTGAAGGTGTTCCAGCTCAGCATCGATAAGTTCAACACTGAAGCCAAGTACAGATTTTTCCAGTAAGCTCCGCATTCCCCCCCACAGAGACCGCATGAATGTTTTCCTGTCACAGTCTCTTGAATTCGTTACTATTCCCTGTCTCAGATACATGCTCAGGACTAGCAACCACTCAGGAGTAGAAGGCTACATTATTAAAAACATCAAGAATCAGATCGATGCAGCTCTGCAGGTAAAGTGGCCTCTCAGGCTGTCTGCTCCTGCTGTTTTGTGCTGCAGCGGAAAGCCTACCTGCAGCGTCTCTCTCACTCTGTGTCTGCAGCTGGGTAACGGTAACATCTGGTTTGAGGGACTTCACCTGCTGCCTTTGCTGCGCAAGGTATTTAGTCTTCCAGACGGCCCAGAGACGGATCTCCTGCAGTACCTGGACAGGTACGCACACATCGACTTTAATTCTAGATTGTTCTAAAGGATGGAGAGGGAGAGAGATTCTGAAGAAGAAAAAAGAAACATGTTGCGGACTTAAAAGGACTGGAAACAGTCTTTTGAACTGTTTCCAGTTCAAAACAGTTGAACTGAAAACAGAGGTCAGAGGTCGACCTTCCATCAGAATGACAACCCAAAACATGCAGTGGAGCACATTTACTAAATGAATTCATTTAGTAAATGTGACGGGTGTCTCTCAAAAAGTAATAAAATGTAAAATAACCTGTCTTTTTTTTTTGCACGTTTCCACCAGCAGTTTTGACTTTTTGGATCCTGGAAGGTCTCCTTGCCATCACCCTAATCTTTACCTTCCCCTCAAATTCTCATGTGTATTATTTTTAGGGATGTATGGAGTATTGTCACCAACATCAGATATTAGTCATTTTTAACAGATCTGTGTCAGTCCAATATGTAAAGCTGGGTCGATATAAAAAAAACATTTTTTTTTATTTCCATAAAAAAATTATTTCTTTGTTGTTGCTGTTTGGAAGAGGAAGTTGGTGATGTAGTGATGGAGCACTGACTGAATTTTGACTGAACTGGTGTCAACAGTGTGGTTCTTTATTTTTTTAAGGTGTCGAGAGGATAGTGAATGTTAATACCAGATATTGATACTGGCCAAAATTTCTTTTTATTAATTTTTTTCCTGCAGAGTCATGGAGTCTCTGAACCTGCTGCGCTACCTGGTCATCAGAGACAAAGTAACAGAGAACCAGGTGAGTGCAGATAGCAGTCTGGCAGCGGGAGGAGACCCTGTGGTCTTGTGCTACTAAAAACAGAAACCTTAAGCATTTGACTTATGTTTTCTAATGTGCATGTTTCAAATTTGTAAAGTGTAGCAGATCGCTCACATTTTGCCATCTTGCAGACTGGCATCTGGACCGAACTGTATAAAATAGAAGATAAGTTCCTGAAGCCTCTGCGTGTCGGGGTGAACATGTCGAGAGCCCACTACGAGAGGGAACTGCAGGACACCAGGGAGAAGAAAAAGAAAAACGCCAAAGGTCACAGTCAGCAAAAACATTTCCTCCAGCCTACCAGAGACGGCTTGTTTTTCTAACAGCAAGTCGGCATGTTTTTCCACAGAGGAGTCGGTGCTGTCTGTATCTGTTGGTGGGGAGAAGCTGCCAAAAATGACATCAGAATCTCAGATTCAGGTCAGTTAGCCCGCCGCTTCCAAACAAAACACAACCAGGCTGGACAGTGTGATTGAATCTGATTGGTTTGTTCCAGGCTCTGCACTCAGCGCTCCACACATTCGACATGATCGAGAGCGTGTTGGTGCGGATCGAGGAGCTGGTGGAGGTGAAGGACGGCCTGGAAACTGCAGGAGAGCCCCAACTTCTCAGGGCCTAACAAAACAAAAGGGGGCGGGGCCTAATATGTAAATGTATCATTTCAAACCACTCGACTGTTTCTCCTCCCTGTTTCAGATAAGATTTTCTATGATGAAAGTGTCAGCTCTTGTACCTTGTGTATATTCTGGTAGAGCTGTAACTGATAATAAAAAAAAGAAGTTTCATACATTTGACTCAATCTGTGGTTTTATTACTATGTGATAATTCACCAATTTTATACATCAAAGTCTGAAGATGTTTCCATTAGGCCTAGTGATGGTTTTATGTCATTAAAAACAGTCTTGTTTTGATTTTTACTTAAATTTATTGCTGGTATGAATGTTCATTCAACAGACTCTAGGGTTACATTTGGATATATGGTTCTTGTGGTATATATACAGGTGCTGGTCATAAAATTAGAATATTGTGATAAAGTTCATTATTTTCCATAATGTCATGATAAAAATTAAATTGTCATATATTTTAGATTCATTGCACACCAACTGAAATATTTCAGGTCTTTTATTGTTTTAATTTTGATGATTTTGGCAAACAGCTCATGAAAACCCAAAATCCCTGTCTCAAAAAATTAGAATATTATGAAAAGGTTCTCTGAACGAGCAATAAAAATAATCATCTGAATCAACAAAGTAACTCTAAACACCTGAAAAAGATTCCTGAGGCCTTTAAAAACTCCCAGCCTGGTTCATTACTCAAAACCGCAATCATGGGTAAGACTGCTGACCTGACTGCTGTCCAGAAGGCCATCATTGACATCCTCAAGCAAGAGGGTGAGAAACAGAAATTTCTGAACGAATCGGCTGTTTGCAGAGTGTTATATCAAGGCACCTCAGTGGGAAGTCAGTAGGAAGGAAAAAGTGTGGCAGAAAACGCTGCACAACGAGAAGAGGTGACCGGACCCTGAGGAAGATTGTGGAGAAGGGCTGATTCCAGACCTTGGGGGACCTGCAGAAGCAGTGGACTGAGTGTGGAGTAGAAACATCCAGAGCCACTGTGCACAGGCGTGTGCAGGAAATGGGCTACAGGTGCCGCATTCCCCAGGTCAAAGGTCAAGCCACTTTTGAACCAGAAACAGCGGCAGAAGCGCCTGACCTGGGCTACAGAGAAGCAGCACTTTGGACCACTGTTGTTCAGTGGTCCAAAGTACTTTTTTCGGATGAAAGCAAACTTTGCATGTCATTCGGAAATCAAAGTGCCAGACTCTGGAGGAAGACTGGGGAGAAGGAAATGCCAAAATGCCAGAAGTCCAGTGTCCAGTACCCACAGTCAGTGATGGTCTGGGTGCCATGTCAGCTGCTGGTGTTGGTCCACTGGGTTTTATCAAGGGCAGGATCAATGCAGCAGCTATCAGTAGATTTTGGAGCACTTCATGCTTCCATCTGCTGAAAAGCTTTATGGAGATGAAAATTTAATTAGGTCTGGAATCTCCACAATCTTCCTCTGGGTCCGGTCACCTCTTCTCGTTGTGCAGCGTTTTCTGCCACACTTTTTCCTTCCTACTGACTTCCCACTGAGGTGCCTTGATATAACACTCTGCAAACAGCCGATTCGTTCAGAAATTTCTTTCTGTTTCTCACCCTCTTGCTTGAGGATGTCAGTGATGGCCTTCTGGACAGCAGTCAGGTCAGCAATCTGACCCATGACTGCAGTTTTGAGTAATGAACCAGGCTGGGAGTTTTTAAAGGCCTCAGGAATCTTTTTCAGGTGTTTAGAGTTACTTTGTTGATTCAGATGATTATTTTTATTGCTCGTTCAGAGAACCTTTTCATAATATTCTAATTTTTTGAGACAGGGATTTTGGGTTTTCATGAGCTGTTTGCCAAAATCATCAAAATTAAAACAATAAAAGACCTGAAATATTTCAGTTGGTGTGCAATGAATCTAAAATATATGACAATTTAATTTTTATCATGACATTATGGAAAATAATGAACTTTATCACAATATTCTAATTTTATGACCAGCACCTGTATATAAATAAATCCAGTTAGGTAGATTACATGAATGTCTTAGTCAAAAAAAAAGAAAAAAGACAAACTTGGATGACTCAATTTCTTGCTTTTAAATTCAGACAAAAGTTGACATCTTTAGACCAATCGGCAACAAATCTAGAGACTGTTTTTTTAGGAGACAGCAGATCTCTGTCCCCCTCACTATTCAATCTCCTGACTCACCACCAGGAGGCGTGTGTCTGAGATGGTTTTATACTTCTTGGCAGTAGTATGCTGCCAAGAATACTACTTGGAGTCACTGTATCGTTGTAACCAATAGGAAAATTCAATTGGCCACTATTCAACCTCAGTAGGTCAGAGCTGAGATGGTTTTAGGCAAAATATCACAGAATTAAATTCTGTGATATTTTGGTGGTAAACTGTTTTTAGACCAGAGGTTCCCAAACTGGGGGGCGCGCCCCCTAAGGGGGGCGCGGGAAGCCGTCTGGATGGAAAAAACAAAAACAAAACATGAACACTGTATTCACTGGGTTTTTACCTTAGAATGGCCAACTCTCTGTTATTTCTATGTCAATTTGATACAGTAGAGCAGGGGTCCCCAAACTTTTTCCTGCGAGGGCCACATAGCTGTTCCTTTCTCTGGTCGGGGGCCGGTCTTAGTTTTTGGAGAAAGAAACCTTAGAAAATTATTTTCGGGGGAGGGGGGGGGGAGGGAGGAGTACGTAATTTCTGCACCAGGAAACTAGAGAGTTCATATAAGCACCACCAACCAAGAATCATGCAAGGATTTGTGACAACTACAAAAAAAATCATAGATTCTAAGTTCCTCAGATGCCCATTTCCACAAATTACTAAATGTGTTTGCATAGGTTCTAACTCAAAAGTCTGTTTTAGAACAGAAGTTGCTATAGGATGATTATGGCACATGCAGTTGTGGTGGTTAGTTTCCAGTGGAAGGAGCATGGCTCTGTTGGTTCAGGTTGTAAAGAGCAGGAGGTGCAGAGGTCTGAGAGCCAGATTTTATTACAAAATCTTAAACAGGAGACATTGACAGCAGCTAACCCAGTAGAAATCAGTCAAAGCACTCACATGGTAACTAATTATTTCAAATTAAAAGCCCTCATAAATGTTTATATAAAAGTTTTCAAACTACATAACAAAACTCAAAGGCTGCCATGAAAAATGTCTAAAGTTTATTTACATCAATGTTTTATTTAAAAGTCTTCTTCTCAGAAAACTTCTTCACTTCTATATACACTCTTAACCTGCTAAACAATCATGAACTATTTATTCATTAGAAGTCCTAATCCCAGCCTGGAGAGCCACACGCTCTCATCCTGCTGATAGCTGGTATGAAACTCTGTGTCACAGATCCTTAAAGAGAGGATGCTGCAGAGCTTCAGCAGCTGTGATCCTAGTGGAAGGGTTTAGGTCCAGCAGCAGATCCAAAAGGTCGAAGGCCTCGTCAGGAACCCTATCCCAGCCCTTCTGATCGTCCGCCACTTTACTCGCTAACGGGGAGCTCTGATTGGTTGGAGCTTTGCTGCTACCTGAATGTTCGTGGTGTTCTGGGCGAGTTTCACTGACTTCTCCTTTGTGCGTGTCGAGCTGAGGGCCGTTGGGCCAACGTGTTGGAGTTTCATCTTGGTCTGTGTTTCTGCAGGCGGCGGACGTCTCTCCACCTGCTTCTGGAACCATGGTGACGTCCGCTGAAGACCTCTGTCCTCTCAGCGTCTCACAAAGCGTCCTGAGGTCCTGGCGAGGAAGCTCCCGGCTACACACCACTGCTTTTCCTGAACAAGTTTCAACCCCCAAAACCAATTTACTAACATGTTTCAGTTTTAAATCTAGAGACGTTTTTTAAGGATGATACGGGTTCATGCATACCAAATGTCTTTGCGGCCTGAATGGTCTCCCTGGAGCCTCTGATGGTCATGATCTGTGCGAGGGCAATCAGGTCGTCGCTGGCTTTAAAGAAGGGGTAGCGGCCACTGAGCAGGGACAGCAGAATCACACCAGCCGACCACACATCTATGGCTGCAACCCAGGGTGTTATGACGGAGGAGGGGAGACAATCAGTGAGAGGAAGAAGACATGAAAAGAGATCAATATGCCTTTGTAGCAGTTTGAAATCTGACTGTCTTGCTAAAGTGTTCATACTATCGACATTTTTTATTATATAATAGCCATATATTGTTTCTTTAAAATGGGATTTTATGTTCCATATTTTTTCTGTTGGTCTGATGTAACATTCTAAATTTAAATGTCATCTGTTCATTAACTATAAGGATAAAATTACCAGAAATAAAGGTTTTCAGATATTCACGTGTGTGTAATAATTATATATAAAGTGTTTCACTTAGTGATGAAACTGTTAAAACAAATGGGCTTTTCAATAATATTCTAATTTATTGAATGGGTCTGTAATTTAGGAGTGTCAGAGTACAGGGGGCTGGAGTACAAATGTACAAGCAATTTGAAGTTTTTGCTTGTTAAAATGTGGAAAACCATACATCACTGCCCTTCCATTTTGTAACTATACACTACTTTGTTTATTTTACGGTGAAATTCAAATGAATTACATTAAACTTTTTGTTTGAAGTGAAACAATTTCAATGCACTGTGCATTATGGCAAACATGCGAGTAACTGGATCAAACACCAACCTGTGCCTTGGTTGGGACATTTGGTCAGAACTTCTGGCGCTCTAAAACCAGGAGTCCCCGCTCTGGGTGCTACCTGCTGCTTTCTTAACACACACACACACAAAACATTACACACTAAATAATGAACAAAAGTTCACTGTAATGTAATGGGATTGTTCCTTATACAGCTGAGATTAACCCTACAATGCCAGTTGCAATGATTTCAACCATTTACCTGGCCAGGCAGACGTTGCAGACGCGATCAGTGAGGTAGCAGTTACATGTGAGGCCCTGCTGAGGGGCCCGCTGTGGCTTCTGGCTGCTGCTGGACGTCCTGACAGACACCAGGCCCCGGTTGGATGAAGTGTGTTTGTAGCTGGCTGCATCCTCTGTTTTCTTGGCTTTTAGAGACTTGTGTTGGGACAGCAAGAAACTCATTAGTAAAATGATGGAAACTTTTAAATATTTGACAGAAATAAACATGAATTTCTAACTTTACGATTAATCGTTGCAGCCCTACAGAAAACTTTCCTCCCTTGGATTTCTTACTTCAGTCTTAAGTGGCGCATGCTTAGAGGTAGGAGGCGCTGGTGTGCAGCTGTTCAGATTTCTCTCCCCAAACACCGGTCGAGGAACTCTGCGCAGTCCTGACAGATCCTACAGCAAAACATGCAAAAGCCAAAAATGTAGTGGAGGGAGAAGAAAACATAAACACAGGAAATACAACCCTTTTAAATTGTGCATCTTTTACAACAACTGGAATGACAGTAAAACATCTAAGTGTAAACACCTTTGTGAGTTTTGTTCGAGAGTAGGAGGTGGAGGTGGCCCGTGCTTTTCTAACCAGTGCTTTCCCAGGTGCTGTGGGGGGAGTGGTGATGTGGGGAGCAGAGGAGGAAGAGGAGGTAGAAGGTACTGATTGGTGTGGAGGTAGAGCCAGTGAAGTTGGAGCGGTGCTGGTGGTCTTAACAGGGGGTTTAGGAAGTGCTCTGCTTCTTTGTGCTGCTTCCTGTTTCCCTGGTGGCCCTCCACCTTTCTGTGACGGCTTCTGTCTCATCACCTTCAGCAGCTCAATCTGGGAGTCAGCGGTTCCCTGGGCCAAGCCGAAGTCCACAAGTGCATACCTAAATTTGCACACGCAGAATAATGAGAACTTACCTCGGAAATGTTACCCGCTTCACTAAAATCTGGGTTTGCGTATATATATATATATAAAAAAAAAAGATATTCTCCTATCAGAAAACCCCTCCATAGCAGAACTATGTTCACAAAGCGCTTACGTTCTGAGCTTCCTGTTGTAGAGGAAATTGTTTGGCTTGATGTCCCGATGGATGATCCCAAACTGGTGGATGTGTTTCAGGGCTTTCAGCAGGTGGTAGATGTACAGACGGACCTCTTCGTAGCTCAGTGATCCGATGATGTCCTGATGAACATGTTACAGTTCAGATACAAGGGCTGACAGCAGCATCAATGGAGTAAGTTACGTTCAGGACTTTTTTTTAAAGATCTTTTCTAAATCAGTTATAATTTAAATAAGACCAACATAACATTTTTAAAAGAAACCTTAGAATTTACTTTAACATATTTTACTCACTTCAGAACATAAGCAAGTTTAGTAGAACTTTGTCAACTTTAAAGTGAGTATTTAAGGCCTGACGTGTCTTAATTGGTTTAATAATTCAGCTACCTAGATTCAGGACTGTCCCCGAGTATACAGACAGAGATGCACTGATCCACTTTTCCCCCTTGCCATTCTGATATCTGAGGCTTAGTATTGGCCAATACCGAGCCGATACAGATAAACAATGTTGAATAAACATAAAATGTTCCCATAAAAAAAAAAAAAACACTTAAATGAACTGAATTACTAATTAATTTGATAACTCTGCATCAGTACAGCTCAGTTAAATACACCAACAGCCTGATAAGCTTTGGTCAAACATTTAAAAACAACTTTCATTTGTTCACTCAGTGTAATTAGGAGTAGAACAACCAATGTAAAAAAATAATAAAGAAACTGAAACTGACAAAAGCAATAGGTTGACTACCTTGGCCAAACATGTAAATAATAAACTGCCACAAACTTCTTCCAAATGGTTCAGAAAGTGGTGTTAGGAATTCTAATAAAACATGGCCTCACTCAGAGCACAAAGCATAGATTTAGACTAAATAGATCTGTCCTTATGGCTCAGACCATGGTGACTGAGACCCGATCTAGAATTTTTTAAAATATTGGAAATAATGCATATATTAATATCATATTGGTGCATCTCTAGTGTACAGTACACTTCATAAGAAATATTGAAAATAGTTTTCAGGTACTAAAATCACCCATATTTTCTGTGATGAATGATGAATCCAACAGAAGAAAAGGAAATAATATCTAGTTTGAAAAGTCTGGGTATATTCAAGTCTTTTTTTAAGGCCTAAAATTAAGAAAATTACATTTGAAACTTTTTATAAATTTGCAGAAATTTTGGAATTACAGTAGGGTGAAAGTATATAGATGAAAAATACGTTTTGCCAGTTTACTTTGCAAACATGTACAAACCACAATAGCTTGATGCTCCATGTATGGCATTACAATTACAACGTGGTCCTCCTTCCTGAAGCAGTACGTCACTCCCATCACATTCTCCCTGCCGCTGCAGTAGTAGGGAAAATTTATTAAGAATGAAAGGAAAAATTTTAGTCACAAAAAAAAGAGAACAAAACAAAACAACCCCCTCCCTCACAAATTTACCAGTACCAGTTGTCAAGTTGTAAAAGAGTTCAAATACCTATGATGCCCTATATTCATCAACATTATGAAGAAAAAAAAACATTTTAGGGAAGTAAACAGTGCTGGACCCACCCTGCCAAAGTCAGGCACTGAAGTTCAGCGGCGATGCGTGTCGGATGGCTGGTGGGGATGAGATGCTTCAGTGCAAACATCTCTCTCCTCCCATCATGCATCTGGGCCTCACCCAAGTACACTGAGCTGAAGGTGCCTAAAGACAGATATATGAATCTTTCTGAAGACTTTTTTGCTTTCATTTAACAACATGGATAAATTTAACTTAAAATGCAGTTGTTCTTTTGTTGTTTTTTTTTGCAAATAGTATTTAAGCCAATAAAATAAAAAACTTAGCTATGTACCTTCTCCAATTTTGTCTGTGATGCGAAACACTTTGGAGAGCTGAGGGACAGCTTTGTACAGGGACTCAATATCCAGCTCCACATCCTCTGAACATGAAAGAAAAACAGAATGAATGAATGAATGAATGAATGAATGAATGAATGGATAAAATGCTGTGAAACTAAACATTCAGATAATGTTGGGTTCAGAAATTGTTCAGATGCAGCATGATGCTACAATTTAATTAAGTTTTTTTTCTCAGTACTCCATACAAAAATGGAAACATCAATATGTACCAAGTAGCTCTGTTGACCTCTTCACCTGCCTTTCCTGATCAGGTTCATTTACAAAATGTAGATCAAAGTCTGACTGAGATCTACATTTGCATTTCAAGGAAAGTGAGGTATGGTGGAGAAATATTCCAAATGTTATTTAAAAAAAATCTAGTTAGACAAGAAAATGTATTATTTCATCTTTGTGTTTTTAATACAAAGTTCAATAACACACTACTTTCACACTTTATCACTGTAGGATAAAAAGCTGATTTCCCAGTCAGTTTACAAAGTCAAAGAATTCAGATGGCAAAATAAAACTGAAAAAATAGAGTATGAATACTTTTAGAAGCCACTATGCCTGAGCACAATATTAATATAAATCTAGATAAATTCAGACTTTACACTTGTATTGAAAGATTACACGTAAATAAGAGCGCTACAAACAAAAAGAAGTTCCGTTTTAAACTACGTAGCACTAAGTTTGTGTATCCTGCACAGAACGGCTGTCATAAAACTCCGGACTCACTTGAGATTTTTCTTTTCCTGTGAGCTGCGTCTGATTTCAAAATTCCTCCATATGAGCTGATGTCCTCAGAGCAGACAGGAGAAAGCTCCATCTGAAAATCAGACACGCAAACTTACTGGAAACATTCAGGTTTCAAACTTAGTTACCATTCCTTCAATTTTAATCTTGTCAAATAACAAATTAAAACCACCGAACAAGGACCTGCAGTCACTAGGCAAATAATCTAGTTAAAAGTTACATATGCCTAAGAAAAGTACAACATGTATCTCAAAACAAGCTAGCCGCAGCGTCTAAAGCAAAACACAAAGAAACTTACCTCTTCACTTGGTTATTGGAAGTCACAGAATTGAAAATAAGGGTTTCATTAATCCGCCATATCGTCTTTACGTATTCCTTCCTCAGTTTAATGTTAATTTCGAAAGTTTCTTTGTGCTAAAGTCGACTTAAACACTTTATTCTAACTTTGACAGAACCTCTTCCGCCAACAAACTACGCGCTAAAAGTGACGTGGGGACATCTCGCGATAAGTCAGCACAAATCACGTGGTCTGCGCGAAGAAGAAATAATAGAAGAGTCAATGGACAGACTGAAATCGCAGTCAAACATATTTATCTGAATGGAAGCTAAAAAAAAGGCTACAGGGTGTTTGTCTTTGATAAAAATCTTAATTCTCATCTGATCAGACATGTACATTGAATACACTTTCTGTGTGTTCAGACTCACAAACGCAAATAACCTCCCAATTACACTAACTACTGAACTATTTACCCATTTTACCAGTAATGAGCAATGTATAACCTTCTAATTATTATGGCCAAATTCTATTTTAATGGAATAAAATTTATGAAAAAAAACTCATACATACATGTTTTTCTCATTTATTTTCAAAATGTTTTCTTTTAAACCACTCAAGAAAAAAAAGCACAAACCATATAAAATTTTGAAGAGATTTTTAAATTTCTTCCTAAGGGCCTGAATAATCTAAGTTGGTTGTCTTATCTTTACTGTAAAAAAGCAAAAGTAAAACCTATACGTATCACAAATTATGAGATAAACCTTTACTTCTTATTTAAGCAAACATTTAAGCAAACATTTGTATTTTCCAAAATTCTATTCTGATTAATGAATGTTTTATTAATTCTTGTCACTGTTTGGTTATGTAAAATGTCTTTACAAAATAAAATCATTTAAAAAATTGAAAAATGTGCCTCTTACCGTTACTGCTATAATGGAAAAATAATTTGAACTTTTGAAAAAAAAAATCTCACTCTTTGCAAGTATTAATTTCATTCTTATTTAACCACGATTCAAGAAAAAAAAATGAGTTAATGTAAGCTTTATTTAATAACAAGCACAAATACATTCATTATAACAAATAGAACAGAAACAACTTGTATAATATAACTCAATATACCAGTACAGCTCTGAGAGGTTTGTGAAAGAATAAAAGTTTAGCATTGAACACTGAACTGTAACAGATCTCTTAGAGGATAGTAAATTCTAGAATATACCATCAAATATGCCAAGGAAAGCTTCCTCCTCTTTGCTGTGAATAATGAACAAGAAGAAATAGAGTAAAAAGCAATTATTCATTAATCAGGCAAAAATAAAATCACTTTAATAAAAGTAGAGAAGTCCCAGTCATAGCACTTTAAAACAATCACTATCAGGGCCCTGATCAAAACGTAATTCTGGATACTTGTTGTTGGTGTACTGCAATCCAATCAACTCATCTGGCTGTGTTTTATACAACGTATTTTTAAAAAGGCATAGCTTAGTTTTACTAAACACATTATTTATCTTTTACTAAACAGTGACTCCCTGTAATGACAGCGACTGTACTGGCTGCTGCAGCGCCTGGTCTTTGTGTATCATGTGACCTGCTCTGTAAGCTCTGCTAATACATCCCCAGCTAATCAAGAGCAGCTTAATCAATAACTCACTGTTTATGTTTAGTAAAGAAACATTATGTTTAGTAAAGAAAACTTTACAGTTTTGTAAAGAAATTGGGATATTTTAGGTCATATTAAAGTTTTTATTCAGGTTCATCTCTAAAAAGTTTTGATACTTTAAATCTGGTGCTGTCAAGAAAAAGTGACAGCACAGACTGTAGCATCTGGAACTTTGTTGGTCTGTTAGGTGGTATACAGTCACCATATTAATATTGACCATGTAGTATGGATGAAATTAATCAAGTTGATTTTACTGCATTGTAAATTTACACAGTTTTAATAAATGCTGATAATAACCCGTCTTAAAACACTAAGACTTGGGACGACAGATCCTGAGTGGGACATCCCTAGATTATCAGTGAGATTAGATTACCTTTTATGAAGAGGCAGGTTGGCACTGGATGTTGCATTCATTGCAGAGAAGAAATCCAACCTTCTGCTAACCTGTCCACCCAGAGTGTGTGCTGGGAGTTTTTCAGGTGTTTTCACATTGAAAACATCACTGAAAACATTTGGTCTCTACACAAAGTGAAAGACAAGAACACAATAACTGTACAACACCCACAACCAGGAACAACGATAAGAAGCAACATTGGCACTTCGGATCATGGATTGAAGGAAAATGAGCTTCACATGCTCACACCTGTTTATCCCAGTCCAGTGAAATCCTCTTTTGTGATGTGAACGACTGACTGATAGAAGAGGGTCCAACTTTCCTGATTTCAGGACTTGGATGTGAAATCAACCTAAAACCAGCATGAAATTGAAAGATGTAATTAGATGTGTGTGGTTTTATGTTATAAATTCAGCTGTAACAAGAAGCAAGACTGAATCCTTTTTTGGGGGTCTAACCTCAGTGATGTAGTGAAAGTAGTCATACAGGGCTCTGCTTGTGAGCTGCTGATCAGCACTGGTGCTGTCAAAAAATACATAATAAGTAAACTTATAGTCATTACAATTATGGAAAGCAGGGCTGTACAGATTACAGTTTTCTGGCCTATCATCGATCTTTAAAAGCCTGATTTATCATTATGATTTTGGTCTATATTGACTTTTTATTTTCTGAAGAGACGCTACATATAGAGAAAAAGTCGCATAGTTGGTGAAAGTGGGTGACTAGTGTTAATCATGCAAGTGTGCGCTCATCTCCAATCTCCAATAATTGAGAAAATTGGCAAAGATTTATTGGCGCACCTCTAATGGAGAGATATTCCAAAAGTCTTATTGGTCATAAAATACACAAAAACTTTCATAAAATAACATGAAATATATTTTTTAAATTACATTTGACTTAAAATGTAACTACCTGATATCTTGTTTTGAACATGCTGCTGCATCTGAGGCTGAAAGCTGCTTTCACATAGGGGTGGTGATGTTTCGCTGGCATTCAGCAAGTTTTCATCATCAAAATCTCTCCAGTCATCCCATTCATTTCCCAGGTCAAAGGTGACACTTGGTATTTGGAGAGATGAAGGACTTTTGTAGGGTTTTTTTTGTTCTGGCACCGCAGTGGACCAGCGCGACGAAGCTGAGCTGACTGTGCTGATCTGGTTTGGAGGCGGTCTGGAGCCCGACCCGGATTTCAGGGTCATCCACTTTGAGGAATCTGGACAGAAAAATTATATAGAAAACAGACAGGAAGTAAAATAAAATATGATTGCAGAGTTCTAGAAAAGTGGAGCATGAGATTTCAACTTGCTACATCACAAACGAGTTATTTTTTTTATTACTATAAAGAGAACAAATGTATGGCACTTAACATACATAATACATGACATCACAGAATGTGCCATATTAATAAACAAAATTAAATAGTTAAGCAGAACATCTGTACTTTGATGATAAGCAGGTGCTGCAGGAGAAGTTTGGGAAATCTCTGCCAATCCCTCAGGACCGTCTTCTGCATAGAAACAGTAATCTGAAAAACAAACAATACGACAGTAGAACAGAAAAAAATAAATGTACAGTCAAAATCAGTTAAGTACGATGGTGGGCCACTGGTCAGAAAACAAATAGAGGAGTAAATTTCTGCCTAAAAACTCTAAAACATTTTTGAGTTTCAAATGTTGAAAGTTTTCAACGGTGGTCATTATTATTTGTATTTACAAGAATGGCCAAAGATGAAAACTGGCCACAGCAGATGATCCTCTGCAGACTGATGGATCTCTCATGTTCTGTGTTACAAGGTTTGTGGAGTTTAAAATATTCTTAATGCTGCAGCTTGTTTACCTCTGTCAAAATCCTCCAGACAAACTACATCAGGCAGCTCAGCATAGTGTTCAGCTGTCAGCTCCATGTCGGCACTTTTATACCCATTTCCTGCATGCCTGCACATAAACACACAGAACAAAAGCTTGAAATAACAAAGTTTACTCACACAATGCTTGTTTTAGCATTTATCTAGCCACAACTTTTTATCAAATAGATACCAGAATAAGCTAGGGATCGTGTCTTATTGTTGTGAAAAATGAAATGAGAAAATCTGATTCTCAAAAACAAAACAAGAAATGCAGATCTGCTAGAGCTGCACAATGAGGAAACAAAAGTTTCAGTCAAAGCAGAAAAAAAGAAAAGTTGGGACAGCAAAAGCTGAAAAATATTGTCTAGTAGATCAACGACCTCATTTCTTCTTTGAAATACTAAACTTTTTGCATGTAAATATCTAGATCAAAAATGGAATATATTGGGTGTACTGATTTTTATTTTTATTATTTGGTCTCTTGTCTTAAGGTTCTCCAAGATGTTACAAGCATTTTAGTTACAAAAACTAGCTAAACAAAATTACCCAGCTCTGATGGATTGTATTTGTAATGAATGAATTAATTAATGAATGGATGAATGAAATGTAAATACCAGGAGCCAGAGGGAAGCGTTTCTCTGGGTTTGTAGGCAAACCTCTTCATGCTGACAGACAGATGCTCTTCACTCATTTTTATCTGATGATCACAAAACATGAAACATCCATAACATGAAGCTCATATGTGGCAATATTAAACTTACTATCTTACACGTAAAGGTGTTTGCACCAACACACATTCAAGGTTTTTGATAGAATGAAATGCACATGTTTTATTTAAGGATTGTTCTTATTAGAACAAAAATGAACAGAATCAATGAAAAATCTGCAGAATGTGACAAATTATTTTCTTTAATCGGTAGATTAATTGATAATTACATTGGGTTTTACATTTATGCCTTGAATGAAGAAGCCTTTCTATGTTCTTTCCTATGTTTTCTGTGTTGATACAACAGTTGATCACTAGAGTTTTGTATTTTTAGGCCTGGATTAGTCATAAGCCAGTAATAAAATGCTTAGTGAAAAATAAATATTGACAGAAAAGCATAACCTTGGAAACTGTCTGGACTAAAAGTAAAAGAGTAGTTCATTTCCAAACCCTGAAAAGTCTTTCAGAACAACTACAACAAAGTTATAAAGCTATGATAGACCTAACATTTAAGCAGAGAGACAGTGCAAAAATCTTCTTGTCTACCTTAAGGCGTTTGACAGGGGTCTGTGCAAGTACATCAGATCTGTTCCTCAGGTCCTCCAAGTAAGAGGAGAAGCTGGATTCATGGTTGGCTGACCTTTTCTGTCCTACAGCAACACCTACTTTACCTAAGGAGGAAATACAGAGGGGTCAACACAAAACTGACAAAAGGAAACATGTAAATTACACAGGCAGACACATAAAATGGGAAAAGTTATATGATTTACTCACAGCAGTCATGAGCACAGAGGTTCTTATTTTTGCAGAAATGATTGCACTGTCTTTTACTGGCTGAGTCTGATCACACACACACATAGAAAAAAAAGTCAGCTCTCTGCATTGATGTATGGAATAAAAACTATTTTACCTTCTGGCATCAACCAAAACCATCATTATTAAACTACTTTATATTACCTTGCTTTGCAGATGAGGTTTTTTGAGTCTCAGAGCAGTGTGAGTGTTGAGCTCTTTGTCCAACAAGATTATCTGTTTTGCTTTGTGGAATTTCAGTCTCAAGATTTTGGGCTGCAGCAGAGTAGTACACAGGAAACCTCAGCTGGATGTCCAGACCCACTGCAAAGAACGAAAAAGTCAAGTTTAACGAGCTCTGAAAATTCTACTGTTTTTATGAACGTCTACATTTACCAAAAAAAAAAAAAAAGAGCTGTGACTGTAATTATTTCCTAACACTGAATTTTCACCTACAGAATAAATGTTTCCAAATTACAGATTTATATGAGTGAACTGTGAACAAGGTATATTCCCTGTTCACCTCTAACATGTGAGAGAAAAAAACTTTTGAAATGTTTGTTGATATATTTCTAAGTAGAAATGTATCTAAAGATATTTCCGTAGTTTACCATATTCTGAGCTGATGAGGTTGACACTGATCTCATTTCCTTTGGAAGCCTTTGGCACATCTACCTTTTTGGTCCAGCTACCAGACTTGAGCAGCAACGAGTCCCTGATAAACAGAGATGAAAACACCCTTTTTAGGCCAGCTTTAGTCTGGCTTAAACTCCAGTTGTGTTTTAGTACAGCAACATTAACCAATGGGAGCGTTTCTCACTTGAGTTTGTGTAGAATGACTACATGGTTTTCAGAGTTGCCAATGATCAGAGAAACGTAGTGATGATCTGGAGCTGTTCTCCTGGACAGCAGCTGGGCTTGGTTTTGTAGGGTCACCTTTACCACAATCTCAGCTGTGGTACTGCTGTACCTGGGCAGCTACAAAAAAAACAAGAAGCTTAAAGACAGAAGTGCGGCGATAACAGAGGTTGAAATCATTAGTTTAGGATCGAAATCTATTCTGAAGTAATCAAAATGGAATAATTCAGTAAAAAAGGAGGGAACAGAAAGTTCTCTATTTACTCTGTTTTGGCTATCCTCGCCTAGAAGTCATATTTACACAAAACTAAAAACTGGAGCTCAAAACAACAACAAAAAGTTTCGCAGTAACAAAAAGTCAGAGGTGTTTAATTGCTGCATTTGATTCGCCTGCAGGTCAGAGCTTGGAACTGGGAATGAGTTCAGCGTGTTCTAGCTGCAAGTCGAAAACCATTAAGAATTCCCATCTGTGTTGGTGCTAACCGCTACTACAAACACAGGCTGATAATAACATACCACATGTCCAAACTCTTTTCTCACTTCTATTGTTTTTGATCAAAAAAGGGAACATTTTGTACATTATTTTAATGATCCTACTCCCTCTCTATTTCTTTGGATCAAATATGCAATTATTAATAAGTGAACAGTATTTTTTTATTTCTTAAGTTTGCTGTTACTGTACAGTGTATTATTCTTAGTGCTGTTTTGAATATTTTTATTTTTGTGTCAATCTATATGCTACAATTTGCCTTCTGTCACTTTGCTGCTGAGAACCAATAAGGCTTATTCTATTCTATTCTATTCTATTCTATTCTATTCTATTCTATTCTATTCTATTCTATTCTATTCTATTCTATTCTATTTTATCTTGTTCATAATAGAATAGAATAGAATTTATGACTTTTAGATTTAGTCATAAATCTAAAAAAATCATATTTACACTTTACAACTATCACTACATTCTATATGTCCAGCGGCAGCCATGTTGGATACTAAACTTGAAGTTCATGAAATTTTACAGATTCCTTTGTCTTTACTAAAGTGAATTAAGAGAATTTTAATAAAATGTTTCTTAATCAAACAGAAAAGAAATTCTGGGTAGGAAATGTATCCTTTAAAAAACATAAAATAATTCAAATGAATACAAAGATGCTTTTCAGATTCTTGTTGCTGTGAGGCTCACCTGTTCCAGGTTAATGTCGTACTTTGGAAGATGAACGACAGATTCTCTGATTTGGTTTCCAAATGGCGGATGTCTGTTAAGAATCTGCATTGAGACAAAAAATAGTTATTAGCAGAAAATGAGGCAAAACGTTAAAATTAAAACAAGTTTCAAATGAAAAAAAAAACTTTAATTATAAGCAGTCACTAAACTTACAGTCATATTCTAATTCAAAAAATTTGAAAGTGCATTCAGACGAGGCTTGAAAATAACCTCCTAAAAGTAGGTACTAAACATACTTTTCACTAAGCTCACATTACTTTATTAAACATGTTTTATTTTATTGGTCTGATGTCTAATTTTAAATGTCCTGCTTTTATTAGCTGTCAGTGGTAAAATCATCATAACTAACAGAAGAAAGGCTGTAATTAATCTATATAATGTGTTTCACTTAGTTATTTAAGTTCCTGAAATAAATTAATTTTTCAATAATATTCTAATTTATTGAATGGGTCTGTATATCAGTGCAGTGAAACACACAACAGCGTATGGTTGTCAGAGGTTTCCAGTAAAAACGTTAGAGTGGCTGACCAGCTCCAGCTCTCTGGGGTTGGTTTGCTCTATTTTGCTGAAACTGGTGAGGCCAGCATTCACCATCGCTGTTGACAGAGTCAAACCTGAAGGACGGTGTGACACAGAAAAACATCAAGTTTAAGTTAATAACGTAGAAATTTAGGCATAAAATGGTCATGTATGGGAAGTCTTATAATAAATTTTAGTAATGTAGTCCTGAAGTTCATCATTTTATGATGCATAGTGTGGCAATGCACTGACCTATCTTCTCCATCTGTTTGGAAACAAAAGGTGAGTTTTCCCACAGCTTAGCTCTAAAGCACTTAGCTAAGATCAGGGAGTTAAGTGCAGCACAAAACCCAGTCTTAGATTGCTGAGTAAGAAACTCTGACAGGCCTGTTGAGAAGAAAACACAAGATAAGTCAGAAAAAAAGGCCTCTGCAAAGAAAAAGAAAAAGAAAAAAAACTGTTTACTTTTTGCCATTTTTTATACTCACATTTGCTGATTCGCATCCCGATTCTAAAGATCTTTGCAGTCTCTTGTGTAAGACCAAAGTCTTGAATTGAGATAGAGCTCAACTGAGCCTGAATTAAGCTACAAGAAAACATGGATCAGAACCATCAAAGTTCTTGAGACGAACATCTTTATATGATATTCTACCATAACACACCCACCAGTTCACTTTCATCTCGCTGGTTTTGATCTTTCCCTCAAGTGGAAATCTAAAAGATTAGATCCAACAATCTAACACTGCTATTACTGTATCTGGTGAGACATACATCAAGAACATGTTTTGATGCGATACTTTATAATCCTTCAAAGGCGTCTGACCTGATGGTGGCCCTGTTCTTGTCTCTGTTCAAGGTGTTCAGGGTTTTCTTCTCATTTACTCTCAACTGAACGTCCCTGAACTCCTTGCTCTTTGACACCAGGTCAACCTGCGCACAGAATGCCAAAGACTTTTAAACTGGATACATTTTTGCATTGCCACCCTTTAGTGAAAGTGCTCTCTAAAATATTTGCACCAACAGAAGTCCTGTTTTAAGTCAAAACACACAGAATGGGGATTTTTTTCCCCTGCAGCACAGAGAACCTACCAGGTCAGGCAGTGTTTCGCTGCCGGTTACTTTGGTGAACAGCTGCACTGTTTCAAAGGCTACACAGTACCTCGCCATCAACCTACCAGCTTCTGTTAAAATACAAGAAGCGTCTTCAGATAAAAACATAGAAACTCCTTTCAAAGCACTAAGTTACCATGCTATGTTTCTCCACCTGTGGGTTTGATGTTGATATCCTCATCCATGGTGATCAAATCAATGGCCGACAGAGAGTTGAGGGTCTTCAGACACAGTTCTGAAAAAGACAGGATAATCCAACTGGGAAACACTGTATTTGAAGGGGTGTGCATAAGAATATCATGACACTGTCATAAGTATGACAAAAACATCTGTAGTGAACATGAGGAAGTCTTCGTAAATGTTTATGACAGTTGTCATTAAGTGTCACTCGGTAAATACTAACATTTTCAATACAAAATTTTGCATTAAAAGTCTCAACTTTACATTAAAAGTGACACTTTTAATAAAAAATAAAAGTGTTAATCTGGTCCCAGTTTTGCAGTGACATTTTGCATTAAAAGTGTCATTTTTAATGCAAATTAAAAGTAACATTAATTACGAAATGACACTCAATGACAACTGTCATGAACATTCATGAAGACTCCTTCATGTTCATTAAAGGTGTTCTGTCATGTTTATGTCATTACATGTCATATTAGTCTTTTGCTCGCCCTTCAAATAAAGTGTTACCTCAAACTTTACCTTTGACTAGAAGAATACTTTTAGCACTTTGCTAATATCTGGTATTATTTTGATCAGTTTCAATGTATTTGCAGGTAATTGATCAGTCAGCGCTCACCTTGCAACTTTGCTTCAATACCATAGCTGTCTAAGTTGGCTGAGAAACCTGAGTAGAAAGTGAGAACATAAAGGAGTAAACATCATACTTTATTATATTTATTGTATTTATGCTAAACATCAGATGTCTGTATCAGTATCAAAAGTGAAAAGAGTGGATTGGTGCATCCCTAGTTTTAACATGAGAAAAAGGATGTGTATGCAAGGCACTGAGGAAGATAAACACTTGATTTGAATTTATGGGGCTGACCGTAGTGAGACGGGTTCTTAAGGGCTCTGATGTACAGGAAGGTGGAGCGTATCCAGTCGAGAGCCATGTTGACATCACTGATGGTCTGGAGAACAATCTCAGCATTCAGGTGTTCCACCAGGTGACTATGTAAGCTACAGGAGCACAGTGTGTTATAATATGATCTGTATTGTGGGTATGCTTCTGCAGGAAAGAAGGACAGAGAAAAAAAAAAAAGGAGGGGGGGGGAGTAAAAACAAGCATGTCTTTGTCCTACCTGCTCTCAGTGATCTCTATACCATTCATAAGTTTCATGTATTTCTCTCTGGTGTGAACCTTGGTCATGATCACTGCAGTTGCTGATGTATCAAACTAAGGGGTTGAAATGCAGTGAGAAAGAAGATGTAAAATGTCATTGTATAAAAAAAAAAAAAAAAAAAAAAACAATAAACATTGCAGTGAGAACAAAAAAACGGAAAGAGTCCCTCAAGTTTTAACTGTGTTGGTACCTGAGGCCGACCCGCCCGGCCAATCATCTGCAGGATGTCAGCCTCGCTGTACTCTTCACAGGAGCCGGCAACATACTGCATCGTTGACTTGATGACCACCAGGTGAGCAGGAAGGTTCACCCCCATAGCCAGAGTCCGGGTTGTAACTGGGACGTCACACACAGCAGGGCACCTTAAATTATTCAGCCTTCTCTACCAATTAGGTTTATGGGCAAAATTCTAACTGACCAATGTGTTTGCGATAAACAAATTACATAACAGCTTAAACAGGTAAGTAAAACTATTTAAATTATTAAAATAAACAATTTAAACATGGATTTGATCCAAATTCAACAGTAAATCTTTTAAGTACTGTAATCTCAAAATTATTCAAACCCCTAAATAATATTCTTCATAAGTCTGGGTCCACACCTGATCCCTCAACGCTTTGATTAGCTACATCAGGTCTGTTGGCTTTAAAAGGGAGGGGTACTTTGCAAAAGATTGTTTTTGAACTCATCAAATACATATCTGGAGTGTTGCTTTGATTTGAGAAATTATTTAATCCCCATGACAACCATTTGGGGTCGTCTGCTCCTACAAAGCACCACATATTTACCCAAAGCTCCACCTTGAAGTTTTAGGCCCCAGCTGAGCTCTCGGCCTACAGAGCAGCTCTCCCTCAGGACTCCCCCACTCAGCTCCTCCAGACTAGTGGCAGCAGCAATTCGCAAACACTGAGTAGAACTGCGCATCTGCTGAGCTCATTATAGGAATTACATTAAACAGCATTATGGAGAAGCATTGTTGTGATGACATGCTGATGGCGTAGTGTCAGGAAGAGTAGGGGCTTCTTAAAGAGACAAAAGTTAATTTTAAAGCGTCAGATGCAACTAAAATGCAAATTTAGCTGTGGGGGTTGAACAATTTTAAGCGTACCTGTAAAATGTACCCACATACTGCAGTTTTCTCATCATTTTGTAGAAGAATGATGAAAGACAAGTACAATAAACTCCTATGACCTATAGACCTTGTATTTACTCTTACATAGGACAGGCAGGTCTCCCAGGGTGAAGGCCTCTTCTACCAGCTTCCTGTCAGACAAGTCAACGCCTGCATGGTGGTAACCAACTCCTAACATCATCAGATCTGGGCCAAAAGATCAACACAAAATGTTTTATGTAAACACATGTGGGTTTTGTCAGATGATCCAGTCTTTAACAGGTTTATGTTTCACTTCTGAGTTATTAAAAAAAAGGTAATTTAACAAAATAGGTGACAGTTATTAAGCAACAAAGTTTTAGAGCAGTTCAAAGGAGCTGCTAATTAAATGGGCCATCAAGCAATACAACTACACTGCATTATTACTACTTTTATGCATCGGCATATAATAGTTTCCCAAATGCTTGGTTTAACATGTTGCAAGGTACATTACCTCTCAGTTTTGAATCCAGAATAGAGTTTGCATATTTCATCAACCTGCAAGGTCAATAAGATCTCATAAGCACAGCAGAGTAACCTGTAATACTCTAAAGAAATCTAAAACATATTGTTATTAAACGATTTGCACACATAAAGACATCAGAACGGTGCACCTTTGCTTGTGTTCAAAGCTCATTATGAATCGGGCATCCTTGGCCAGAACTGCAGCCGACTGCTGAGCTCCTTTCCTTGTTGAGCAAAACTACAAAAAGCAAGAGAGGTAAAATGACAGGAGCAGTAACCAGAAACAGGGGAAAAGTAATCCTTTAAACTAAAAGAGTATTGCCACCTTCTATAAAGTCATGTAAATAATGACGACACTGCACCACAGACTTTTAATTTACACAGTTGTTAATAAGACTAGATCAATCATATTTTTTCACAGGACTGTATAAACATGAGAGATATAGATTGATATATAAAATAGTATATCATGATATATAATCAGTATTTCCTCACTAATCTACAAGTTGCATTTCTACAGTTGCTCATCCACAATAGTTAGCTGTTCTACCCCTTTCTTTATTTTCTGCTTAGTTTGGTAATTTTTCATAAAACCAGTGGGTTTTATATTTGCCCTTCTGTTTTTAACCTCTGCAAGCCGCTTTACTTTACACCTGTCTGTATGAATACTGCTAACTAGTAAAGCTTGATTGATAAATAATAACTTACCCTTTACATTGCCATTCAAGGATTACATGAAAACACAAAAAGCATTAACTAACTGTCACCTGCTCCACTTACCACTAGCGTAGGCTTCTGGTCAGAGTATGTCTGTATTATGTTGGCCATCTTGTAGTTGAGAGATAAATCAAACTTGAACTCTGTTTGTGTCCCACTGCAGGGGAATCCCAGGACCACCTTCCGAAGCTTTACTGGACGGTGGCTCTCATCCATACTCAGATAGGAGGCCGGCTCGCTCCCATTGGACAGCCAGTCAGCTATCTAATAACACAAGCAGTTCTGAAGTCAGTCACAAATTACTGACGCTGCCAAGACAGCTCTCTAACTGAATATGTTTCTTTGTGACACTTACGTCACATATGTTGGGGATTGTGGCCGACACAGCCACTAATCTCATTGTGATGCCTCCCTCTGGGTTCTGAGATGTCCTGTATGAATTCACTGCCTTCATTCTGCTCACCACCACTTCCAACGTGGCGCCACGGGTTGCATCCTTCACCACATGAACCTGGAAATAATTTTTTTTAATGCTGATTAAATCCAGGAACCTGTCTGGGATTTAACAGGAGGTTGACCAAATCTTTTTTATTGTATATATTTTATTAACAATAGATGCAGCTAAAGATTTCCGAAACATACAATGCTTTTGTCATGATGTGAGGTTGAGAGTGGTGAGGGAAACACAGGCAGGCCCAGGTTGTCATGATGAAAGTGGATTTTTAATAATGAAGACACAGGTAGCAATGAGCAAACAGCGACAGATGACAAACAAACCATAGATGAGGAACACAGACAACAGGTGGGACTAAATACACAGGGAGGGTAATCACAAAAACGAGACATAGCTGGGAACAATCAGGACGGCACAGAGACTCACAGGGGAAAACAGGACACAGAAAACCTCAAACTAACACACAGAAAACAGTATTCAAACCCTTTCCACTTTTTTATTATGCCTCAGTCAGAGATTCGACCCAAAGAACATCTCTGGAAAGGCCTACAAAAACAGGCTGCCTATGAACGCAACCAATCCAATTTTACTGAGTTGAGATGCAGTTTCTTATAATAGTGACATTGATCATCCACCAACTAGCAGATAAAAAGGCACTATTCATTTTTACAAGTGACGCACATTGTGAAATAAGTGATATTACACACTGACCTCGTCAATAAGGAAGAGTCTAACAAGCTGCAGCAGAGAATTATCCTTCCATTTCCTTGTCATGCTGTCCCACTTCTCCTAGTAACGAAACACAGCAATGTTTTAACTACTGAGGGAAAAAACGATGGTTTTACATATCAGAGGTTTACTTTTGGTGCTCTCGTTTGAGTAGCATCACACACAGGCGTGGTCAGGATGATGTGGGAGTCATGAATCTCGAACAAGTCATCGATCTCTGTGTCACCGGTCAGCTCCTTGCAGGTCAGCCCCAGAGGACCGAACTTCTTGCTCCAGCTGTCATAACACTGGCTGCAGAGCGCTTTGATGGGAGCCACTGAGGAGAACAAACACAAAGTCTGCCCACCAGAAACAAATTTATCATTTTATTTCTATATGTGTTTTGCATTTTAACACAAATCCCAAAGGAAAATATTATTTTGATGCATTATTTTAGCAAACGGTTGGACTTTTATTATTATTATTAATATTATTATTATTATTATAACAGTTACTTAGAAACTGTTTAGTACTAATTACTTTTACAAATTTAGAGCATTCTTAGAAAGGCCAGAGAATACTTGCTTATATTTATCTAGCAATATACTTACTTAGCAACCCAGAACAGGGATTAAAACAAACTTAGCATCCAGGAAAACTACCTTAGCAACTACTTTTCAGACTCCTATTCAAACCCAGAAAAGGAATTAGGCCTTATACTTACTTATACTTATCTAGCAAACCTGAATAAGAGTATCTAGTTTATATACTTTGGATCAACATTATTAGATTATTTTTCTTCCTTTGCTCTGTCTTTTGGTTTGTCATGTTGTTTGTATTTCCTTTAGTTCATGTAAAGCACTTTTAATTTCCTTGTTGCTGAAAATGTGCTATATAAATAAAATTACTTTACCTTGCCTTACAATGATGTTGTGTGCATACTAAAACTGAACTGATCAGGCATTTCTTGGTCGATGCCTATTTTTTATTTTATTTTTTTACATCTGACCTGCTGTTTCTGATTTTGAACAATTTTGTTTTTAAGGACTAAGTACAACAGAAAATGAAAAATTGTGATTGTTCTAATTCATATCTTAAAGCATACTAACTTTTCTTGACTGTCACTAAGCTTAAAAAAAGCCCATCAAAGTTCATGCTGTTGCTTGGTGGGTTTATAGACTAAAAGTAGTGGGAGTTTGTTGGCCTAGCCTATTTCCTGAATAAGAAAATAAACTTCAGGTTTACAGAATTTGATGTGCTGCATATATTTGTAACCAATCAGATCCAACCATAGAGAAAATTGGCCTATATATTGGTCTCACTATACACAGCTTTGACATCTCTCCATGGTTCCTGAGTCTCCATTAACAGGCGAATGATGGCGAGCTCAAACAGAACCGTTTTCCCCGATCCAGTCGGAGCACAGGCTACAAAGTTCTTGTTTGTATAAAGAACCTGCAAACACAGCAACAATTATAATAATATTATGTTATTTATCTTATTTAGCAATATGTTTGTATGGTTTCTTTTAACACTCACATCATCCAGAGCTTTGGATTGGACGTAATTGAAAAAGGGGAACTCGCTAAAGATGGATCTGAATTTCACTGCTGTGTTGCACGTTTCAGGAAATCACTCCGCTTGTTTCCAGCGTAATTAAGAGGTGGACAAGTAATTTCCAAAAGTCTTTATGTACATGAAACGAACAGGAAAGGATACGGATTTCTGACACGGGACGCAGAACTTCAGAGCCAGAAGATCCTAAAATGGAAGAAACCAAAGAAGATGTTTGTTTACAGCCACATTATTTGCACAGCAAAACACAAAATTTTACCAAGTTTCTGGCTTGGAAAAAAAAATTACTTCAAAGTAAGTCTTTAGCAAGTTGTAGAAGCTTGATTCAAGTAAATAATTATGTAATATTGATCAAAAAGTAGATTTTATTAGTTATAACAATACATTTTTCCCATGTTGTAAAAAAAAATGTTGCCAGTGGAACTACTCTCTTTCATCAATATTAAGGAATTATATACTTAAAACATGCTCATATGTCTCCTTGAAAAGTTACTTACAAGTTAGTTTTGTCTCATTTCAAGTGTACCAAAAGTATTTGCACTATAAACTTCAAGATCTTATGTTTTGGAAGTGAATATTTTAATAAGATATGCGAATCAAACTAAATGCAAATATTCTTTTAAGAATCAGTGAGTTCAGAAGCTCCATTGTATTACTGTCTACAGCTTCAAGTGGTTACCACCTAGTGACCAGTTGGTTTCATTACAATGAAGCAGTCAATGAAGGGAGCTCACATTATAACGCCTCATCTTACCCAGACACACTATGGCAGCTTCTGCCACAGTCAGTAATGGGAATACTTATCATTACGGGTGTTATTTGATAAACAGCGAGTGTGTCAGTGTGTCAGTGTTGAGCAGAACCTTGTATGTGCAGCGGTTGAGGCGTCATGGGTGGAACGAAGGCTCTCTTTGCACCTTTGTCCAGCGTTTCTGCATGTGGAGCCTGCTGCAGGGGTCGCACACTCACCGCAGACGAGCAGGAGAACGGAGGAGCCGCTTTACCGACAGCAGCCTGTGGTAGTTGGAGAGCAGGAGGCACGGTTGCCATGGCAACCGGGCTGAGAAAAGTTTGAGGTCTGGATGTTTTCTCGCCGCCGCCGCTGCCATTCCCGCTGCGAGACTTGAGGTCAACGTTGGTCGACAAATCACCTGCGTCGCTCAGCGTAGGACTCCTGAACAAGCTGTTGATTGTGGAAGGAGAGAAACTGAAGCAACAGCAGGAAGGTAGAGGGAGAAGAACGACTGCTGCTGAGCCGTAACAGAGAGGAGAAAGCATTCAGGCGTCTGGCTTCCAAGACCAGTATGGAGGATGGCTAAACATCATCTTGTGTTCTTTTGCAAAACTCTGAGAATATATACAGCACACCTACTTTAAGGAATCAGCAATATATTTTAATGTTCCACATGGCTCTGTTGCAATAAATCAATTAATCATATAATAAATTAAAACAAGCTGCTCGATAATTTTCATTTGAATGATTTGTGGTTTTTGTCTCTCTTTCTACCTAAAACTGGAGGACAAAAGACTTCAGTCTGGTGCTTTGGTCTCAATGAGTCCTTTTATTGGAGGACAATTTTGTTTACAGAGGCTTCACAATTCATGTTATTTGTTGTTTCTGTTGCTTTGTTTAATTATTTTTGATATTTAAAATGTCTTTCAGTTCCAGTGTTAAATGCTCATTAGAAATTAAAGCTTATTGATATTTGAGAATGTGTTCTTGCATTATTATGCCTTTAGATACTTGAAAATGGTGTCAAAATAACAATATTATCGTTTATCCAGATAGCTTCTGGGATAATTTATCGTCAAGCAAAATTTGTTATTGTGACAGGCTTAACTCCACATACATATAGAGAAAAGCAAACCATTGTGGATCTGAATAAAACAAACATATGGAAGAAATCTAGTCTTACATTTCAATGTACAACATTGAATTTCTATCCTGTCCAATTATTTGACAGGATAGATTTAATCATAAAACATATTTTATGATTATGTGATTTTTTTCAAACTTAAAATTATTTTAATTCTCAAGCAAAAATTTCAGTCTCAAGAGACAAGATATTTATTTCATAGAATCATAGGTTTCACATATGAAAGTGCAAAAGTACTTGTTTTCATACTTTTTGAACTTAGATACATTTTGGAATGTTATAACCACAAGATGAATTGATTTTGTTGGATAGATCAACATCCACATATGATTTTCTAAAAACAAAAATCTAAAAAGCATGGCGTACATTTGTATTCAGCTTCCCTTAGGCAACACATTGTAGAAGCAGAGTATTCATGATACTTCTGTGAATGATTTATTCCGAAGCCCCTCCAGAGCCTGATGATATCCTGAGGAGGTAATTTAGTCATGAGTCAGCTGTATTGGAGCAGCGACACATCTGCAAGACACTGGCTCCTGACGACTGGAGCTGCATTATACAGCACGTATCTATTTGTACACTGCGACTCAGGGAATTTTCCATCATTTCTCAAATCATTTCTCCAATAATTGGAAAAAATATGGAAAAACTGAGGCGCTGCTAAAAACTGGATGTTTCTCCCAACATCCATATACAGATATCTGATATACATATCTGTTAGAAAATATGCCTAAAAACGATCATAGGGTCAAAATGCTCACTTGTCTTATAACTGCACACATAATTACTAGTGTAGACGCCAACTAAATAAGCCTGAATCCTGAATTATAATCAAAAGGTACTTCAACAAAAGTCTTAATCTTATGCAACTGGATTTTTGCATGTTTTTCTTTCTTTATATAGGTCTCATTACATTTGTAAAATGTTTTTGAATGATTTGTCATTGTGTAACACTTTCACATTTAAAAAGGGATGTGTGCAGTTCTTTGTATTCATCTATCATATAAAAATCCTGGTGAACTGAATTCAAGCTTGTGGCTGTAACAATGCAAAATGAGAATAGACCTTCAAACTTCAGCAAGGCGCCATAGTTACAGACAGTAATCCTGTTAGGTAAGGCATGCCTGAATAATGGTCTGTATCTGCCTGCTGGGAAGACCAACTCTGTTGATCTGCTGTGTATGGACACAGGCCATGTGTACTTAAACATTTCAATCACATTGCAGTCATATACAAGAATTCATGTGTGATTATTTCAGAAAACAATGGCAGTAGCTTAGTTAGTCCAGTTTATTTAATGGAATTCTGATAAGTGAGTGGCACTTGCCTTCTTCTTAAAGGTAGACCAGGCAAGCATCTGCTGATAGCCACATGACAAGAGTCCAGCCGGGTTTCATCTCCACCTCCGCCACTCATAAAACTACCGTCAGGATAATCCTTTAGCCCGTCATCACCAGAGCAACCATTATTTCCCCTGAGGTTGCTGGTGCAATCACCTTGAGTCTCCTCAAATCTTCTCTCTTCATCATTAAAACTGTAGAAACTGTTGATTTTTGATGAAGAGGCATTGAGTCCTTTAAAAGGAGGCTGGAACTTCTTGGGTTTCTGTGTGAAACCTGCAAATACATAAGAAGGAATTGGAAAATGCATGGCTTTCAGCAGTGCTTTCCTGACATAAGAAATTTGGACAGAACTTTATTATAAAATTTTTACTGATGATTGCATGGGTTTAAATCAGGGCCTGAAATGATTATTCTTGAAAATCTCTCAGTATTAATGCGGGAAATCCCAGCAAAAATATTACAGCAATGTGCAATAACTTGGACATTTGCGTTGGAGCCATGAACTAAAACGAAAAACACTTCCGCTACCCGCCTGTCGCGCTCTCCATTCCTCTCTTTAAAGGCCGGATTACACTATTCTGACATTTTCTGTCATGTTTTATAAACCACATCCGATTATTTATATAGACGTTAAAAACGCGCTTCAATTACAGTACTGTAATGAAAAAACCGCTCCGCTTTAGGTAAATTGAACGGGATGTGGCGGCGCTCACCTTGTGAATGCGAAGGCGGATGTGACGTTGGCGCGAGAAGGACCGCCAGTTTTGTTGATACAAAAACAAGCAACTTTCCAGCAGACAGCTGCAAACGTCGTTATCGCTTAACATTTACGGCTATGCCTTCGCGCTGCATCGCGGCGTTTTGCTCCAACACTCGTGAGGATGGTGTGAGCTTATTCAGGTTCCCGAAGGAGCCTGAGCTACTTTCGAAGTGGGTGAAGCAGGTCAGACGTACCCGTGAGAACTGGAAGCCCACTCCGACGTCTGTTCTGTGCTCGGAACATTTTGAGTTGCACTGTTTTGATTTTGTTCCCGTATTAAAGGAGTCGCTTGGGTATTCGGTTCAACACAAGCGCGTGCTGCTACCAACAGCCGTACCTACAGTGTTCCCCAGTGGCACAGCTGGAGCCACACCGGGCAGCGGTCAGTATGGTCAGGGAGGGAGTGCCATAGCTGGTCTGGCGAGCACCACCGCATCCCGCTGGATATCCCAACCCGCCCTTCGGTCTTGCATAGTCAAGCTAAAGAGGATGCAGGTAAGATCCGAGATCATGTGTATTTAAGTAATGTAAACATGACAATTATTTATTAAATCTTACAATCATACCAGAATTAGGATGGTAAAAACATTGAAGGTAATCACACTTCCCATTTTCCTTGTCTAAAATATCACTTTGTTCTATGTATTTAATGAAATAACTGCTGATTTATAGTTGTTAGCTGTGTATACACACACACACACACACACACATACACACATGGGACTGTCTATTGATTAAAAATATTGACATCTTCCTACCATAATGGCCTAAGTCAATTTTTGCCATGAAGTCTACAATCTTGTTATTAACACTTTAAATACGAGCTACTTCTGCTGTCCCAGTATCTCTCTTACTAGCAAAACTAACAGCTCTTGGATTTAAAGCTTTTAATGGTTTGGTAATCAAAACATGGAGCACATGTTAAAACTAAATGTAACTTTGTATCAGCTGAAGGGGTGCCCTGTGCTGAAAAACACCATAAGAAGAAATGGCGCTGGAAGTGTCAATGATGCCATGCCTCTGACAACTGAAGAAACATCAAGTGAAGCTGAACTGCAGAACTTTCAAATTACAAATTACAGAATAGCAAATCTTTTAGGGCTTCTACAAGTCAGATATAAAACAGTTTATTAAAGTAAGCAGAGAAGAACGTTTCTTAATTTAAAACATTACATACTGTACAAGGCAGAGAGAGATTCAGCCTCCTGTTGCATGTCCTGAGTGGCTGGGATATGTGTAAGAGGTGGAGGTGCATCTAACTGCCACTGACTGCCTTCCAGAGGCAATGGTTTCCTGTCAAAATAAGGTTCAGGAAAAAAAAACAGGATCATTTCCCCCAGAAAGTGAACAATAAAACTCTAATTGTGCAGTGGATCTCTAAGTACTTACACCTTGTGTACAGTAGGCTTCTCAAAAAACAGACTGTCCAAGGACACCGTGCAGTCATCTGCATCAAACATCACTCCAGGTAATGCAGACTGTCTTTTAAATGTGAACCACAGCAAGTTAATCAGTCAGCCTGCGTACTGGCGACAGAGGTTTGGCTATAAAGAAAATAAGAACAGGAAAAGTTTCCATGCCACAGACTGACAAATATTTCTCTTATCCTTAAATGTAGATCAAGGTCCTTTTTATGGTGCAATTAGAAGCTCATAAATAGATACATTTTAAAGCATCAAACAATAAGTTACCATTATGTTCTGGTGCTATTCACTTAAAAGATCCAACACATTTTTGAATAGTTTAATATGAAATAAAGAATATAAAGTAATAAAACTTATAAAAAAAATAAGCTACCTGTTTGAAAAGTGCTCCATTGTGATAGCAGGCAATATTTTTTTGTTCAATCATTTATATACATTTAAACCCAAAAGTATCATACCTCTAACAGATTTAGACTTAAAATTGTTTGACTTCAATCAAGAAGGATAGTAAATAAAGAGTCTCCTTAAAAGAAAATAAAACAATGTAAAAATGATTATGAAGTTTAAAAATATAACCGTTTTATCTATTTTTTTATTCTAAAAAAATGGAATGTCAGAAATTATAACTATCATTAAAGGAAAATCTTTATTAGTGTTACAAGCCAACAAAACCTTCTTATAATTACTGTCCTTCCTTGCATGTTTCCACTTAAATTTTATGCTTAGATGTAGCATTAAATTATGTCCTATTAATGCACCTCATATAATTCAACAAGCAAAAATAAAATCCAGTTCATATAAGTCACAAAAGTCATGTTAATATTTAATCTAAAAAGCTCAAATTGATCTTCTTGAAATCCTACTTTAAACATTCATATATTCAATTAGTATTGTAAATCTAAATCTGTATTAGCAGAATTGAGGTATATCAAAGATTTAAAATTAAATGGTTTAACATTGCTAAAAATAAAGGTATAACATTCAGTAGAATCAGCACTCAAAATATTAGTAGAATTTTACTTGAGCATATACTTAAAAATCAAAACGAATACACTTTTTGTCAAAACATTAATAATTATTGTGCTATTCTTAAAGCAACAAGTGTAATAACTGTTGCTTCTTTTTTTAACATAAAAGCAATTAAACAATCTTCTTTTTTTTTTTCAAAAAATTGTTAAAGGAATACACTTTTTTTAGCATCTTGTCGTCTGCTATCAGGGTGAATCTGCTTGAAAGCCTGGATCTGGGCATGTTTTCAGTTGTTTTTATAAAGTTTAGACATTTAGATTATTTTTTATATAGTGGGATGAATAACTTCAATTTTTTTAAGACCTCCGTAAAGCCCTTACCAGAGTCACAAACTACTACAGTTATCTTTGTGGAGGCCTCAGGTAGCTATTTGGATTGTAATACTCTTACTTTACAGAGAGAAACACAAAACTAAATACCTGAGGGGTAAGCAAAGAAAACGTCCTTAAAAATGCTAAGTAACCAAGTTGTCACCATGTACACAATGCATACAGATTGTGCATAGCTTTTTGTTATTTTAAGTTGGGATAATTGCTAGCCTGCGACAGACTGGTGACCTGTCCAGGGTGTACCCCGCTTCTCGCCCGGAACGTTAGCTGGAGATAGGCACCAGCAACCTTCCCGACCCCACTAAGGGACAAGGGTGTAAAGAAAATGGATGGATGGATGGATAATTGCTAGCTTGTTCTAATGTATTCCATATTTTTAAAAGATTTTAAAAACTATTGTCTTTGGCTTGCTTCTATAATATAAAATTGTATACAAGCGTTGCTAAAACTGATATTAAATAGATTCAATATGATAAAAATAACAGCAAATATTCTTTTATGATACCTTTTTTGAGGTATCCTAATTTTTTCAGGACCTTATGCTCTGTGACCAGATGGCCTACAATTAGCAAAACAAGTTAACACGATTTTAGCAACATATTTCTTTGCTTTGTACTTCAAAACACTGAAGCTGCATGTTCTGTTAAAAACTATGTAATAATGTTTGTGTGAACAATTTAGTGACACACAAAAAATAATTTTTACCACAACTATCACTATTTTTTTTTATGCCAGACAGCCATATTGGATTTTAGTGTAATGGTTAAACCTTAGATTTTCAGGCCCCTTTTATTTATTTTTCTAAAATAAAAAAAGGCCTTTAACTTCTGATTAAAATTAAAACATGTCCTTTAATCAATCAAGTAATGTCAATAGAAAACTATATGTTTTTATTTTTGTTTTTTGACATAAAACAACAAAATGGAAAGGCATGTTGAACAGTTTTAATATGAGGAAGGCAAGCTTGGTATTACCGTGGCAGTATTTGTTGTACTGTTATAAGTTTGAGAACTACTGTACAAGATGGTGTGTTTATACGGCTTTTAGCTCAAATGAATAATTTTAATTAATATTAAATTTACTATTTAATAAAACTATTATCACTTTAGAAGCTGTCAGTGTGTCACACGCCATTGCTAGCTTAAGTTAGCTAATTACCGATAACCGTCCACTATGACGCCATAATGTTGATTTACCTATAATGAATAACGACATAATTAATTCTAAATAATCTTTGTGTACGTACCTGTAACAATAAACATATACGTCCATATTTATTCCAACATTGTTAGGTACGTCTGGAGCATAAGCCTTGACCCTCTCTATCAGTATTCGACAGTGTTACTCTACAGGAGCTGAAGGTTGAACTCATATAACGCAGTAGCTACTCCATTTGCATGTTTTTGTTTTTGACAGGTCTTATGTTCAGATGTCACCAGAGCGCTACACGTGAAAACTGTGAAACAGGTCGGTCTGTGAACTGTTGGGATGCTTTTAACAGAGTGTAAACGCGTCTTTCTTAGGAAAGAACGCTAGACAGGGGACTGGACAGGAAAATTACCGGTCACAAAAACAACAAAGGCCAAAGAAAAGACAACCTTGGGCAGATGGTGGTAACATATCAACTCTCCTGTTGGAAGATGATTCCTGTCTTTGCCTTATTGGCAGCTGTGAACAGGGAAATGTTTGAGTCGCAAATGTCCAACCCAGACAGAAAAGGGATGTTTAATTTATCTAATATAGTCAAACGATGTTTAACCGCCATCACCTAAAAAAAATATGCCACCCAAAAGAGATGGTCATTAACTCAGGTTTTTATGCCTCCTATCTGGACTGAACCATTACGATGTTTTTCGGGGGAGCATGGCGCCGCCGCGTCACAATACGTGACGAAATTATCCACGACACTAACTCTAAGGAATTTGTCGGCTTTGGCGTTTTTATAAAGTAGTCCCACCATCTGACTCGGTTATTTGAGCACTTAGTGTTTCTGTAGTCGCAGATCTGACTGGATGAGTGGATACCCTTACAAAAGAAATGATCCGGCCCACACCAGACCACCACGGAAAATGGCGACTGTGAAATAGATGGAAGACGAAAGTAAGAAATCATTAAATGCAGCGTTTCGGTAGTCTTCAGCTGTCATCCAAGCCGCTCAGAGGTAATGCTTGTTTGTTTATTATCGTGTTATCCGTGTTTCATTAGCAACCATCGAGGGGATGATTGTCATTAGCCTCAGTTTAGCCTGAGGAATAGGTTTTGGTGTGGAACAGCCTTAATGGAATGGTCTGCAGCTCCTGCAAGCAGCATCCAACAACACAGTGTGACACAACTGTCAAAGAAATACTCTTATTCCGCAACTAAACAGAGCTGCTAAAGCTCCGATTGATTCTGGAAGTAGATACATTTAGTCATACATAGCAGCTGTCGTTGGTAGCATGATACTGAACTCCTGTACTGAAAGTTTCAGCTCTGCAAAATCCACCACCGCCTCATCAAAAGCCCTTTGCCATGTCCATGTACATTCAGTACTGCCATGTAAATGTGACAAACACCTTCATCTGCCAAAACCCTACTCAGTTAGTATGACACTTTTATTGCCCTTCATATCCTAGAGCTCTCACTCCCTCGACCTTGTAGTTTCATAAACAGCCACAATTAACCATTGAACTCAATTATGATTTGCGTTTAGCTTTATAAGCTGTAAATGGTTATTAGACTAACTCGTCATATAGCTGACTTGCATATAACAGCAGAATTGATGAAATAACATTATTTAGCAGCATGAAAAATATACTTTCAAAAACATCAAGATTATTTGTAACTTGTTTTTTTTGTCTGAAAACAAAATGTTTACTAAAACAAAGAAATGCAGAAAACATACATAAAGCTTAAAAGCTAAAATATTGTTTAAAAAATGTTCATCAAAATTGCGAACTCATAACAATTAGGTTCTGATTGATTATCGCAGTTAGCATTAGGGATGCACCGATTGCAGTTTTTTGACCGGTCGCTGATTCTGATTTTGGCTGATACCAATTTTTTTTTGTCTGAAGTGTCGCTAAATATAGCTCGAAAGTCGGTGAGTTGGTAAGATTGGATATTGTTAACTGTAAATGTGCCGACATGAGATGGCGCATTTACAGTTGTCAGGTTTGACTGACAGCTCAAAGGTTTTGAGCTGTCAGTCAAACCTTTCTCACAGCAGAGCAGAAGATGTCAATTTTTGAGCCTCAAAAACTGGAGAGGTAGATAAGATCGGTGGATGAGATCGACTTCATATGCAAGTATCGGCCAATCACTGATATCCCAAAATTTAAAAAATCAGCGCCGATGAATTTTGAATGAATTTTAGCGCTACACAACCTAAAACCATTGAAGTTAACTCTAATGACTGGTTTGATGATAGCATCGTCTTGACTAAAGAGTAATAAGAAATCATGCAGTTTTCATTCTGGTTGGTTCTGACTAAAAAATTTAATCTTTATCCAAAATTGGAAAGTACATAATCCTTAATTGTCACTTGTTTGGGGCAACAACAACACTTGTGAAAGCTATATTGCTGAGAAGAAAACTTATCAAGCTATTTTCATAACCAGAGGAACAACAGATCAAAAAAAATTACCTTCTGCAATATATTGAAACATGTACGCGGTTCAACTTAGGCTGCGTGGGAGTGAGAGAGCGCAAGACTTTCAACACATAGCTAATCACATTAATGTCGCTTAATTTTATCCTTTTAAATTTTCGAACTACTCTTCCACTAGGAATAGCCCTATAATACAACCATAGAGTGAGATGTACTAAAACAGCAGCAACACAATTACAAAAACTGGACACTGGTAACAGTTAATGGTACTGTACCATAAAATGTTTACTGTTTTTCTTCATATCTTCACTTAAGGTATTCAATTGCCCAAAAAATGTACTGCTGTTTTTGCTACTGATCAAATGTCAAATTTGAGTTTATTTGAACCTTCCACCTTTAAAGTTGCAAAACATACACAGAATCATACCAAAATTTTACGTATTTATTAATACTAGAATTACTCATTTGCATTCCTTAGTTGCTTAATGTCACTTAAAAGCTTCTAATTCCAACTTAGAAATGGGCGATTCAAGATTCAGTTCACATACAATGATGAGCCAGATGGGCTACAATGCAACATGTCCCTAACACAAGCAAATGACTTCCCCGCACCCAATAAAAAGAGAAAACAATAGCATACCAATAGCTCCAGGGAAAACAACATCACATCAGGAAATGCGCAGTTATGGTGACACAAAATTCCGTGGCAGTGTGTGTCACTTGATAAAGCTGTCCTACTTGCTCCTGATGCTACTACTTGGTTGGGGTGTTACTGTAGAGTGTGGGGATCACACTCTCCATGTCCTTAAAATGAGAGGTGAAATCCACGAAATTGACATAGCCCAAACACCGTGGTTCATAACTTCTGTGGATGGTCACTGATCCTTGGTGGTAAAAGCTACATTGAACCTTTGAAATGACTTGCCTTTTCCAAGATATAGTACAGACCAAAAGTTTGGACACACCTTTTCATTCAAAGAGTTTTCTTCATTTTCATGACTATGAAAATTGTATATTCACACTGAAGGCATCAAAACTATGAATTAACACATGTGGAATTATATACTTAGCAAAAATGTGTGAAACAACTGAAAATATGTCTTGTATTCTAGGTTCTTCAAAGTAGCCACCTTTTGCTTTGATTACTGCTTCGCACACTCTTGGCATTCTCTCGATGAGCTTCAAGAGGTAGTCACCTGAAATGGTCTTCCAACAGTCTTGAAGGAGTTCCCAGAGATGCTTAGCACTTGTTGGCTCTTTCACCTTCACTCTGCGGTCCAGCTCACCCCAAACCATCTCGATTGGGTTCAAGTCCGGTGACTGTGGAGGCCAGGTCATCTGGCGCAGCACCCTATCACTCTCCTTCTTGGTCAAATAGCCCTTACACAGCCTGGAGGTGTGTTTGGGGTCATTGTCCTGTTGAAAAATAAATGATGGTCCAACTAAACGCAAACCGGATGGAATAGCATGCCGCTGCAAGATGCTGTGGTAGCCATGCTGGTTCAGTATGCCTTCAATTTTGAATAAATCCCCAACAGTGTCACCAGCAAAGCACCTCAACACCATCACACCTCCTCCTCCATGCTTCACGGTGGGAACCATGCATGTAGAATTCATCCGTTCACCTTTTCTGTGTCGTACAAAGACACAGTGGTTGGAACCAAAGATCACAAATTTGGACTCATCAGACCAAAGCATAGATTTCCACTGGTCTAATGTCCATTCCTTGTGTTATTTAGCCCAAACAAGTCTCTTCTGCTTGTTGCCTGTCCTTAGCATTGGTTTCCTAGCAGCTATTCTACCATGAAGGCCTAATTCACACAGTCTCCTCTTAACAGTTGTTGCAGAGATGTGTCTGCTGCTAGAACTCTGTGTGACATTGACCTGGTCTCTAATCTGAGCTGCTGTTAACCTGCGATTTCTGAGGCTGGTGACTTGGATGAACATATCCTCTGCAGCAGAGGTGACTCTTGGGTCTTCCTTTTCTGGGGCGGTCCTGATGTGAGCCAGTTTCTTTGTAGCGCTTGATGGTTTTTGCGACTGCACTTGGGGACTTTCAAAGTTTTCCCAATTTTTCGGACTGACTGACCTTCATTTCTTAAAGTAATGATGGCCACTTGTTTTTCTTTACTTAGCTGCTTTTGTCTTGCCATAATACAAATTCTAACACTCTATTCAGTATGACTATCAGCTGTGTGTCCACCTGACTTCTGCACAACGCAACTGGTGGTCCCAACCCCATTTATAAGGCAAGAAATCCCACTTATTAACCTGACAGGGCACACCTGTGAAGTGAAAACCATTTCAGGTGACTACCTCTTGAAACTCATCGAGACTGCAGAGTGTGTGCAAAGCAGTAATCACAGCAAAAGGTTGCTACTTTGAAGAAAATAGAATATAAGGCGTATTTTCAGTTGTTTTACACTTTTTTGTTTAGTACATATTTCCACATGTTAATTCATAGTTTTGATGCCTTCAGTGTGAATCTACAATGTCAATAGTCATGAAAATAAAGGAAACTCATTGAATGAGTAGGTGTGTCCAAACTTTTGGTGTGTACTGTACATGGGAACTTTGACACACTGCTATTGGAAGTATGTTTGGTATTACGTCATATCTACCACCTAAAGACATTTAAAGGACTGCTTGGACAACTGGAACAGCTTCATTACCAGTTACTAGTAACAGGCTTTTAAAGAAAAATACTAGTTAAACATCATGTGGTACTCCTCAGCTATTTTTTTGTTATCTACATTTTTGTTTCTTGGGAAGGGGAGCACTTGCCTTTGGTTCCTTTCTCTTTTAAGGTTTTTTGTTGGCTCTCGTGGCCTTTATTTTGAAAGTAGTTTGACAGGAAAGAGGGTTATGAGAGAGGGGGAAGACATGTGTCAAATGTCGCCAGGCTGGGAATCGAACCTGTGACCACCAGCGTGAGGACTAAGGCCTCAATGCATGGGTTGTGCTTTTGCCCCTGCGCCACCACAGCACCCCCGCCTTTGGTTCCTTTCTGGAATAATATCCAGCAGTATGCAGACAATGGACTTTCTTAGCCAGTGTTATGGTCAGGAAGGCCCTTGACTTGCACTACCACTACACACTATTGTACAAGAGTGATTGATAATCATTTTAAGTTCTACATAACACATTCTTGGGCAATTGAGGAATTCAAGGCAGGAATTCTTTTTGCCTTTTCCACAACAACTGTGAAAACAGTTCAGTTTTCCATTTAAGGTAGGTGTAGCACTGCATACTGTATATCCATTGTTCTTCTTAACATAAAACAGTCTATAGAGACTTAACCATTTTCTCCAGTTAGGAAAAAGTACACAAATGTTGCTGTCATTTGAAAAGTAATGCAGAGGCATTGATAGCAGTGGAAAATGTAGATTAACTGCAACTCATTTCTATTACAGTATTTACCAATATCGTGGCATAGTTTTCTTATATTGTTGAGACCTAGTAAACATCGGATCATTTTTGGTTAAACTCTGTGAAAATTGATCTTGGAATGACTATTTCAATTTCAGCCATCCCCAATTCCTACATGGTATGCCACACATTTGACAATGTACAGCTTTGGTGACAAAAGATTGCATGACAATGACTGTACCTACATCACATTAAGAGTTGTTCAACCTACTTGTAGTTATCTTATGACTTATGATCTCGTTGGGTGGTGACCACAGAGTCTTGAGCATTCCATAGCCTGAAACCCCTGGTCATCAATGGCAGCAAAACTTCTGCTGTAAATGTCGCGGTGCACTTTGCAATTGGCTTTCCTTTTCTGAGTTAGGTGGAAGCTTTAACTTGCTTACTTGATGATTCTATGCTGAGAGTGGTAGGTATGATAAAAGGTTGCAGTGTTTTCAGCTGTTTTTCACAGCCTACATATTGTGCCTCTTGTCCAAGGAATTTTCTTTAAGGTGCAGAGGGTACTGCCAGTACCCATGTGACTTTATGCGATCACCCTATATTGTGTGGGCCTGGCCTCACAATTGCAAGCTTTCAGGTTCTGTTTTTGCATTGTCAAAATTAAGTTATCAATTACAGTAAATGTCTGCCTATTCGTGGTCGAGTATTCACAAATTTACGTATCTGCACATTTTTCTGGAACATGGCTCCAAATTGTTCACGGAAACTTGCCTACGGGTGGATTGTTTTGTAGAGCATATCTCAACTATTCAAAACAAAATGCTGCATGGAAAGCAACATTTTAGCACTGCACTACTGAGGCGTTATTGGCTGGCATTTGCACAGCACCCAATCCAGAAGCATGATTTGTTTTTCTTGTCACTGATTGTCTGTACCCCAAGAGCAGTGATTAGGAACACCATATCAGCTTTTGTGGTAGTGCCAAGACTGCTTCTACTGTGTATGTTAATGCCTATCATGGTATATGTTCTGTTTGAACCATTAAAATAGGCAGTCATAAGAGTTTCCAGGGGGACTTCGAGGATTTTAGCTATATTTAGCCATATTTTAGCTTTGTTAATGTGACTTTGTCTTCTGCTTATCCAAGATCAGGATGTGGTAACAGGTCCAAGAGGGAAACCCAGACATCCCTCTTACTGGGGACACTCTTTAGCTCACTCTTGGGGATCCCAAGCTATTCTTAGGTCAGATGGAAAATATAGTGCCTCTAGTGAGTTCTGGGTCTTTCCAGGGGTCTCTTCCTACCTCCAAGGGTTTTCGGATCATTTGAGCTTTGGTGACAAGCTCAAATTGTGTGTTATGTCACCATAAGACGCAATCTTATAATCTTAGCACTACTGCAGCATTTAATGTCCACAGTCATGCAGGGGTTATAGCCAATCAGTGGTAAGACAAATTAATAGTAGCCCTGGATTGGCTGCTTTGAAAATGTCAGCCAGTAGAGTATCAAGTAGCATTGCTTATAGAGATTTCAGCTTCCTAAATTGCATTTTCTTTTGAATATTTTTGTGGTACTCTACAAAAAATTTGTGGCGTGGCAAATTTTCCACTAATAATTTGAACTTGCGCTCCATTAAAAAAAAAATCAATGGAAAGTTGTATCTAATACCAAACCGCGAATAAATGGGGATCCACTGTAATTTTAATTTCTGTTCATTAAAAAAAAACTGACTGATTTGTTTCTTTTTGTATGCTTTCAAATGTTCACGAGTTTACCTGACATTCAAAAATGTATTTCATCTGTCTGTTGTTATTGTAATCTGAATAAGCTTTTCTTTTGTCTTCCAGGTCATGGCCATGGAGGTGTCATGTCTGACAGGTGTTGATGAAGATGAAAAAGATGCTGATTCTGAAATTCAGTCCCTCATGCTGCTGCAACCTGTGAAAATGGCGCAAGATTCGGCCTCTTGCACCGATTCTTTTGACACGCCATCTTTGCATCAAAACAATGTCCTAGATGTTCTGTCCAACTCGGATATGTTGTCTCCAATCGGTTTGGCGAATGGACCCTCTTTGCATCAGGCTACTCAAGCTCATGAACTTCACTGCATTACCTCCGAAAAAGACGAGGAAAAGAGCATCACCCAGCTAAAGACTGTGCAGGAAATCGACAGTCCTGGAATTTGGGGATTCGACACAGAATCAGCAGAGAATTCATTGGACGATTTCAGCAGTGCCAGTGACCTCAACTGGGACCCTCACAAAGAGTTTATGCAGTTTCTTTTGGAGAACCACAATGATTCCCCTGCAGAGGAGCCAAAAGAGGAAGTTGGTCTTGCCAACAGTCAAAGGAGAAGGAAGAGGAAGATGGACATGGTGGTAATGGTGGATCCTTCAGAAGATCTATACCCGGATCTAAGCCCCAAAACATTGGAGAAATCATCTGATGCTGAAGGCTACGTAGACTCCGGTCATGTTAGAGACATCAATAAACCACAGAAGTTGCCCACGCCACAGTCATCTACAGCAGATGTAGTACCTAAGTATCCAAACGGAACAGTAAAGGTCATTAAGCAAATTCTGTACAAAACACCTGCAAGAAGTTCACATGGGAATAACATAAATGATAAACATTCAACACTAAAAGGGCGGCTGAAAGTGAATTCTCATTCACAGGGGAGACCATTGCCGTTCCCTTGCTCAAAATGTAATCTGGTGTTCAAGAAGGAGCATCGCTTGTTTAATCATATGAAGTCTCACAATGACCCCCCCAGTTATCCAGCAAAACCCTTTATATGCAGAGAATGTGGCAAATGTTTCAAACAAAGCAATTCACTAATTGACCACATGTCCACCCATGAAAAGAAAACGAGACTCATGGAAGAAGAAAGAGATGCAATTGACAAGAAAAAAGAAGACGCAAAGTTATTCTGCCCTCAGTGTCCATTTGGTACAAGCTGCCCAGACTCTTTTGTTCAGCACGCAAAAACTCATGAAAAAGACAAAAGAAGGTTTAAATGTGACAAATGCAGTTACAGAACCGTGACTGACCACGATCTTAGGAGACATAGCGTTATGCACCACACGGTTATTAGAGTTAGAAAAAGAGTGCGGAGGGATGATAATGATATGTACCCTTGCGAAATTTGTTCCTATAAAGCTTTTGGCAAGCAAGTTTTTGTGAATCACTTAATCCTTCGTCATCAAATGTCTTTTGAGGAATACACAAGAGCACAGAAAGAGGAGACAAATGCACAACAGTCCAGGGACCGCAAGTCACCTGGGCGTAAAACTCAATTCGAAGATGCAGAGTTTACGTCAAAAATATCAGTTGAAGACGTACCCGACGAGTCCAGTGGAATTTCTGACCTGTTCAAAAATAGCAAGTTTAAGCGAGATCCCAAGTCTCAGTTGACAGAATCAAAGCTTGACAAATCGATTAACGTTCTCTTGTCTCGTCAGAACCATAGGAAGACAGGCGACGAGCAAAGGGATGAAAGCAATAACTCTAGCACAAATGATTATTATTCCAAAAAGGACAAAGACTGTTGTGACGAGTCACAAGAAATGACGTCGGTCAAGGTTGAAGAGCCTGCTGGACCACAGCATAGTCCTAACTTTAACCTGGAGCACTCACCAGTCAAAAAGTCTCAGTCTAAACGAAAAATGTCCACCCCATATCGCAACACCTCCGACCAAGACTCATGTTTCATTTTACCAAAACCTTCGCCTAGTCCTAAGAAAGTTAGCTCAGAAGATGCGTCAGACCATGATGAAAAGGACATTTTCCCAGTCAAAGAGTCCGAAGCCAACGGTAATCATTTTAGTGATGTGATCAAAAAAGAAAAGAAACACATAATATACACATACAGTAGGAGGATGTCCATGAGAGGTGCTCTACAGGCGTCGAAAAAGCTGTTTGAGAAAATCAAGACTGAAGAACAGGAACAGAATGAGGTTGAAATCAAAGAAGAATGCATTGAAACCGAGGTATTTCAAGAAACATTCGAGGCCCACCAAATCCCATTGGGGGAATCCCCCTCAGACGATTTGTCAGAGGCAGAAATGGACACCAAGAAGTGTCCGTACTGCCCTGCTGTTTTTGAGTCAGGAATTGGACTGTCCAATCATGTGCGTGGACATCTTCACAGGGTTAGAGTGAGCTATGATTCACAGCATGGTGGGTCTCCACAGGAGGTTGGTTATCAGAACAAAAGACCACGAATCCGGCGGAAGAATTCAGCATTACGGCGACTGAAAAAAGGTATTATTTGTGCATGTCTTTTTATTTTAAAAAAAAAATGAAGTCAAACAGTTTGTTATAACAATGTTAAACAAGTAAATGTGAAATAACCACACTTTGAGCAGCAGTAAGAGAGACATAGTGAGAAGAAAAGAAGAAAATATTGAGCGAAAAGGCAAAGACGGATGGTTTGATTTCATATTTAGTGGAATTTTGCAATAATTTGCTGCCAACAAAGTGTACTTTCATGTGAAAGCTAGTGATAAACTTGGATAAATTAAAAGAAAAAAGAACTCTGCTGGGGCTGCACAGTGGCGCAGTTGGTAGAGCTGTCGCCTTGCAGCAAGAAGGTTCAGGGTTCGATTCCCGGCCCCGGTCTTTCTGCATGGAGTTTGCATGTTCTCCCTGTGCATGCGTGGGTTTTCTCCAGGTTCTCCAGTTTCCTCCCACAGTCCAAAAACATGACTGTCAGGTTAGTTGGCCTTTCCAAATTGCCCCTAGGTGTGAGTGTGTGTGTGCATGGTTGTTTGTCCTGTGTGTCTCTGTGTTGCCCTGCGACAGACTGGCGACCTGTCCAGGGTGTACCCCGCCTCTCACCCGGAACGTGAGCTGGAGATAGGCACCAGCACCCCTCCCGGCCCCACTGAGGGACAAGGGTGAAGGAAAATGGATGGATGGATGAAGAACTCTGCTGTGTTTATTTCTTGACTGACCTCCAACTGCTCAGTCAAGAATGTTGGGGTCTTACCCTGAGAAGAAATGAATCTTACACTTTACCAAAACCTAGCTCTGTTGGGAGCAGCTAGCATGTCTACCAACAGAAAAAAGTGACTTGACATCATCATTTCCTGTAAACAAATAAAGTTCAGTTTTTGTGGTTATGTTTTATTCCTGCATTTGGATGTGCGATGAATGTCCCTGGTCACATATTTTTAAAGGTTTTATTGGCGGGAGTAGCCTTTATTTGAAAGAGTTCAGAAAGGAACGTGGGTGATGAAAGAGGGGAAAGACAGGCGGCAAATGTCACCAGGCAGGGATTCGAACCTGTCCTCAACGCGGCCCACAGTCGCTTCATGTGGGCTATGCTTTGCCCCTGTGCCTCCACAGCATCCTTGGTCACCATTTGTTTAGTTTTCTACGCAGGCCACAGAGTTTATACTAAATTATTTCATGCATTTCTTTCCAGCTTAAGGAGTAACTGTAATGAAGGAATTCCACCGTCTTGGATTGTCATCATAGATGGGTTATGCTATCTTTGATGAGCCATGATTAATGACAATATTCAAAGCTGTCTTGGTGGTGCAGGTGGAAAAGCAAATGAATAATTCTATCATCAGTCAATACGAGACTGGATTCAACTGGGGTCTGAAGAAAACATTGTGTTCTTGTGGAATCATTAAGGCTTTCTCTAGCTAGCACAGCCATTTTTTTCTCTCCAGAAAGTTACCTAGAACTCACATGTCATAGTCAAAGTCTTACTTTGTTATAGTGCATCTGTAGTAAATGCTAAATTTCTATTCTTAGCACATGCTAGTAGTAGTATCCAAGCCATAACATTAAAATAATGTTTTCACTTTTACCTTCTTTTCTCCCTACAGCACTACAGGAAGATTCAGATTCCGAAACTGTGAGGACCATTCACTCTTGTCCATTATGTGGGGACTCATTTGACAACAGAACTGGACAGTCCAACCACATACGAGGTCATCTGAAAAAGCTCGGAAGGAACTTTTCTACAAAGACCAAATCCCCATTAATTTTACTCCGTGAGCTGATGCGCGACAAGAAGGAGTGCCAGCGGGCCTTTCAGATTCTGGGAAAAAGACGAAACCATTTCCAGTACGGTGCTTTGCCAAAGCTGCCCATCGTCAATCGCTTCGCCTCTTCTCAGATGGGATTCCCAAAAAGTCACTCGGTTCCAAACCATTGCACTGATGCCAAACCACTGATGCCCTTTTCTTTAGCGGAGGGCAAATCTGAAAGCGGGCAACTAGAAAAGCTGGATGTTAAGACGTCCCTCTCAGGCACGACCGCCCTGATTGGGATCCTGAAAAAGAGGAAGTGTCAGGAAGATGCAAGACAAAAGGGATCCTCTCAGATGTCAAGAAACAGTTTACCAGTTTCGTCGAATCCTGAGGAAAGTTCAGGATCAAAAGTTGTATCTTCACTGCCAAACTTAGTACCTGGTGGTAAGTAACTCAAACAGAAGTAAATGGGTTAGAGGGAAAATGAATTTATCCTTATTCAAAATGTATTATTGTAGAAGAAAAGATTTGTTAGCGATATTACCACCATTGATTATTTTTGTTGAAGTAAGGCGTCATCAGCATACAGGAGCAGTTTCCTGAACACTGATAATCAGAATGGGATCAAAACATCTTTATATTCTAATCGAAATGTATTTATTTAAAAGGGACATGCACATTAATGGATATTAGTAACACGTGATGTAAATATGCTGACTTTAGCAAGACCGCTAATTTTCATCTGCTCTCCATTAGCAGATAACCCAAGTAAATGGGTTAAAGAGAGTAAAATCTCCCATGTTTAATAATTAGCACAATACAGGTAATACGTTAATCCAGTTCAAATCTGTATCCATGTTATTCACAAAGCACATTTAAATGAATGTTTAGCCAAAGCACTGTTACAATACCAAAATAGATCAAAGACACAAATAAATGTAAACAATGAAAGCTAAATGAAATGTTCCACAGTCTGTAGTAAAATAGAAACAAACAAATCATGTCACTCTTCAAAAGCCACTGAAATTAGTGTTTTTAAGAGAGACTTGAAAACATCAAGAGAAGAAGCCTGTTTAATATGTAATGGCAGCTTGTTTTTGTAGTTTTGGAGCTTCAGCCTAGTTTAAACCACCAGAAGCTGATCTTAGGGCCTGTGGTGAAACATAAGGCTGAAGCAGGTCAGAGAGGCACAGAGGAGCTCTGATCACCACGTATGTTAAAGTGTCATGTTCACAAAGGGGATAAATCAGATCAATATGTCCTTATATGGAAGCGTCTAAATAGAAAATAGCACAGAGATTAATAAAAAAAACAAAAATTCTCAACATTTGAAACAACAAAAAACAAATTTACTAGCATGATTTCTTTATTAGTCTGACCCGCTTTAGCTGGGGGAAGGGAGAGGTTATATTACACCACCTGGAAGTCGTAAAAGGATCTTTTTTTCTTTTTTTTTTTTCAAACCTGAAAACAGAATATAAAATAACTTTTACATTCAGTTGTAACGTTACAAATTGCCCCAAACAAATCAAGAATGCTCAGAATTATTCCAGATATCTCAAGCTCGATTGTTTATTGTTTATTCAAGTCTAAAACAATACAGAAAGTTGGACACAGAAATTTGAAAAATGTAAAAACAAATTAAATCAAGTTCAAACATTATAACCTCTGTGTTCTACCAGAAATACAGACGACTCTACTGCAGGTCATTTCATTTAATCAGACCAGCAGTGGGAAAATGCTCAGCTTATGTAACAACTGCATCAAATGCTTGGAGATCTGCAAGGACACAGACCAGGTTCTCCACTGACCAGAGGAGTCAGCCTCCAAAAAAAAAAAAAAACACATTGAAATGGTCAATTTTAGTGTGGTGGGTTTCAAATTAAAAGCACTGTTAAATAGCAGATGGTTTGTTTCCAGTGATTCTCATGCATCACTGCCCACTGAAGTGTAAAACACACACCGCCCTTTATTCAACCAAACTGGTGCTTGTTAGCGGCTGTGCTGGTTGCTGAGGGACCGAGGGAAGAAGTTTGAATCTTTTTTTTTTTTTTTTTTTTTTTTCTTCCAGGCTTTCAGTCTGATCTCGGGTCAAATCTATCAGGCTGTCAAAGGAAAACCACTACATTAAATTTACCAGACACGGTAAAGAATAAACAAAAGTGAAAGAGGATTTGGAGAATTTAGACTCGTTTGCCAAGTTTTCCTGAACAAATGATCCTGAAGCCAGGCACTTCTTTTTTAATAAACATGCACTGTTCTACAGGCAACCGTCAAATCAAAGGCAATAACACTTTAACTGTCCTTAAAAATGTTTGTATGAACTGCTATTAATATTTTGAATTGAGAGGGATTGAAGCTGAGGTGTGCAACTTTTGTAACTTTTTTCTTTTTTTTTTTTTTTTACATATTTGTTAAAACTATCAGCATTTTGTGATGATATGAGACAGATAAACTGTGAAAAAAAAATCTATCTCAGTGCTAAGACCCTCCTCCTGGCTGTGATTGGTTGTGTCTGACCAAGCGAAGTATTTATGAAGTTAACACATGGAGAAGGCAGAGGAGCTGGATTTTTTTTTTACAGATTATTTGTCTCACACTATCCTATCACACAAAATGGTGATAAATTTAGCAAATATTAAAAAAATAAAAGTTATGTGCCATAGCTTTAAGTGTCAGACATCCACTTTTGACTTGATTCCCTTTGACTATACCAGATATTCACTGCTCATAACCATTTCAATTCCCCCCCTACAGTGGCCATGGAGAACCAACAAATGGACTATAATTTCACTTTTAAATCATAAAGTGTTGTAAAGTGTTAAATACTGATGATTTTGCCTTTTCTTTCTTAAACCAATTAATTGAACTTATTTTCTACTACACTACAGTACGGCATCGTCAGCATAAAGTAGTAGAATGAGATGGAAACCTCCACAAACCATGTTTTAAAAATGTTCAACAATGTTTTGCTTGTCATCTGTGTCTTTTTACAGAAAAGGGTGAATTCAATAGGAAAGTGTGCATCCACTGTAATGCAACTTTCCACAGTGGAGTTAGCCTGTCCAATCACCTTCGGGCTTTTGCAAAAAGACAACAGATTGCCTTACTGGAAGGGACCAGTAAGTTCAGCTTTAAACATGACTTCATTTACATTTCTAACTAACTTATTGTGTGTCCACCTCACACAATAAGTCATCTTTGCACATTTTGAATGTATCTGTATTTGATCCATACTGCCTCACCCCAACAATGTTTAAAGATAGCATACACCACATACTCAGCAATATCAGTTTTTAAATACTTTTTTTAATTTTATTTTTTTAGAAAACGGTGGTGGATTCTAAAACGCTAATCATAAACATTAGTTCCGCTAATGCTAAAGTGCTACACCATGGTGGCATTTAGCTGAACTTTACATTAAAGTGCTAACCTCAATTCAAGGTATATCTTCCTCTGAAAGACTACGACCCTTGAAGAATTCTTACCAACACAGATGTAAAACTCTTTTCAACTGAAAGTTTACAAAACAGCCAAGTAAATTGGCACTTTAGAATTTGTTTAATTTAGAAAAACCTCAGCCGCTAAAGTTAGCAGAAGCGCTAAACAAAAAAAAATTGCAGAACTGGAAAACAGAGTTCACTTTTAATCGAGGAGAGAGTCCCACGGTTCAGATTTTTTTTTACCTTCATTTTTCAATTTGACATGACACAGCCATGTTTTATAGATGAAATTACCCCAGAGCCATACAGTTTTAAAGGTTCTGTGAAGAATGTCTTCTTGAAGTCAGAACCAGCATGTTACAAAACTCTAAAGTAAAAGAGAACCAGTCTAGCCAGACTAGAAGTGGTGTGACAACAACTGAGGCAACTTTAGTTGACTCGACGTGAAGCCCAGCAGCAGTGTTATGAACAACCTGCGAGTATTTTGGACCTGAACTTTGCATTATTTCCAAAGTGGCAAAAACAGGAGCCACCCAAAGATTGGGCCTGACTGTCTAACTTTAAACAAAGTTTAAGTAAATGTTCTTAATAGAAGATTTAAATGGCGTCACATTTCTGCCAAAAATCCAGAGGAGCAGATTAAGCAATCACAGTAGTGCATATCGTCACCTTCATAAAGTAATAACATTTTTTGCTAAAAGTGGGGGTTTTTTGCCCATAAGATCTTTTAGAAAGAACAAGGGGATTTTATTTATTTATTTATTTTTTTGCTAAAATCACTTGTAAAAAATAAAAAAAAAGATAAAAATGGCTGAGACCATTGTTGTAGAAAGGTGACACTATATTAATTGAGAACACTCACCATCCTGAAACAAGGAAGCAGGAGCTGAGATCCAGACAGAGATCTGTGAGCAAACAATGTGTGAAATGTGTGTATCAAAGCTCCACCATCGACTGATTATTATAGTGTTCATTCATAGCAAGGCTGCGCTGTAATCTGACCCATCACTCTGTGGGTTTAACTGGAATTCTCGTCTTGCAGCAATTCAGTGTAAAGCGGTCAGGACGCGTTCAAGGCCCGGTTTGAAGAAGAAGACACTGCCCTTAGCCCAGAGTCCAGAGGAGATGTACAGGCTCACCTGCAGGCAAGTTTGTTCTGCCTTTTCAAAAGTTCTGCTGTATGACGGCATATTGGGGCCATTGTTGATGGAAAATGGAAAAAATAAAAATTCCGTAAATAATTTCTGAGCTCCTAAAGTCAAAAATTTTGCAAGATGAAACAGAAATTCTGAGATTAAGCTCAGAAATTTTAGTTTTAGAAAAAACTTGGAAATTTCAGTTTCAAAAGTTGAAAACTTTTTCTGAGTTTCCAAAGTCCAAAGACTTAGGAAACTCAGAACATTTTTAAGTGAAATTTATGAGAGTGAGCTCAAAATGTTCTAAGTTTTGTCTAGCAGATTTTAAGGTCAGGAATATACTTATGTTTTTTTCTAGAGAATTTCTGACTTCAACATTTCCTTATTTTCTTGAAAAATTCTGATATCTCAAAATGTCCAAATTTTTTGCAGCAAACTTTTGGAGCTCAGAATTTTTTTTTTTAATTAAAAAAATTTCTACGATCTCATGGTTTGAGTTTTTCTAGCAAATTTTCTACTTTTGAAGCTCAGAAATATACTTGTATTTTTCTAGAAAATTTCATAGATCTCAGTGTTCTTGTTTTTTAAAGCACATTTTTTAATTTTCAGAGCTCAGAAATGTGCCCTTTTTCTAGTAAATTTCTGAGATTAGTCTAAATGTTTCAGAGGTTTGTTCTAATACATTTTTGACTCTTGGAACTCAGAAGTTTACTTTTTTTTAGGTGATTTCTGAGATCTCAAACTTTCCTTGTTTTTATTGCACATTTTCAACTTTCGGAGTTCATAACTTTAGTTTTTTTTTAGAACAGATTCTTGTAGCGTCATTTTGTAGTTCAGAAATGTCTGGGTTTTATGTAGAAAATTTCTGAGATCTTGTTTTTTCTAGAAAAACTCAGATGAAGTTGAAAATGTATTAGTTATTGTAGAGGAGAAATCTACTTCTCTTTTGTTTGCTATCTACAATGACCTCAACTCTCCTCCATGCTCTTGGACGTTAAGCTGTTTTCTTGGAGTAAAGAGGAATTCGCCTTATGTTCCTCTCCAAAGGTTCTGTGACCTCGTCTTCCAGGGTCCGTTGTCAGTCCAGGAGGACTGGATCAAACATTTACAGAGACACATTATGAACACTGGTGTCCCTCGCACTGGGCTCGGCATGGCTGAGGTCACCTCGCTGTCCATAAACCCCCCCACCCTGAAGACGGACGAAGACGGCTCTTCGCCGGTCGCCAACGCTGCCTCATGAGGCCAAAGGGGACCTTTTTCTAGATTTCACTAGATTGTATGTACGTGTACATTGGATGTTTGTTCACTTACTTTTGTTTTTAAAGTCAATGAAATAATGGCCAAAAGGACAACGCAGCCCCAATGTTTTAGACATTGCGCCTGTTTGAACATTTTGGACAGATGAGAAAATATTATTTTGGAATATTGTTACCTTCGTCTCTTTTTACATGGTCCATTTATGAGGAATTAAATTCCAAATGGATAAGACTCCTATTATTTTATGCAGTAATGTAGTGTTGGATCCATTTCTAAAGAAGACAACTTATACCTCAGACTTTTCATGGTTTTAGTCCGTTTTAGTCCAGATCCGGGAGCCGTCGTTGGTCCTCTTAGAAAACACATTTTTCTTTTTCGCGTCGCAACACGACCCAGTAAACACACGACCCAGTAAACACACAGGCCAGAGTTTAAAGCGATGACACTTTTTTTACTTCAAGAGCAAAAAAAAAAGAGAAAAAAAAGTCTGCAACCTTTTATAATACAAATAAAGTGTTTTATAAAATTTCAGTAACTGCATTGTTTTTAACTAAATACAATAAAATCTGAAAGTAGGTGAGAAAAAAACGCCCTAATGCGCACAAACCACGCAGTTCATGCCCTTCGTTCATGTTACCTATATTTAATGTTTCAATATACTGTTTTGAAATAATTTAATTTGAAATGTACTATATCACAGATACAATGCGTAAACATTTGTGTTGTTCTAAATAATGATAATAAAAAAAAAACAGGAAAACTAACTGATGACTTTTTCTAATAATTTCTGTTATGAATAAATAAAGAAAATGTAGAAAAATGACAGTATTTTATTGAGATTATGACATGTGGAAGTGATATTGATGGGATGACGTTCTGTGGAGTTGAGTGTTCTTCAGCTGAGGAGATCCTTAACCATGGAGTGATTTCATTCAAACGGGCAGGCTCCCTGAAACAACACCAACAGTTCAGTTGTTAGATTTAGTACAGTACTGATGACATGAACATCATTATGTGTCTGTGATCCATACAGGACCCTTCAAACAAGCTGCTGAGTTTCATCACAGCTGAATAAACTGAAACATACTTCAGACTTATTCTTTTATCCCATAAAACATTTATGTTCTGACACTTTGCAATGTTAAGGCTAAGGAGATCTACTGTATATTATTAAAGACTAATAAATTAAGAAGTTTCTTATTTTTACTCGAGGGTAAAAAAAAATAATTACAATCTAAAAACTACATTTTTCAGATTGGGGGTGCATGTGTGCTAGCTTTCTATATCCTTGTGGGGACCTGTTTCTGTCTACAATGTGGGGTTGTGGGGACCAAAGCTCCCTATGGGGACATTTTCTTGGTCCCCATGAGGGGAAATACTGTCTTTGGATTAGGGGTTTGGTATGTGATGTTACGGTTCGGGTTAGGCTGTAGAAAATGAATCTAAGTCAATGTAAAGTCCCCACAAGACATGAAAACACAACTGTGTGTCTATCATGGGGAGGGGGCTGCTCTGTGAGGCAGAAGCCAGGAAACTTCAGCTCTGAGGAGGAGCTGCACCTTGAAGGCGGAGCTATGTCCACCTGGGCATTTTGCACAGCTGAATGGTTGCCAAGGAGATTAAAGGATTTCTCAAACATGTATGAAAGAATCAAGGCAACACTCCAGGTATTTTTTTGATGAGGGAATAATAATGTAAGATAAGGTAAAACTCAAAAGTCAATTTTACATATATTTTATAAATATTTTCAATTCTACCCCTCTAATAAGCTGGGCTGGTCTAAATACCTTTAGGAAGAGTTCAAACTGCGGCTGCAGCTTCTTGAGCATGGCTTCTGCTTTGCTGAGGCAGGAAAGTCTCTGCTGAACTTCAAACCCCTGATGGGAAACAAAATAATCAGCCAGTGGAAAACCTTGGAGACGTTGAAACCAGCTGGTGTTGCTGGATGTGTCGGCAGGGGCTGGTCAGTCAGTAGCCTCACCTTGGTGTTGGTCAGGTGTTCCAGTGAGGAGACGTGGGCCTGCACTTCGGCTGCAGATGTGGACACGTGAACCTTACAGGCCGCACAGTGAAGCATTTCCACCTTGGTCATGTGGTGGTTCTCCTGCAGACCTGGGGACGCCGACAACCACAACCAGATGGAGTAAGAGCGGGCCGGCTGGGTCTCATTCCTGAGACCCAGCAGTAACATGTTTACCTGGAAGTGCTTCTTCCTCTATGGCTCGGCTACAGTGCTGGCTTTTGTACACCATGATTTCCTATTGGGAGAAAAATACCTCCTACTAATCAGATTTTGTTTTTATTTTTATTTAAGACAGATATTTTGAAACTAGGGTTATTTAACATGAGGATACATGGATGTTCTCTCACCTGTAGAAATGCTATTGCCATATCGTCGTAGCTGCTGCTGCGCTGGATGTGCTCCAGAGTGTCCCAGTGGGTTCGGCTGTCCAGATGTTCCTCCAGCTCCTGAGCGTTGGACAGCTCTACGTCACAGAGGTCACAGGTGATGGGACACCTGGAACACACATGTTAAACCAGCAGGGTATCCCAAACACACCCTCACAGAAATTCAGGTAAAAAAAATCAGCAAATTTTGGCACTAATGCATAATTGTAAGTTTGTTGAAAATTTTCCGCAAAAAAATAAATAAATAAATTTTAAAAAAAAACAGTCAGACCCATTGGGGTTTAACTCTCCCGTGGTCTTAAGAGACAGGTCCACTGGACCCAGTAGGCTTTTGTGTGGGGGCTCAGAGTACGAGGTTTGTTCTGTGTGTGTGGTTTCGGGAACTGACGGTCTAAAGGGAAAACCTCCCGCCTCACGACTGGGACATTTGCCGTGCTCCTCCTGAGCATTCAGGGTAAACTGATTCTAATCCCACTTGCAGGTAGCAGTATTTCTCACTTCTACTCCGTCTTACTTAATGTCAATCTATAGTCTGTGATTAATATGGAAAGTAACAAAAATTGAGCTATTTAAAAGGGCAGTATTATGTATTTTCTAGGCGTATATTGCCATTTTATAGTGCAGTGAATTAAGTTAACTTCAGTTGTTAAAAACTGTATATATTAACAAAATTTCACTTTGTTATTTAATACTTGAAATTGGGCTTCTGTCTCTTTAAAAACTCCTGCTCTTTCTCAAGCTCTGCCTTCAGGTCATCACAACATGACTTTAACAATGTTTTTACCAGTGTTACACTGGGAAGTAGCTCTGTATAATGAGCCCAGCAGGTGTTTGCTAATGGCTGCTGTCTAGTCTGAAGGAGCCAAGTGTGGGAGTCATGGGGGAGGGCATGAAGCTTGGAAACTGCGGCTCAGAGAGGAGCTGCGACTCGAAGAGTTTTAAATAAAACCCACTGCACGTCCAGAGCAATCTGACTAGGGACTACAACTCATCTGAATACAACCTAATCTCAGCACTCTTTCTCAGCCAGCTGTTCCTCTTCTGGAGGTTTTCTGGTCAGAAGAAACCAAACCAGAACTTTTTGGTCCACATAGAAACAGGCTGCGTGTGGCAGAATGCTTAGGGAGGGTTTATGGACAGATCCAGGATGAAATGGTGGTGGTCTGCCTTTGAGCAGAACAATAATTTCCATTACCACCTCCAAGTGTTTAAATGGCCCAGTCAAAGTCCAGAACTAAAACCAGTTGAGAATCCAAGATGTTTTCCAACTCTATGACTGAGCCTGAGTTATTTCACAAAGACCAAGGAGGAAAAGTTCAAATCTATTGATGTGCAAAAGTGACCTGCAACTGGAGCAAACAGAACACTTAATTTGTGAAAAGAAAAAATCTAAACCATTAAGCTTCTTCAACTCCAGTATAACAGGCCAGGGGTCTGCAACCTGAGGCTGCAGAGCCACAAATGGTTCTTTGGACCTTCCATGGATGCACAATAGAAATCTAAATTTTTAGATCTATTTTTTGTCTTTAGATTGAAAACACTTTAAGAAGAAAATGCATCTTTTCTTTTTTCTATTTCACAAAGTTTCGCATTTTTCTTTATTTCCCCAACATGAAAATAGAAATAAGACAGCAACTCTTTAAAAATGATAACAAAATTCAATTCTTATAGTAGATACTTACCATTTTTTCCAACAGATCCTGGTTAAAGGCATACTGTTGTAGGTCTAACACATGATATTCCAATCAGATGAATGGAGGTTTGTGTGGTAGTTTTTTTGTTTTTGTTTTTTATTTTGTGTTTTGGGTAGTTTTAGAGCAAACAGCTTCAATGATGACATGAACCTGCCTGGTGCTTACTTGTTCAGTTTAGCATTTTCCTCTTTAGTCCTCATGAGCTTCGGAGGAGGCGCTTCTTGGTCCAGTCCTGTTCAAACACAAACACAAAAAGTCATTACAAGCAATAACGTTTTTTGTTTTTTTTATTAAGGATGCAATTAATTATTTTAGTAGTTTATTCAATTATTGTGAGAATCAGGTAAAAAGATTAACATATTCTGATGTTTTTCATCAAACAATGCAAACAATTTATTCCCTTTTATGAAAAGGAAAATCAAAAAAATTTTTGTCTAAAATGCAACAACAGCATTTTGGGGGGAACTATTCCTCATTTGTAATAAAAACTGCGTCTGCAGCCAAATAAATCCTTCTAACATCAACATGGTATTTCTGCTTGACTTAACATCAGCACAGTGTAATGATTCATTTTGGATCAACTGATAATTGGATATCAATAGGTGCTTAAGAGATGTTTTCTTATACAGAACGAACTATGATAGGCTGAAACTCTGGCACTTGCAGAATAAGAATTTTTTTAATCTTAAATGCAAAATGTAAACATTTTTCTACTGTTTAGGCTGAATTGCTGATCTGTGTTGTTCTTTGAGCAAATGGCCTTTTTTGAGTCTGTAGCAATTAATTGATTAACAAACTAGTTGATTATTTCAAAAATTGATTCGAATCATGTCAGCTTTATTTTTCATATAATTATTTTTGGACTCATGTGCAAAGAGCTAACGAGTTCACCTCTTTCTACATATCCCAGCTGTTGATGGTCTCGCTTTAACCGAGATGGAGACACCCTGAGGGGGGCGGCCATCTACAGAGAGAGAAAAGACCAACTTGTTATTACAGCAAGAAACACACACTCTTTAGGGTAAGAATAAATGTTTATATTTAAAAAAAAGAACACGAAAAAAAAAACATGCTCTGTGAAACTTTTAGAAAACGTTAAGCGCTACCTCTCTTGGATAATCAGGAAGAGGTTTCCTCTCCCCTCCGTTGGTCCTCAGTCCCCTGAAGGATTCGGGGATAGTCTGGGAGGAGGAGCCATGACTCAGTCTGTCAGGACTGTGGATTCTTGCCTCCAAGTGTCCATTTGGGAATTCATAACCCGGACGGTCCAGTAGTTTACTCTCTGGGCTGTAAGCCCGGCTTTTAGCCAGAACATGCCCTGGACTCAGATCTCGGCTGTCTGTGGGTCTGGCTGTCTGTGGAGCCATCCGTCTTTCAAGCGGACGGTTCGCCACTGTTGACGACTCCCAGCGCCTGGCGTCTCTATTTGGAGACGGGCGCTTGCATCTCTGGCTGCTGTCCTGAACAGCAAGGGGCAGCTGTGGCATCTCAGGCTCAGAGTCTGACGACAGAGGGTCGTTGGGGTCATACAGCTCAGTCCTACGAGTAACAGGAGGAGAAACTGTGAGAATAGCTTCTAGGAGCAACCCAATTTTAACCACCAGGTGAAACAAAATGGAAGCTCTGATGCAACGATTGAGGCACAGAAGACTCGCCTTGGAAAAACATTCAACACAATTTGAACGAGTACTGCTCTCCTCACCTCGTTTCAGAACTTGGACTTTTGTCCTCAGATTTCTCATTCTGTTTGTCGATCGGCTGGAAGGAGGATTTCCATTTGTCAACAGAAGCATCTGCTGCAAAATGCAAAACAAACCTTAAAAAAGCTATTCTATAAAAACTGTCATGTGTAACTTCTTTTCTAGTCCTGCTGTAAAGCTAGCAATGACATCGAGGCTGCTTTTCATGCTGTGAAGTACAGCAGGACTAGGACTATATCTATATCTTCAAATATATGTGAACACTTTTGCATTAAAAAGAAATTAAATGAGTAAGTTGACGTTTCACTTTTTTATTATTATTATTATTTTTAAAAATCATAAGAGGTGTTGCCTTATGGGAAAAAAAATATTTTCTCCTTTATGTCTCATCATTATCCCCCAACCTTATATTTTGAATGGTCTAGGCTGGATGCCCTAAATCTTTTAAATGTTAAAATGTGTATGCATTTGAATTTTCTTAAAAATAATAATTTCTCAAACATAAGTATATATGAGATAACAGCCATGACCATGTTTAGTTTAGTTTAACCCTAACCTAATGACCGGAAAGAGCCTGAATGTACCAAGCATTACCTTCAACTTTTTGGGGCTGGGTCTTAGAAGCCATGTCCGGTGTTCCTGAAATTCGCTTCATAGCTTCTATAAAATGCTGGGGGACTCTGGAAAAGGACAGTAAACACATAAGACTGACCCTCAGGGTGCTAGGCAGAAATAACCTAACAGAAATAGGGACGGAAGCTAAGCTAGCGGGGCTAGTTTTAATTTAGCTGTACAGCAAAACAAAAGAACAAAAATGGTTAAGGAGAACCGTTTATTCTGAGCCTTACAACAAGCACCCAGCACTGATATGAAGTAAAAAAAAAACGCTGGGGGCTGGAGGGAAAAGGCCAGTGTTTACAGGAAAAGAAAGCTCGCACCCCATTAGCCAGTTAGCTAAACAAATCCCAGAAGACTGAACAGAGCTAATAGTTTGCAAACCTTGGAGCTGGAGCCGGTTTGAACCCCAACGCTGGTGGTGGAAACCTAACGGGTTCAAACGGATTTTTCTGCATGCGTCTCATTATTCCTGTAAAAAGAAATTCTCGGTGTGTTTTATCAGAAAAGGGTGTCTATGAAATAAGCCTCGCTCGCTAATAAACTGCTGTTTTACCGCATAGTCACCGACAGGTGGCTGCAAAACCCAAGCTTGATTCTGTGCCGTGCAAATCATAACCAGACAATCTGTGCCGGTGGTTGTGGAGTGACCTCAGACTAAACGCCAGGAGACATTTCTAAAACAAATCCAACCACAAGAAGAATAGAATAGAATAGAATAGAATAGAATAGTAAGGCAAAACAAATTGTTCCACAAAACAAGAAGCAAAAAAACACCAGCACACTATATATGAAAATGTAAAAAAAATATGTAAGAAAGATGTACCCGTTTACAGTTCTGAAAGGGAATAGGTTAGTAATAGTGGTGTTGGGGGAGACAGCAGTCAAAAGAGCCAAAAGGTACTTTGAATCTGACAAATGAGACTCATCAGAATTTAATTTATTGACTGTATTAAAGTATGTGGTTTCTCTTAAACTTGTCCTTTATCAAAAATATTAGTAGGGAGGTGTGTTTAGGCCATTAAATGGATGAAAGAAAGTAATTAAAACTATAGCCATAATTCATTATTACACCCTGAAAAGGAAGGGTAAAATAAATGATGTATTTGAACCTTAAGTTAATATACTAATGAGGATTCTGACTAGCTTTGTAAACAGTTAATTACTTTCATCTGGAAATGTGTACTAAATCCTAACCGGTTTGATTTGGATATGCATTCATATTTGATTCCAACCTGGGGTCTTTCAAGGACAGGTAAACAATGACTTCTTTCTCAGAAAGGTAATCTGAAATGTCTGCATAGGCCACACCGATGCTACTGTTCCACTTTAACAGGACTCACGAGATCCCACACACTGCTGATCCCTTCGTTCCTGTAAAATCCTAAACAGGTTTAGAACCATCTAATCTGGTGGGACTCATCCTGACATTGTAAGAAAATATGGATGAGTCAATTTGTTGGTAAAGGTTGGAGAAAAACGATGTGATAAACCTGAGGCCAAGTTTTGCCGTATCACTTAACTTCTGAATGTTTCATAGTGGGAGATTTTCCTTACTAGGTGCTGAGGCCGCTATAACATTTTTCACTCTTTTTCTCAGCAACACTGAAAGCACAGTCCTGAGTGGCCCTGAAGTCTACAGATTAGACAGGAAATGCAGAGGGCCTTCTAAGAAAAGTCCTGAAGGAGAAATAAGGAAAACTGACACTGATCTTTTGTCTTGTGACACAAATAAGGAATGCTGTAATAACTAAGTCAGTCGTGGATAATTAAAATTGCAAGGTCAAAATGCAGATGTGACCGCCTGGATTCACGAGTGAGAGGAAACTCAAAGCTGCATTACACAACTTTAATTGTTTTTCACATTTGTTTAAAACTGCCAATGTTGTTAGACAAATCTGTGAAAAAAAGGTGTTCTGCCAACTCTTAGTTATCTTCAGAAATAGACCTGCCACAAACAACCAATCAGAGCCAGGAGGAAGGTCTTAGTGCTGTCAATCACTCTCCTACACACTGTTCACACCCTCCCCCTTTGTCTTTGCTATGCTAAAACTAGCTTTCCACACCAGAGCCTGCCACGAATGCTCAGGCTACTTAGCGTAGCCACTGATGACAAAGTTTCCCTGCAACTGTGAGTCATTTATCCACCATTAGCAGACAACATTGACAGTTTAGACAAATGTGTAAAAAAACTTTACAATTTTTTTTTATAAAAATCTTTTACATCAATAGGTGAATGAATTTAAACCATGGCAACACAAGAGGTTTAGGAGCTAAAATAGTTTGCCTGCATATTTCAGTAAAGAGCAAATGTTCTATTCTGTCCACAACCCCATGTTGGGTACAACCCAAATGAGGAAGAGCAATAACATTCAGACAATGATGTAGATTTTCTTTTTATTGCCAAATAAAACTGCAGCATGAGATGACTAGCATGATACATGAGCTCTGAAGAACACTTAAAGGGTTACAAAGAGGTACACTTAAAGAATGAAGGCAGACATCATCAGTGACTGAGCTAATGATCATTCTCAATCACAGGCTAAAATATTTAAACACGATTTAAAAAGTTAGAGCCAACATGTTTCCCTTTTATCAGCTCTCAGTCTACACACAGTCATCAGTAAGCGACATTCATATATTTTTTTTACATCATAAAGCTTTTAGGTACAAACCACAGAGGCCTTAGTGTACAATCTCTACAACAGTGAGGTAAAGGTATTTTTCTGGTGCCGAGTTTTACATCTCTAAGGTCATTCAGTCTGCTACAGAAAATACGCATGAAGAAAATATGAGAAACCAGTTAAAAACCACCAAGACAGGAGGGCTGAGATTTTTTATTCTATTTTTTTTTCCTTTCACTTCTAGAAGAGATTTTAAAATAAAAAATGTTCTGCCAAAGCAGACAGACAAGAAAGCATTCCATTTCATTTTTGGTCTTTTGCTGTGGAGAAACAAATATAGCAGCAGTTAAGGCAAAACAAACAAACAAACAAAAAAAAAAACAAGATTATTCCCCATGGTTACAATTATACCTGAGTATCTACAAAGACTATTAAAACAAATCTACATTTAATCACTGGAGCAAATGGTTTTGGTTAAAATAGAATAACAAAGTTACATTTGTGGTTTTTTCCAATGACTTAAAGCTATGAACAAAAAAAATGAAATGAGTACCTTGCAAAACTATTTCCACCTTTGGAACCGCTTTACATTCCGTCACGTTACCACCAGATTCAGTGTATTCCATTAGGATTTTATGTGATGGACCAACACATAGTGCATTAAAATGAAACACGATAGGGAAATTTTTATCAGAGATTTTTTTTTATCATCAAGATAATTAACTTCTAGCAATAAAATCTAGCTGTTGGAAACCATAAAAAGAGAGATGCACAGATATGAAAATTTGGACTTAGAAGGATATTGATGTAGAAATCATCTTGTCATTATGGCCAATAACCAATATATTTCCCTGCCCTTTTGTCATGACCGAACATCACATGGCCAATCTTCCCCTCAAGAAACACACACACAAACGGCAACAAAGAAAAACATCAGTTACTGATATTGGCCCAGGTAATGCCAATATATGGTGCATCCCTAATAAAAAGCTAACACTTGGTATCCATTCATGGAGAGAAATGGTTTTACTTTCATTTGTTCTACTCTTGGTTCTATGGGAGCTTTAATAGATACAAGTAACAAAAAAAAAATAGAAGTTCTGATCACTGTTCAGCAGTAAAATCACTAGCCGGTGTACTGAAGTAACCTGATGGGACAAGTTTTAATTTTAGGTGCAGTATTTACATTTGTACAGTTCCAGCTGTATGCAGAGAAAACATTAGCACTATTAAATCTACTCCAATTAAAAATACTGCAATAAATTCTCACCACTTAAACTTTTCAAATTTTAACATCCATAGCTCATCTTCCTAAACTATAGTACATGCATGATGATACAAAACAGTCCATGATTTTCACAATCTTTCATTAAAAATCTGAAAAGGATGGCATGCGTTTGTATTCAGCTCCCTTTACTTTGATACCCCTAAATAATGTCTAATGCAACCACCTGCTTTCTGATGCCAACTAATTAACAACGTCTACCTGTAATTTTATTCAAGCATAAATGCAGGTGTTCTGTGAAGACCTCCGAGGTTTACTAGCGAATAAACAGTATCCTGGAGACCAAGGAACACAGCAGACTGGTCAGGGAGGACGATGACAAATTTAAACAGTTTCTACGTCAGTATCCTAAACTTTTAACATCTCACAGAGCTTCAGTCAATTCTTCATTTGGAAAAGAGCATGGCACAATTGCAAACCTATCTAGACATGGATTTCAACCAAAACTGACAGGAAAAGCAAGGAGTCCCAAGTTTGTTTTATTGTTGGTAATTAATCCGGAGGAAATTCTGTTGGAAATGGAAAATACTTGATCCTGGGGCAGCAAAACAATGACCTTAAGCATATTGTGTCAGGACTTGACAATGATGTTCATGCTCTGTATTTAATCTGATGTCGGCCCAGTTAAAGCCAATATATGGTGCATCCCTAATAGAACGCTCCATGACTATTTGTCATGTAAATTGCAAATGTTTACAAAAAATTCAGTCTCCTTTATCTTTTACTAAATACTCATACATTACTCTGTGTTGGTCGACCACATAAGATCTTAATATGAATTTAACAAAAAAAAAAAAAAAAAAATCTTAAAACTTTAAGAATGCTTGTCACTACACTAGCCAACAAAAATGCCTCTTTGAAGCTATATTAATCAGGGGTGCACCGATTGCAGCTTTTAGGTTGATTGCTGATTACCGATCTTTAAAAAGCTTAACTTGCTGATGCCGATCTTGGCCGATACTGATTTATGCGTCTCATATGTTGCTAAATATATAGAAAGAAAGTTGCCAAGTTGGCAACAGAGAGATGACTATTAACTGCCTGGTGGGCCAGTCTGTCAGTCAAACCTCTCAAGAGGACGGTGGTTGATTTCTAGACCTTTGCCGAGGTAGATGAGATCGACTTCACATGCAAGTGTCAGAGAATCACCGATCTCCCAAAATTAAGGAAATTAGGGCTGATTTATCGGTGCACCCCTAATGTTAATGTTAGCAACCGATTTTATCCTCTGAAATTATCAAGTAAATTAATTAATTTTTGTAAATAATAAATTTGTTTCTCCATTTCTGGAAACATTTCCAGAAATGTAGTTGTGTCTTTCAGATGGATCTTGTTTTATAAGCCACTAAAGGAAACATTTGTTTCTCTGCTGATGCTCTCTTTAACTTCCACCGGCAGGGTGTCAAAAAGATGGTCCTCCACGATGAGGCCATTCTTCCGCAGCAGCCGGCAGCTTCCCAACTGGACAGGCAGTCTGTCCAGGCAGTTCCCTCTAAGCTCCAGCTGCGTGAGCTGCACCAGTTGACCCACGGTCTCTGGCAGACTGGTGAGCGCGTTGTGACCTAGACAAAGCACCTTCAGCTTGGTGCATCTGAAGAGAGGTTTGGGCAGGGCTTCCACCTTGTTTGAGTTAATAGCCAGATGCTGGAGGTTGTTGAGGAGGCCCACATCAGGTGGAAGCACTGTGATGGAGTTGTGGGCCACATCCAAGTGTCGCAGCTTGGGAAGAGTAAACAAGGCTGAAGGAAGGGACTCCAGTTTATTGTGAGAAAGGTGGAGAGATTCCAGGGATTTGACGTGACCAATGGATGCTGGGATGGTGATGATTTTGTTGTGCCAGAGCTTTAGGCACGTCAACCTCCTGAGATGCTGGAAGCTGATTATCTCTTCTATAGTTCTGATGTTGTTGGACTTCAAGTCAAGTTCCTGCAGGTTGGTCAGACTAAAGATGGCATGAGGGATCCTTTCCAGTTCACAATTGTGCAGCTCTAGCTCGATGAGGCTCGTCATTTTCTTCAGACTGTTCAGCACCAGCAGTTTTGTCCCATCGTTGTGCACCATTAGTCGGAGGAGATGCGGGGAGAGCTCTGTGATGTTCGTCGGCATCTTCGTGAGATTGCTCTTCAGGCATAGCGTCTTCAGATGCCTCAAATCCCTCATGGACTCCAGGCCGATCATTTTGTTATTTTCTGAGTTCAAGTTCCCCATAAGGTACAGCTCTCTCAGACTCCGCAGCAAGTAGACCCAAGGCGGGATCTCGGCGACGTCCGTGAACTTGACGTGCAGGCGGCGCAGGTGATCCCGTAGGAAGGCAAAACCGGTTTGCTCCACTTTGGCCGGACAGTGGCACAGATGCAGCTCCTGCATGCTAGTCATCTGGGAAACCTTGGCGGAAAATCTCACCTCGGGAATCAGCTCCAGCTTCAGCACTTCCAGATCTGTCAGGTCAAACACAGCGTTCGGCAGGCCAGACAGCATGAAGAGGTGCAGCTCCTGTTGGTCGTGTGCATTGCGAGTGACATGCTGCTTTAGTTTTTCAAACGTCCACTCGTGATTGAGGCTGATCTCCCTCAACTTGTTTTCGCTGACCTCTGACAGGAAGATGCCAAAGCGCTTGGAGTAAAGCTGATCGTACTGGTCGACCATGTGCAGTAGAAACGCAAAGTCGTTCTTGACATCCGGAATGTCACTGAAGCTGCTCTCTTCCCTCACCTTCTCGAAGGAATACTCTTTCAGAGGGCGTCGGAACACCCAGAACAGGGAGTATAGGCATGTCATTCCATAGATTATGATCAACACTATGTATGTAAAGAGCAACTTGTGCAGCATGAAAGCCATGTTGTGTGTACAGTAGAATTTTTTATAGCCCGTTAGCTGTTCTATGTCTGGTTCACAATAATGCTTGAATTCTATTCTAACCAAGGTGGAAGTGTAGGACAGGATCAAAATAAATTTAACAGTTTTGACAGAGGTTTGAGCAACATAGAGCCTGTAAATGAAATCACTGTCTTCCACATGGGCTCGGAACTTTCGCACCTTCTCAAACAGGGCTTTGGCCTGCTCTCCATCCTTTTTATCCAGGATGGTCATGCTGCTTGGGACCTCTGCAATGGGTTTATCTGCAGAGACCTTGACCCCAAGCATTGGTGTGGATGGGTTGGTGTCTGGACTTTCATCCTTCCCCTCTAAAGACACCTGCTTTGGTCCTGAGGAACTGCCTGTCAACCTCTGTTTGTTCTCCTCAGAGTCCTCACACGCCGTTTCAGACAAAGCCTTCGTTGTCCAAGGCGACTCAAAACAACGACCCAGAATGGAGACAAAATGCTCAATCTTTGAACTTGTCTTGGGGTATTTAAACCAGAAATTGCTACTGACCATGAGAATAAGGGTGTGAATAAGTGTAAGGTATGGAAAGTATTTGGAAGACCACGGTAAGGCATCATGGTAACACATTTGGTTGATAAAGACATATTGTTGAAAGTCCAGGTTGGTTTTAACCCCTCTCGGTTCAGGTTGGGGATCTGTTTTCTGTTCTGCTGTTCCAGGCTGATGTGACGTGAGAATACCAGTGATGGCTTTGTTGGACTGCGCCGTAGTGCCTGAAGGGATTGTAGGTATAACAGGGGCTCCGGTGGGTCTTGGAGAGGATCCTTTTTGGGTGGGGTACAGATTAGCTTCCGTTTCTTCAGGACAAGGAAGGCAAGCGACATGGTCCTTGGTGATTTGCATGGTCATTGCAAATATGGCCAACATGAGCATGACCAGGCCCAGGTAGTCCATGAAGACGTCCCACCATGGCTTTAAGATGCGATACGTCGGCTGGATGTCATTCAGGGATGCAACCTCGGTGAGTGTAAACATTACTGCAATGAAAAAAAAAGAGACTTTATCTTATTTTGATCATAAAATATCTGTTTCTTCATTTAGGTAAAAATTTTACATTTCAGAATCATTGATTCAGATTGGGGATATGGATTGTAGTTGAGTTTTTTATTTTTACAAACATTGTCATATTTTAGTATGTTTATCCAAATAGTTAAAGCTAAATTAGATATTGAAAATTTGTATAAAAAACTCACAATTTGCCTTTTTTGCATTATGCAATTTATCTTTAACATTTAAATATATCTGAATTAGTAAATGTTAACTAAAAACAAGACAACTTAAGACGTTTACACCAAGGCACACAAATCCATCAATACCAATAATCTGAAAGAACAATAAACTATAAGACCAGGGCTGTCTTCACAATGCCCTGGTCACCAGTTAATTTGGAGTCAGACAGATGCAGCAGATCTAGTATCTTGATTGTTTTCTTCCTGAAATTCTTCCTAGCTTTTTTTCCCCCCTTAAAAACGTAATGTAGTAGTTTATGTGCTCGAGCTTCACACCTGGAATGATTTTTGTTGCCATTAAATGCTGTTAAATACATGTATTAACACTTAACCTTTGCCTGAGAGCAGGAAGTTTGCAAAGCCAAAGAGATGAATGGAATAAAACCACAATACCAAAGAGAAGAGGTCAAAGAGAAAACAGAGGCTGTTTGCATTGATTGTGATAATTATAGTAATAACTGCCAAATAAAGTGAAAGTAGCTTAAATTACAAACAAGGCACAGTGAAAACATTGAGAATGAGTTACAACATGTTTCTACAAACACAAAAACACCTTAATTCCCTCGTCACTGGTCATAATGTCCCGGTATAAACATTCTGAAAGCTTAGACCTGCACGTCATGACTATTCTTTTAGACACAAAAGAAGGAAGTTATTAAAAAAAATATTCAATGCAAGTTTCTGGTGAAAGCAAGCTTAAACTCTGGTCCATTTAACAGCAGAGTAAGAAAAGTGGAGTGCCACACTGTTGCTTCCTTGCCCTAGCTGCTGGAGTCTTATTTCATCTGAGCGAAACAGGCTGTAAATGAGTAACCGATGGCACCGCTGAGTAGGAGTCTGCGCCATAATTGCACTATGGTCTGCTGCACTGAACTTTCACTTCCTGTCACCAAGTTTTTCAGTCCTACTTCACAACGTTTAAGTGTTGGGTCACGATTTTGCTGAATCCAGACACGTTACAAAGTCTTACCCAAAACCCACACCCTCCACCCCAAACTCTTCTCCTCTGATCCACTCAGCCATTTGGCTCACATGTTTCATTTACTGAATGCCTGAAAGTCGATCCTAATTTAGTTATCGAGGCATGTTCACTATCCTCATAGTATTTTTCCTTTAGATTAGTTTGTGTGATTTTTTTTTATGTCAAATCAAAACTAAATTTCTCTGTAACTTTATAGTCATGTAGCTTTAATTGTATGTCTATGTAATTACCTTAACCTTAGCAAGTACAGCATTTTTTAGAGCCAACAGCTTAACGTCATGTAGCCTATAAGCTCTTCTGGATGAGTGTCGCAAATTATCATCATTCCTCTTCCACTCTGAAGACACACACAGGCTGATACATATGCTTCTAATACCAAGACTTTGGTTAGAGGTGTTCTGGCACCTCCTAGTGGTCAGACTAGACTGAATTATATGTGGCTCATGAAAGCAGCACTAGGGAGACAAAAATAAGATTTAGTTGATCATACCAACTAAATTTACCATATCTGAGGCAGGCTGGGCAATAAAAAAAAATATTTATACCAGCTGACAGATTTATTTTACGACTGATATACAGGACAGACATGATGTGAAGAAGATTATAAAAGTAAAGTAATTTGGAATTTTGGGTTTGAAGGGAATGTGGACAAGTAGCAGTAGCATAAATTTGTAATTAACACATAATTTGGGGACAGCTATAGAAACTATAAACTCTGCATGCACGTTCCATAAATAATAAATATTTTAGATTATTGACAAATAATTGTGAGTAATTAAGACTACATACATGAATACAATATTTCCTTATGGTTAAACAGGGGACGCAAGCCGACTGGAAAAGCGATGTAGTAGTAAAGCAAATGCTTTATTTGAAAAAGCAGTGGCTGTTGGAAAGCTCTTAATTCTTAAGCTCAATTTCTAATAAAGACTCCTTATTACCAAAAAGGGACAGGAGCCTCTGGGACTGTGTGACAGAGTGATTCTGTAGTGTAATAATGAAAACTGTCGTTAAAAAAAAAAAAACATTTATTCTTGTTCACAAGGGATAATAGTCCTGGGACTCCAGGAAAGGGATTTTCCAGTCAACAACAAGGGCGATGACAAAGCACTACTTGTTCTAAAACATATGTTGTAAATGTTTCAAAGACCTGCCTGCACAATAGCAGTAGCAATTAAAATATCAAAGACTGAAGTGTTTTTCCTTTGTCGCTAATTAAAATTCTACCTAAATTACAAAACTTAAAAGAACTCCTAACCGGTGCCATCAGTTAGGATGGCACCATATCTTTTCTATCTGATTAATAGATTAACACAATTAAACATAATTAAATATGAGTGACTGTAAAGAGTCAATGCAAGATAGAGGTATATTGTGTATTTTTCACTCTTCTAGGGCTTCAGAACTGTGGTTGCTGACTCAGTCAAATCCTGAATAAACTGCAGAGATCACTGATGTCAACACCTTGTTTTTTTTTTTTTTTTTTACTATGACATGTTGAAACACTTGATGCTTTCAAGACCTGTCCTCCACCACCTGAGAACAGGGGGAATTGAATTTGCCAGCAGGAGAAGTCCTGGCATTACTCTTCCTCAGGCCACATGTTGTCAGGCCTGGATATTGATTGCGAGTATAAACTGGAGCCAGACCACTAGTTTGTTTCATCCAATTTAAAGACACTGCGCAGTGGTACAAATTTATTCAAACACTGACTATAAAACATCGTGTAAAGTTGTGCAGATTTCCCCTACAAGATTTTATTTCAATAAAGTTTTTTTTAAGAAGCACACTTATAGAAAAAGATCCAAGTCTGCTTTGTGTGCATTTGAATTAATGTCATCAGAAGTACCACAAAAAAAAAGACAGATCAGCTGATTCTGCAAGCCAAAAGCTTCAACTAGCTTTGAATTAAAGTTGGACCAACCTGATACGTTTGACCCTAGTGTCCCCAAAGCCCTTAGTGAACTCAGCCAGAGACAAAGCTGAAATAAAAGTTAGCAGTTATGATCACGTTTAGAAATTAAACTAGTACCAATTTACCTTTGAATTTTTTCTTCTGATTGGTATCTAGCGTATTTGGAGGGGATGCACTGGTTGCAGTTTTCCCGCCGATCACCAACCTTTAAAAAGCTTGACTCACTGATTTCAATTTTGACTGATACTATTTTTTTTTTGTCTAAAAAGTTGATAAATATGACAACAAAGTTGCTGAGTTTCCAACAGTGCTGTGATTATTTTAATTGCACATGTGCAGACATGACCTGGTGGCTGGGTCTGCCTCTTTCTCTCTGACAGAAAGAGGCAGACCCAGCCTCTGCTGGGTCTGCCTCTTTCTCTCTGACAGCAGAGCAAAAGGGGACACTAGTTAATTTTCAGACATTGGTTGAGATAGACAAGATCAGTTGATAAAATAGGTTTCACATGATTGATCCAAACACTAATATTATAAAATTAATGTCAATTCATCTGTGAACTCCCAATAGTTACAGAATTTTCTAGAACAAGTGGCACTGCATGCAGTTAAAATTCCTACCCTAACTCCAACCCTTCAATTGCCAGGTGATGGGATTTCTTTCTAACTTCTGCACTGTAGAGCTGACTGATGGTAAAGGTATAGCTTATATTGCAGATGCATGTGGCCAACTGGTGGGATTGGCCACATGCAATCCCACCAGTTTTGAAACACTTGATGCTTCAAAAGTGTTTGAAGCATCAAAACACTTTTGTTTTGATGCTTCAATTTTTTGAAGCATCAAAAAATTGATGACTCAAATAGTCATCTATTTGAGTCTATTTGACTCAAATAGTCAAATAGACTATTTGAGTCTATTTGATTGCCCGTCAAATAGACTCAAATAGGAGTCTATTTGACGGGCAATCATTTCAGCCACATAACAAGAGCCAAACCATTCCTGCAAGAAACAAGATCTTTATATGTGACCTTTCCAGTCTGCCCTGGTCCTCTTCACAAACCCTTTGCATGCGTTTTATTGCTGCCAAATTTACAACTCAAAAGGGTTTCTTGCAGCTATACAATTAAAAGGATGGAGAAAATGGAGGCTACTAGGCTTTCCCTGGCCGATGTCAATTTTTGGTTTTCTATTATGTTCTCTGACGTAAAGTTTTTCTTCCCTAAGGAAGAGAACATTAAAATCTTTAAAATATCTCAAACAGAGAGGTTCCCTCTATCCATTTGCCCAGTAGCTGGAAGCAACAGTGCAAGTTTGTAAACTAAAATTATTGACTGAATAGATCTGACATGCTTCATGATCAACTTTCAATTCTCATTGTGTCTTAGCAAGTAGCGGGTGTGCCTAGAAAAAGGCGGAACAAGCCTTCTTGGTTAACCTCATAAGAAACAACAAAAAGACAATGATCAAAAGTGTAGCTTCCACGTGACAGTAGCGGGACAGCAAGTCAAGTTCAGAGATAAACTGTAACTTCTAAGATGGCTACCAGCGAGTGTATGCCGCTGTACATCACGAGGCATTTTTCTACACATCCTTTTCATGTCCTAAAAGAAAATTTGATTGTTTTTTCCATGCTCTGTTGATGGAAAAACTTGACCGGCCGGTTTTTGAACCCCGCAGTTTTACCCCTCACTCTGCCTCAGAAGGTCAGGTGACTTGATTAGACATGTTAAAGTGAAGCGTCACTATGTATTTTCGGCCTTAATAAATCAGTTATGTCACTGAAACATACTTTATTCAAGTTTATATGTTTTTGTAGAGGGAAATACACTTACTGCCAACGTTATCTCAGTCCAAGTGTTTCTTCCTCACTCTGCATGCCACTTTTCCAGCCGCTCCTCAGGTGCGTGGTTAACCTAATTTCTAAGCCCCGTTAATAACAGCGTTCGCAGAGGCAATGACGCCGCTGAGAGAAGCAGAGTCCTGGGGAAGGTTTCTTCGTGACCGTGGTATTTGCCTGCTGCTAGTCCTCATGCCTAGACGTACACGAGCTTCTTGTCGGTGTATTAGATAATATGAGCAGGTAGCCTGCCCAAGCAATGTATTTCTCAGAAGAAGTCTGATCCAATATGGAGCCGCGCTCAGTGCTGTTTGTGGGTTTAACAAGCCTTTCCTATTGGTCGACTAGATAAGAGCAAGTTCCAGTAGTCGCCGCCTACTAGTTATCAAATGCTGCATTTACTGACCATGGGGGGAAAAGAAGGGACAATTTCTGAACAATCATTGCAAAGCAACAAATCTCTGTGCTAAAATTAATACAACTTAAATTAAGATTACAAACATAAAATGGATAAGTGAGAGGATCCAAAATCTGTTTTAGGAAATTCGGGAAGTAGCCTATACCAGACCATGGAACCATGAGCAAAAAAGTGTTTTGAACACAACGTAACGAACAGGGCGCTTTATTCTTCGAGGAACATAATTGTAAGGAGTTTAATAATTTATCTGGCAAGTCTGCGGAAAAAAGCTAACCTCATAGTAAGTTCAAAAAGTAGATGAATGATAAACCGACTGAGAAACAGATTCAATAACAATTGAGGTCTTTTCTATATGTATAATTCGCTTTCCCCTCTAGGACATGAACGCAGCATCATATTCCTCCTCTTGTAAGACTTTTGTGCAAAATCTCCTAACTCAGAAATAACAGACTGTTTTAAGTTGTATTTTCTTTCTGTCTTTTTTTTTCTCCCCTTATTTTTTGTTTGCTGCAGCATAACTTCCAGTTCTTTCTGGTTTTGGTTGATGATGCACTGGGCGGAGGAAGTGTCTTCTCAGTTGCAAGCCAAACAGGTTTCAACCGGTACCGGGCTGCTGCCTGCTGCCAGTCTGCTTTCTCTCACTCTGCCCCTGTAGACTGCAGTGGGAGAACTGAGAAGGGGAAGAAAAGAATGACGAAAGAAAAGTAGAAGCTAGACTCAGCATGTGAGATCACACGCTGAGGTGGTTGATGAGCCTTTGGGGTGAATAACTATCTAGACAAAGGAGATGCAGTATTCTGCATACAATATTTACATACAATTTGTATGAAAAAAAAAGACTTCTAATGTCTGACATTCAATCAAGTAAACTTCTCCTGTTTTAGCTCCATAAGGATTACCAATGTTGTTTCTATTTGCTCAGAATGAGAGATAATTTAATAGTACAATTTTAAAGCAACATCAGAAATGATCAGATTTCCTTAGTCTTTGGAGAACTGCACGTTAAACTGAAACCTTTTGCTTATCCTCCACAAGTTTCTAACAAGCTTCCTGGAATTTTGTCCCTTTCTTCTTGACAGAACTGTTGTTACTGAGTCAATGTTGTGGGCCGCTTTGCTCACACACCCTTTTAGCCCTACCCACAGTTTCTGTGGCGTTGAGATAAGGACTTTGCGATGGCCGCCACAAAATACATTTAATTGTGCGTTAGCAATTTTGTAACAAATTTTGCGGTATGCTTCAGATCATTGTTGATTCGAAAGATCGGTTTAAGTTCGTGGTTGACCTCTCAAGATGTTGACAGAGTATTTTGACATAATAGTATTTCCTCTTGATACCATCTATTGTGTGAAATACCTGCCTGCAGCAAAACTGTTCTACAAAAAAACACCATTCCCCGGTTCTTCACTGTTGAGGTGTTGCTCTCAGGCTTGCAGTCTTTTCCCATTTTCCTCCAAAGGTAATGATGGTTATTATGGCCAAACACTTCCACATGTCTCCACAAATTAAGCGATTTGTCCCTGAGTGCATTTAAGTAAGGTAACATGGACTTTTTTTTGTTTTGTGTATTTTACGTTGGTACACACATTTCACACCACACATATTGATGGGACCTCTCTCCTTCCTGCATGCATCAAAGAAACTTCTGCAGTTGGGCCCAGTGTTTCCTCAGGATTAAGTGCCACTTTCTTCTCAGAAGTGAATTACTTGTTAATCAAACAAAAACATGTAAATTCAAGAAATGTTATGTTGAAGCTTTAAATTTTTCCTCACATTGGCTCTCTAATCTGTCAGCAACATATTGCACCACATCTTTTACATAATCTTAATTTGGTTAATGACTTGCACCTGAAGCATACCAGCAATGCTGCAGACTGATTGCTTAAAGAATAAATACAGCACAAAAACTGAGAAATGTGCTTCCTTGCCAAATATTTTAGCCTTAGCGTTATTTTGGTTCTGAGATGGAGGGTCCACCTTGTCTCTTACCTAATGACCTCTGGAGATGCCAGTACCACCACCACAACTGTTTTCACAGATTCATTTATTTACAACAACTTCACATCAAATCATCTGTTTTCAATTGTTTTATTGTTTACAGATTTTTCCTGTCACAATTTTACTGTTTATCACTGTCAAATATACAGATATATATATATTTTACAGTTATATAGTTAATAAATGATGTATAGTATGTAATTTAAATATAAATTTGGTAATGACTTTAGAGCACAGGTGTCAAACTAAAGGTTCTGGAGGGCCACTACCCTGCAACTTTTAGATGTGACTCTGCTGCACCACCCCTATAATTAGGTCATTAGCAAGGCGCTGGAGAACTTATCTACACAAGAAGGAGGTAATTAAGCCATTTAATTCCAGTGTTTTGTCCCTGTGGCATATCTAAAAACTGAAGGACAGTGGCCCTTGAGGACTGGAGTTTGACACCCCTGCTTTAGAGTGACATCAGTGGTATTAACACAAAAGTACTTCCTGAAAAACGAAAGTGTACATAATACAAATTGCTAAATTTCAAAGTACAGTGGTTTTCTTACCACTTGTTTTCAAGTTAAATGCATTCTTGTTTATGTATAAATACAGTATTATCATATAAAACATAATTTTATTGACTCAGACAATGTCTTGTTCTTGATCTATTAATATTACTCTATATATTTCTGTGTAAGTGGATGTTTTTCTTTGTTTTGTTTTTACTTATTAAAAGGTACAATATGCATGTTCTCTTTTATATGACTCAAAACGAATTAAGCAACAAATAAATAATTGCATTAGTTCCTAAGCATGTTATCAAGTGCAGCAGAAGTCTGATAGCCACCCATTCATTCCAGTCAGGTGTGTGTCGTCAGGGAAACATCCACAACATGCAGGACAGTGAGGGACCAGGCCTGGCGGCCACGGCTTTATGGGGACTGTGACGAGACACGTGATTGGTGGAGTGAACCAGATGAAGAAGTAAAGAATGTAATCATTTGGTTTTTTCTTCAAACAGTGAGGTGGAGGTTAAACCATTCTGGGTTTCCGTTTTAGGACACAGACTTTTCAAAAGCCCCAGAACTGCTGGCAGCCAGATGAGTGTGTTGGCAATCAGACCACCAAGGTAGAAGCATAAGAAAGAAGAAACTTGGGGTGAGGGGAACAGGAAGCAACACACAGACATTCTCACACGATATAGACACTCGCAGTTCTTTAGCTGCACATCAGAAAGCACAAACCAACAACAGCCCTAAACAAACATACTTGTTGCTATGGGAGCTGCTACAATTTTCTGTTTGCACAGAAAAACCCACAGATCCCACTCTCACACACTCTTGTACTTTTGCTTTTTGAGCATTTCTAAAAAGTTCTGACAGAATAAAGAATTCATGTGGGAGAGACCTGCAAGAACAGCTTCCTAAAACCAGGGCAATGGTATGCTTAGCTGGCAGGTCTCTTTTGTCTTGTTGTGACTTGAAGGCATTCTCACTGCTGACGTTTGCACAGACATGTCTGTCCAGCACGTTTTGCTTTGGCAACGTTCCTGGAAAGTCTGGTTTATCAGAACCTCTTTATGCTTTTTAAGAACATCCGTTCACATTTGTGAACTTTAACTTGAATGCCAAATATAAAGGCCTTGCAAAAGTGTTTACGTCCCTTCAACCTTTTTATTATATTTATTTTTGTTATGTCAGAAGAACAGTCTTAGAAATTATTTTGGGGGGAATTTTATGTGGACCAAATTACCCATCATTGTGAAGTAGAAGGAAAATATTACATAATTTTGCTAAATTTTCACAAACACTATTTTGAAAAGTGTACTGTATATTTGTAACCCTGACCTCTTTGCTCTGATGTACCTGAATAAAATGCAGAAGTTGGGGACACTTTTCTTCTGCAGCGACAGTGACGCTGGTCAAAGTTAAAAGAAAAAAATTGAGAGATTGTCCAGCAGGCAATACCAGTAAAGATGGGTACAGTAAAATGAGTCAGATTACAGCGTTTTCACAGATTAGTGGCCCAGTCAAAGTTCAGATTTAAATTTAAAGTCTCTTACAAGAATTTGAATCTATTGCACTCCATTTAATCTGATTTAGGTTGACCGATTTTTAAAGAAGAATTGGCAGGATTTCAGTCAGACGTGCCAAATTGGTAAAGGAATATCCCAAAACACTTTCAGCTGTGACTGCAGCAAACATTGTTCTGCAAAGTATTAACTCAGATTTGTCTGGTAAAAAAAAAATTAAACTGTATTTTATTTTTCTTCCACTTCCCTATTTTGTGTTGGCCAGTCACATAAAATACTAACAAAATGTGGAAAAGTTTGCGGCTGTCATATGACAAATGTAAAAAAAAGAGAAGAAAAAAAAAATCAAAGGTAGTGAACAATTTTGCTTAGCATTGTATAACTTGAACTTTTTCCAAACCACAGAATTTGCCTCCGGGCAGGAATTTAGTAAGGGTGCATGTACACAAATCTGTTATTGTTTGGCGCCACCTGCTGTCGTCTATATGCACAAAAACAAGTATTGCGTAATGTTGATAAATCAGTTAAAATTTCTTTGTTATTTTCAAGTTAGAAAGGAAAAGAAGGATGGAAGCAATTCAATAAATGGTTGACTTGTGTTAGGATTAGTGATTTTCCAACCAGGTCAGAGGAATGAAGGAACCGTAAAGTCACAGACTGGCACTGAGTCATGGGCACAAACAGACACAGATGGCTATTCTATTTTTACTTTTACTTGAAGGAAAAAAGAAAATAGTGTTTACATTTTTGAAGAATTTCTTATTTGGATATCTAATTCTTCTCTAAAGCATTGCATGTTTTCGATTTGTCTGCCTGTATGGCAATTTAAGTTGCAAGCCATGATTAATGAGGTCTGGCTTTGTTCTGTTAAAAGAATCAGCGAGAAAGACCACCAGCATCTGACAGAGGTTTTCAGACATCTGGGGTCTTTTTGCAGTGTAGATGTCAAAAAATCACAAATCAAACTGTAAAAAAAGTACACTAAAATATTTAAAGAACAAAGCCTGTGAATTTTTATATAATAGAATAGTATTTGGTTCATTTAATTTTGTTTTTATGTCACCAATTTAGAGCAAGTCATCTCAAGACACTAAAAAACAAACAAATCAAATCACATCTAGTCATACCCAGTCCAATAAAATAAAAAAAAAATATTCCATTCAATTCCATTCAGTCCATTCCATTCAATCTGTATCCAATAGATACTGATTCAAGCACAAGCAATCTAATTCCATGCAACTATCAACACGGTGTTCCAATTCTGTAGCAGCACCAAAAGACAATTAACTGCATAATGTAAGGGTAAAAGTGAAATGTGCTGAAAAAAGCACAGTTTGAATTCATTTAGGAAATAAAAAAAAATGGTAATAAGAATGCATAATGGATAGCTTGTCTCCATGGGCAGTGTCTAAAAAATACTTTATGTTAATTCTGAATAAATACATAAACAAATGTTCAAATTAGTTGTCAAATTCCTACTCAAGGATTTTTTAAATTAATATGTTTCTGCACTTTTTCTAGAACAAAAACCAAGCAGACGAACAAATTTTGTACCTATAGGTTTGATATATATTGTCAAACCTATAACTTTTTGTATTATTGTTTACAAAATCTATAATGGAATGTACCAAGGTAAAATATGTAAATTACTGAAGGAGTAGCCCGTTCAATTCAGAATGAATTCTGAGAAGTGAAAAGTGAGAAGGTTTAAATTAATAGTAAAATGCTAAATAAATTTTCTTGATGACGTTAGTGTAGGCGAATCTAAAATTACAGGGATTATATTTGCTCTTGTAGGCAAGTTAGCGGCGTGTCATGAAAAACAAAATGTAATTTGTTCTCTTTGACACGCCGTAGTTTGACTGCCACGTGACGGGAACAGCTTATAAATATAGGTGCGCCGTCCATTCGCCTCTTTGACTAAAGGAAAGAGCGAAGAGTAACATGGCGTCAACGAGTCGGTGCGTAACCACTTTTTCCAACTATGTAGCGGTTTTGTTTTTTTTCATAAACGCTTTCAAGATGTCTTGTGGTGAACATATACATTGTTAGCTTTGGAATAGGAATAAAGTATTGTGCTCGTTCTACGAATAAGCCGCTCCTTTCACCACCGTTAGATTTGTTGGGTCTATTGTGCTTAGTGACAGCTAGTTAGCTCGCGGGGTCGTCAGTAGATGCTGCCAGAAGTCGTTGTTGTCTCGCCGCTGCGCTCACATTAGGCTGCTTTTAAATCTACTTTCTCCTGTTTTAAGGTGTTATATTAAATTATATTAAAATGAAATAAAAGGTTTAAGCTGTCTATGGATTCCGATTACACTATACAATCCAGACATCTGTAAACAAGCAGGCTATTGTCAACAACTCAACGCTTCTTATTGTTCGTACAGTCTAGGACCAGCTAATGTTATCTGCTGGAAATTAGTTAAATTCTGAAAAAAAAATCACCTCGCGGTTCTCATTTCCTTGAATTGGACGCAAAAACATCAAATTAAGGACAGTTAAACTGCTTCTCAGCGTATCGACATGCTTATGATCGAGCTTGACCTTTGCTGTAATGACATCTTATTATCTACCTATGGATTCACTTCTAAGCGTCCACTGTGTTTAAGTCTGTCTGCTTCTACCGCTTTGCTCCCTGTACAAGCCGGGCCCCTAAGCTGATCTCATCAAGGTATGCTCTGTCCTCTGTGTAAACGGGAAGTGAGAGTGAATGTAAAACAGAGAACGGAAAGTTTCTATTTGTAAATTATACTGACAGTAAAAAGAGATTTCATGCTGTCTCAGTTTCGCAGGTTTTCATTTGGTGTCAATAATTTGGTCCTTTTATGGTCATAACATTCTGCACAGAAACAGCCTTATAATTCAGTTCTGTAAGGATGCATGCTGCCAGGTTATGCTAATCAATGCATTGATTAACTGATCATCTTTAAAGATTAGTTCCTCTGTGAAAGCTGACATTTTGAGTTTCCTATAAAAAGAAATGTTGACTTAATTCCCGGTAGACTTAGTGTTGTATATTTCTTGCTGAACGATTATTGTCAGGACTTAGAAGATGGACTGAACACAAACCAAGTCTTGTAGAACAAAATTCTTCATGCAGAGGAGACCATAATGGAACCGCTTTGAAAGAAAACCTGCTATAAAACCAGCTCACAGCTACGGTGATGGTCGGGACTCTCTGCAACAATCATTGCAACTTGTAGTCGACCGTATCACAGTATGTGGGAGTCAGGTGTGATTGGTAACTCAGTTACCTGAGATTTTAAGACCAGGTTAAGGGCTGGAGGATCTCTTTGATTCTTCATGTCAGTTCCTACTACAGGAAGCAGACCTGCTTTCATCTGGCTTTGTCAACAGTCTCACTGTTTGCTTTCGCAGTGGAGAATCTCTGGCCTTACCCAAAGTTCAGTGTCCCAACCATCCTGAGGCGTTACTGGTGGAGGACTACAGAGCAGGCGACATGATTTGTCCTGAATGTGGCCTTGTTGTTGGTGAGTATTTACATGACGAATGCTGAGAATACACCTTCACTAAATCTCTTCCGTCAGTTTAAACCTCACTTTATGTGTTTCGTCTGTCATTATGACTCACCTTTTTGAAATGCTATGGGATTACAAATCATAATCCATCAAAAGGCTTAAAATAACTTGCATGTAGCTATTATTTTTGATTAAATGTGAAGACTGCAGAGAAACTATGACTAAGTTCACTGTGGGATGCTGCAGTAGCTGACGATGTGGATCAGCGCACGTACCTTAAAGCAACACCATTAAAGCATTTTGGTGACTGGAGCTGATCTGAAGGACAGCCACACTGCGGTGTGTTTTAAATCTTTTGTATGACAGTGTGTTGACAAGTTCTGATTATCCTACTGTCAATTAGCGACATTTAAAAATTTCTGAGCTGCATCGCTTCAAGCAAATAAGACAGATCCTAATTGTTTTGGGACATTAATAATTGAACTCGCATATATTTTTAAATGTGTACAATCAATATGTTAGAATAGTTGCAACTGTCCACATTGATATATCTATAAGCTGTTATCAGTTTGTCAATCAAGTGTATTTGTATAATACATTTTAGCAACATGGCAAAGTATGTTACATGGTGAAAACATAAAGAAATCATAAATACATCACATGGTCAGCAGTTGTGAAAGCCAATAAACATCATATTTTGATGAATGCCATCACCAAAATCATACACATGCACTATGTTGGTCAATGTTTCATTTCTTATGGTTCGTTTTTAGTTATTTTTGTCTCTTTTTCAGTTTTCTGGAAGTTTGTTCTAGATGTGTGGTGCGTAGATGCTGAATGCTGCTTTTCTATGTTTGGTTCTGGTTCTGGATGGAGAGCAGAACCAGACCCTGAAGACTGGAAGGTTGCTATGACAACAGCAGATCTTGACTGTATTGTGGTGTTAAGCCGGTTCAGTGATTTATAAACTAATAATAGTGTTTTAAAGTGCTAAGGTTTTCATAAGCACATGCAGAATATCCTATTGGCATGTGAAGCATAAAGACCTAAAACTTGGGATTTGTGAGTTTCAATGCAAACACTGAAATTGGGATTATGATATATTTGCAATGTATATTATTTGAATTCGTATGAAGATGAGGCTTAACATATACGAGTTCATGAGTTCATGTTTGTAACATGAGTTTTAGACAGTTCAGATTGTTTCATATGTACAATACATATTTGTATCTAGTGAGACCTGTGCACATTTTGACATATTTCTAATAAACACAACTATAATTTCTTTCTCTTTATCACAACCACTGATATCCAAAAGCAGCAGACATGATGAGGCGCAGCGTCCTTGGAGCTGACACATTCTTCATACGTTTGTGCATCGCCTTCATTTTCTCCAGTAATATTGGATTGTTTTGCTTTTTAATAAATGTCACATTTTGAAACAGATGTTCGAATTAGTTTAATATACAAAAAAAAAAAAAGAAGAATGTCATTGTTGGCATTTTCTGCAGCTGATTGCTTTATTCAGAGTATAAACGTTTTGTGTTTAAGGTGAGGTCTGAAGTGTAGCACATCCAGCCCAAACATCTCAGAGCCGCTGGGAACGCTGGGAACGCTGGGAACGCTGGGTTCTCCGGTAATGAGCCCCTCAGCGCTGGGCGGGTCAGGTGGGAGAAGATGAAAGCTCAGCTTCTAGCTTGCATTTCTGCCACAGGCCTCTGAGGAGATGATGACTGCCACTCCCAGTCTGCGACTCACAGCTGAACTGTATTTGGGTCTTTTAGTTTCTATGAGTCACCTGAAGAGAAAACGATGACCTGTTTGGACTGGTCTGTCTGATGTGGCTCCGATGTCTCTAGATGGTTTAATAACTCGCTGCTGCTGTGTTGTGACTCTGAAATAGACTTCAGCTTCACCTCGATCCGACTAGAATGAAACCTGAACATCGTCAGAGATCTGGGTTGACACCAGGCTGTGTGCATGAGGCAACAGCATCCAGAATATTACACCATCCTCTAATTATCCCACAGGGATGGAATATGACAAACAGTGGGATCATCATCATAGTCGTCTTCGTCTTCTCTCTGGAATTTGGCTTCGGTCTGTTGACAGACTCAGTTTCCTGTCAAATTTAACAGGATAGAAAGTCCTGAGAGCAGCGGTCAGCATCTGGACACAAACAGCATCACATGTTTCAGATCTGTATGAGGAGAATTGAGTGGTTACATAGAGACGTCTTCATTTCTAGATGCATTGGAATGAAACCTTGTTGGGTTTTCATCCACTAAATAAGCTCTTGCTGTGGCCAATAGAACTGAAAGGATTTTTTTAGGTTTTGAAGGTTAAGAGCTCCTTTAGCTTTTTTTTTATTGATGATCTGTTTACAGATACTAAACAGGAAGTAAGACTGGATGAAAGAGCAACTTGTTTACACAAACTGTTTGTTTTTTTTCCAGAATGCTGTATTTTGTTGTTGGGTTGATGCAGGTTGTCTGTCTCCAGGTGACCGTGTGATCGACGTGGGCTCCGAGTGGAGGACGTTTTCTAATGAGAAGGCTCTCAAAGATCCATCCAGAGTGGGAGACGCCCAGAACCCCCTGCTCAACGGAGGAGACCTGACCACCATGATCAGCAGGGTGAGCCGCAGTCCAAATCGAAGCGTCTCCATCAGTGTTGCCTACGGATGAACCAAAAAATCGGCCCAGTTTCCTTCACTTTGGGTGATTGGAGATCAGCCTATACTTAAATGGAAAACCGATTTTATCTGAGTCTGAAAAAGTCTGCAAATCGTCTGAAAATCCAGGGATGGTTGACGATAGTCAACATGCTGTTGCCAACTTTGTTGCTTTATTTACTGACGTTTTAGACAAAAACCAACAAAAAATAATCGGTATTGGCCAAAATCCTAGCCAGCAGCTGAGGCGTTTGGATCGGTGCGCTCCTCTCTCTGCCTGACGGTTCCTCCTGGTTGAGGCTCAAGCGGCCGTCAGCCGTCGGCTCCTCGCTGCGGTCCGATGTGTGAGTCGCGCGTTTCTGTTGACATGTTGAAAGCGTTTCCTCCACAGGGAACGGGCGCGGCCAGCTTCGATGAGTTCGGCAACTCAAAGTACCAGAACCGGCGGACCATGAGCAGCTCTGACCGGGCCATGCTAAACGCCTTCAAAGAGATCAGCACCATGGCAGATCGCATCAACCTGCCGAGAAACATCGTAGTAAGTTCAGAGAGAGGACATGGATTCCTCAACCCGGTTGGTTGGTTTGGAACCGGTCTTCTTCTCGCCCTGAACGTCACATCGATCCATTTTAACGTTTCCATGTTGAACATTTTTACTTTAACTGGTCCGTTTGGCTTCTCAGGACAGAACGAACAACCTGTTCAAGCAGGTTTATGAGCAGAAGAGTCTGAAGGGGCGAGCCAACGACGCCATCGCCTCAGCCTGCCTTTACATCGCCTGCAGACAAGAGGGCGTACCAAGGACATTTAAAGGTCAGACTTGTTTTCTCTATCTGGTCTAAATAAAGCTGATTTTCTCTTAGCTTTATAGTGAAATATGGCTGGCTGATATGCATGAAGAACATGCAACTACACAAGCACCTCATATCTGAAATGCAGCCAGCCTGGTGGCATCACCTATCCTCTTTAATCCAGTTTTCCCTTCAGCCTGTTTTTTTATATTTAAGCAGTTATGAGGCACGGCAGGAAAACCTGAAGCTACTGCTGTACAAGTTACTCAACAGGTTGTTGCTAGGCAACCAAAGAGTGAATGAGTTGATCCCACCAGCCTCGCTTATTTAGCTGTGAGAGGTTGAGGTAAGGCCTTTCCTCTGCCTACTTCCCCCAGAATGCTGTTCAGTGCTGGATCAGAGTTCAGTGAATTTTCTATATATTGAATATTCTATCAGATGTATTATCTATAATATCTATTGTGATATATATGATCATTGAATTACTGTCCAGCCTTACTGTGAAAGATGCTGTTATGGGAACAAATAATCCCATTTTTAACCAAGAATGTATCCTATGTAGGTCATTTTCTTTACAGTTGAGAAACAGACTAAATCAGGACTAAATCATCATGTGGTCTCTTCCAGAGATCTGCGCCGTCTCCAGGATCTCAAAGAAGGAGATCGGCAGGTGCTTCAAGCTGATCCTGAAAGCTCTGGAGACCAGCGTGGACCTCATCACCACCGGAGACTTCATGTCCCGCTTCTGCTCCAACCTGGGCCTGCCAAAGCAGGTGCAAATGGCTGCCACCTTCATCGCCAGGAAAGCCGTGGAGCTGGACCTGGTGCCCGGCAGGAGCCCCATCTCGGTGGCCGCTGCAGCCATCTACATGGCCTCCCAGGCTTCCGCTGAGAAGAAGACCCAGAAAGGTGAGAGGTTCTGTGGAAACACTGCTAGCTCTCACCAGCTGTGTTTCCATCGCAAAACTTTGTCAAAAACAATTTCGCAATTGCGGTGTTTCCATTAAGTAAGAAATTAAATGAACGTCACACATGAATAAGTTTGTTCAAGACATTAAAAATCATGACGGGGACAAATGTTATGAGATATATTCATAATTCAGAGGAAACATTGGCATCTTATTCAGGCATTAGAGCAGCTACATACGCAGCATTTTGGGGAAATTAGTCTATAGTTTTACAGAAGAGTTATAGATTCAACATGTACAAATGACACACAACCTCTCATGAGGTGGCGCTGTGGAGCCCTGGTGGAGTCGGCTGAACTTTGTCTAAAAAAAAAAAAAAAAACCCACAAGAACAAAACTGTATGTGTTATGTAGCAGATAATCCTTCCTTAAGGCTGTAGCATACAACTTCTATAGAAAGTTTTTTATTCTTTTACATATTTGTTCAAATTGTCACTATGTTGCGACACTGACATTATAACATGAAATGGATATTTAGCTCCTACTGCCACCTCAGACATACACTGCTCTCATAAACGGCCAATCAGAGCCAGGGGGCGAGGCTTAGCGCTGCTCACCCCCTTACTCTGCTGCGCTACAGCTAGCTCCTTGCAACAAATTTTGCCAGGAATGCTAAGGCTAGTTAACATGTCCACCGATGATGGTGGATAGACAGTTTTCCTGGAGCGGTAAGTTGCTTCTCCGCCACTAGCACATTTAACAGCGACTACATGAGCTTGATTGACAGCACTAAGATCCTCCTCCTGACTTTGGTTGGTTTTGACCGGGAGCAGTGCATTTCTGAAGATAACTCGAGGAGGTGGAGGAGCTTGATTATTTTCACAGATTATCTGTCTCATATTATCCTTTAATAACATGGTGATACTTTAAATATGTAAACATTTTCTACATGCTTCAAGTTTTTTGCTTGTTTTTTCCCCCCAGAAATCGGCGATATCGCTGGCGTTGCCGACGTCACCATCAGACAGTCCTACCGACTCATCTATCCACGCGCAGCAGAACTTTTCCCTCCAGACTTTAAGTTTGACACGCCTGTTGATAAACTGCCTCAACTGTGAACTAGACTCCGCCTACTCATTGCTGAAGTTTCTCTGCTGTACATTTTTCTGTTGGTTTAGAGTTTGAATATTCTTTGGTCGTGCTCCAAACAAGCAGCCTTCATGGAGGCACTGTGACAGGAATACAGCAGACTCACATTCCAGAGCTTGAATAAACAGCTTGCAGACTGTACTTGCAGTATTTCATTTGACTGTATATACTGTACCATGTATATATGTCCAAGCGGGAAAACGTTAACTTGACGCTTTGCAATTTTAGGCTCTTTTCATATTGTATACACAAAGCATTTGTTTTGTAGAAAAATTTGCCAGGTTCTATTTTGTTTGAATTGTTCCAAGTAATTTAAAAAAAATAAAACATTTTCAATTAATCAGCTCATGGCTTGAATTAAAACCTTCACATGTTGCTGCACACTGCTAGTCAGCTGGCTGTAGGAAGGTATGAGACTTCACAAAGATGAAATCAGCTGCGTGAAAACATTTTGCAACTCTATTACTAAACTAATATGAGCTTGCTTGTTAAAAACATTTACAATCAGCTGGCTGATTGTAAATAATTTATATATAGTTTTTTTTTTATCTTAAATTTGACTTGCATTAGATGGAGCCTACTGTATTTCAGTAGCTCCATTAAGCCAGGATGTTTCAGCAGTGAAATAAAAATAAGCCAATATTACAAATGTTTAATCTGTGCATTCATGATAGGTAACAGTGACTGCAAAGATGCCTTTTTTAACATTATACACCAGGATGAATGAGAACAGTTGTGATTTGGGTAATTTGTACCATCCATTCAGTTTATATCTGTTCAGGAAACAACATGCACAAGCACATTTAAAAAAAACAAAAACAAACACTTTGTACAATCTATTTCCATAATTAAGAAATGTAGATAAACTATTGATAAAATTAGTGCTTTCAGCTTACCTGTGTACATACAGTATGCATATAATATACCTCCTGCCCCTCTGTAGTGATTCATAAGCAGGTCTGAAATATTGAATCAGTCATATTTAACATGCACACTGACAGGAAGTCAGCTGAAAACATCCAATCAGATTTAAGGAGGAAGCACGTGCTTTAATGGCGTTTTAACATTAAAAACTAGGTGTAGTGTTTTACCTGAAAAATGAAAATAAACTCATCAGTTTTGGTGTGCTGATTTTACTGAGGTATCTTTAGTCAAAGTTCTGTCCATCACAACTGGCTGGGGACAATAGAACATTTTAGCAGCTAAGGATTGAGTTCAGCTCGATTTCCAACTCCATAGCTGCGCTGACGCCACCAACAGGACGGCACATCAGGGTTATTGTAGAAAAAAAAGGAAGTTTCTGTCAAAAAAAAAATCAGAATTTCTTTTTTTTTAGTTTAATCTCAGAAATTTTCTAGAAAAATAATTTGAAATTTCTGATATTAAAAAGTCAAACATCTGCTCAAATTTTGAGATTAATTTATACATTTTTTTTACTTTTGAAACAAAAAAATTTCAAAGTTTCTTCTAGAAAAATTCTGAAATTCATCTCAAATTTTAGGGTTTTTTTTCCTAGAAAATTTTTGACTTCTCAAACTCAGAAACGAGAAGCTTTGACAAGAAAAATTCTGAGATTAATCTAAAAAATTCTGACTTTTTTTTTTTTCCTATCTACAATGGCCCCAATATGCTGTTGTACCCTTGTGGGCATTTCTATAAGGCATTGCAATATCATGCTTCTATCTAGTCTATTTTAAAGCATTTTAAAAGAAAACATCTTGGATTTTTTCTCTAGAAGTGACTGGTTGAACTGCTCGCCAGAGGGGAAACTTTTTTTTTTTTTTTCAAGTCAGGAAACTGCTGTAGTAGTCAAGATGTTAGCTGTAGCTGACCGTTCAGTGACCAAGCCTTCACTGAACACCAGGTCCAGAAATGATCCAAGCTGAGGGATACACATCAATCAATACACATCAAATATGTGACTGAATATAATCTGTTCATATTTTTTTTGTTTGTTTTTTTAAAAAAAAAAAAATCTGAAGACAGCAACACTGAATAATGTGATTGTAATGGTGCCGTCTTCTCAGTCCGTATGGAAAACATTCTCAGTGGTCAGTCAACGGACACGGCGGCGATCTGTGCAGGATCTCCCTCCACCTTCCATCCAACACAATTCCATTCAATTAAAAGAAAACAACAACAATCTCATGTGGATTAAAAAATAAACAAACAAAACATCTGAGGTCCTTGTAGAGGTCATCTAGATTTTCTTCTCAATGGCACAGTTTGTTCTCTCAACATTTTGGGCAGGGAGGAAGAAAGGAAAGATTGTTTATAAAAAGTGAGCTCCAGTCATCGCTGAGCTGTTTAGTTCACAGTGTGTGTGTGTGTGTGTGTGTCTTTGAAGGTGGAGCTAACACCAGTCAGCGATGTAATCAAAGTCAGAAAACAGGTTCTGCTCCTCGGAGCTCAGGACTCGAGGTTCTCTGGGGGGGGTTAAAATCGGAGCCTCTGAGGTAAATTCATCATCGAAGTTGCTGACGTCGTTGGCACCCTGGATGGTCGGCACGAACGGCGGCTTCACCTTCTTGGCCAGCAAACCATCCCAGTCCAAGTTCTACCGACACACACACACACACACTTAGCATTCTGGTTGCGCACCATTTTAATAAAGAACGCCTGGGTTTTTCTTCCCCTCTTACCCTGAAGAATAGATGTTTCTTAACTTCCTCTGCATCTCTTTCTCCTGCTCCCAGACGGCGCTCCGGGCTCCTCCTCAAAAGCTGTGAAGAAAGAAAAGATGACTCAGTGGAACACCTCAAAAAATATATCAACTTAATGTATATGATGGATCTTATTTGGATTTTTAAATTATTTAAAGGATTTTTATTAGAGCTAGTTATAAAACATTGTATCGGGGGAAACGATTTGGTACTCAATTATCTCAGTAGCCACTAGAGGGCGTCTGGACTTATGATGTTTCAGTGCCTTTCAAAAACATTGATACTTCCTGAACCTTTTGACATTTTATCAGGTTCCAACCTCGGTGCGTTATACTGGGACACAGATTAATGTGACTCATTAGTGTGGACTCATCCTGACACACACCCTCCTCATGATGGAGATGGCCTCGGTGGAGAGGAAGCGTGGATAGCGGACTTCATCGTTAACGATGCTGTCGAACACCTCCTCCTCGTCATCGCCGGGAAACGGTGACTGGACACAAACACAGACGGTTACAGGAAGCCCTGCCTTGCTCGCAGTAATCTACCCAGAGATGGCGGCTCACCTCTCCCACCAGCATCTCAAAGATGAGCACGCCCAGCCCCCACCAGTCCACGGCGCGGGTGTACGATGTCTCTGTTAAAACCTCCGGGGCCAGGAACTCCGGCGTGCCGCAGAAGGTGCTGGTGCGATCCCTGAAGCCCATTCCTGAGAGCAGGACGCACTGATCAGAACCAATGCCACTTCACAGAGCGCTGTGCTGACCGGACCGGATCAAGCAGGAGCATTTTATCGAAGTAGTGTTCATGCAATCGGTCATCTTACCTTCTTTGCAAAGGCCAAAGTCAGCGATCTTCACATATCCCTCTGTGTCCAGGAGCAGGTTGTCCAGCTTCAGGTCTCTGAGGGTCACACACACACTTCCCGTTATTTATACATACACACACACACACACACACACACACACACACACACACACATATATATACATATACATACATACATACATATATATATATTTCAGTGACGTGCGGTCAGGGGAGGCAGGTGAGGCTCTGCCTCACCTGTCATCATGGAAAAATAATATATAATAATAAAACCATTTATATTGCTATTTTCACCCTCTGGTTTGTACTATAAGGTATCTATTTTTTACTTAGCTTAACCAGTTCTGCTGATTTTTTCTTCAAAATCGCTGGATTGTCACATTTTCCCATTCAAATGCTCAGAAGCCCCGCTGGTGAGGCAGCAGCAAGCTGAACCTCACCTGGGATTGATCAACCTCTAGCTAACTGCATTGGCTGCCATTCTATGAGAGCATGTGCGTCCTTGTCTGTATGCCGACAATAAAATGGCTAAAAAATATTTAATATATGGACTAATTTTTCATAATTTAGCTTATGTATATAATGTACAAGTGTTTTTTTGTCACCAACTGTGTGTGTATCGTGTTTTGTGTGCGGAGAAGCGATCAGAAACGGCAGAGAACAGACTCGAGGTGAGGCAGGCAGTTCTCTTGCCTCATGGCAGGGGGCGCTCATGATCCCAGATATTGTGACTCCACAATATCTTACAAAAGAGTAAGACACAGTGAGCTAGCCATGGAGCTAGCCATATAGTAAATAAGTAAAGTACAGCGATACATTTGTTTTCTCCTCTCTTCCGACATCAACATGAAAGACTATATTTCTACACTTAAACAGTTTTCAAAAGTGGATTTTCACTTGAAGCAGGAAATAATAACTAAGGAAGACCAACACCGGACTGAAAGTTTTGCTTCGAGACAGTTTGATGATTCTCAAATGGAGTAGAAAAGACATGCCGAGAATAGACTTGGCTTTGGATGAACGGATATTTTTGTGCAGAATTAGCGGTGCATGAATTTCAATGATACATAAAGGTAAGACAGCAATAAGATGTTTTTTTTTTAAATGAAATGTGAGTTTTTTTGGGCTACAGTTTGTATGTCTAAATAATTCAGTAAAGTAGAAGCGGTAGCTAATCTACCACAGTAATTATTTATTAATAAAACATTAAGCCTAAAATATACTACAACAACAGACTAAATATTCAGTTCTGTGTGCAAAATAAATTCTTGAATGTTTTTTGGTGCTAAATCCTAAAACATGAAGTGGCATTGCTGTCGGTTGCTATGGCAACGAATCTGCATAGCTTGGCGAATACAGATGACTTTGCTGTGGATCATAGCACGAAATCAATACCTACATTTTTAAGTTTCACTGAGTTAACGCGGCTATGGATGACATGTAAAAGATTAGTCTTTTTACCCCCCAGCGCTGTATGCTTCTGCGAAATTTCCGTACATCCGTAAAGTCATAAGTCAGTGCCTCACCAGCAATGAACCTCACCGCACGTCACTTTATATATATATATATATATATATATATATATATATATATATATATATATATATATATTCTCCAGAGTTCAAGTTTATTTTTAAAAACATATTAGTGAACATGTACATGTAAATACATGAGGTGGCTCATTTCCATCTCTATTCCTGTTGGCAAAAGGATAAAAAACACTAAATAAAACTACAGAATAAAAAATACATAAATCACCTTAAGATCTATATGTTTTACTAAATGCTGACAATTTTGGCTTTCAAAGAGCCAGTTTTTAAGATTTTTTTTAAAAATGAGATGAGAAGTGAAAGGTGACATATATATGTCTAGTTAAAACTAGCTTGACCTACTGCAGTTTTCCTATGTGGAACTGAACCATCAAAAACAAATCAAAAACAAAGCTGTTTTTGATTTTGTCCAGGGATTTATGATAAAGTGTCATTTCACTATAAACCAGTGAAAAAATCCCTTGGATTTGTTTCCCAGAGGAACGTACCTGTACACTATCTTGTGGTCGTGTAAAAACTGTAATCCCAGAACGACACACGCTGCATAAAATCTGCAAGAGGACAGAATGGCAATAAGAACATGGCCGTCACCGAGGAGAGCAAAGAAACAGGGAAAATAGTTTGAGCATCAAATCAAATGGTTTTCACACTAGTTGTGGTTGCGATGGTGATGGGGAAACTCCTCAAGCTGGATGAAAGCTAGAGATGCACCGATCAGATTTTAACATCTGTAACCTGGAGACGGGATACAGTGTCCAGGAGCTGGACTACCTTCTCCTGGACACTGACGGGGTACAGATATTATCCCATTTAAGGGATAATACTGAAACAAATTCTAGATCGGTACACTATCTTGTGGTCGTGTATAAACTGTATACGACACACGCTGCATAAAATCTGCAAGAGGACAGAATGGCAATAAGAACACGGCCGTCACCGAGGCCATGTTGTGGTTGTATGAGTGACAATGTTCCAAATCCATAAGGGCAGATCTATTTAGTCTGTGCTATGCTCTGAGCAACATCATGCTTTAACATTCATTGTTAAATTATATTTAGAATTCCTAATTTCACTTTCTGAACCTTTTAAAGAAGGTTTGCTGCAGTTTATTTTTATATGTTTGACCAGGGTAGTCAACCTGTTGTTTTTGTCAGTTTCAATCTCTTTATTATTTAGTTTTATATTGACTGTTTTACTCCTAATTGCACTGACTGAACAAATGAAAGTTGTTTTACATATTTGACCGAGCTTGTGAAGCTGTTGGTGCATTTAAGTGTTTGTACAGGTGCAGAGTTATCAGATTCATTTGTAACTCAGTGCATTTACGTCTGTTAAAAAAAAAGAACATTTTCAGTCAATTCAGCTCAATACCAAAAATGTCGCCAGTGGCGTTCAGAATGTGTGTGTGTGACCAACAGGAAGCTGCGGCGCCACTCACACGGCCCGGGGCTCAGAGAACACGTCGGCGTGGATGTGCATCATCAGGTCGCCTCCCGCTGCGTACTCCATCACAAAGCAGACGTGCTCCGACGTCTGGAAACACGCAAACAAGTTGACCAGGAAGGGGTGGCGGACGCTGTTGACCGTCTCAAAAATCCTCTTCTCACACATCAGACTGGAAGACAGAGATAGAGACGGCTGGACTTCAGCAACAGGCAGGACTTCAATGGAGTTAGCATCAGGACTAGCATGATGCTAACCTTGTGTGTTCATATACATGATAAAACTACAAAGTATGTCTGAGGCGCCTGCCATTTGGCACTCATTTAAAGGGCCAGTTCAGCATTTTGAAGGAGTTGAGATTTCATTTCAACATCTCTAGTTACAAAATGTCTCATATTAGAGTTCAGCTGAATTATTTTACACTTAGAATAAAACATTTATGTGTACCATTTTTATAGCACAATTTGAGATTGATTAAACAATTATTCCATTTGTAAAATCAAAAATATTTAGAGATGAGCCTTAAAGATGAGCCAAAATTGTTTAATAATCATAGTAATAAAAATAATAATAATAATCAAAGTAGAACCAGTATTAAAAAGAAGCAGGAGTTGTCTAAGTTTAACAGTTGTTGGCTTAAAAATCTGGGAAGTGAGTTCATACACCAACATATGATGGACATGACTGTTTTTGATGATGACACTTGACAAACTGTATTGTTTGTTCTCAAGTTGGTGTCTGTCTGATGTTTTTATGATGTAAAAACTTTGAATGGCCTTGTTGCTGAAATATACAAATCAAATTGACTGATTCATTCACAAGTTGTAGCTTGAGATTAATGACAAGAATCCTTAACCTTAGAGAGTCTGGCATTATCCTTAGTGCGTCCAGTCCAGTCTGAGGACAGTTATAACTGCTTACCTGTCCACCTCATCTCGAGCCACAATGTCTCCTTTCTTCAAAGCTTTAATGGCAAACATCTCGCCTGTACTTTTGTATTCTGATAACAGCACCTGAAGAACAAAATGAATAGGAAATCGGTGAGTTTATTTAAATCTATCGGAAAGGCATGACCCAAATATGGCAATCTGGGAGAAAAAATAATGTTTGAAAGGAGCATGTCTGTGAGAAAACAACCAGAAGAACTTACCTTTCCAAAGTGACCACGTCCAAGAACAGCCACACATTTAAAATCTTGGAGACTGAAGTGGAACTGCTCTTCTTCCCTTGAAGAGAGATAAATGGATGCAATGTTGGCTAGAGATGCCAGGGGGCAGCATTTACACAAATAAAAACCAGTGGATATGTCACAGATGTAGAATCCAAAACAGTAAAATTGTGAGAGTCTGACAAAGACAAAGCAGTCGGTCCTACCTTATCTCTGAGTCCTTCTGGATGGAAGTGAGCTCCAGGTTGGGATGCTGGAACTCTGGCTCCAGAACCCCGTCAGCGTCTGGTTCCAGAACCGTGCTGATTCTCTTGTTCAGGAAGTTGAATTCACTCAGTGCGTCCTGCAGACACACACAGGTCATGACATGTGTTGGGTGGAGCGTCATCACAGATACCGTGCTGCTCCTGTGACAGAATCCCACCTCCACTTCCTGCTTGTTGGGCATCTTGTTCTGTGCAGGTGGTTCTCTGACATCATCAGGTGCTGCGTAGTGTTTGGGTCCTGGTGTGGGTTCTTTGTCGAAATCCAGCTTGGTCACCAGTGGATCGCTGTGAGTGGAGCAGAGGAGGGGGAGTTTTATTTTACATCTTTTAAGAGACAACAGAAGAACCCTCAAATTATTCAGCTTCACCTTACAGTCACAGTTAGATAGAAGGAGTTCACCAATAAATCTGACCCAACTTCCTTTATTTTGTTAGATCAGTGATCTGAAAATCAGCCACTGTCCTCTTTGTCTTTCTGCTATGTGAGAGCTGACTATTAGCCCCGCCCACCAGGTCAATTTGCAACTTTGTAGCTCTATGAAGAGATTTAAAAAGAAAAAAGAAAAAAAAAAGAGAGAAAAAAAGAAAATTTGGTATCAGCCTAAATCGGTTTTAAAGATTGGTGATCGGCCAGAATGCTCAGACACACAGGTAGAAATATACCAGAAGTGTGCTGGTAACTTCAAAAAATACATACACTAAAGAACATTTAACCAAGTTTTAAAATACAGAAGACATCTTTGTGCATAAACTTGACTTCTCGCCCCCAAGCAAAAGAAAAAAACAGTTCAAAAGCAACATATACAGCCCAGAATGATGTGCTGGTTCACCTGCTGGGTGTGGGCGAACCAGGAACGCTGCCATGGCCCATCTCAGGAGCTTGGGGGCTGAAAGAGTTGGTGCTGAGATTGGGTATGGCTCTTCTCACCAGCCGCCCCCAGGTGGCGATGTTGATGTTCATCTGGGGGGCTCGTGGGAAGGTCTTACCTGATGAGAACAAATGAGAGGGAAACAAAACGAGGAATATGACGGAAAGCATGGGCTGTGTGAATCAAAGGCAAAAAGGAAACATTTCATATCAGCTAATTTAAAAAAATATATTTTAAGTAAGGCAGTTTCATTTCTCTAAATGAGGGCTCTGCAGCCTGTGGCTCTTATTAACTTTGATCTAAAACACTAAAATATTAGTGTTTTAAACTACAACAGTAATAAAAAAAATGCTGCTTGTTTTCATGTGATATAAGCAAAACATTTTCACAAAGAGTAACAATAATATAAAGAATATTCTTTTTTTTTTTTAAAGTAAATGTCCTTTGGTTGCAAAGTATGTGTTTTTTAAAGGAATTTTCTTTTAAAGATTTTATGTTCCATTGAAAAATTGTGTTCATTCTTTTAGTTTTTAGGTCTTATTTTAAGACCTAAAAACAAAAACAAAAATGCTTTTTTCAACCCTCCTGCGGTCTTAGTGTGTCATTCAACAAAAGTTACGGTTGGACAGCGAGGAAGTGCTAGGCTTGTCCCATCAGACCATCAGTTCCCGAAACCACACACACAAAAAAACATGTAAAAGCGTACCTAGGATCAGTGCAACCCCGCTTGACTGTGCACAGACTAAAAAACAGTAGGGTCTAATGGACCCCATCTCCTTGGGAGGGTCAATTTTAATAAGTTAAGCTAAATAAAATAATTGGCTTCATATAGCTTTAGTATTTCATGTAGCATCATTCATTAAAAATAAAAAAATCAAACTTCCACCACAGTCCACCGTAAAACACTGATGTAGCAGCAACACCTCACCTTGTTGTTTAGAGAAAATCTTTTTTTGTCTTTGTAGCTTTGGTCTTCTCTCAATAACAGGGTTGAAAAATGTTACCTTAAAACAAAACAAGAGAAAAAGATAGTTAGAATAGCTAAAAAAACAACACAGCTTTGGTGTTCACTGTGACACCAAAGCTGTGTTATTCCTACAGCAGATTATGAATATAGAAACACTTATCATCCTTTTATGGGCTTGAAGTACTTGGTGTGTGTGGCTGGACCTACCTCAGCAAACAGCATCCCCTGTGGCTCCAGGTACAGACACATTCCATGACGCTGGTTGTCCAGGAAGTCCTCCAGCCTCAGGAACTTAACAGCGCAGAGGGAACGCCAGTCCCGCCAGTACACAGAGATCTCCAACTCTCGAGACTGCGGGACAGAATCGGGTCAGCAGCAGCAGCAAACATTTACTTGGAGCAGAACGGCCCAGCTGGCAGCGCAGGTGGAGATCAAAGGCAGATGTGTGTTACCCGATCCAGCTCCAGTGTAAACTTCTGGTCCCAGGCCTGGTTACTGACGGGCTTCCAGCTCGTCTGTCCGACCACCGTGTTGTCCAGCTTCAGGACGGCGCTGATCTCATCTGGAGAAAACACACTGAGCTGTCAGGTTGTTTCTAATAAGACCACAGTTGTCATTTTTTGGGGGGTTTATTATTAACTCATTATACAAACTGCTTAATGTCATTTTCTTAGTAAATAATCAGACTTTTTTTTTTTAGAATAGCTATAAGGTGTTTTACTAGGGGTGCACCAATTATCGATCTTTAAAAAGCCTGACCTGCTGATTCAGATTTTAGCCAACATAGTTTCTTTTGTCTGAAAAGTCACTGAATATGGCAATAAATTTGCTAAATTGGCAACAGTGGGGTGATTATTGTTAACCACACACATTAATTTCTCACAACATTAATTTACCCTGGAACATTTGTGTGTGTGTGTGTGTGTGTGTGTGTGTGTGTGTGTGTGTGTGTGTGTGTGTGTGTGTGTGTTAGCACATTGAGTAGCACACACATGAGGTTGACTGATAGTGCTGAGACTGTTCTCCTGGATCTGATTGGTTGTTTCTGGCCAACTACTGCGATCTGCACATTTCTGCAGACCACAATAGTAGAAAAAGGACGAGGCGAAGAAGCTCCATCTTTGACAGGTTATCTGTCTCATATTCTACTGTCATATTAGTGACACTTTCAACAAATATGTAAAATACAACATTTTTAATAAAAGTTACATGCTGCAGCTTTAAAACACTATAAAACAAATCTGGGATTGGTGATATGTTGGACACCTGCTGGACTCACTCAGCGTTTGGGGACATAATCAACATAAACAAACCAGGTTTCAAACATTTACTAGACGTGCACATAAAAACCAGCGTTGTAGATAAAAAGGGAACAGGAAGTTAAGAAACCTCTTGTGAAAATGTGCGAGAATGGCCCCAGAAAGCTCCCCTGGTTCTTCAGTTTCCATCCCAACAGAGTCAGAGGGAGGTGAGGTGTACTTACTGGAGAGCTCCTCACTCTTTGTGAGGTTCCTGGAGCTCACGCCTCGGTTCCTGTTGGCTCGGCTAATGAAGGATGAGCGCGTCTCGCTGGGGCTCCAGCCAGGCAGCGGGCTGGGGGCCGCCTTGGAACGGCCGGGGACATTTTCCAGAAGGTCCTGGCAGCCCATGAGTCTGACATCTAACGTGCCTGAGGACAAAAGTAACGAACCAGTCAGTGTGTGGAAGGTTGCTCCAAACCCAGTCAGACCGTCTTTTTATACTGCAGCTGCAGCAGAAATGCAAATATGACTCGTTTAATGAGTCATATTAGACTAGTTAGACTAGTCTAGTCTAACTAGTCTAGTCTTGCATGTAGACTAGTATCACATTCAGGTTCGTCCAATTCATAACAAGTAGTAATTAAATTTTATTAGAGGAAGCCAACAAACCGACTCTATGAGCGACTGTTGACTAAAATAAAATAAAACACACACCAGACCTACGAGGTCTAACTGACTCTCAGTTTTAGTTTTAAGCCCTGCTTATGAGAGCTTAATCCAGCCAAAGCCTGATACCTCAGCAGAATTAAATAAATCCCACATTTATATGCATCAGCATCAGCTTTAAAGAGAAGTCCACTCGTCCTCAGACAGATGATTACTGTAATAAACTCTATTAAATCTAACTTTGTCCTATCAGTCAATAAACATCTGATTGATAGATAGCTGTGCCTGAGGAAAGCAGGATGACTAAACCAACTGTTAGTGCAAGCCTGAGATTATCTTCTACTGCAAGGAAACATGAAGCACGCTGCATGTTATTCCTCACCATGAAGCATAATATTTATGGATTACTTTATGTAAAATAATTAAACACTCCTGTTTGTTTTCTCACCTAATTCAAAAAGATTCATCCAAGGTTATTTAGTGACACTGAGAGCTAAGTAGTAACTGTTGCTACGCGTCATTGTTCCAACTTTGCCTCCCTTCACACAGCAGCTTTTTCCTCTCTTTTATTTTTTGGTGGCTGTTCATAGAACTAATTAAAAGTGACTGAAATCAGAGTTCTGTTGTGAATGGTTCATAACTCCAAAGTGACCCACATTCACAGAAGAAGAAAGTAAACGACACACTGCAGTGTTCAGGAAACGGACAGGATTGTGACAAGTTCATAAGATGGAGGAGGCAAATTTAAAAAAACACACAACAGAATATTAACTGCAGCTTCTACAGAGAAACCTGTTGCATAGTCAGAACCAGAAGACTTCTTTTATAGTTTCATGTATGTACTGATCCACTTTCACTTCCGATACCGATTCAGATATCTGAGGTTTATATCGGCCGACACAGAGCAGCTGAACTGACTTAAAACATTTATTTTTGTTTTAAACAGACATAATTAATGCACAGTACTGCATTAAAAATGTAGTTGTTAACTCTCCACCAATACAGCACAGCTAAACACAACAATAGCTTGGTCAAACATATAAAAACAACCTTCATGTTTTCAGTCAGTGCAATTAGAAGTAAGATAGTCAGTGTAAAATAAATGTTAAAGAAACTGAAACTGACAAAAAAAAGTTGGATTGATCAAACATGTAAAAATAAATTGCAACAAATCTTCTTTCAATGATTTAGAAAGTGCAATTTAGGAATTCTAAATATAATGTAAAATAAATAAAACATGATCTCGCTCAGAGCACAAAGCATAAAATTAGACTGAATAGATCTGCCCTTATGGATCAGGTGCATTGTGATCGATACCTGATCTAGATCTGTTTTCAATATCAGGACCAATCTAGCCATTGTTTACGTCTAGTTCTACCACATCTGGCTTCTTCGGGTGCAGAATTATCAAGTATAAAAGTCTCACTGCTCGCCCACACTCAATGCAAACCTCTAAAACTTCGATTGCAAAATCTGAATTGTGCTTTTAGAGGTTTGTATTTTCTTATATTTGCGCTAACCATGCTGTGAAGAAGATGCATGTGTATATATCTTTGGCCCAAACATGAGCTGGTTTTGTGAGGTGTTTTGACTAGGCCGGTCCCAGTGCAGCCAGGCTGTGGGCGAGTCTACAGCTTGTTCAGGCACACAGGTGGAGGGGTGTGTCTGCACAGGCAGAGAGGAAACACTAAAATACGGGCATGGCTTTACAAGACTAACAGGTTCGCTAATGTAACATTGCACTGTGTTGATGTAAACAGTAATGTTGCATTTTATAACCCATCTGGAACAACATCAGCCAAGTCAGGAGGGTGACGTCACACTATCATCCAAGATCTGCATTAACAAATCACTGTACGGTTGTGGGTTTCTGATGTGCAGCCGAGCTGTGTGTGTGTTACCTGTGAGCGCTGCGGGCTTGGTGACGGTGCTGTACTGGTTCTGTGTGGAGATGATGCTGGACCTGGGGCTGAGGGCGGGGGAGGACAGCAGAGACAGCTCCTCTACGATGGCGCTGCTGCGAGGGTGGTTTTTTGGCAACTCGCTAAGGCGCTCCTCTAATGAGTAACGCAACAGGTCCAGCTTCTGGCTGGACTCGGTAAAGCGAGCCTGCGCCTGGAAGAGAGCAGCCAATTAAAACCGTAAGACGCAGGTATGCAAGTCGAGAAGAGTTGCTTTGAATGTTATAGTTTACACTAAAACAGTCTTGCCTCTGAGTGAGCTTTCTTTTCTGTGACTTTTCCGGAGCCCAGCAGCTTCATGACGTTCTTGGCTCCCTCTGCTACTGCAGACTCTATCCTGGCATGGTGACACAGCTCCTCCACCCGCAGGTCCAGAGGACTGATGATGGACTTGTCAGCTAGTCAGAGAACAAACCAGCACACAGCTGTTAGTAACTTCAGGATGGAAACAACAAAACAACCTCTTATAGGCGTAACTCATATCCCACATGTAGAGTTTTGTACAGCAATTTTAATAGCATCATATTCCATTTTTCTATGTCTTATGGAAAAGTAAAAATAATAAGCTTTGCAGTTCTTACACAACATTTTATAAACATGATCAAGCTGCTTTTATTTAAAACAAAGAAAAAAGCAATATAAAGTCTTGAAATAATAAAACTAGCTGATTATTAAAGCTCTAATGATGCCTTTTTTCACATATAAATCTAAAAATATTTAGATTTTGAAGCTTGGATTAAAGCAGACAGAGTAGGTCTGTCATGAAAACAAGTTCAGCCTGACGATAAATTGTCCCAGAAGTTATTGCAATAAATTATAATTTTGTTGTTTTGAGACAATTTTCTAGAAATGTAATGGTAATGGCATAATAACGCAAGAACACATTCTCAGAGATCAATAGTCTTTAAATTCTAATGGACATCTGACACTGGACCTAGAAAGGGTTTTAAATATCCAAAATAATGAAACAACAGAAACAACAAACAAAATGAATTATGGAGTCTCTGCAAACAAAACTGTCCTTAGTTGAGACCAAAGTACCAGGCAGAAGACATAGAAAGAGAAAGAAGAGAACAATGATAGATCATACAAATGGAAATTATTGAGTTTGTTGTAGTTTATTATGCGATTAATTGATTTATTACTTGATACGACAGGCCTAAAACAGGAGGAAGAATTTGCAAGAGTTTTCAAGTACAGTTGCAACAACGGGGGTGTTCTGACAAATCACAGATATTTAAAAAGCCTGACGTGATGATTCAGATGTTTTTGTTGCTTTTGTCGCTAAATATAGCAACACAGTTGCTAAGTTAGCAGTACGCTGAATAATGTTAACCCCACACATGCAGATGTGACCTGGTGGGCGGGGCTAACAGTCAGCTCTCTCTCTCACCACAAAGTAAAACAGGACAGCAGCTGATTTTCAGCCCTTTGCTGAGGTAGATGAAATTAGAAGTAAGATTGATTTCTCATTAAGTATCGGCCGATTGCTGATTTCCCAAAATTGAGAAAATTGGAGCTGTGTTGTCTGCGATGGACTGGCAACCTGTCCAGGGTGACCCAGCTTCTTCCCTGAAACGTCTTGCTGAAGATAGTCACCAGCACCCCTCCTGACCCCACTAGGAACAAAGGTGTAAAAAAATGGATGGAGGAAGCTAAACTGTACCTACTTTCAAGTAAACATTGGTGGTGTGCAGCAACAGGTGAGGGAGGAGAAGCGCACCATTACTCTGGCGCTTCTACCTCCTTTGAGTTTTAAGAACTTTAAACCGTGCAAACTTCACTACAACAGAATACAGATCATTACATCATCGTCTTTAAAAGCAGGTATGAAACAAAGCACTGTCATTATGAAACAGCTCTATTCCATAAGTAAAAACTTGTGTCAAATCAACCAAGGATTGGCGAAGAGGCTAAATTATCTGTAGTTGTGTAGCCCTGGTCAGTAAATGGGTGTGGCAGCTCACCCATCAGGTCATTGCTCTCAAAGCTCAGCTCCGTGGCCTGACTGGCCTTCAGGATCTGCATTCTGATGAACTCTATCTTCGTCTTGCTGTCCTGAAGCATCTGCTGAGCGGCGGCCAGTAACTTGCGGTCCTGGTGGTGAAAAACAAAAAGGAAAATCTACATTAGAAAGTGTTTGTCATGAACAACAGAGTTAAATTCATATTTTGTGGTTTGAGGAAAAGCGTGGACGTCACATGCCTCCCAACCTCTAGCCCTGTTATTTACTGACGTCATAAACCATCTGACCACCTGCAGAGGGAGACCAGATTTGGCGCCACAACCTCAGCTTGTGCCCTTAATTGGACCTGTGGTACAACTGACCACATGGAAAACTGTGTTCACTGCAAACAAAGCAGAATCCTATTGTGGAGTTCCTCCTATTTGCTGTTCCTCTCATGCATGCAAATACACACACGCACACACACACACACACACACACACACACGCGCGCGCGCACGCACGCACGCACGCACGCACGCACACACACACACATTCACACACTCAGCGTGAACAAAGCCCACTCCACCCCAAATTCCTGTGACGTTTAAGTGCTGCTTGTTGACGGCTGCGTGTGCAGGAAGGTCCTCCATCCAGCAGGCATTTCCTCTCTGACATCAGGACTATTTCCAACGGAACGGCTGCCTCTGTCTGGTTGGAGGTGGAAGAGGGTGAGAGGAGTGGGGAGGTTCACAAAATGCAACCCCCCCTCCCCACATCCCCTCTCACACACACACGCACGGACGCACACACACGCACGGACGCACACACACACACACACAGAGATACCCCCCAAACAGACGCTGGGAGTCCGGTAACAATACTAAGGCCTGATTATGACCTGCAGGCCGACAAATGTTCCTCTTGTTTGAAAACAACGTTCATGTGGACGAGCAAACAGTTATAGTCTAACGTTTAATTGATTAATTGGATAAAAAATTGGCAAGTTCTCCAGATTTTTAATTTAACCATTTCAGCCTATTGTGTACAATATTAAAAATCCACAAAAATGTAAAACTAACTCATTTCCTTTTGTTAAATAAGAAAATAAACATATAGTTCCCTAAAATGAAATGATTATTTGTGTGAACATTTGTAGCAAGCGGGGGTTTTCTAAGAATTTGACAAAGAAGTTTTTATTTTTATCTTGAGTGCTAAATGTATGTTTTGTTTTGTTTTTTTGTACAATTTAGTTTTAATTACTGCTGATTAAATTAGCTGGCAATTATTTCAATAATTGACTAATCATGATAAATTTGATTAATTGCTTAAGCTCTAATGTGGACAAAAATAATGATTAATTTGGAGAACAACTTGGTCAAAAATAAGATGCACACCAGTTTCCTTTTTCTTCTTTTTTTTTTTTTACCACTGAACAAAAAAAAAAAGAAAAAAAAAAAAAGAAAAAGCTTCCCCCATCTTCCTCATTGAGATCAGAAATAGTGTGGACTTTCCTCAATAACTTTTACAATGAAGAGTGTCGTTGGTGGCGTCACTAATGAAATAAAAGGTGAACATTTTCTGGGTGAATCTCTGTATTACATCAAAGGAGCAATCAAATTCAATCAAAGGCAAATTAACACTTTTTAGAGAAACCGAGTAAAATAAGAAACGATCTGTAATACAGGGGTCATGTCTTACAGTTAAACATCAGACAGCAGATCTGATGAACACGAGACGTTCTGAGCGTTCCCGCTGTTATTACCTGAAGCCTCATGCTACACACCTCCCTCCTAAATAATAGTCTGTCCTCCCTTTGTGCAGGGAAAGAGACAATCCAGCTTTGGAAACAAACAGCTGTGTGTGTGTAGCACAGTATGTGTCAGCGCCTTCTCACGTTCCCCCTGAACAAGCTGCCATGTCACAGACTGGGTTTCAAGTCACGTTTAAGAGTTTCTGCTTTCAGTTCAAATTCTGAGCTCTTCTTTAAGTGGCTGAAACACACTGGAGAGACAGATCTATCATTTAAAAGTTCAGGGGGCATCATGAGTTAAATTTACCAGCTTATGTTTCTGTCACTGATGGCCCCGCCTTCACCAGGTGCCTCATCTGTCTGTTTTTGCTTTCCTGTGACAACCAGGGGCTCATTCCAAAGCAGAGTGCCCCATGTCCTGTTAATGTTCATCAGAATTGAACAAGAAAGACAAACTGGACCAATCAGCCCCAAAAAATTGACAGACTATATCTTTTTTCTAAGGGCAAAAAACAGAACCTCTTTTTATGTTTTGGATCTATGATTTACAATTTTTTTGACTACTTTCTTACATAAAATTCTTTTTTTGTGTGTGTTCAATATATTTAAAATTTTTGTTTTTATGCCTGTAGTACCTCTAAATTGCTGATTTTACCCAGTGGGATAAAGGTTTGGACACCAGTGACAAGCTTCGGCAAACTTTGTGTTTCATGTGCCCAAGTTTTCCAAGCCTTTTTAAAAGTGGCAGCTAAAACAGCAGCTGGGGTAAGAACCCTTCTGACGAAGCTGAAATCTCTCAGCGGCAGCTATTACTTCGTAACGTGTAACCTTATTCCAACTGGCCAGAATGAGAACAATGGTGGCATCTCAATCTCACTCACGCTGACATCCTGTCATGACTCAGCAAAAACCTGAAAGTCGAGTGAGTCCTGCTCCTCTGGTGCTGTGCTCACCTTGGAGGAGCCGTTGGAGTACATCTGAATCATGTTCTCGGCTCCCTGTTTCACCTTCAGTTCGATGTCATTCTGCCGTTTTAAAGCTGCCAGGCGGCTGTTGCTTGTGCACGTTCTCGCTTCACTGCTTGGAGTATCGGGGGTTAAAGGGCACTCTAGACAGAGACAAAAAAGGGTGAAACATACGGTCAGCTGTACAGAGACTTACTGGGATTTTGACAGTATAGCAACCATGAAGTTGTTCAAAATGACTGATGCTTCATGATCTACTTTTGTTTGCAGTTTAAAGAGCCAGTATGATGTATTTTCCAGGTACATAGTGTCATGTTAGAGCACAATCAAGTAACTATGTTATTTTCAGTTGCTTTAAAAATGAGGCACATCAGGTTTTTTGCTGCCGATTCCGATACCAAGTGTTGGTAGTTGTGCGCTGCTTTACCTGCTATCTGGCTCCGGATGACCTTTTTTTCCTGCATTGAGCCTCAATGTAGCCAAACTCCGTCAAGTGCTTGTTTTTTTTTAAATGCCATATTAGATTTGTTGTGTTGATACATTTTGACGTGCTTCACCCCCGAGGTGCACAACATGCAAGCATCCCCATTCACTCTCAGAGCATTATTGTTCCACACTACAGGACTTTTTGCCGTGCGGATGTGCAGTGTGAAGGAAAGAGGAGATCAGATGCACACGAAGGCTGCAACGTGAGATACAGGTGATCGGTTTTGGTGATTAGTAACAAGAAACGGTAATCGGCGATCACCGATCATACACTTTTTCACGGAAATCGACCGATTATGATCGGTGGTCGATCGATCGGCACACCTCTAATAAAAATGCTACATATATCAAATATGACTTAAAAGAATTTTGAATTGGTAAATGAATGCCTTAAAATTGGACCTCTGTCTCTTTAAAAACTCCTGCTCTTTCTAAAACTCTGCCTTCAGAAATTTGAACCTTTTCACCAGCACTGAACTGAGAAGAAGCATGTATGATGATCTCAGCAGATGAGCAGTTCCACCAGGTGTTTGCTAATTGCTACTAGCTAGTCTGAAGGAGCTGAGTGGGGGAAGAGCTGCTCTGTGTGGCAGAAGCTGGGAAGCTTAGAAACTGCAGCTCCAAGGAGGAGCTTGGTCCTTGAAGGCGGAACTAAGTCCAGCCAGGCATTTTGCACAACTCAATGGTTGTCTTGGAGATTAAAGGATTGCTCAACCATTCATGAAAGAATCAAGGCAACACTCCAGGTATGTTTTTGATGAGGGGAAAAATAGTTATTTGCATGATGCAAAGTTAAAAAAACAACGATTTTACATCATACTGGCCCTTTAATGCAGTTTGTTGAAATGCTTGCAGGCATCCGCACTGCTTGGTGAGAACATGCAGACAGAGCCCTGATGTCTGCAAATATGAACAAATAATAGTGATAAATCAATGGGTTCTTTAATATCTCCTAAATATGCCTATTTCCACTGAAAACAGAAAAGATAAAAAAACAAAAAAACAGCTCCAAGATGCTGACAGAAACAAGAAAATGTATGACTCATGTTTCGGGTGTTTCAGTAAACACCCGAAACAGTGTAATGTTTTCTGTTGAACACCTGTGGATGAGAGCAGAATGGAAGCACGTGATTCATTCAACCAAAATACTACATGAGTCACGTAATGACCTTTAATAGGCTGGGGAGGATTGGCATTGGTGCTTTCTGTTTAACGGGAGAAGAGGACACAGGGACTAGAAAGTAAGTTGGGAATGTTAGAAGGGCCTAAAGCTAAATAAATATTCTAAATGTTTGGTGCATAGAAAGTAGAAATGAACTGAAAAATGAACTCAGGAATCAGATCTTTTTCTCATCAGTGAACACAACATATGTAAGCATGACTAGATCATGCTCACACCAACACTGTTTGGTGTGGAATCAGTAAATATAGAGTATTTGTTAAAGAAAGTAGGGCTGAAAAACATATCACGATATAAGTGTTTCATATCAGTTGATATTGATTATTATTGGTAGGTTTTTACTTGTTTTAAATATCTGAAATACTGGCAAAGTGGTGGTGTGACCTTTCATTTTTTGTCCAGTTTTTGCCATTGCTTTTCCTATTTTTAAGAAGTTATGAGGCACGGTGGCAAAACATGAAACTGCTGCTGCACAAGTTATCCTACAGCTTGTTGCTAGGTAATCACAGAGTGAGTTAGTTGATGCCACCAAGCTAACTTAGCTGGCCTTTAGAGGTTGAGCGGTTAAAGTCCTTCCTCTGCCTGTATCCCCCAGAATGTCATGCGATCAGAGTTCAGTGAATATTCTATATATTGAATGTTCTGTCAGATGTATTATCTATTATTAATAATAATAATAATAATAAAATAATAAAATAATAATAATAATAATGTGTATCAAAATATATGTTATGAGTTTATTGCTACTAAAATAAACTAGTAAAACAATAGATCAAAATGGTTTAAATCACATTTTGCTACAATGTTTTGACTCCATTTTCAAAAAGAAATGTATGTGCCTATGTACAATAATTAAACATGAAAAGAGATCGAGTCATAAATTAGTGTTTCCAATAAACACTTATAAAAAGTAACAATAATGTTTGAATGTGTCTAAAATCCATGTTGTCAAGACAATGCATCATTAATCAGTTACTTTTTGCTGAAAATACTTAAAGGGACAGTATTATACATTTTCTAGGCACATAGTGCCATTTTATAGCACAATCAAGTAACTATGTTATTTTCAGTTGCTATAAAAATGATTCATATATCAAATATAACTTAAAAGAAATTTGACTTCGTAATTTAATGTCTTGAAATTGGGCCTCTGTCTCTAAGAACTCCTGGTCTTACTGAAATTGTGCCTTCAGGAAGTTGAACAAGGTTTTTACCAGCATTGCACTGAGAAGTAGCTCATATAATGAACTCAGCAGATGCACAATCCTGCCAGGTATCTGCTAATTGCTGCTGGCTAGTCTGAAGGAGCTGGGTGGGAGAAATGAGGGTGATGGTGGATTAGCTGCGTCTTGAAGGCGGCATTAGGTCCAACCAGGCTTTTTGCACAGCTGAATGACTGCCATGCGAGATTAAAGGATTTCCTCAAACATTTATCAAAGAATCAAGGCAACACTCCTGGTATGTTTTTGATGAGAGAATAACATCAGAATATGATGTAAAGCTTAACACAGCTGATTTTACATAATGCTGTTCTTTAAAAAAAAAAATCAAGAGTTTACCTTACAGTCACATCACTCAAGTTTCAACTTCATGCAACAATATGACGTTGCTGTTTCACATTAATGTAAGGAATATTTTTAGCAGCATTAGGAATGATTTGTGCTTTTCTGTAGATTACACTACAGAAATCAGAAACTGGCCACAAATCATCAATCAGTGCGTCTGTAACAGCAGCGTTAGCAGTGAGCTCATGTTATGTCAGCGGTGATGGCACACTACAACACGTGTAGAAGAGCTGAGTCTGCTGTCCAGTTTACGATTGGGACTTGCTTCTCTCTGTGGGGGGGGTGGTATGGCTCAGGTCGTTTCCCACCAGGAATTCAGTGACCCCCACCCAGAGAGTGGGCCGTGGAACGACACAGTGAGCTCCTGAATAGCTCCAGGGCTGATGTCAACCGCTGGACCACTGACAAAGGGGAACCCTCCCACATATTAACCCGGCCTGCGTCTGATAGGAAGGCAAACATGACTAATACAGTTCCCTAAGCAATGACATCATCACTGGGCAACTCAGACCTGAAACCATGCTGGGTTTGTCTCCATGGAGATGAAATATGATTGAAGGTTAGAGAGTGGATCAGCTCTGAGTGTTGGAATTCCCCTTAGAAAAGGGAGCAGATGTGACTGGGGAAATCTGATTGGTGGTTCTTCATCAAAGCCACTGCTTCCCAGCCAGTCTATTTCTGGCTTCAGCTGAGAGGTGAAGAAAAGCCAGAGACCCTTCAGCAATGAACACTCTGGTCAACAGAGAAAGGCATTTTTATTAATTATAGAAGCGAGTGATGTTCCTCACGCGTTCCAGAGCCAAGCATGATTCCAGATGCAGTTTCAGGTCTGAGGAGCTCAGCAACATTCAGACACCCTCCCTCGGTCACTCTGTGATGGCCAGAAACATTCCACTGGTGCCATGTCACTTATCCAGAATGTCCAAGTTCATCAGATAGGAGGTCACAGAGTCAAGCTAAATTTGTTCCTACTTAAGACAGCCATTCAGATGTCAACAAGGTTCCTCTCCTCAAACACACACACATTATTTAGATTGGGCCTAATAGGCATTATGTCCAAGGCCAATCAGATTCAACTCATTAACTTTGATTAGAGGCTTATATATATATATCTATATAGATATATATATCTATCTATATCTATATAGATATATATATCTATCTATATAGATATAGATAGATATATATATCTATATAGATATATATATAGATATATCTATAGATAGATAGATAGATAGATAGATAGATAGATAGATAGATAGATAGATAGATAGATAGATATCTATAGATATTTATTTTGCTTTAAGTAAGCAAAATAACATCTTCCGGCTCCATCTTGATGCTTGTTGTAACTACATGATGAGTTAAGTGCAAATCGTCTGGGATGATTGATTGATAGGATCCTATCACGCCTGCAAGGTGCAAGGAGGAGCTGTATCCCCCTGCAGTGCGCTGCACTTGTTACAATCTGATGAACTTCTTCATCCTACTTACTTTCTTTATTTCCTCAACAGATTAAACCATATATCCTCCATTTACACTACAATAAGTAGATTAACACAACAATACTGTGCATTTTCCTTTGGCTTTCTCTGTGTTGTATGCACTGCAGGTATTTTTAACGTCTGAGCCCGACCAGACTATTAAGCAAATAATTCTGGCCCGACCCGGCCCGAATTTCAGGTCGCGCTCAGGACATAAATCTAAACTAACACGTCTTCCTTAATCTACTTCCGAACCCAGGGTAATGTGACGGCAACAGGCCATCCATTTGCTTCCTGAACCCATCAGAACAACAGCTGCCAACAACTACTCCACAAGACAACGGCGGTAACAAAGGCGATCCTGAATGCTCCCAGCTGTTGTGCTTCAACTCTCTCTAAATTCCATTGTTGCTGACAAACGAACAGGAGCAGGCTTTCAACAGGCTCGGGGAGGAACAATCGGCAGCTCATTGTAGCTATCGCTGGAATGTGGGAATGCAACATTGTCATCCTCTGGGGAATGAGTCACCTCCAAACACTGGATGTGCACTCTATTAGCATGTGTAAGTTTATACAGGGCTTCTGACAGAACACTCCCAAAATTGTTTGTACTGTCAATATTTGTAGTTACAGTTAAAACAACTATGCAGCAAATGAACAGCTGAATGGGCTGGCATTCAGAGGAAATGTAGATGTAGATGACGGGACAGATAACTCTTTCACCAGTAAAGCTTAGCTAAACATTTTGAATAGCTATAAGAGATACTGATTGGTAATCGGCTGCTACTGATCAGCTGAGCTGATCTTTTTCTGATCAGCGAATGCACATGCCTAAAATGTCTAGGGTTGCTATAACAAGTAGGGTTGCAATGATTCCTCAAATGATTGGAGTACCTCGATTATAAAAATTTGTCGAGCAAATTATCTGCCTCGAAACTTCGTTAAATTATGTTTAATTATTTAGCGCACCATGTTTGGGTCGGGTGATTATTTGTGTTGCGCAGCGCTCTCACTTCCGCCTAGGAGTTGTTGGCGAATGCTAAGGTTAGCAACATAAAGTCCAATTTTCAAGTTCTGTACAGGGAATACTGAAGTATTTCATTGAGTTATGATGTTGCATCTTCTTATACTATAGTTCTTAAAAAGAAATAAGTCGGTCAAAGCTTTGGAAAAACCAGGGATGAGAACTAGTCATAAATATTTTACTGGTACAACTTGGATAATGAAGAATTAGCTCATGAATCAATGCAGTCATCCAGTTCTAATTACCTGCTAGTTCTTCTGGATCTTTGACCACTATATGAGCGTTTAGTTCTTGCAGCTCCTGGTGGAGCTCCTCCACCTTCTTGTTAGATTTTTTAAGCATATTGTCCACGTAAGCCAGGCTCTTCTTGTCTGTGGTGACCTGAGGATACGTGGGAAGAATGAGAAAGTAAAGGAGCACTATTACTTCTTTTGGGTGGTAAATTTGTCAGAGTAATAGAAAGAGCTACAAACTGGAAAAGATTAAAGTTTGCAATCAAGTAAAATTACTTTTTTGCAAGTAATATTTTGGGGGTTACCTTGCGCAGGTTCTCTGCACCTTCTTTGATCTTTAACTCTTTGCGGATCTCACGACGGATCTGCTCCTTGATTTCATCCAGTTTCTGCTGGACCATGGTATCAGACAGGTCCAGGTTTTGTCCAAGACCCAGTCGCTCTGCCACCAGCTGGGCCCTGGCATCCCCCTGGGGAAGAAAAGGTGAGAAACAGAACTGAGTTGAGACGAGGAAACTCGGTATGTAACGCAGAGGGACGACAGAGAGGAAGGAGGCAGAAGAGAGGGACTTCTCACCCTACGAGGGCACCAAAAATCTCATTAGATTATCAAAATTTGTTTTTACATTGGCATAATAACAAGACTCCTACAAAAAGCTACTTTTGAAATTTTATCGAATTTAAAGAAATTAAAATATAAAAAATATAGTAATGAAACTGATGTTCTTATCTTACCACAGATGTTAGCAAATCAAAGACATTTTTAGTTGTGTCAATATTTTACTGATTGGCTGACTGACAAATTCTTTCGAGTATTTTGATTGGTCTAGGAATTGGAAGCTTTGGAGATGCTAATTTGGTTACTTCATATGTAAGAAAAGCATAATTTCTTAATTCTTGTAAATATGTGATAAAATGTATTCATTATATTTATTTACTTTGTAAAACAAATAAATAAAATGCTAAAAACTGTGAATAAAGCCAGGTTTTGCTGATTATGATTGATCCAAGGGGGTGAATACTTTCTATTGTCAAATTATGGCTGATAATAATGAGTGATGAGGATGATGTCGGCTATGAGAGCTTAGGTGAAAAGGATTATGAAGCCAACAGTAGGAAGTTGGAGGACTGCTGCACTTCTGGGTTCAGTGTCTCTTGAGTAGCACTTTATGGTGACTTCTTATAGTTTCAACTGTAATGTAATGTAAGTTATTGGTAATAATAGTGGTATTAAGAGTCAACTGCAACTCCACACATTTTTGCAAACACGGTTTAGGACTCAGTCTTATGTCTTTATCATAACATTTATTAAAGTGACTGTCTTATTGAGGTATTTTGCAAGTTATTATATTTCTGTAAGAAGAAATATAGTAACTTGTACAGAGATGATCAGAGCTGCTCCTAGATAATGCTAACTTGTTTCAGCATACTTTCGGCATTTCAGCTATCATAGCCGTTAGCAGTGCAGATAGTAAGTTAATAATTCATATATCTAATGTAAATTGTTTATTTTTGTTTTCCAATAAATCTTTAGTTTGGAAAACATATTCATTATACAGTTCCTTTTATCTTCAATTATGTAAAAATTGGGTGGGGAAAAAAGTGATATCACAACATTTCATTTAAGATATTTATTGATCATATTTTCCATTAGATTTTTTCATGCTTTGGTCAACATTTTTTTTTCTTACAAAAAACACTACTTACATAAAGTTTGGAGTTGAAAATATTGATTATAGTCATACATTTAAGGGCTTAAAAAAAAAAAGTTATATAACATTGTCTTCAGTACCCAGAGACTTAAAGTCATCCTGCATTTCTAAAATATTTGTTTTTTTGAACCATTTCTGGATTAAAAAAATTATTTTATTTGTGCTCTTTTAATCATTTAAATGGCTGTTCATTAAAAGGAAATGTCTTTATGTTAATTCTAAAAAATATCAAATAATTAATTTTTAAGTAATATATATTTTACAATTGTGACTTTTGCAGTGTACGCTGATGTTACTATGCAAACAGAAAATTACTTTTTAATGTAATCTGGTTATTAGTCATAGCAACTTCACAAGTTAATACTTGTCTTCTCATTTTGGTTAAAGGGATCAAAGGGAAAGTGTCGAAAAAAAAAAGAAAACAAACCCCAGCTCCTCATTTGCATAGTACTGAGTCATTCTAGACCGCCAACATTTTTTCACCAAATCATATTTGCACAACTCAGCTGCCCTAGTTTTGCGTTGTGAAGATCTGTCAGTTCCCACTGGGCTGGAGGGTAAGTGGCTGCAGAAAACCCTGATGCCTGTGGCAGTGAAAAGGTCTTCTGACCGAACCTGAGGCTCAGCCGTTCAGCCTGAGTGCTCTGGCCTCACTAAAACATAGTGGAGTTTTGAATCTGAGCTGCCTCCAAACACCCGCTTTTCACTGCTGCCGTCAGTCACCAGTGACCTGCATCTGTAAAACCATCACCTTAACTTAAGGAGGATTAGCAGTCACTTCCTGAACGCCGCGGCTTTAGAGGTCACCATGAATGCACAGCGATTTTGAATTACAATAAGCAACCCCGATCTTTAAACATCGCAGTAGTTAATGTTTTATTTAAATGGCTGATAAAAAGGATTCATAACATTATTTTCAACACTACAAGGTCTAACTAACTGAATTAAGCCAATATTATGCAAAAGCCTTTAAAACATTCATCATAGAAATGATTTAACCAAATGTGGAGAAGCAGTTTGTATCCTCTACTAATCAGGACCAAACTTCCAGAAAACTGCAAAGATGCTGAAACACTGAGCTGTTCAGAACTGCTTTTGATTCATAAGAACTGGAGCATTGATATTTCAGGTACATTTGCTTGATAATTTTGATGACTGCATGTATTTTGTAGACCTGTCACAATTATCAATAAATCAATTAATCGCATGATAAATTAAAACAAGGTCAATAATTTCCATTTGCTTAATTATTTGTTTTCTCTTTTCTCTCTCTTTCTACCAAAAACTGGATGACAAGTCTTCAGTTTCAACTAGCCCCTTTTCTTGAAGGACAGTTTTGTTTACAGAAGCTTCATAATTCACTTTATTTGTTGTTTCTGTTGTTTTGTTTTGTTTATTTTTGGATATTTAACATGTCTTCCAATTCCAGTGTTAAATATTCATTAGAATTTAAAGTCTAATAATCTTTGAAAATGGGTTCTTGCATTATTTATGCCATTATTATATTATTTGAAAATGGCCTCAAAACAACAATATTATCATTTATCACAATAATTTCTTGAGCAATTTCTTGCCCAGCAAAATTTGTTATTGTGACAGGCCTAATCATTATATTTTTATGATGTAAAGCACTTTGAAATGCCTTGTCGCTGAAATGTGCAATCCAAATAAACTTAACTAACATTTACTCAACCTGCTTCAGGCGAATCTCTCAGTGAAAAACAAGTTCCTTGGTATTACTAGCTGTTCCTTACCACAACTTCATCAGCTTCAGCCAAATCCATCTCCAGATCAGTTGAACAAACAAGTCCACGCATCTTCTGCCGACCAGCTACGCCGTCAACGCTTTCAGTTCTATTACACAGACTGATTCAACACCACAAAAGACCGGGCTTCACTGCGCTGGGCCGAGGCAGCGGCCAGAGTCTCGGTCATTGACTCTGCCGGTGTCTGCTTTGCTCCAACTCTCTCACACAGACCATTGACATAAACAGGGAAGATAAACCGTCTGAGCAGAGACAGCCAAATCCTTCTTAGCTTCTCGCTCTGTGAGGTCATAGCAGCCCAGAATGGGACCTAATCTCACTCCACGGCGAGAACCGGGTTTAAAATTAACACCAGTTGAAGAATATCACTGGCCATCTTCGGCACCCCTCCCCCCAACCAGAGAACACATGTGATAGAGGAGACACCCTGGGATCTCAGAGCAACACCACAGAGACGTATTACCACAAAGCAAAGCATAGAGCTCAAGTGTGTTGTCTGTGGAAATGACATCATTTCTACAGAACTGATGATATCCAAGGCATTACAAGCTGTTTCTATTGACCATAAAATTGCAAAAATCGGAATTTCGAAAAAAAAAAAAAAAAAAAAAAAAACCTAAAGGAAACAAGAATTCCATAAAGTTTGATAAAATGTCTTGCCACTAAAATGAGGTGGTTTTTTGGCTGTATAGAAATTTGTGTATTTTGCAAAACTGCCATGGAAATACTTTTTTTTCCGGATCTAACAAGATCCACAACTGGATGTTACTACTGGCAGAAACGATGAAGAAGACAACAGGAAGTAGTATGAGGAGGATGGAACAACATGTTTTTAAATGACTTACTGCGTGAACAAACTTATTCACATGTGATTTTAATTGTGTCTCTTATTTAATGGAAACAGCACAATAGTGAAATTGTGTTTTTTCGACATTAGCAGAATATTGACAAAGTTTTGCCTATGTTTGTAATGGAAGCGCAGCTACTGTGAAACCAAGGTTGTATTGGACTTCTGCTAACATCAATAGACGTAACCACAATACACGACCATTTCCAGGTGCCTAATACCAAGAAGCAACTTCCACCTGTCCAGATTTTCTGATACAGCTTTGGCTAAACTAAACTTGCCATTAAAGTTGTACAATAATCTAGTTATCAACTCAGTAAGTCAAGCCAGGGATGTTCTCTCAGGTGAAGCTGCTACTAGGGGATCAAAGACAAAGGCGGTGGAGAGCTCACCACCACAAAAAACTAAATCAACTGAGCAGGCCCAGAACTCTTTGCAGCCACATCATTAAAGCATGAATCCATTAAAAAACCATTAGTGTTTTTATCAAATTGTGTTGGTTTTTTGTGTCATTTTAAATATATACACAGCTCCAAGCAATCCCAGTATCAACAAAATCACACAGACACGATATGTGGCAGTTTGGGGAGCATGATGTGCTCAGTGTTCATTATAAATAATATCTTTTCAAAAGGAGGCATTACAGTTTAAAAAACAACAGCAACTAATTAACAGGAACTAATAAAGCTGAGTTCCAGCTGTAGCTGAAAATGGAAAATTCCAACATCCTAGTCAGAATGAACTCAAAATGTCAGAAAGTGGGAGCAACTGCAACTACCTCCATATTGATACATATTGTTTCAGGTGCAGCTGTCAGCTGTGGCAGGTAACCAAAGAGTGAGTGAGTTAGTTGATGTCACCAACCTAGCTGAACTGGCAATGTGAGGTTGAGTGGCTAAAGTCTTTCCTCTGCCTACATCTCCCAGAATGCCATGAAGTTCTGGATTGGAGTTCAGTGAATATTCTATGCATTGAATTAGCAGACATATTATCTATCTATACAGATTACATGTCTGCCACTATGTATATTGTTACTGATTTATTGCCCAGACCTAATTTATCTGTTTTTTGTGTGTGTACTAACTCTTTTCCTGTTCCTCCAGTGTGATTGGTCCTTTAATACCATCAACACACATCCAGAGCCAGAAAACTTGTGTCCCAGTACTGATTTCATAATGATCTAGAATTATTGACAAATGTGCAGAGTTAGGGTTTAATCAGGGAAAGATCCTGGGTGTGTTGAACCTACTTTACTGGAGGCCTCTGCTCCTGTGATATTATCAAACAATAAACGGCTGAATGACAATCATAATAAACATAGCTTGGTAGTTAAGCACACTTAATTCTTTTAAATACCTGGCTCAATAAAATTGTTGAGTACTTCAATGAGAACTTTCAATAGGAACAAATTAAATCAAAGCTAGAATATAAAAACAGCTAAAATCTTCTATTACTGATTCTACAGTTGTATGTCATTTTAATAACACACTACAAAATGCCAGAAGGGACCCTGGCCCTCAACTGTTGCTGCATATTACAGCTTTAACAGTCTTATGGATATTAAAGGAGCCCTGCCATCAGCTGGAGCTCAGTCCCAAGCTGTGAGTGACATGTTTGTTAAACTTCTACTTAGGGCTGAAACGATTCCTCGAATGATTCGAGTACCTCGATTACTAAAATTCCTCGAGGAAAATTTACCTGCCTCGAAGCTTCGTTAATTTATGTTTTATTAGTTAGCGCACCGTGTTCCGGCCGGGACTTCATTTGCGTTGCGCGGAGCTCTCACTTCCGCCTCTGAGTTGTTGACAAAAGCTAAGTCTCAGCGGCATAAAGTTCAATCTTCAAGATTGGCCCGTGGGGATTTTATTGATTGATGATAATGCCCGACTTTTTATCGTTTTTGGGGAACCAATAAGCATCCTTAAAATGACTGGGGGAATGCCTGGAGTACGGCAGCATTTCTCCTCCGGGGCTGCTGGTTGAAAGCGAACGGCGGGAAGAGCGCTGAGGTGAGCGGATAGCCTGAACAGGGCGGGCGGCTGAGTAGCTGATGCTTACCGTGTAAATGTAGCTTTACCGACGAACCGCACAATAAATTTCATATCCCGGTCTGAAGAAACGGGTGGCGGAGCGCATCGTACATGGCTGGTAGATGAGTTTCTGAGTGTGACCAGTGAAGGTGTCGTAAATATCCCGTATTGCTTCCCCCCGTGTTCGTCCCCCGGTCTAACGGTTCGTCAGTCCGCTGGTCTATTTCCTCCCCTCCACCCCATCTTACGTTCGTTCATTCACCCTCTCCTTCCACTCCAGGCGGCATTTCCCGTATTTGCAAACCCAAAGCGTGACAGGTTAGGTGGCAAGGTGAGTTTAATTAATCTATTAAACTCACTGAAGATGAATACATAAACTAAAAGCTGGATTGTAGACATTTTTTATAAGCATATTTGTGAGCCTGCCTCTTTGTTATTAAATTCAATATAATTTCATATTTTTCTATAACTTTTCTTCTGGTTAACTTAGAAAGTGAGCTATTATTGTTACAGGTTAGTTTTCTAAACTACAAAAAAGCAACTGTTAGGGATGCTCAAATATGAAAAATTGGACTGATATTGATATCTGATTGTAACACCGGTATTATGCCAGATTTACCAATATTTCATTTTATAATTTTTTTTATCCGATTACTCGATTAATCGTAAGAATAATCGATAGATTACTCGATTACTAAAATATTCGTTTACAACAGCCCTACTTCTACTTCCTTTATCTGTTTTTCTTTATTCATGTTATTATACAAACTGTAGTCATCAGAATCAATCAACTATTAAATAAATAAATGCTATAGAGAATATTAGCTATATCAAAAGATGAAAAGGTTAGGATAATTTAGACACTGATGATAAATTGTCCCAGAAATTATTGTGATAAGCGATAATATTGCTGTTTTGAGACCATTTACAAGCAATATACTGATAATGGCATAATAAGTTTGTCCTATCAAAGAATAATGAACTTTAGTTTTGTACAGAACATTCCCACACTGGAACTGGAAGGTATTTCAAATATCCAAAATAAAACACAATCACCAAAAACAATAAAAAAGGGAAAACACACACACACACACACACACCCAAAACCATACATAAAATGGATTATGAAGTCTCTGTAAACAAAAATGCTCTTCAAAAAATATAAATCATCAGAATGGAAATTACCTAGCTCATTTTAATTTATCATGTGATTAATTGTTTATTGCGACAGGCTCATTATTGTTGTTTTAGAGTCTGACTCTGACTTTCTAAGTTTATGTAGTTCGAAAGTCACTCACCCGTTAAAATTCCAGATTTTTTAAAATTTCATATTTAAATCCAGATAAATCCAAACTTTTTTGGCCTTTGTGATGACTTCAGTTCTTTAAAGCACAAGAAAAATAACTGACAACTCTATAGAGGGGGGGAAGTGAAAAAGATAAAAAGCTGCAATAACATGGATGAATAAGTGAACACTTTTAAATATACTGGCAAGCAAGCAAGGCTTTTCTGTCAACATGTAGAGCAGCGTTGTCCAAAGTGCAGCCCGGAGGCCTTTTACGGCCGCTGAGTGACACAGATTTGTTCTGATGCAGATGGAGACTTTTTATTTCCCCAATTTGGGGAAATAAGCAATTTATCAATTAATTGCAATAAACTCAATTTCTAATCTTATGATTAAATTTTTTTGAAGGCCAATTTTGCTGAGAGTTCTAATTTTTTAAATTCATGCTTTCAGTTATAAGTGGTTAAATTTATTGTTTTTGGTTGTGGTGTTTAATTTGGGATATGCTAAATATCTTCCAGTTTCAGTGCTAAGTGTTCTTAACAAAATTAAAGTTTATTCTGTACAGGTGAATTTGTGTTATTATCCCATTACCAATATATGAACTGAAAATGTCCTCTAAACAACATTATCGTTTAGCACAGCAATTACTGGGACAATTTATAGTCCAGCAGAATCTGTTACTGTGACTGGCCTGCCCACAAGTTAAAATCTTCTCACAAAAATTTTAGAAACACAACATAATTGTCATCTTTCAATTACCAAGCTTTTTATTTTCCCTTTAGTTCATGGTAGATAGAACCACAACTATCTACTGACTTTTACACTAAAGACGACTTTGGTGCACCTAAAATAGTTTTAACTACATTATTAAAGCTTTTTCACATGAAAAGTGACCTAAATCATGTTTTCATTACTGAGAATAGATTGAATCTTTATTATTTTGAAAAACAAATTAGTAAAGTGATTGCCTTTCTATCAATAAGGAAAACACGCAAAACCCTCTTGAAGTTTTAGATCTACAATGATTTACACATTCCTTTCCTACAAATAAAGTAAAATAAAGACTATTTTCATTGTTTAAAATATTCCATGCTTTCTTAATTGTTGAGCAGGGGGAGGAAAAATTGTCTTTAAATTAGTTTTTAAAAAAATGTTTTATTTTCTGGCCTGGCAATACCCATTTTACAAACAGTTTGGAAATAAAGTGTAGAGGTAAACTAAACAAGTAACCTTCTGCCTCCTGCAACCATAAATCCAGGTTCTCTTCTCTAGGTGTTTACTTCTTGACGAAAGTATAGTTTGCACATATTCTCTCTGATGACTCACAGTTAAAATGGAGGTTGTGAGTGATTGGATGAAGGAGGAAGAGGTCTCTCATTTGCTCACTCCAGTGCGAAATTTGTTTGCACTCCTTGCTGTGTTTGCCCACTGTGGTATAAGGACAACAGTGGACACCCAAACAATCCTATTTTACTGTGCAACAATGCAAGGAAATCCAAGAAAGGCCAATCAGATAAGCCTGACATTCATCAACTCAGGCAAACACAAGGCCTACATTTTAATTTGAAATTAACACGCATCGCTCGTTGACGTGACTATTCTGGTCTCCAGTTCCACTGTCTTTGTCACACATGCCAGAGATGCCGGTCGGCATGTGCAGGTGTCGCCATTTCTTGCAAACTGAACACACAGACTCGTGAGGAGGAAACAAAAATCTCATACCAGAAACATGAGACGTCATGGGTTCAAAGAGAAGTGAAGCAGGAACTGTAAGCAAATGCTTCCTCTCATAACAAAACACAGCGCAAGACTGATGGACTCAACAACTGTGGCTCCACTATTTACTATGAGACAATCCATGACCCTGCATTACTACCCGGGCTATATAGTAATAGAAAAAATGGCTTAATTTGAGGGATACGATTTACAAATTAAAGCTCAGATTTTTTCCATGCGATATCCAATTTGTATATTTTTTTCCCGCTTTCTTTTATAAAACAAAAAAAAAATGACAGAAAATATTTTCAAAAAGTTGTTTTTACTTTAGTCATCTCTACTGAGTGATACGACGGAGAAAATTACAAGAAAAAAAGTTTTATTGTAATCTGATGTGACCAGCTCAGTCCATGAGCTGGTCACATCAAAATAGTCAGCGGTTTTCAACAACAGTTTCAATGTTCTGCTACTGATAATAATTTGATGCTGATGTGTTAAAACAAATGTGTTTTAATGCTGACATTGTGTGGTATGAGTTTATTACTTTCAAAACACATACAAAGTATAACAACACAAGATGCTCAACATTCCTCATTTTAGTTTTTCATTATTTTTCATGTCTGTATTCTCATAAAATTACTTCTCTGCTAATATTACAAATTTGTTCTGGTAGTATTATGACTTTATTCTTGTATTATTAATCACAAAAAAATATTAGCCTGGTCTGAATACTTGGTTAGAGTTGACCTGAAAGTATAGCAGCTGTGAAACTCTTGTAAACAAGAGGGCGTGCCGACATCACTCAGAACTATGGAAACCAACGAGAGCATTGTAGAAAAAAAATCCACATTTCCAAAAATGTAATCTTCCAAACACAAAAATTTTTTTAGATCAATGAAATCGATTTATTGCCCAGCTCTACTTAAAGTGGCAGTATGTAACTTTTATTAAAAATATTTTTTTAATTGAAACTCTCACTATGTTCTGATAGTGTGTTATTAGACAGATAATCTGAGAAAAAAATGAACTCCTCTGCCTTCTCCCAGTGCGAACTAGAAACAACCAATCAGAAAAGGAGGCGGGTCTATCAATCATCCTCCGTGTGACGCTACTCATCCCCCTCTCTACTATCCTGCCTGCATCCCAAATTCTCTCTTCTTTGCTGGATCTAGCATTGCATGTTGTGAAATGCTAGGCTAGTTAGCATGGCCACCAGTTTTCATGTAACGCTAAGTTGTTTCTCTGCCATTAGAAGATTTAGTAGAGTACATGAGGATAATTGACAGCGCTAAAACCCTCCTCCTGGCTCTGATTGGTTGTTTGTGACTATGCGCAGGTCATTTCTTCAGATGGCAACACTCATAGCTCATAGAGGAGGTGGAGGAGATCAATCTTTTTTACAGATTATCTGTCTCATAACATACTGTCACAACATGGTAACAAGCTTTAACAAATATGTATAACAAAAAAAACTTTATGTTTTTGTTTTTATAAAAGTTACATACTGCAGCAGACCAGTGTAAAGTATTAAATGGCTGGCTAGTAAGCATATGAATTGTATAAATAAACTGCTAGCAAATGTCATACCTAGTAAAAATAGCCTTCAAGGGTTCATCTGGGGCCTTAGACATGACCTGCATTGGCCAGTAAAATCACACACTGGGTCTGTACCTCTAATTCATCCAGGTTGACAACATGAGATCTGGTCAGACAATAAGACAATGGAAAAGTTCAGGCCACTCTCCAAGCCCAGGCTTACAGAGCCAGGTTTTCCCGTTAGAAGCCACAACATCTGAGTATTACACAGAGTCCATCGTTCAACACAGCCTGCTGCACAGCAATCGCCAAGGCCTTGTGTGTTACTTTGGTAAAAAATAGAAACATGTGGTAATAAACATAGATTCTACAAGCGTGACTCCCAAGCATATCTCGGAACAGATTGCACTGTATGTAATATTACACTCGTTGAGTTTCTGTTAAAGGTCATGCCTCACGTGCTACGGCAGGCCGTGTGTGAGCATGGAGCAACAAAGTCACAGAGTGATCAATGAACGGCTCTGAGGGACCAACCTGCCGAGAGTCACGACCTGTGTCGCCCTCACAGGGGTCTGGAGGGACTTGTGTAGGTTCACTTCAGCTACTATTAGCATAGGAAAGCAATAGAGCACATACAATCAGCTTTACGGCATATCCTTTTGTCAAGATATGAGTTTGTGTTCTGACTACATGTTGCTGATTGCTGATATCCAGAACATATAACGTTATTTTACCGAGATGCCAGAGAAAAGTGTAGGGTAACCCTAATTAATATCTGTCTCGATATAGACAGATATTTTTGTCAGTTTCTTTATTACTTATTTTACATTGACTGCTCTACTCCTAATTTGACTGATTGAACAAATGAAAGTTGTTTTTACATGTTTGACCAAGCTAGTCCAAGCTGTTGGTGTATTTAAGTGAGCTGTAATGGTACAATTATCAAATTAATTTGTAGCTCAGTACAAATGTGTAGGTTCACTTTAAAAAACCTACACATTTTCAGGTAAAAAAAAAAAGCCAGTCTTTCTGTATCGAATTGCTATCGGCCGATACTAAGCTTCAGATATAAGTATCGGAAGTGAAAAACATGAATCGGTGCGTCCTTGCATGATGAACTTCTTCCCAAGCAGCATACAACCGAGTTACCATGTGATTTGTTACCACCATCATGTCTTATAACTGTGTGACTAAAAGCAACAGCAACCCTACCAGAAAATATAGCGCACCTGTGCTGAGAAATCAGTCAACACAGTGGGACTGAAAAAGCCATTTTATGACTACTTGTTCACATGACAACAGAGCATCAGCACCTCTTGTCTCAGTGAAAGGCTTCAGTTAATGTGAAATGTTAAAAACAGGAAGGCTACCATCAGAAACAATGCAGCTGCCACATTGGATTCAAAGGCTGGATTTGAAATTTGTGAATATGGCCAAAAAAAAAAAAAAAACGTGTTTAGCTGGCTGAAGCTGGTTGTTGATGCTTAAACCTCAGAGCTCATGTTTTCAGATGCGTAGCCATCTTACTCCTCAATACCATGGTACACTGAGTGAATTTGACTTCCAGACCGATATCTTCACAGGTGAAATAAATGTTCTCTTGTAGAGAAAATACTGACAAGAAAATCTTTGAGCATCAATTTTCACTTTTTAAACAGGAAAAATATCATCCTAGCAGTCGCTTCATCTTTTGATAAATAGGGGCGGGGAGATGACCTGAAAAAAAGAGTTTCTGATTACATACAGTAGAATATTTATGTGCAATTTATCAAGTTCACTGCTAACAACAGAGGTAAAAATGTGATTTGAGTTTTTATTGAATACTTTTAGGAGGTCAGCTATTATGTTTTTGACTATTTTTAAATACTTTTTTTTTGTTGCCTGTAGGGATATACCAGTCCACTTTTTTCACTTTTGATACCGATACAGATGTCTAAAGATTAGTATCAGCCGATACGATACAGAAAAACAAAGTTGAATTGACTTAAAATGTTTCTTTAAAAAAAAAAAAAAAAAAAAGCACAGATATAAATGTACTGAATTCTAAATGTATTTGATAACTCTGCACCAGTACAGCACACTTAAATACACCACTTAACTTACAGGGATCACTTCAGTTTTTGTATCTTGAGTCTTCAAGCCAGTAGAAAACAATCCACTGAATGGAGAAATAATCCAGGTTCCCTTTGAGAGCTTACAAAACACAAACCAGCTGAGGCCAAAGGTTAAAGTTCATCTGAAAAAACGTGCAGCCACCAACAGTACAACAAGTAGACAGGTCTGTAATAGGAGTGGGCATTTATAGTGTAGTATATAATTTCTCATGAAAAAATAACCATGATAAGAATTTTTTATCCAAATGATTAGGAACCAAAACAATCAGCTTTACTCAGGCTATCAAATCGGACTTAGCTAACATAATTGATCCTAAAGCAGCACTGCAGAACTTTGATGACTAACCCAAAAGATAATATTTATGATTATTGGTCATTGAAAAGGTTTGATTATTTTCCGATCAGGGAAAGCACCACTCTTCAGAGTGGAAGTTACCAAGTGAAAAAGATCCAGTTTGCCATTTTCAGCGGCAATGAGATGTTAGAGGAAGCAGAGAAGGTGCGAAAAGTTTATGGAATGAAAACTGTGTTTTCTATAGAGAGCCGAGTTAGGTAGTAACTAGTTACATTCACTAGTTACTTTCACTGAATTACATTTATAAGTAAATTTTTTGGGGGGGAAAAAAGTACTTTGAGTATTTTTACTATGCTGTACATTTACTTCAGTAATCTTATCATGACATTGCTTCTCTTAATCGAGTAAAATTTCTGGATTCTCTACCCGGTGAATGAGGAACAATCATGTTTTAACCAAAAATTCACCACACAAACCAAGTTGTCGCACCAGACAACTTCCTGATTGGAAGGTTTTTTTTCACTGGAAGAAAATGCTTTAGAAAAAACTTTCCTTTGATTGTTATTTGTTACTTATCTTTACTGTTGACATTTTTGTCCTTAAAATATCAAAACTTCCACTTAACTTTCTATTTTGCTCCAGCAGATGATACCATTTTTAAATATTAAAAGACTGATCATTTGATCAGTTACTCAATAATTGAGTTGACTTTTTACTAAATAGTTTTTTTTTTACTCGAGTAATTTCTTGGATGGCTACTTTTTAGTTGTACTCTAGTAAAAAAAACATATTGAAGTAGTACTACTTCTACTTGATTACAACTTTTGGGTGCTCTGCCCACCTATGCTATGGAGGCATGTTGGGGGATTTTTATTCTGGCGACAACAAAAAGGAGTTATTCTTTAGAAAACTAGGGGAAGCTCAAAGTACTACATGAAAGTTGCTCTGTTTTATCCATTTGAAGAGTAGAGTTCTACTGATCATGGAACACACTAGATTAGAAAATTTTGTCAGTCTTTTAGAAATCTTACTATTACGGTAAACGTCCACCACTTCCATTGGAAAACCACAGAGAGACTGAATTAGGGCTGTTGTAAACAAATATTTTAGTAATCGAGTAATCTATCGATTATTCTTACGATTAATCGAGTAATAGGATAAAAAAAAATTATAAAATGAAATATTGGTAAATCTGGCATAATACCGGTGTTACTATCAGATATCAATATCAGTCCAATTTTTCATATTTGAGCATCCCTAACAGTTGCTTTTTTGTAGTTTAGAAAACTAACCTGTAACAATAATAGCTCACTTTCTAAGTTAACCAGAAGAAAAGTTATAGAAAAATCTGAAATTATATTGAATTTAATAACAAAGAGGCAGGCTCACAAATATGCTTATAAAAATGTCTACAATCCAGCTTTTAGTTTATGTATTCATCTTCACTGAGTTTAATAGATTAATTAAACTCACCTTGCCACCTAACCTGTCATGCTTTGGGTTTGAAAATACGGGAAATGCCGCCTGGAGTTGGAGGAGAGGGCGAATGAACGAACATGGGGTGGAGGGGAGGAAATAGACCAGCGGACTGACGAACCGTTAGAGCGGGGGACGAACACGGGGGGAAGCAATACGGGATATTTACGACACCTTCACTGGTCACACTCAGAAACTCATCTACCAGCCATGTACGATGCGCTCCGCCACCCGTTTCTTCAGACCGGGATATGAAATTTATTGTGCGGTTCGTCGGTAAAGCTACATTTACACGGTAAGCATCAGCTACTCAGCCGCCCGCCCTGTTCAGTCTATCCGCTCACCTCAGCGCTCTTCCCGCCGTTCGCTTTCAACCAGCAGCCCCGGAGGAGAAATGCTGCCGTACTCCAGGCATCCCCCCAGTCATTTTAAGGATGCTTATTGGTTCCCCAAAAACGATAAAAAGTCGGGCATTATCATCAATCAATAAAATCCCCACGGGCCAATCTTGAAGATTGGACTTTATGCCGCTGAGACTTAGCTTTTGTCAACAACTCAGAGGCGGAAGTGAGAGCTCCGCGCAACGCAAATGAAGTCCCGGCCGGAACACGGTGCGCTAACTAATAAAACATAAATTAACGAAGCTTCGAGGCAGGTAAATTTTCCTCGAGGAATTTTAGTAATCGAGGTACTCGAATCATTCGAGGAATCGTTTCAGCCCTAGACTGAATACAATACAAGTCGTTAAAAACCATTTGAAATGAAAGATCTGTAATTATCTTTGTTTTAAAATATTACTGAAATCCTGTTTAACCGTAATGCTGTGTGACTGATTTCTCTCTCACACACTCTGTGAGGTCGCCTCAGATCGAAATGTGAATTATTAATGATAACGACTGACAATGACAGAAAATCTCCTGTGGAGTTACAATAAACGAATGAATAATTTAACATTTTAACACACAACAGTCAATATCCATCAACTTTCTACTCTATACAAGAGGGGAAACAAAGTATTTCTGTGCCATTTAAATTTAGTTTTTAAAAAGAGAAAACTGAAATCAGCTGCCACAAGTGATCAGATGAGTGTGTCTCTATTAGCTTATGACAAAGTGCCTACATATGAAAAATCATTGAGTCTGACATCACACAGCTTGCTGTGTGCAGATTAATGATTTAAAAAAATATCACATTTCATTATGTAGCTTCAGCTGCTGTCCTGAAGAAGCCTGTTTCAAATGGGAATGTTTTTCAAGAGCATATTTTGTGTTTTTTGGTCTAAGGTTGCTGTGGTAGGCAGCCACATCCACACAGTTAGCTAAAGAAAAAAGACTCTAATAAGTAATAAACTGTTTTTCATACTTTCATTATCACTATAGTACCACAAAATATCAAGATAAAATTTTGAAGTCAACGTCACCCACGTCTTTTTTTGATACATTCATCTAAATCATTGAAAAGGGTTGAAACTTCAATACAAACTTTTTGCTAATAGTAACAAAATCATAACACCAGTAACAAATATGCCTTGTTTCACTTTTAACGTGATTCAATGTAAACTGAAGAATAATAATAACCCTAGAAGCTCGGATTTTAAAATGCTATCTAGATATTTTGAATGTTTTAAACTTAAGTTATTTTCTTGCCATACAGGTTCACCTACAACGTGTTTATTTAAGACCACCGAACTGTAATACCAAACTTGGGACGTCTGCTTCTGGGGCTGACGTCACTCAAATGAAACCACATTAACCGCGGTTCTGAGTATTGATACTCAACAAGAAGACACTCCGTTTGCACCGTTTAAAACCGTGAGGCATTTTTTTCCTGTTAAACTAGAGTTTTCCTGACGACAGTGGTACAGCTGGCTACAAGTTTAACCAGTTTAAAAAGTTTCTGACCAGTTCTTCACTAAACATAACCGCTGTCTACATTACATTACGTTTACTCCATCCATATAGCTGATATCTGCAAACAATACAAGACGGGAACTCCTCACTAGAGTTTAGAGAAGAGTCGTTAACTGTAAGGTTATATCAGAACCAAACGTTAACTATAATTTATTTGGAGATAAAGCAGCGCTACGTTTAATGTGTTTTCACGTGAGCTGCATAAATTTAACACGAAAACGTTCACAAAACAAAATAACCTGCTTAAATGTTGAATATTACATGATAACTTAGTTTGGATAATTGTTTCCCAGGCCTCAATCCATGGAAAGCTCCAAGACAGTCCTCTGGGATCAGTCGGCGGCCTTGTAGCTCAACAGAACTCTACGGAACCACGAAGGACCTGCTTTTATGAAATAAAACTCTTTGCTAACTTATTAATGCATCTCTCGGCGGGGTTTGCGCACTTTTCGCAACAGTTGTCAACTTTTCCTACCTGCACGGAATCAGCAGCCATCTTGGATTCGCCTTTGAATCAAATCCTACGGGGAGAGCGGAGAGGGGCGGTGGGACTCCAAAAACAGGACTTGTTTTAAGTTTCCCTCTCTGGCGACAGAAAGACGGGATTATTTTGGCCAAACCATCGCTCTTCTGGGTAACACGGGGCTTCCCATGCCGTCTTCGCACTTCTTTGACGCGGCCTCACCGTCCCGATAGAGTCCCAGAGGGTGGACTGGCGCTCAGATGTAAAAAAAAAAAAAAAAAAAAAAGCTACGGCAGAAATCTGTCCCACTGTAGCTGGAGAAGGAGAGGCGGTGGTTAGAATGGAAGCGTCCGCCCAGAGGAGCCGTAGTGCTGCGGCAGAGGCTCCCACTGCTGGACTGCTCTGCCCGGACAGTGACGCACGTGATCCACAACTTCCAGCGCACGAGCCTTACCTACTTGCGCTAACCTGCCACCAACCTGAGGAAAACACCAACATGGAAGTTATGAGTAATGAGGTGCTTCAAACTTTCTGACATTAGATTAAATTCTGCTAAACAGTGGAAAGAATAGTCTCATAATAATACTCATAATTTCATCATGAGATAAAAAGCAATAATGAGGATAAAACTAAGATTTGTTATTGAATAAAACTGGATAAATGATAACTTCAGGAAAAAAAGTTTAACCCCTAAAATAAAACTGAAGCCTACACCAAAGTTAAGAGCAAAAAAACCTACTGGTTTGACAAATATTTATTAAAGTAGGGAGTTAAGCCGGTCAGAGGCATAAGCAATCTTTGTGCCTGTGTGACAAGTTTGATTTTTCACCTGGGAGTGAAAAATGTAGGCAAAGTTACATTAATAGCATTACAATTTAAAGTTAATTTATTAGTTTCTCCTTGTGAACACATTTCATGGACAACAAAGCTGCTCGTACAGAAATCAGTAAGAGGCATTTTCCACAGCGGCTTAAATTTTGTTTTTTCAACTTGTGGTAAGCAACAGAAAATTAAATCACTCTGAGGTTATTCCTATTTATTCATAAAAGCTGATGCTTTTGTAGCCAAAGAAAATGTGATGGGTGGGGTTCCTGATATCTCAGTATGTTACATGCTAAACAAAAAAATAAAAAAATGGTTTGATTTTGACAACTGATGCAACACTAATTACAGATGATAGAGTGTGGTCTGTTTCTGTTGTAAAATAGCCAACAGTTTTGCTGATGCACAGTTTTATGGATTTCTGGATGAAAAACAAACCACTCGACCAAGCTTCTTCAGAATTTACAGTACTTCCTGTTGTTCTGCGGTAGCTGCTAGTTTAGAAGAAGATCAACATCATCTGGGTTGATCCCACAAATTTATATCATTTGTATATTCCAAATTGGAAACTGTTGCGAATTGCACTTAAAACTAAGAATAAATAAAAAATTTAGTATTTTCAAAACTACACATACATTGTGGTGTGGACAATAGTTTTTCATGTTTTGTCACATTTCAATCACAAACTTTGTGACATTTTATAAGGATCTTATGTGAGACCAACACAAATTAGAGTAGCGTGAACTGAAAGGAAACTAATACATGGTTATCAAAGTTGTTTTTTTTTTTTTTTTACAAATAAAAATCTAGAAATTGTGATATTTATTTGTATTTAATCCCTCCTTTCTCTGATAATATCAAATATAGCCGCCTTCAGAAGACAACCATTTAGTGAATAGAGTGCACCAACGTGTAATTTAACCGTAGTCTAAATACAGCTTTTCTATGAAGACCTCACTGGTTTGTTGTAGAACATATTGGAGAACATGACATGAACACCAACAGCAGCATGAAGACCCAGGAGAACAACAGGCAGGTCAGAAAGACACAAAGATATAGATGTTAAAAGCACAGGTAGGTTCTAAAATAATATCCACCGCTTTGAGTAGCTGACAAATTAATAATGATGCAGTTATTATGGGAATAATGAAAAACATCCAACACCTGAAGGTAACATATTTGATTGTGTTATGAAAAGGCACTATGTTCCTGAAAAATATATAACACTGCCCTTATAAGTTTATTAGAAATAAAAATCTGTAGTGTGACCTGTTAGAGGATGCGGAAAACTGGAGCTATATATTTAGGCTCAGAGCCAAATCCTCAGCATCCTGTCTGACAGAGATTTTCATTTCCAATAAAATAACAGAAAATCATCCATTCTTCCAATTCACAACTATGTGGACTGTTTCTTTTTTCTTGTTCTATCTCTTAAAACCAGATTAAAAAGTCATCATAGTTGATGGTTGTCAATGGACATCATTGAAAAACTTTGAGGGGTGTAAATACCTGAGCTCTGCAAAAGCAGCAAATCATAAAATTGTTCCTCATATCCATAATATTTGACTGAGCTTCACTTGGCACCAAACGGGTCATAAAATGTACATATTTATTGCAAATTTATGTAATTTAAAGAAAATAAATGTGTTGTACTTGCTGTTGGGTGGGTCATGCTCTGAAAAGCATTCAGTCTGTGTAATAAATTAAAAGCAATGTCACTCTGGATTAATTTAAAAGCCTCATCTATTGCAGCCAGTTTGTAACTTCATACCAATCCCTAGTAATAAATCTTACAATAAATAGCTGACTGTAATTGAAGCTTCTCCAGAGAAGAAGTGGAGAAAGTGCATTGTTTTTGTTTATTTGGGTCAAAGGGTCAAAACGGGGATGCCGTAACAAGAGAGCGATCTGAGATTATGGGGATGAGTCCAATAGCTGATGATGTCTGTTCAGGGATTATCTGAGAGCAACGAAGAGAACCTCTGACCAGCAGCAGCAGCAGAGGCTCGTATAAACTTCTCCTGACCTGAGCTGACTCCTCTCACGTGAACATGGGTCAAATTTAGAGTCCGCCATTCATGATGGATCAGCTACAGCTTCTCTGTGGGGGAATATTCTGCATGTACATAGCGGCAGACCTAACCAGAGTATGAAACATGTAGAAAATAATCATGTTGAAGACAAAAATCTAAGAATTTATCCATGACTCTTAAAAACAAACAACAGTGGTGCAGTGGCTCCAGTTTGGGGGTGACTGGAGCAGTGGCTAAAACAGATCCCAGGAACAACATCAGACATCTCAGTCCAGAAATGTGCAGTTCTAGGCACAGCCAAGATACTGGAGGAACCCTCAAGCTCCCAGGGCTCTAGTAGAGGACCCGAGCTCAGAGGATGAAAGAGAGATCACCCGCGGAGGGTGAGAAGGGAATTTAATTTATATATATATATATATATATATATTTATTTATTTATTATTTGGCTAGAAAATAATCTAGCCAAATTAAAAAAATTTTACTATGGTTTATGAGCACACAATACAGACATGGCAAATAAGTACTCAAGTTTGTTTTTTTTCTATCACTGGTTTCTGATGAGAAAATTCATTAGAATTCAGATTCTGATCTTTCATCTGATGAAATAAAAGGACAAAATCTGAATCTTTAAACTATCCTCCTTCCCATGTGTAATATTCATTCTTCTATACTTACCCAGACTTGATATCAAATTCTGTACTTTTGAAGATTGCAGGGACCCTTCTACAGATCTGAAGAGCTCTCAAACAACTGAAGTGGAAATAACAAGTAATAAGTACACACACACACACACCCCCACACACACACACACACACACACACACACACACACACGCACACACACACACACACGAGCTGGCATGGCAGCTTGTTATCTCTGAAGGACATGAGTCTTGTATTGGATCAGCCACCCTAGTGGCTTTCTATCTATCTAATCCCGGCTATGTAGAAACTGGCGCTGGAGCACAGACATTTGCATGGAATAAGAAAATAATTAAAACAACACAGAATCTCATGAAAGTCTTTTGTGTATTTTTTTTTTTTTTTGTCAGAACCAAATTAAAAACACACGACAGCCAGTGTTGTATTTCTGTCCCTTCACACAACGCTGCAAAGCAATGAGAACCGGAGAAAAGGCACACAAAACCGAATGGATTCTACAGCTGATCAGTCCGCAGTCCTTTAAGTACATAATGTGGCATTATGTGTCCATAATGTGACACGAGCTAAACTCACAGATAAACATGTTATCCTCTTTGTGTGGCTAGTTTATTCTAAAAACGATCGGGTCTATGCAGTGCTAATCAGCTGAGCATCGGAGTGAGATTAAAAATCTGCTGGTAATCTGTATATAATGTTTGTTGCCTTGGTAACATAATCTCCTATAGTAAACATTTTTGAAGATGGCATGGTGAAACAAGCTTTTCTGGTTAAAAGACACCTTTCATTACAAAGGTCCTGCTTTGTTTCCAGCTTCCAGTGGAAATGACATTTCTCTGCTGTAGTTCTCTACAAATTCAGGCAAAAATAACATAGAAAATACAACTAAAGAGAGTAAATGTTGTTTTACTTTGCAGCAGCAAAAAATAAAATACAGGTATGACACAAAATAATTAATTCACGATTTGGCTTATAGAGGTCTAAATTCATCATTCAATCTAAAAAAGTCATCAAATAATTGCTCCAATCAGGGCCGGCCCAAAGTTATATGGGGCCTTAAGCAGAACTTGATTTGGGGCCCATCCTCCTACTCAGAATATCAGCACCAGTAACAGCAGTTTGATCCAGACATGGTGAAATTTGGGAGAAGGGGCAGGGCAAACTAAAGCTCAAACACATAGAAAAGGTGAAAGTTGTGGCATCAGATTGTAATTCCATAATTTATTCCTCAAAATTGAGTGATTCCATAATTCATTGTTCTGCTTGATTAAAAAAAATCAATTTAATAACAATATATTTTTTTCTAATGCTTAATGTAATTTTTTCTGCTTTATTTTATTTATTTATTTTGCTGATGATTAACCTATGATTATAGGGTCCATATTTTTATGCCAGGAGATGTTTCTACAATGAAATAGATTGATAACAAAAAAAGTTTACATCAAGTTCCTGCCAAGCTGTAGGAGAAAAAAAGGAAAAAAAGAAAAAAGAACAAAAAGAAAGAAGCAAATTTTTAGTCACTTTAAATTTCAGCCACATCACAAACAAAATGTTGGCTGAGGGGTGATCCTAGAGAAGAAATGCTCAAAATTATATATAATCATAAGTTACTTTAGAGATGCACAGAGAAATTGGCTGGTGACCAATTGGTGGTCAGAAACCTTGAAATCTGAAAGATTCCACTGACAGCAACGTTCTTCAGTGCTGAAGGGAAGAAGTGTGGAGGGAAGAAGACTCAAAATTTAGCTTTTTTCACAGAAGCATTGAGATGTTTTGAAATGGAGGAAGCACAAAAGAGAGCAAGCGGCTTTTTAAAAACAGAAAAACTATCTCCTGCCAGCCGGTCATTCAGACTGCCGCAACACAGAGCCAGACCTCAATGGGTGCTGATGGTTTCACTGGTACCGTGCTTGTCGTATCTTATTTTTCTGTTTAAATTATTTGTTATATTGTGTGCAGCACTTTGACCAACAGCAGTTGTTCTTAAATATAAATCAATCTTAATTTGATTTGATGCTGGCAAATATTTCCAATAGGAATAGGCAATTCCCTAATTGATAAGAACAAATAATGATTAACTATTGTCATGTAAGGTGATATCATGCACTAATCGTTTGCAAACCTAACAAAGCAAAGCATTCCACTGTTGCTCCAGAAAAGCATCAATACAGATCAAAACATTTGAGAAGATGATTGTGTTGTGCTGCAGTTTCACAAATAATGTACTGAATACACACCGACACTCCTTTTTAACCTAGTAAAGCTAACTAAGCTAACCATGCTGATGGCTAACAAAACACAGCCAAAAGAATTCAAATCCCTCCGTAATCCCTTTTGTCTTTGTTTGTGGCTGACAAAATCCTGCTTTACAGCGACTTCTTTCTCTGTCTCACACACACACAGTGTGATATCACCTCTGCTCTGAACATAAATAATTAGCGACCTTTCCAGTCTTTTTTATATGCAAACTAATTTGAACGCTGTTAAAAAAAAAGTAGTTCTAAGTAGTTCATAAAGAAAATCAGACCAAAATTGGTACTTGCAGGTCAAAACAATTTACAAAAATTGCTGATGAGGCTCAGCGGTAAAGTGTGACCCAGGTATGGAGGCCTTAGTTCGATGACCTTTGCTGCATGTCTTCCCTCTCTCGTAACATTCTTTCCTGTCTGACAACTCCTAAATAAAGGCCACTAGAGCCAACAAAATCTTAAAAAAAAAAAAAAATAAAATAAAATTGTTGATCGTGAATCTGCCCCAGACCGTTGATCGGTGCATCTCTACAAGTTATACAACCCACTGTGCGAGAACGAATTGGATTGAAATGTTTAGAGAAATTGTAACGTTCTGACACACTCCAGTAACATTAAGTGTAAAAGCATCCTTCATTTACAAGAGTCACACATCAAGTAAAGTATAAAACACACACACCTGGCCCAGTAAATAGTCCAATAAAACAAACAAAATAAACCCAGACAAATGTTCTTTAGGTTTAAGAAAGTATTCAGCTTTTTACTGTTACTGTCTCTTTAAGTTAGTCACTGTGGTGAGGCATGTAGATGTCATCTCACTGTGGAAAATGTCAGTCCTCACATATGAACAATAAATCATAGTAAAGAGCTAAAATACAACCAAACACAATCAAACAGTACAGAGCCAGTGATTCCCCCCCCCCCCTCAGGTTAAGTGAAGAGCCAGGTCCAAACCGGATCCACGGTCCAGTCAGGGCTCCTCTGATTTTGTTTGGAAGGAAAACAGAGTGGAGAAGCTGCAGAGGATAACCTGCTGATGAAATACAAGCTCCCCAACCAGCCAGCCGAGCCAGAGACAGACCCGTCACATAGCAGAGCCACGTTAAGTCCTCCATTACAAATCCAGCAAATCAATGGCTTGCTAGATTTTCTCTCCGCTTCCGTTTCCTCAGAATGAGTCAGCTTAAAACACACAGGAGACTCTAAAACCGCTCTTCTGAGAGTCCCCTCTTCAGTTTTTGGGATAGATTTTCTCATAGAAGAAATTTTGAGCCAGCATGTAGAGTTCCCCATCCTTTTCTCTGACAGCGTGGGCTCTGACGAACTGGAACTGCTCCAGCGCAAACTCATAGAAGTCGTTCTCCATCTTCCAGATGGCCGACTGCTGCAGCTTGGCGATGGATTCCTTAGTGGGTGGCTTTTTCTCACTGGTCCTCCTCAAGTGGGATTTCTTTCCTTTAAGACGAGAAGATACAAGTTAGGTGTCTGTTTTTTTTTTTTGCTGTGTTTTTAGTTAGTTTGCCTTTCCCCACTAAACCAGGAGTGGTGCGCTCAGAGTGATGTGTTAGAAGGTTTAAAAAGTTCCGTTTATTTTTTAGCAACTTTTTCCACATGTTTGCTGTGTTTCGTTTACAGTTTGTGAGGCTTTTTTCTAACCAAGAAGGAAAAGAATTGTGGAAATAAAAGTCACTGTGTTGACAGATTCTCAGTTTTGGGTAGATGGTCATGCCGTTCTCTGTCAATTTCACAAGTTAGGATATTATTTTCTAACCTATCCACCATTAAAACCTCTGATTTACCTGATTTATCTCTATTGTCTGAGAAATGACTAAATTACTCAAATTACACACAGCGGGACTCAGTTTCTAACAAGTTAAATTCTGAAGGCATATCACAGTAAAAGGGGTCTGAATAAACTGTAATTTAAAGAATGTTGAGTAATTAATGTGGTAAATTATTAAACATTTTCCTTCCACTTCAACATTAAATACATTACCTGGCCACAAAAAGGCAACACACTAATAACTGGTCAGAACACATTTAGCTGTGGAATATATCAGGAAAAAAAACAGTTATTGATGGAATCAAATGGTGATTCAGTAAATATTGATCCCAAAGGGAAATTAAATGTTGTTGTAACTCATATTGATTCAAATTCTTCAAAGAGTTACTGTAAATGGTGATGACTGTGGGCAAGAAAGATCTCCTGTAGCTGCCTGTATAACAGTGAATATGAAGAAGCCTCTGACTGAAATTGTTTTTAAAAACTATCTCACAAAGATTGTCAGGGTTGTCCATAATTTTCTTGAATTTATGTAAAATCTTTCTTTGCATCATCATCATCATCATCATCATCATCATCATCATCATCATCATCATCTCCTCCACAGACGTCAACGGAACAGAACCAGCCAACTTCACCAGGTGAGGTGGGTTACTACGGTTACGGAGTTGTTGGGTGAAAGTACAACTCTGGAAAAAAATTTCAGAGCTCACTGCACTGAACCCCATTGAAAACTTCCTGGTTATTCCACCAAATATTAATTAATGTCTGAACTCTTCTCGAGTTAAAACATTAACATTGTTGTTTCTGAATGAATATTAACTTGTTTTCTTTGCATCTTTTTCATTATTTTGATCATTTTTCATTTTTTCATTTAAAACTAAATTTTTGCTTGGAATTTCAGAGACATTTTGTCAGTAGCTCATAGAACAAAAGAACACTTCGTTTTACTCAGACATATACCTATAAAAAGTAAAATCAGAGAATTTTGAGTGGTCTCTTAATTTTTTCCAGAGTATTTTATATACTCATATTTTTTGGGGGGGAGCCAGGAGAGGGAAGACTTATGCCATTGGAGGAAGGTGACATCATAATGTATGTAGAAATGCTCTCTGGAATGAGTTAGGAGTTTCTCCCGCTGCATCTTAAGAATCTGTCCTTTTGAAGTCTGGCTATTTGATTAAATATTTAAGATTGGGATTTTTTCCCTCCAGTTAGAGTAAAAAAAAAAAAAAGCTATGATAGTTGTTTATTCCAGCAAAAGGGGTAGAGACGATACCAGGATTTAACGACAGAGTAAAACTTGCGCTACCCGTTTTGTACAGCTCTGTGGCTCCTCTGAAGAACCGTGGCAACGCAGCCTCCAGCATCATCACAAAGTCCTCCAGCTCCTCGGTGACTCCCACCAGCATGTACTCATTCACCAGGTTGTATTTGGCCTGCTCCAGCGCCCACTGGCTGCCCACATTCCTGCACACATCAAGTTTTGTTTGGGTTGACAGGGAGAAAAGCAAGATAAGACCATTTCTGTTCCGTTTGTTGCTCACACAACTATAAAAATAAAAATATGCGGTTATAGGAGCAGGGATGGAGGGGAGGGATGACGCTGCGGATAGGAACATATCAGGAGTGAGACGCCACCAACACATGCGTCGAGAGAGATGAAGCTAAGAGTGTGTTGTGAGCCCAGAGGACAAAATGGAGGCTGAGGAAAAAAACAGCTGCTTTTCAGACGTTTCTTAGTTTGTTTTAGCTTTCCATCCTGTTCTGTAGAGAAGAAAGTAAAATGTGTCAGAGAGTCAGAGCAGGAATAAAAGCAATGCCAAAGGTGAGATGGTTACATAAATAGAGAGATGAGGTCAAAGGTGAAAGTACTGAAAGATCCTGGGAGGATAAAGCTGATAAAGCTGCTGCTTAGAAACTATTTTACAAGTTAAATAACAAAACGATAGAGAAAAAAAAAATATGTACAAAACATTTATGTTGTCCTTTTTAAAGCAAGGCTGCAGAAAAAAAACAGAAATGTAAAATAAGTGGAAAAATTAGGAAGCATCTTATAGTAGCTGGTAAAAATGTTCAAAGATCGATGTTTATTCTTAAATTAGACAATGGTAATGTGGTAATTGGTAATTTTATTCATTAAATAAAACAACCAAAATGTTTTATGATTGTGAAAAAAAGACTAAACACTGGTCTTACTAAAATATTTATATTACTTAATTTTTATCTGCATCGTTAAAATTTGCATTATTATCCATATGTCTATACAGCTGAAATCAGAATAATCAAATAAAAATTACATACACACACACACACACACACACACACACACGCACACACACACCCACACACACACGCACACCCTTTTCCTAACCCTAACCATCACATACCTAACCCTAACCAAAACTCAATTCATACCTTAGCCCTAACTCTGACCCCTGACCCAAAAACAGGGTTTCCCCTCGTGGGGACCAGGCTCCGGTCCCCACGAGGAGCAATTGGTCCCCACAACGTAGTATATGTCAGGAAAATAGTCCCCACAAGGTATTACAAAGAAGCACGCACGCACGCACGCACGCACGCACGCACGCACGCACGCACGCACGCACGCACGCACGCACACACACACACACACACACACACACTGTCTGAAGTTAAAACAGACCACAAACTTCTCTCACCTTAGATCAGTCAAAATGACCAAACATTTCTATTTGCTAAATGTTGGAAAACTTATTGAGAAGATTTTTACACATTTTTTTTGTAACTTTCTTTGAATTTAGAAGTTTACATCAGTTAAGTCATACAGTTTAAATCCCTGATGCTGACCAAATGCATGTAAACTTTGGAATTCGAAGAAAGTTACAAAAGTTCTCAATAAAAGTTTTCTAACATTTAGAAAATATAAATAATTTTGGTACTTCTGACTTACCTAAAACAAGGGAGGTTTGGTCTGATTTCACTTCAGACAGGGAGAAAAAAAATGCGCGTGTATTTTTATTTGCTGTATGTAAACTTCTAGTTTCAGCTGGATGTGTTTATTTCTTGAGCACAGTTTTGGTTCCATCCCAAATAAATACACTGCTGACTACAAAAAGCATTATACAGAATTCACATCAAATAAAGTAACATTCACAGTCCACTGGAGTAAAGGAAAATGTCAGCGTATGCCACAGGGTAGAATGTGGAGATTGTTTTGTCGAGTGTGGCTGCTTTCAGGATGTATTCACCAACTATTACTATTTGACATCGGTCAACAAAAATGACATCATGACATACATTTTGCTTTTTTCTCCTATAACAGTTTTCAGTGCTACCCAGACATATTCAGTAATCCATACTTCTAAGCTCAAATTGCAGGATTCTTTTCTCCAGTTCGTTTTATAAAAAATCTGGACATTTCACTATAAAAATATTCACTTCAAACTGCTCATTTGTAGGAGACACAAATAAAGAAGTAGCATAATTAAGTGCTGAAACTGTTTTCATTTATTTATTTTTCCATTTTCAGTATAGTATTTTTTCATTGTTGTTGATGGACATGGAGGTCCACGACTCTCTTTTGATTTTCCATGTTGTCACACAAAGAAACAGAAAGTTTGAGTAGTTCCCTTGAACTACTACATCCTAGTGTTCGTTCAGTTAACTTATCCTAATATGTGAACTTCATAAAAACTCTTAAAGGGGCAGTACTCCACCAGGTGTTTGCTAATTGCTGCTGGCTAGTCTGAAGGAGCTGAGGTTGGAGATGCAGGGGCAAAACTCCAGGTATGATTAGGGAATAACATTATAAAATGATGTAAAGTCCAAAAAAGTTGACTTTACATAATATGTCCTTTAATGTTTCAACATTTTACAATTAGCGATAAAGTTGGTAATCCTAACTAACCAAAGACAGGACGCCTTTATTCTGATTTAATGTCAGACAGTGAGGAGAAAAAGCTGGTCGTTTTCACAGTGTACAGCTGAATATCTGGTTTCAGCTGTACTAGCCTCAGGTTGAGTTTAGTCTAAGAGTTATTAATGTCCAGTGTTTCCACTGAACGATAAACAGAATGTTTGCTGTCAAAGAGGAATAAAGAGTGAAACTGGAACTCTTACCAGCATTCAGAATAGTGACCGCAGAAAAAGGGGATCTGGAGCCAGAGTTTCTCAGGAGCACAGTCCGATCCGCCGGCTGACACGCACTCATCAAACGTCTGAAACAAATACGCGCAAAACACATCAGGGGACAAAGCAGTGCATCTTTTTGACCCTTTCTTAATTATCTATGTCCAAACATGCATTCAGAGCATCATCTGACATCAATATGACTCAGCAGAAAAGTGGAACAGAGAGGAAGCAGGCTTCAGAGGGGAATGTTGGCATGTTTTTTTTTTTTTTTACCTTCTTGTCTCCTTGTTTCCTGCGCCTCAGGCCGGGTCTGTAGTCGTCCCCGAACCGCAGGAAGTAATAATAAGACACCAGCCTCTCGATGGGGTCTCTAATCAGGTTAATGTAGATGGGCTTCCTCTTCACTCCAAACCTGAGGAGGATTCACTGAGTCAAGCAACTGGAAGAAGCTCGAGAGTAAAACCAATTTTACCATGGGGAACAAGAAATGTAAAATTTGAAGTACAGATGCACCGATCCCATGTTAATGTCTGTATCGGTCCAGATATTGAAAAAAATTCTATATGGGGTATTGTGACGCTGTGCCCAATAAATAAAGACAGATCTATTCAGTCTATTTCTATGCTTCATACTCAGAGCAACGTCATGCTTTATTATTTAATTTAAATGTTTAGAATTCCTAATTGCACTTTCTGAACCATTTGTTGGAGTTTATTTTACATGTCTGACCAACCTAGTCAATCTGTTGTTTTTGTCAATTTCAGTTTCTTTATTATTTATTTCACACTGGCTGTTCTACTCCTAACTGCACTGACTGAATTAAATGAGAGTAGTTTTGTTTTACATGTTTGTCCAAACTTGTGAAGCTAGCTCAGGTGTGTGAAGCCACAGCTGAACCAGAAACAGCTAAAGATTGGACTGTTTGCTCAGTGGTCCAAAGTCCATTTTATTTTTAAATGGAAATAAAGTTTGCATTTTATTTAGAAATGAAGATTCCAGAGTCTGAAGGAAACGTGGAGAGGCTCAGAGTCCATGTTGCTTTCAGTCCAGTGTGAATATTCCATAATCAGTTATATTTTGGGTCACCATGTCATTTCCTGGTTCTGGTCCTCTGGGTTTTCTTAACTTCACAGTCAACGCAGTCGTTTAGCAGGACATTTTAGAGAACTTCATGCTTCCTTCTGCTGACAAGCTTTCTGGGGACGCAGGTTTCATTTTCCAACAAGATTTGGAACGTGTCTGCTTTACCAAAATCCAGCATGAACATGTCCTAATCTCTGATTGGTGAATCCAGCCGGGCATTGTCAAGTAAACACATGTCTTTGTGTGTAATGAGTTTATATCTGATTATTTACTTTCACTCTTTAAACTGAACTATTGCAACAACATTTTCATGATATTCCAAATTAATGGGACGAGCATGCCCCCATTCACAGTTTGAAGCTTGGATCCCTAAGTGACCACTAGGGGGAGTAAAAGACCCAAACGGTCAGCAGGTTGGATTTCCTAGTATATAATCAGCCTGCCATCATAAACATGAACAGAAATGATTTCTTTACTTGGTAAAATCCAGGAAGGAGACGTGTCCGTGGTAAAACGCAGGCTTCATTTCCCTCCATTCAGTCACGTTCTTTACAAACCGCACCTGAACACACCAGAAAATGCTGATTACGCCAGAGCCTGTCTGTCTGTCACACTGTATTAAACCAGAGTCTGTCTGTCTGTCTGTCTGTCACACTGTATTAAACCAGAGTCTGTCTGTCTGTCTGTCTGTCACTCTGTATTAAACCAGAGTCTGCCTGTCTGTCTACCTGGTCCTGTATGGACATGACGGGGTTGTTTTTGGTGGTGTTGATGTGCAGCACATGGTAGTGGTTCTTCCCGCACAGGTCGTAGGCAATGTTGGTGAAGGAGGTGCTGGCGGTCTTGGGCACGCGGTTGTAGATGATGACCAAGTCGTCCTCGCTGTTGGTCAGTGCGGCCGCCGCCTCGCGCTCCCTCAGGCCGTCCTGCGTGTGCCGCTGCTCGATCTCCCGCACCTCGTGCCGGGCGATGGCTCGCTCTGCGGGAAAAACAGGGCCGCCGTTTGTAAAGTTACACAGTGAAAAAATTAACATCAATAATTCGGTTTATTTAGCCTGTCGGAAAGAAAATGAATGTGCTTATTAATTTTTCAATGTCATATTTTCCACCATTTTATTCATACATTTAAAGTTCCGAACTAAATATTTTGTTTTCAAATTAAATATTTAGTCCCAGGCTAAATTGTTAAGTCTAAGCTAAATGTTTAGTTTTCAAACTAGCTCCAAATTACTTTAAATTAAATTAAAGTAAATTTTACTAACTGAAAATTTTGTTACAAACTATTTAGTTTAAAAAATATATTAAATATTTATTTTCCAAACTAAATATTCAGAAAGCTAGCTAAATATTTAGGTTTCTAACAAAAAATTAAATTAGTGAGCAGCGGATTACAGAGGTCACAAAACCCAGCTTATGTTTTGATATGCAACATCAAGTGGTAGAACAAAAACCTTTTCTTGGACCTAAATATTTAGTTGACAAGTTAAGTACTTAGTTCGGAAAATAAATATTTAGTTTGAAAATTAAATGTTTACTTTGGAAAAATACATATTTATATATTGAAGATACATATTTATCTTTCGAACTAAATATTTAAATGGGAAGTTAAATATTTAATCTGCAAACTAAATATTTAGCTCCAAATTAAATATTTAGTTTAGAATTCTGGCCTTGAAAAATGAACAGCCATTTCTCAAATGGGTGCTCACTTCAAATCCATCCATTGTTGTGCAGTAAAACAAATTATTGCTGTTAATTTTTCCAATGTTAATTTTACCAACGGCAGTAAGAGCCAAAATACCCCAAAGTCACTGTTGATAAAAGAGAAGCAGCCAGGTCTTGCTGATTGGAAACCATTGATCGGCTGATCATCAGAAAGCAGGATGGCCTCTGTAAAAGCTAATGTGGAGACAGTTTGTGGATATATTAATCAGGCTAGTGACAAAATCATGTGGCGAAGGAAAGCATTGATCTAAAAAAAGATTATAAGGCCATAAAAAAAACCCCCACAAGTTTTATTTAAGGTCTCAGAGTGTAAAGTTCATAACGGAGGAAAAATGGCCAGAAGAAAGCCCCCCTGGAAGAAACAAAGAAACAAACAAAAAAAACTCAACCTATAATGCCCGCTGGGCTGGATTGATGGAACCAACGTTTGACTAGAATACGGAGAACCACATGTGGATTAAACCCAAATTCAGGACACCAGAACAAACAGGAAGGATAATGTGGGCTTGTTTTGAGCTGCAGCATCATGAAAAGAAATATCACTTATAAATCCCAAAGTTTTCTAGAGTCAGATGGGAGGCCATCCCGCTGATTCTGAACCAGGCCATGCAGCAGAACAGTGAACCCAAACAGCAGAACGAAAGGGAAAGCAAAGAGGTACGATGTTACAAAGATCCAGTTAAAGCCTGAAACTAGGCTGAGCTGAAAAGCTTTGGATACGACACATATGCATATACAATTGTCTAACAAACCAAAGTGGTGGACATTTACAGGAACTACTGCTGCTGACGCTGGCTCTACAAACTGAAAGGTGTACTTTGGTCCTGAGACGCTGCTTAGATTTAGCTGGATTGTTCCCAGGGAGGACAAGACTGCACCTTCGGAGACACATAAAGACACTTACAAAGTCAGCCTTTTATCACAAGAAGAACATGTCCAAGACTAAAGGACTAATGTCCCAACAAAATCTAGAGAAACTCATCCACGTGTTTGTCTTTTGTCGCATTTTGTCTGCATGTTGCAGTCTTCAAAGGTCTGCCTAAAAATAAAAATAAAAAATCAATCAGACAGCTGCAGCTGATCCAGACTGTATGAGCTACAAATCTAAGCTTAAGTTTAAATCTGATCCACTCACTGATGCAGCACTCAGTGACTGTGATCAATAACACAGCTCTGAGAGAGACTAGAGCCGTAACTTCATTAAAAATGGATTTTCATTTAATTCGGCATCGTCCCTGTCCGTGCGTAGCAAAGCTAAAACTTGTGCCGTGCGTTGCAAGTGGAATGAAAAATGTCGTCAACGGGATTATTAGTTAATCTTTCTACAAACAACTTGTTTAATCCTTATGTACCGCATCCCAGTAATTATGTAGATGGCTCTGTGATCAGTCACATAAACAAACAATCCAATATTTGGATTTATAGTGATGTAAAAGGACGAGACGATGCAAAAAGCATTCTTGTCTCTTGGACTTTCCAGTTTTTTCTTCTCACATTGCAGCCATAAACTTGCTCGAGTTTTATTGCATTTTTATAATGCAGTCCAGCAGAACGTAGTGCAGAACTCTGAGGTGAAAGGTCATATGGTGTTTAAAATGGACTCTAAATAAAGTCCAGTGCGAGAAATGACTTATAAAAGTGACCTCATTAGGTATTATAGCCCACCTCCGAATAATCTGGGCTTAATTCAACTGTTCTGTGACGTTCTAAGAGGTTTTGGCAAACAAACAGCATCATGAAGACCAAGCTAAATAACATCCCAAGCATTAAACATTATCAGCAGTAAATAGAATATGTTGGCAGGACATCCATTAGCCACTATTGGAAAAAAAAAACATAGAAAGGCCGGTGTAATGTGTACCAGAACTCATCCATGGGACAAAAGCAATCATATTGAAGAAGATACTAGAAGAAATTAACCTTATTGACTCACATGCAAAACGTTTTGCGGCACATGGAACTGATACTGCACATCACCCTGAACACACAGATCAAAAGTGAGCCGTTGTGCTGTAGGGGTTGCTGTTCTTCAGCAGGGGTTGGGACGTTTGCCAGAGTTCATGACAAGATGGATGGAGCTACATACAGGGAAATCCAGGAAGACAATCTGTTAGGAGCAACAAAAAGACTTGAGACTGAGGCGGCAGTTCAAAAGCCGGGAACTCATTTTCATTTTCCGGCGTGATCCTTTGAGGATCATGAATGTCCTCAAAGGGCCCATTGTGGCAGAATGCACTGATAAAGCTACCTATTAAAAACTGTTAAAATATCAACAAATAGTTTTCTATGCATTCAATCATTATTCTCCATGTTGAATGATACTGAACATCTTTTCACACTGATGTAATTTGGTGGTCTACGGATAAAAGTGTCTTAAAAAATTAAGCACACAAGTCTTATTTTGAAGGTTCTGTTCATGTGAGGGCCACATTAAACTTATTCCAGGCCGGATTCAGCCCCCAGCCCTTAAGTTTGACGCATGTATTAGGATATGAGTTTTACTGACAAATAAGATTTTCCTAAAATAAAAAACTTTTTCCTCTTTTATTAATCGTGCTACAGCTTTTTTAAATTTTTTTATTTCAATCCCCAAACCACAAACTGATAAAACTATAGAAAAGGGCAAAACATAAAAAAAATCCAGGATATTTGGGAAATTCATTTACTATAAACAATTCAATACTTTGCTTGCTTCATGAAAATCTTCAATATACAACATACTAAATATTAATTAACAGATAAAAGTTTTAAAACATGTAGTAAGAAATTTATTTTTCCACTGTCGATTAAAAGAATAATAATTGTGGCCCTTGGGCATTCTTATTTTGGTGATTTTGGACCACTGGCCTAATCAAAGTCCAAAATTAAAACCAACTGAGACTTGGAAACTGATTTTATTCCTTCTAATTCAACTTGAGCTAATTTGCAAAGAGTAAGTCAAATCTGTATCATTTAGATTCACTAGAGACAAACCCTACATAACTGTAACTGCAGTGCCAGGCGGTTCTAACAGGTTTTGAGTCAGGAGGGTTGAAAACAAACCCACAGCACACTTTTTAGAACTTTATTTGTACAATGGCCTGTCAACGACACAATGCAAAGCTCTACATGCTCGTCCAGGAAGAGTGAAAGCTGCAAATCAGTGACTCGGTACAGTGCCAATTTAATTAATAAACTAAACTTGACTGAGCATGATGGTTTTTTTTTATGTGCCTTGAGATGTTTGTTGCGAATTGCCTCGGTATTAATAACCCAAATTAACACTAATAAGTGTTAGAGGTGCAGCCCTGAAGCTGACAGGTTTAAGGGCAGGAGGATGGCAGTTAGATGTAAAGATTACAGTTATTTGATAGCTAACTGGACGTTTACAGGACATCAATGCCCCTTAAATAAGGAGTGCAGAGGTTTTACTGGGGTTATTGCCTCCCAAACACTATGTGAGACTGCAGAGGAGCCAGACTCCGGTGCCTCGGTGTGAATAGACGCAACACAAAGAAGGCCTGGCCTTTGACGCCCTCCGGCTTTTCTTTGCCAAAATTTGCTTCCAGATTGACGGCCGTTGACAAAGACAACGAACGCTCCCGCAGGAAGGATGTAGGGAGAGGAAGTTTGTGTGAGTGTGTGAAGAGAGAAGGCAGCAACACCAGAGCGCCTAATACCCGTGGGAGCTCCAAATGGAGTGCTGATTTGAAGCAGTGCCTTGCGCAAGGGGCACAGGCCTGTCCTGGACAGGCCTGCATAGTTTTACGAATAAAATTTTATTTGGGGTTCCACTTTTTTCCTCATTGTGAGTATATGTACATGAAGTGCCCTCCTGAGCTACACGGCTCCATGCAGCTGTTTACGAGGCGGGATCGGGTTTCACTTCCACTCGCTTGTGTCCGCTGGACATCGGGCACAGTGGAGTGGAGACGGGCCAGCTGCTGGTGATGGACGAAGGGTTCATCAGCATGCACAACAACTAGATTGAGACATGTGTTCACGTGACGACGGAGGGTTCGCCTCGGCCAACATCAACAGCAGTAACAGTTGCTATGTTGGAACCTTATCGCCTCAGATCAAATGACATCTTTGGAATATTTCGATCCGGAACAGAGAGGGTACACAGAGTACCGCAGAACCAGCGGTCCGTGACAATACAAGTCATCAACGTCACACGCTTCAGAGTGGCACAGAGTAGCAGGTGCTTGAAGGAACGCAGTCTACTTTCCTCTTCTCCACATCCTGTAAACATTTCCCGCCTTTAGCCATACGAGGGGAATTAGCAAACGCTTAGGTTATTCCAACATGTACCATGTAAATCCATGCAGTGATTTAAATGGTAAATCACTGCATTTATGGGAATTGTACATTATGGGAATGTACAATTCCCATAATGTACATTTAAAAATCACTCTAGTAAACAATGAGACACCTAATTCAGAGTATCGTGGTCATATTTTAAAAATCTTCTTCTGATCTATTTCATATTCAAACAGTAAATGAAGACGCACTCATTGGGTGGCTGGTGACTGGAATCAGATGATTTTTAGCTCCGGTGGCCTTGACCAGACAGACAAACTGAAAAATCTGATCCTTTTTTCAGATCAGTAAAGGCTATGTCAATTGTGGTAACAACACTCTTCAGTGTGGATGTTGTTACTGAGTGAAGACTCCAGGTTTGCTATTTTCAGTATTACTAAGGTGCTAATAATTTAAGTCAGAGGAAGAAGACAGCTGTAACAACCTTTTTGTTTTCTGTCTTTAAACATGCAAGACTTGGACATGATGTTAGCATAATGCTAACAGCACCAACTCTGGTCTAGGTTGTAATCATTTTGTCTTTGCTTTGCAACTGAAGGGAATATAGAAAACATTTTATATATGATCACACGACTATATCTTAAGCCTCAAAGATATAATGGAATTTGCTAAACTAAGAATTATCAGGTCCAAGTTTTGTTCAGTGTTTTCTTGTTTAGTGACACTAGTTTAAAATATGACAAAGCTAATAGCTCTCTGGGAACATTTAGTGCAAATGTACCACTTTACGCCTTTCAAGCTGTGTTTTCTTCTGGTTGTTTTTTTTTAATCCATTGAACACATTCTACATCTTTGCTACAGCCTGCTCCAAAAAAATCCTGTAGTCTTGGCTCTTATCCCAGACCCTTTACCCTGTAATGAAGAGAAAGTGTCTAAACCCAATCTAAATCCTCTCTTCTGAAACACTGAGCACAATATACACAAACCATGTTGTCTGTAGGATATATTTAGGGGTAGCTTATGTTTTTCTTCCCACGAAGGTTTGGTTGCCAAGGCTTTTAATTTTTCCAATGTATTTTAATCCCAGAAAACTGCTCAGCTGCTTCCATCCAGTGCTACTATATACAAGACAACAACAGCATGGCTTACTGATATAAAGTAAACTGGTGGCACAGTTGTCAAATGCCTTTGTGCAGCAGAATAACAATTCTGTCTTGCCTGGAACAAAACTTATGCTGTCAGAGTTTCATTTCACCACTGTAGCCATTTTTTATTTTTATTTTTGCAGGTTACTGCAGGTGCTGGCTTGTTAAGTCTCCAAGATGCAGCTCTCAGACAACATTTCTTCTGACTTCCTGCTCCTCACTCATGATTTATGAGCTCATATTACTGCTAGTGACTCAGGATAAGTTCAAGCCATTCTTCCAGGGTGGCCATTGATTGACATCTCAGTTACCTTGTTCTTCCATTTTTACATAGTTCTCAGTGGATGAAGATAACTTTAGGCAAAAATACTGAACTTTGTCATAAAGCAATAAACAAAAACATAATTTAGTAAGTGCATATTTGCCCAACCCAAACATTCTCCCTAGCCCTACTAAGGAGCTCCATATACTGGGTTTAGATTCCTATAAGGCCAGTCGGTCTTCAGAAGTTTAGTAAATATGCCAGAAATTGTTATAAATAGGACAAACACACACAGACACACACACACACACGCACACAGGTTTGTATTTCCAGGTGTGTATGAAGAACACATTTCCTACAAGGAGTTGTTGCTGCTGCCGTGTGGACGACATGAAACCGCACGGAAGAGATACGGCGCGCACCAAACATCACGTTTAAAACCGTCCTTCTGTAAGAAGGACTGAGAAAACACGAGGGCTGCCGTGTTGCTGACTGAAATCCACTGACCATGTGAAAGGAGCCCTGAAAGCGCTCGTTAACCACACAGGTTCTGCCAAATTTCTAACAACCAACAAGCAAGCGGAGAGAAGTTCTACTTTGGCTTTGTGGTGGGTGCCCCATTCATCGCCAGACTGAACACACTTGGCAAAGGCCCCCATATCAAAGAGTGCCACACACACACACACACACACACACACACACACACACACACACACACACACACACACACACACACACACACACACACACACACACACACACGGAGCTAAGCTCAGAGCTCCCCTCTGAGGTCATTTAATTAGGGAACAAAAGTGTGAATTACTATGGCCACACAGCGGGGCTCCTTTCTTTCCACATTTCCCTCAGCTCCCCTCCCCTCTAGCCGTTGCCATGCATTAAAAGCTAATTATGAACCGTGCAGCCTACACGGGTCTTAAAAACTGTGACAACTACAAGCCTATTACTCCCGGTCCCGTTCCAAGTGAGAGGCGGGCGGAAGACAGAGGGGCTGGTAGTTGAAACATATTTACTGAAGCAATTTCACGCTGATTAGACGTTGGAATTTCAAATCATCATTCACATTCGCAGCTTGATCTCCGAAATGGGACAGGCCGTCATGTATTATTGCTCCCACGCCAGATCTGATGGGATAATAAAAGAGAGGGAAAGAAGGAGAGAGAGAAGATGATCCTTTCTCCAAGCGGCTCATAAATCCATCATCACTCCCATCCACCAGTTCTCCTCTTCTCCCTTCTCCCCTCCGGAGAGGCTTAGCCTCAACGAACCGAGGCCTGGAGCTGGGCGGGTAATAGAGATTGGCAATGAGGGGCAGACTGAGGTGTACGGCTTGTGTGGTTCTGCTTGGACGCCGCCGGATTGCAAAATCAATGGAGGATGGCAGGAAGGAGATCTAGCTCGCACTTGTGGTAAAAATCTTTTTCTAAAAAAAAATATGGAGTTTTCATCCCCCACACCTCTGGGTGTAGCTTGCTAGTTTTGCTTTGCCAGGTTTCCAGAACGGGTGGGGTGGGAGGGCAATTATGTCACCACTGCAGCGTTCACACACACTTCGGAAAGTCTTAATTATTCTAATTTAGTCTTTGGATGCATTTAGCTTAGGGTGGATTAGCAGCGGAGTTAAGAAAGGAGGGTTAGGGTTAGGGTTAGAGGAGATGCAGGTCAGCATAAACTGAGCAAAACACGACGAGGAGAGGGGAACGTGTGTGAGAGGAATCAGGTTTTAAAACACTGCTGGCAGAGAAACGGGGCTAAATGCTTCTGCTTCCAGATTTCATTAAGAATTGAGAAGGGTGCCGCCTTTCCTTAAAAGGTTTAAACCAGAAAATAGTTCTATGCAAACATATATTCATTATTTATACGTAATCAGGAAATGAACGTAGCTCGAAAAAGAGTGGGAAGAAGAAGAGCTTACTTACTCCCACTCCCTATTCAAACATTAATTGCACGGCGACGTCACAAAGCTGCCTGCATGTAATGAATATCTGCAAAAATGACTTAGTACTTCTGCTTGAATCTCAAACCGGAAGAAAAAAAATTGTCTGCTCCTAAAATAGCTCTATAAGCAAATTGTATCACTCTTTTAAAAACAACCAAAGCTGCCTAAGCTGCTGTTAATTTCACATCTTCATCATTTCACACATTTTCAGTTTAGTCCGTTCATATCTACATTTTCTTTTATTCAATAAAAAAAATTATATTCCAAGTGACTTTTTATGTACTTTCCAGATTTCTTTATTTTACTGCCTACGTTTATCGACAGCAGATGACTTTAAATAATTGCAGAATTCTTGTAATCTTAGGTTCACATGGAAAAGCCTATTTTTAGATGTCCCAGACTGGGACGTGGTGGCTAATATGAAACACATAATTGAAAATCTATTAAAGTCTCAATCAATAAAGCAATATCTAGCTCAGTCAATAGATACAGTTCTGTTGATACCTAGGTCAATCAATAATTACCTGGCTCAATCAATCGATACCTACCTTGACAGACAGATGGATAGAAACACAGAAACACAAAGAAAACACAGAAACAATTCACATGGGATAATTGGAGTAAATGGTTCTCAAGATAGGCTATAAAAGGAAGTGGAATCAAACGCAGATTTAATTATAGGTCACAGACAGTCCCTTTTTAGTCCACACCACCCAGAAGGACTGCATTGAAGATCCTCATAAAAACTGCTGTGACACAATACGTCCTGAGTGAAAAGTGCTCTTTATAAAGCTTTGTAATGCTTTTAAATGGACGTGCGGGTTTTAAAAGAGGAAGCAAAAAATGAGATTGACAGAAAAAGTGTGAATAACATCAACTGGAGGGCATCGCTGTTAAGGTCAAAAGCCTGATTTTCATCTATAATCCCCCATAGATTCGTGCTGCCTTCGCTGCTGTCCAGGAATTCTTTGCAAACAACTCATGTAAAGGCTGCTTATAATATAACCCCTATTAATTTTCTTCTGAATGTTCAACAAAAGTAGTCCTCTGAAAACAAGAACCTCTCTGTTACCAAGAAAGCCTCCTTCCAATTTAGAGAAGGCACAGAACACACCCTTGTTTGAGCCGAGGGACAACAGCGTTCAGACAGCTTTAAGTGGTTAACGGGTCTGAGTGTGGGTCTTCAGACCACAATTACACCATTGAAAATCATTTTGGGAGTTAGTCAGTATGACAGGATCCAAGATGATGGACTAAAAATGACAAAATGATCCTTTCTGGAGATTTCTTTACAATGTTTATTTTTCTAAATCGTTATTGAGAGATGTTCTGATGGGAAATCAGGTTCTGCTATCTGTGTGGATGGTAGGTAATAATTTCCTAAGGCCAGAAACATGCTGAGTGCTTTTGGACTTTCCAGGGGTCCAAATGTGGAACTGCATTTGAGTCGGCTATAGTTCCACTCGGAGATACAGAGTTTTACTGCAGCCTAATAGGGGGGTAAAGTGAACAAAATAAGACCTTTAACCCTTGTATGTAGAAATGGGCTCCAACTGACCCCACACACATAAAACTTGTATCATTTGCCATAGTCCTCTATGTTTGCCTCAGTCCTCGCACGCACAAGGGTTAAGCAATTTTATAACAAAGAGTCTGGTGAAACTTTTGGTACTTTGTGGTCATTGACTGTCCAAATACAAATCTCTCCCCAAACAACTTAGGTTTACAGTTTGACTTGGTCTTCTTTGGCATCACTTTTTGAAAAGGGGTTTTACTATCACTAATGGTGAGCAGAGTCAGCACATTCACACACATTTGGACTACACATACACATACCTGCATGAGCCTTTGGTAAGTGCTGGTTGTTTCTTTGCATTGTACTTTAGTAGTTTATTTGCTACATTTGTGGGAACAAACGAGCAATTTGCTCGCATCATAATCAAAGTAAAATCACAAACAACAGAGTACAAATCTATGAGGACCTCACAATTATTTCATGTATATTTCTGGAAACTACTCAGAAACTTTCCATTGGAAGCTAAATTGAGGAATTTTGGAAATATTGTAAACTGGAAACTGTTCATGGGAAAGATGAAAATTGATGGAAATAAACTGAAAATTTAGAGAATTTAAACAATTAAATAATATATATATATATATGTTGCCATTAAAGCTGCAATATGTAACTCTTACAAACACCGTGTTTATTTTTTTTTTACATATGTGTTAAAACTGTCTATGTTTTGACAGTATAAAAAGAGACAAATGATCTGTGAAAAAACGGAGCTCCTCTGCCTTCCCCCTGTGGTCCTTCTGCCATCTGCAGAAATACAACGCTTGGTCAGAAACAACCAATCAGTGTCAGGAGGAGGGTCTTAGCAGTATCAATCACCCTCATGTATGTTCTACTCAGATCCTCCCCTTTGCTCTCTGCTTCGCTATAGTTAACTACCTGTTGTTAATGCTAAGGCTACTTAGCATGGCTACCGATGACGGTGAATAAACAGTGTTCCTGTTTATCCAGCTTCATGGAACCTGGAGGAGAAACGGTAAGTTGTTTCTCCACTGTTAGCGCACTGAGCAGCATGTACACCAGTGTGATTGACAGCGCTAAGTCCCTCCTCCTGGCTCTGACTGGTTGTTTCTGACCAGATACAATGTATTTTATAAAAGTTACATACTGTAGCTTTAATCCTCGGAAAGTCTCATCATTTTCCAAGAAAAGTTTCCAAATTTGAAAATTCCTGGAATTTTGCAATCCTGCTGACGTTGCACTTTAGGATCTGCTACGAATGGGTTAGAGTGAGTGTCCACACTTTAACAGAGTAAGTCGATGTTTTATCAGCAAGCGTCGACTTAAACATTATTAGACATGTGGTCATTATGTTCAGCTTCTGCACAAAAATCTATAGCCCATTACATAGGCTCAAGATTACACAGCTAAATGCAACCAATATGGTATCGTGTAGATAGACAAGATAATAATCATGGCCTAATTTGCTTCCCACTTTCTCTTTCAACATTTCTCCTATCTTACTGCCAGTAATGTCTGCTCGAACAGAAATCGTAGAGAAACTGCGTGTTGAGGCCACTTCATCGGAAATAGCCACCAGACGACGAGGTTTTATGGACGAACCGATCTAACGTTCCTCTGCTTTGTCCAGAAATGGTAGGTCTGACAAGTTACACAGTGGATTGGCTGGAACTGCTCTCGCCTTGGCAAGCATCCTCCATGACTAAGCAGAGGCTACTGGCCACGCATTCTCTGGCAGGGAGTAAAAAGAAAATATGTGAGCAATGATTGAAGAAGAGCTAATAAATCTCTTTTGTAGAAAAAGAGGAAGAGAAGCAGTCCCAGCAGGAATGGCTGTCACTGCTAAACGCCTTCGGCAAAAATCATGTGAAATACTACAGTCAGATCAACAGATGAATGAAGATGAAAGAGCTTGAGACAGAGGAAGGCATATGGAGTAGGATTTGAACTAAAATAGAGCGCTCTGTTTTGTTTTTTTTCCCCTCTCCAAGGATTTATTTCCAAGTGTGACAACAAACCTCCGTTGTAACAGAGCGGATCGGATTGCAAAGATACAAACGAGATTGTCACTCTTCCCTCTTTATCCAACTACCCCGTAACAAATAATTAATAATGCATACACAGGAGTCTGGGGAAAGCTCGACACTCTGTTAGACAGAGCAGACGACGGCTATCAGTGGGTCTAAATGCTGAGTGGGAGGGACAGGAGAAAAATCTGTTTCGCAAAGTGAAAAGTGTGTTACACAGAGCAGTTCTGCAAAAAACAAAAACACCCGAGAAGATTTATCCTTTTGTCTCTGAGTGGCTCCTCCATCTAATCTAATGCTGATGTACTGGATTTATCATTAGATCATTAACAGTCTGGAGACGTAAGTTTGTGGTTTGTATCTCTGACAAATCATCCGCGCACCAACCAACCAGAGGTCACTGTAGGTTGTGAACGGATCTCGCTTCTTGTTTCCACTGAAAAGATCTCCTCCCTCTGCTTTTACAGTCAAACTTCTGTCAATCTGAACAGCTCAGGCAAATCTTCCTGTCTGTCCACAGTCCAGTTATTTGTCCAGGCTTGATTTGAGGTTTCTGCGTTTTACTTCGTCTGAGGCAGAAAAAAACCGGAGCAATAGGAAAAAAAAAAAAAAAAGAGGTACCTCTGTCAAATCTAATTTGCACATTGGGTTATATCTGGTCGTTATTGTCTACTGAAATGATTTAAATCTCAGCTCAACTGTACAAAAACAGATGAAAGGTGTTGTACTTTGTTTTTTAAGCAGAAATGAAGCCAAAATGGAAGAAAATAACTGGACCCTTTGGGCTTCTATGAGATTTAGGATTAAAAGTAGCAACAGTATTTGAACTACTGCAAATATGAGCAGCTCTATAAAAGCAGAGATTCTTGGCTCCTTGTTGGTCTGGACGGAGCAGAGGCCTGCCACATGTGGCCCCTAAAAACACTTCTTAGAAGAGTTTCTAATAGTGGTGGGACTGGATTAAAAATTTTGATCGAGGGCCTGTTGTTATTACTTGCAATTAATCACATTTTAATTGAAAGTCAAGTATCAACAAAATAAATTTCTAATTCAAAATACTCAATAACAAAGATATTTATTTGTTTCTAATCTGTTGTTCAGGCTCTCCAACCATCAGATTGGACCAATGTACTATTCTACCCTATCAGCTTTCTAGTTCTTCAGGAACCTCTGGTCATTCATGGAACTTTTTTTAGAAATGTGAATGTTCACATTAGCATTGGGACATCTGTGCTGCTGCTACATGTTAAGTATTGAGATGCTATTTTAGCCTTGAATAGTTTCGTTGACAGGCTAACTGCTTTTAGCACAATTTGAACACAATAAGAGTTTCCAGCGTCCCAGTAGATCATTTTCAGAAGCAAAAACGAACCTGAGGGGAACCAACAGAAGTAACTTTGTCATTTTTAGTGGATGTCACTTGTGCGTCAGATTTACAGGTGTACTGGAAACATGTGAATACAAAGGTTCTGGCTCGTAACTTTTGTATGTATAAAAAAAAAAAAATGCGATTGATGGCATAAGTATTTTTTAACAACTTAAAAATCATAAATTAAAAGTCCCAGCCCCAGTTTCTAACCATAAAAACAACAAAGGTTGTTTTAGCAGTTTATCTGTCTGGTTTTATACAATATCTAAATATCTGAGTGTCTACAAAAAAGCCCAAATGGAACAGGGCTTTTAAAATGTATTGTATAGCTTCAAACTAAGCACTTTATATTTTTAAGTGGGTTACATATCTTTCTTTATTTCCCATATTTATGGGAAGGACTCACTCAGCTGACCTCTTTCTACAAGAGCTTTTTTTTCTTTGCAAAAACTAGATGATTAATTTTGTTCTAAAGTCTGAATATTTTAGTGTCATTTCCTTAGCTTTCAAAATCATACAGTAAAAGGCCTGCATTTGTACAGCACTTTACCAAGTCCGAGGACTCCAAAGCCCTCATAGTGGACTCACATTCATCCACTGATGGTGGTGCTACATAGTAATGACAGCTGTGTTGGTGCAGGCTCACAGAAACAAGGTTGCCATAGCTACAATCGACTCCACTTCGACTACCTCCATCAAAAATAAATTATTTTACTTAGTGCAGATTTATAAAATCTATCTTTTTTGTGCCTCTAGACACATTTCATTTTGTGCTGAAAGTGACTCAGCAGTTTTATGAAGGGAGTCGTCGTGTTTGTTTGGTACAAGTCACAGATTTGCACAGAGGCCTGGCGCCTGGCAAAGTTGCAACAATAACAAATATTCACAGGGAAAGACGAGTGTCCCTGTTCATGCCATCATGCTCAGCCAACTGCGGCTCCTGCATTTCTTGCCTCCACACAGGCACCAGGCTGAAGGCCACAGGAGAGATGACAGACTAAAAGGAGACAAAAGTCTGATACTGTGTTCATAAGTTGTCAGGTTATAAAAACACAGATATTACAATCTCTAAAAAGGGTCAGACTTCAATTATTTTTAAATGTCATCCTGTATTACTGGACGGGATGTTAACTGGGAGGCCATCAGTCATTAAATAAATGTTCAAGTTTCATCTGCAGTGTTAATGTCAAAGTGGAAAGATATCAAACAACATTAATCCTGTTTCCATCAGAGGTTTTTTATGTCCATTTGGAAGTATTGCGTTAGAAAAGGTTAACGGAAACGGCTAAAGTCGAAATAACTTCCTTAATTTCGCATAAAATTTAAAAGCTCTCTTGAGATTGTTTACACCGTTTCCAAAAAAAGAGTTAATGTGCCAGAGTGGAGATGGAAACACATTTGCTTAATAAGTTCTGACCTATCAAACTTCCCCATCCATTGGATGCCTCTCCTAAGGCATCCAATGGCCTCTGGCGAGAGTTCAGAGGCACAAACTCTGAACTCTGCTGGACATCCAAACCTCCACCACTGAGGGGAGACCTTGAGCATAGAGTGACCACCGAGAGGCACTGCAGTGGTGGATTACTCTCATTCACTAAGTCGATCTTCCCCTTCCGATAATTTAAAGGATGCTACGACAGTATTGCTTAGGCTATTGCCTCCTTGCTTAGGCAATTGCCAAAGCAAGGAGGCCCAGACCTCCCTCTCCCTAGACACTTGTTCCAGCTCCTCCGGGCGAGTTCCAAGGCGTTCCCATGTCAGGGGAGAAACAGTTCCTCCGGTCTGTCCTGGGTTTTCCTCTGGGTCTCCTCCTGGTGGGACGTGCCCAGAATACCTTACCAGGGTCTGGGGCCTAACCAGATACCTGACCCACTTCAACTAGCTCCTCTCAATGAGAAGAGGCTCTTTTCTGAGTCACTCCTGGATGACTGAGCTTCTCACCCTATCGCTTAGAGCCCAGATACCCTGCAGAGAAAACTCATTTTTGCCGCTTGTATCTGCAACCTTGTTCTTTTGGTCACTACCCAAAGCTCATGACCAGAGATGAGGGGAAAAATGTAGACTGACCTGTAAACCTAGAGCTTCACTTTTTGACTCAGCTCTCTCTTCACGGTGAAAGACCGGTACAGCGCCTGCTTCACCAATCCCTGTTTATCTCCTGCTCCATTTTTCCCTCATTTGCGAAAGAGATCCCGAGATATTTCAACTCCTCCACTTGGGGTAGGCCCTCCTCCCCGACCCAGAGAAGACACTTTACCCTTTTAAACTATCATTTTTCACAGTCATGTGTGGAGTCTCTGTTTTTGAAAATAATCCTACAATTTTAAAATCTTGTCATCCGAACCAGACATTACTTAAATTTCCTGATTAAAATCGGCCAAGCAAGAAAGTTCCATTACATTAAGGCTCAAGATGTTTATATTACATTTTAGAAAACTTTAAGGAGATGCCCCAAAATAGGAAGATTAGGAGTCTGCAAGTCCTCAGCAGCCTGTCCACACCGACAAGAAGGAGCTCACTGACGCCTAATCTGTTTAACAAAGCCCCAAACCAGCAGCAATGTAATCCATTGTGTTGGACCGCCGGAGTCTTGACGGGAAGAACACAGCCACGAGTCTAAGAAAAGAAGAACCCGATTAATCATTCTGGTGAGCTGCTTCACCATCCGAGCAGAAGCCGAGGAGGAAACCACGTAGATGTCAGCTCGCAAATCCAGTGATCTGCACTCAGCGGGGGGCCGCGGTCTCAGTGCGGGGGAGCTGAATATTCAGTAACCCAGATAAGTCGTTAATAAGGTGCTGTGCAAACACACAGACAAGCCCGCAACGCAGCTGTTTGTCATGTTCTTATCTGTATTCTGTCTAATAAACTGTGAAGTGGAAGCCAGGCAGTTTGGTGACACCGCCAACATTGTTCTGAGGAGAAAAGACACAGGCGCGAGGAGGGAAATGAGAGGAGGAAATGAAAGGAAAAAAAGAAGCACACATGCTGATAAAAAGTGGAGTCTTACAGTGCCTTGCAAAAAGTGTTCATGCTTCTTGAGCTTTTCCACAGTTTGTCACCGTACGGCCACACAGAGCAGTCCGATGTTGTTGTAGTGGATGAAAATGATTGACGGTTTTCAAGATTTTTTAAACGGAGGATTACAAAAGGTGGAGCATCCAAACTCCTCTGTTATTTTGTAGAACCCCGCTTGACTGTGATTATGATTGGAAGTCCCTTGAGGCATCGCTCTGCCAGCTTTGCACAGTTTCCCCCTCATTCATCTTTGTAAGTTAGCTCGAGTTCAATCGGATTGACTGTAAACATGTCTACCTACAGATTCTCAGATACTAGATACTCTGGTTCACCTAAAATAACAACACTCGGTTCAGTTAAAGTGAAATCGGACTGACGCAGCTCACATGCCAAGTGGACCATAGACCGCTCCAAAAGCAGGAAGCGGACTAGTACATGGCATTCTGGGTAAATCCAACCAAAACCAACACGCAAGTCTACTGCTAGCAGAAGAAATTGATTGTGTTTTATACCAAATTTTTACAACCACTAACCATTCCATTGTTGTTTACATTTTGTGAAGAAAGAAGTTGGCCTCATTGCCTTCTTCTGAGGTTTTCATGTCTTTTCCGTGGTTCTTGGTGCAGCGCCACCACAGGCGAGGGGTGAAACATGTTTTTCAAAAAGTTTGTCTTGTTTGACAGTGCAGCATGAAACCGCTGAAAATGTAACAGTTTTGTTTCCCAATTAAACAGAGCCAACTGAACAGGTGTCAAAAGACCCTTAGATTAAATTGTGCCTAAGGATATATTTACATCCACATTGCCTTTTGATTTTATTTTCCAATATTTTGAAAACCATGGATCACTTTCCTGAACACCGTTTTGTTGGTTTGTCACATAAAATCCTCTTTAAATATACTGAAGTAAAATGTGAAAGTGTTCGAGGTATGGCTATTTGGAACTAAGTAAAAGGAAAACACAGCCCATCTCTGAAGACCCTGGCTTTTGGTCAGGCAGCTGGTAAAAGCTTCTCAGTAACATGGGCCACAGTTAATCAGGGGGGAAAGGAAGATAGTGACAAAAGGAAATCTTATTCCTATTCCTCCTCGCCTCTTCGTTTTTTTTTTTGACCTGATGTAATTGGTTGTAAAACTCCAGCAGGCTTGCTGTCCTCGTTTTTTTTTTTTTACCCCCGTTCCTTGTAGAAGTTTGTGGTTTCCACCAGCGAGGGATTTAAATATTTCTAAGTCCCGATGAAAATGAAATCATCCCTTTCATTTCAATTGCCTCCTTCTCCCGTGACAGCAGCTAGCTTCCTGCAAACATTATTGTCCTCCCATGCGCTCCACCAACGGGCACAGTAAAACACAAGTGGCACGTTGGAATACCACATAGGAGACGGTGGGAGCGTATAAAAATGTTGTTTACAGCAATCGATCGAGGAGGAGGCAAGTGAGAACACTGTCGTCATGAGTTATGGTGATGACGGAGCTTTATAAGCCACCTGATGTTTGGGCTGGTGCTGTGAGGGGCGCTGGGAGGAGAAGCAAGAAAAGGAAAACCCTGCTGCTGCAGGGAAGTGAGGAAAACGATGGCTACCACAGCAAGCGTCAACTGCTAGAAGTAACAGGCTTTAACTACACACTACGGCAAACACTAAACCACATTAGTTGCTGAAACAGGTTGAAGTGCATAGAAAATATTTTTTTTTACATCTGGTACATAAATATATAACATTATCTAATTGCTTTAATTTCCACCAATTGTTTCCACCATAAAGAACATTAATTTGTTTTGAAATGTTCATGATTTCATCAGCAGTATTATGTAAAATCCACTTTTTTGAACCCCCAAAACTAGCCCACCCAGCTCCTTCAGACTAGCTAGTAGCAATTAGCAAAAATCTGGTGGAACTGCTCATCTGCTGAGCTAATTATACGAGCTACTTTTCAGTGCAATGCTGGTAAAAATGTTGTTAAAGGGTTAATAAAGGAGCCATGTTGTGATGACTTCAGAAAGAGCAGGAGTTTTTAAAGAGACATAGGCCAGATTTCAGAGTTAAATTACAAAGTAAAATTTATTTTAAGTCGTATTTGAGATATATAGCATGTTGTTACTTGATTGTGTCTTAGAATAGCACTAAATAGCACTGAAAAACACAAATACTGTCCATTTAAAAGGTGTGTGTTCAATTTGAAGCACTGTGGAGTTTAATCAGTGACGTCACTTATTTTATGAAGAAACAGTGGGCCAATTATTTATAGTTAGCTCAGATTTTTTTGAATCAAGGCTCTGTAAATATTTTATTAGTGATATCAAGGAGTGTAACGTTTCCTAAAATGCACAAGACGAGACGAGTCACGATACCGAGTTGACGAGAACGAGACGATATTAGTATTATTATTATTATGATTATTATTATTATTAGATATATATTAGTCCTAGTCCACACGAAGCCGGACATCTGCAAATACATTTTTATGTGTTTTGGCCTTTCATCCACACAAAAAACTCAGTTTAATATAACTAAAAATGATAATAAAAATTCCGACCAAAGTGGACATTTGAGAAAATTCCATAGGAGATTTTTGTGCTCTTCTTTATTTACAGCTACAAAATGACGACAATCCTTAGTTTCTCGGCCACCTAAAATGTAGATCATAGCTGGACACTAAAGGCAGTTAAAGCCATTACATGATTCTGACTCTGAACCGTGCTTCATGTACCTGGACCCGGATTGTGTACTGCCTGTTGCTGACCTGGACCGATTTCCGGTCCTTTAATTAATGGATTAAGGATAATGAAACCCCAGTCTCTCCCATGGTGAGCTCTGATCTTTGGATTAGTGTGTAATCCTACTCACCTTGCTACTCTGTGACGTCATTGCCCCCCAGTTACAGAGGATTCCCTTCTATATCGCTCTGCGGGTGAAAGAATCCCCAGCAAACGACACTCACCATTCCTCTACTGCAGGGGTGCCCAAAGTCAGTCCTTGAGGGCCGGCATCCTGCATGTTTTAGTTCTCTCCCTCGTGGTTGTAACAAGTCAGTGTTCTCCTTAGGCCTTCTAATGAGTCATCATTCGATGCAGGTGTGCTAAACTAGAGAGAGAACTAAAACATGCAGGATGCCGGCCCTCAAGGACCGACTTTGGACACCCCTGCTCTACTGCTACAACACAGAGGATGCCAGTCTATCAAGGTCAGATTCTTGGAAAATGATTGCCCTGAAAACCACCTCTGTCAGGTAACTCTTCAACGCAAAATTATGTAATACTTCCTGTTTTCTGTGCCAGTCACTTGTCAAACAATCATCTTCACAGAGTCCAACTGTAAAGCCGCGCTGAAGTTGACTTGGTTTGGTTTTTAATCTATTGTGGGTAAAAAACAAAACAAAAAGAATCATGTGCTGAAGTGGTTACAACTAGTCAAAAAACACACCAGCTTGCTGACATTGCAAATATGTGCAAATCTTTGTCAATAGTCTGCTAATGTAAAAAAACAACAACAACCCGCCCCCACACACACAATTTCACAATTGCAGTGTTTCTATTAAATAAGAAACTATTAAAATCACATGTGAATAAATTTATTCATGCGATACGTTATTAAAAATCATGGCAGCAATGGATGTAAACAGTAACATGAAATATGTTCACCATTCATCCATGGTGGTGGATGAATGATATGATGGCTCATCAACCATCACAGGAGGCGTTGACATTTTATTCAGGTGTTGGAGCGATAAGCGCCTTATACTTGAGAGCGGCTGCAATAAGCAGCGTTTTGAGAAAACTGTGCTCGCCGTTTTTAGAGCAATGAATTCAACATGTTTAATGACCAAACTTATGAACTGTTCATCTATCCGAGAAAAAAAACATCATCCTCCTACTATTTCCTGTCATCATCTTTGTTGTTTTCACAAGTAGTAACGGCTGTTGATCATGTGACTCGTAATGCTAAATAAGTGTTTCCATTGCAGTTTTGCGAAATATATACTTCAATATGATAAAAAAAAAAACCACCTTGTCCTAGCACAAAAACTTTTTATGGAAGGGTTTTCCCAAAATTAGGCCAATTTGAGCAATTTTTGGGTTAATGAAAATGCATCTACAGACTACAATAGAGAGATGTGGAGGAACATCCTGTGGACTGAAGAGCAAGTCTGTTCTTGGGGCACCTTGATACCAGTAACACACTTGTTAGAGGCTTTAGATTGTCATAAATTTCATAAAATTCCTACAAAAAAGAACCTCGGTGAGTAAATAGAACAATACTATTGCACTGTTTTGTAATGTGGAAAATGGGCACGCAATGTATCTATAATTGGTGAAATATGAAAACCTATGATTTGAGGATTAGTTATAATCCCACTAGATTCACATGAGCTTGGGTGTATTTTATTCCATCTCCCTGTGCAGCTCACACTCTGGGAACACTAGCTCATCTCAGCTCCTACATTTACAGTAGATGTAGGTCAGGGCTGTAATTGGATCAGTTAAAACTGTTTAATTGATTTGTATTGAAATAAACTGAATGGATCCGAGTTGGATTTTAGATTAGCTGCATTAGATTGCACCGTATTTGACCTCAACTTCTATTTTCTTTGTGATGATTTTTGATCAGTTGGCGTTCCATAGATACAGAAAAATCTTCAAACATTAACTTGTTTTCTACAACTGGGAAGGGAAGTTTTAGAGTAAATTTAGGGCTTTTGAATATATAATTCAGAATACATTTTTAAACTATTATTATCAACTCTTTATTGACTACTGAAAGAAATAAACGAAACCACCAGAAGGAGAATTTTTTAAACTCCACCCCTTTGTCAAATTCACTAACAAATCTTACCAGTAGATGCCTTGCAACACAAGATTTTCGACAAATCATTCTTCTGTAACTGGAACATTTTCATAGCTCTTATAACTATGGGAGACGGTTTCTCATCTGTTTATTTGTGATGGGGTTTGACACAAAGTCAAACCCCATTTGACTGTTTTCACCTTTAGGTTTGTGCAAAACTGTTTGTACTCTCTCAAGCTTCTTTTTGTTTGATACTATAGGTTGAAAGATCACCCCATTGGTGTGTTGAGCTTGTTGAAGTAAAGCCAACAGTAATCCACATGAGCTTGAAAAAAAAAATCCTACAAATAAAAAAAATCCTATAATGAGATGTTGCAGTCATGAAGTAGCAGGAAGTTAACTGGGAACAACACAGTTTATACACAAACACAACCTGGCAAAACCTGGGGGCTACAACCCTGCTCAAAACTTAAGATTAAAAATAAGTGTGTAAAGTATAATAAAGCTGTTCTAATCTGGAAATGTATGTTGGTGTAGCGAAAAATCTCTTTGAAGTATGTGTATGACTTTAATTGCGTAGTGTGTTTGTGTGGAAATAAACGGCATAGAACTGGGCCAGGGTAAGGTATGCTACTTTTGCAGTAACATCACATTTTGTTTTTTTTTAGGTCATACCTAAAGAACAATTTAGGGATGGAAGTTCAAAGCTTTAAAACTGAACCCGAGTGGTTAAATAATTATTCGCCAAGTTAATCAGAAAGTAAGTTGAGCTGCCACTCGGTTGGAGTCGCCACAGGAACTCTGGATTTTGAGGTGATTTAATCTTCATCAGTACAGACAGAGCAACTACATAGCAGAGCATGAGATAAACTAATCTTATATCGGCTAAGTTTCAGATGGACCTGCCACTTGTGTATTTTCTTTTTTACATTTACAGATAGGCTTAGCTGCCCTGCAACAGACTGGCGACCTGTCCAGGGTGTACCTCGCCTCTCGCCCTGAACGTTTGCTGGAGATAGGCACCAGCACCTCCCGACCCCACTAGGGACAAGGGTGTACAGAAAATGGATGGATAGAGATAGGCTTAGCCAGTGATGAAATTATATCTAATGTGCACGAAGGTCAATGAAGGAATGTTTTTACTTAAGTAAGTGTGTCTTTCTACATGATTGAAATGCAAGGTAGATATGGAATAGTGTGGTGGGGGTGTAAGGTCAACAAGGTTTGATTAAGCTCCTCATTTACAGAAGTCAACATTGGAAACCATTGGTGAAGAAATGTGTAACAATTAGCCCAGATGATGTTGTTTCTCTACAATAAACTTTGAATGTAAGCGTACAGAAAGCACCAAGAAAGAGCATAAGGGATGGCTTCTGTCGAACTCGTAATTCCCAAAGAAATTACAATGTGATCATGACTCATTTACCACCTGCCAGCTGGCTGTCGCATCTCTTAGTGTTCTCTTCTTAGGTACAATTACAGTCATAAAAGGTTTAGGCAGTACGTCGGCCAAGTAACTGGGAGTTTAGAGGTTGACACACCACTTACGGTTTGGTTCAGATTTGTTCGGTTTCATTCTGAAGCATAACAGTCTATATTTTTGCACCGCGTTTTAAAATGTGGAGGGAAAGGAGAGAAATGTGGGGTGACGGGTTGCCTTTGTGAGCAGCAGAAGTAGGGGGAATCAGAGTGAGGCGATCAAAAGGGGGGAAGGGAGTGATTGGTGGCACTGGAGTGCTTTGCTCTGCTGGAACAGCCTCCAATTACACCGAGGGTGTGAAACCGTCCATAACACCCCGATTAGCCTGTCTGTCATCCTGCGACGGCAGCGAACGGCTGAGCCGGCTCCGGTTGCCGCTGCGTGCGCCACTTTGCAGAAACACATTTTCTGTCAGACAAAGTGCACACCAGGGGCCATAAATCCCTGGCCCCAATCAAGGCCCGCTTCTAACAATACGGCAAAAGCCCCATCTGACCATTAGTGCTACGCCGTCCAACCTCCCACAGCAAATCCATCCCAGGCACCTACGCCCATCTCCTCAGCGAGCTCTCCTCCATTAGCTGCTCAAAACGGCATGTTTCAGAGAGAGGTGCAGGCGGCAGACACCACCAGCTGCTTATGGTAGCAGATGCCCGGGTGCAGAGGGAGAACAAATGACTTGTGCATCCTTTATAGTGCATAGGAGAGCTAAAAACAGATACGAAGGGTTTCAGTAAGAGTTCAAAGGCAAAACCCGAAAGCTGTGTAAGAAGAAAAACAAGAAAGGACGAGGAATAATAGGGCTTAGATGTCTTCAAGGAAAAGACTTTGAAAGAAGAGATGAGTCATGGTCCAGCTGAGTACTCAAACTGCTTTTTTGTGCCAATTGGCACAAAATCTACCAATCTGTGGGTGTTGTTAAAGGAAGTACGGCAAACACATTTGCAGCAGTGTCCAATACAGTATCAGCAACAAGATGAACGACGTCTGGTGGGGAACTGAGCTGCAATCAATGTCTGTGCTGTGTGCGCCTGAGGACAGACTGGTAATGCCTGGCTGATGTCCTTTCAAGAGCAAATTCCTGACCAGATCTTCAGGTCCCCAAGCAGCGGGCGTGTGTGGGTGGGCTGCAAGAGTCTAACATGACAATCAAAGTCAAACTGGGGACTGACAGCAATGGAGCTGAGCCAGGAAATGAATGCTTAAAAAGTCTTGCGTCAGCTCGGCGAATGCCTCAACAACGGTCGCACGCACCCTCCTCTCCGTGGGCATTCGACAGCACGTCTCGACTCTCCCAGAGCTCATCACAGGGCCACTTGTGTCTGGAAGCAGATACCGCCACGCAACAGATGGAAATTGAATTCCTTTAATCGTGCCGACTCGCTGCCAGCAGATAGAAAGCCGATGACGCTGGGTGGAAAAAGAAAAAAAAAAGGAAAAGTCTTTTGAGATTCCGTCCTGCTGGGAGACAAGCAGACCTCACCAGGCCTGGAGGGCACGCGCTAACTTTGGGCCATCTATTTTTCTCCACTTACGAGGGCCGGGAGGTGACGCTTTTACAAGCAACATTCCCATTTCTGCAGTGACATGAAGTGCCACCTAAAACCACACGTCTGAAGAGTTTACTGAGCTTTAAAAATTAATAGCCACACTGATTTTACATGAACAGGAATAACCTTTTAATAGCGTTTGGCAACCCTTCTCTCTTTAACCGAAACTTGGAAGGACAGATGTTATGCAATGCTGATGCATCCATTTGTGTAATGAACTCAGTGGAGCAAACCACCGTGACTGGCAGTGATAATTTTATCAAACCATTTAAACCCCCATGTTTAAAAACTTTATTTTAGCTTTTTATGCAGCTCATTAGATGCCAGCAGCCGGATAATGAATGTCTAGTTTTCACAAGCCACGCACGGAGAAGTTGGCTGGTGAGCGGAATCGGATAATTTTTTATTTTAAAAAAAATATAATTTAATGATATGTACAGTATATATAAAAAGGTCATATGAGAGCTGGCAGATTGTACTGAGAACACCACTCTTGGCGTGGACATTAATGATGGAAAACATCTCAGTTAGCTTGTCTGTGAGAACCTTCTAGAAAGGGAAACTGTATTTTCTACAGTCATGCTAGTAGAGCTAATTGCTACATTAAGATGTCATGTGGAGCTGTTAACAACAACTGCTTTCTCTGAAACGTTGTGGGCACACTTTCGTTGCTGTGCTAGCAGTGGAGCTAATTTTTCATCTAGCACTCTAGTGGTTTTGCTAACTGAAAACATTTAGTACACTTAGATTCCCCTAAATTAATTTTATCACATAATTTCTAAGGTGCTAATTTACCTGACTGCTTTGTAAGATGTCAGCTGAATAAAGTTTGACATCTGTGTTGACGTTTTGGTTACTGACAGTTAAGAATTCTTCAAGAGGCTGTCTTTTATATTTACGCTCTTATTTTGAAGTCTGTTTACACGACAGTTCAGTTTCCTCTCCTTACATTCTCTTTTTTTATAAGAATTTTTATTGAAAAAGAGGCAAGTATACAACAAATGAACAAATGAAGTATTTATGAACAACCAGAGGAGTCAATTAAATAAATACATGCACAGATTCACATATATGAATTCTTTTGAGAGCCTTTTTGTTGGTACTGCTTACATTAGCCACCCATGCAATGCAGCTGATGACATTTATTCTGTACCCAGAATGCATCTCTTAGCAGCTTAAATATAATGATGTCTGGCAGAATCAGAAGAGCTAAGAACATTCAAAAACAATGAAACTGAAACCATGAGTGAAGGTCTGTTTAAAAGAATCACTTTCTGGGGTTCAGTCATGCTGACAGGTGTGCAACAACGACTTTGGTCCATCTCTGGATATTAATTCTCCGGGGCTTTTGGAAAGTTCCAGTAAATTATTGAATGATTGAATAAGCTACCACATTACAGTGAATCAGAGCTCATTCACTCAAATATTAAACGTTTTATAATTTGAAATGATCTGGTTGCTCACTTCCAGATCGAGTCTTGCATTAAAGAAAGAAAAATGCTAAGCTAGGTTAGATCTTTTCAGATTCGGTAATTAGAAATCCGCTGCAAAAATCTGTGATTGGTGCATTGCTCCTTCTCACACAGCTGCCTCAGGCTCACTAACTCCTTCAGTTTCAACAAAGTGACTGCTATATGCAGACTTCTTGAATCTCATTTACTTCTAAATGCTGGTCTGAAATGTCAGATTGAAGTAATAAATTAATTCAGTTCACCTTAAACTGTTTGAAGTATGGAAAAGGTAACAGCAATCTTAGCAATGACAGTCAAGCCATGAATTCAAATCTACAGCTCTGTAATGAAGAATCTTTATTTCCTTTATTTCCTCCCTCCTTTCTACCAAACCTGTGAGCAGCCGGCGTACAATGCTACCAGAATATTGGATTAGGCCCGCTGCAGGACTTTTGGAAGTTAGCAATGCCAAATGCATCGCAGCTAACGTTGGGATGATGAATAGTCGGAGCAAATCAGAGGTCATATGCCCTGCAGGAGGTGTGTAATGTGAGGAATTAACCAACCTGTGCAGCAACACAATCTCACACTGCTAGAGGAGAATAATGCTAGGCTAAAAAACAAAACAAAACAGGAGCTGTAATCTTAGACTTTACAGACTTTATTTCAGGTGTAACAAAATGTCTGAAAACAAAAGAGCCAAGGTGTGGGAATTAAAGAGAGAAATCAATCCAACAAACCAAGACAGTAAAGAGAGGGAGCTTATTGTTTTACATCAACGAGATGACTAACATGATTAATAATTGATTCAATAATAAATAATCCTTTAGTTTCTACCTTCTATTTTTTGCTTTACATATTCACGCTTCAGACCAGATTTCTACATTCACCTGAGAAAATACAAAAGGCAGTTTTCAGATCACAATTTTAGTCATCCATTTACTTATTTATTTGAAAATATTACTGCCTCCTTTAACTGCAATGTTAACTGCAATGAACCTCATTTTTTAGTTCAGCTTTACTCGCCAAACCCCAAGTTTCTGCGTTAGGCTGACGTATCAAACTAGTCAAATACCGCAAAACAGTGACATACGTCTATTTAGCACTTTTTAGCATCACACCAGTCATGTGATCAACAGGTACTACAGGCAAAATCGAGGAAGAAGTCAACTGGAAGTGGTAGGAGGATGATGGTTTGTTTTTGTTATTTTTCTAACAAAGTGCAGCTGGCTCCACCAGAGCTCTCACAGCATCAATTCATAAAATGTTTTGTGTCAATCCAACGTGTTGAATCCACAACTCTTGTGTAACATCATACTAAATTTTCCCAAAAACACCACATATGGAGCCTCTCCCATTTTTTATTTAATGGAAATGCTGCAAATGTGAAATTGCGATTTTTTTTTTGAAGGGCCAGGATGTTTTTGATTGTTTATCCTCAATAAAACAAATTATTGTTCAAAAAACTATTTTTGTATTTACTTAAGTTATATTTGTCTGATATTAACATTTGTTTGCCGATTTTTTTTGTGTGTGAAAAAAATAGCAACAACATAGAAGTCCTATCTGTAGATGCCTTCATTGTAACCTAACAATGCGCTATAGTTTCCAGCTTCATCACGGTGTGTCGAGATGATTTGTGGAATCTCCATGTGGGTTTGGACACCACCTGTCCCTTTAATGGTCCATGTGCAGCCTTGCAGCGCGGCACAGATGGATCTACAGCAGGCGTACCTGGTAATGGGAGCGGGCAGCATGGCGGGCCATCAGCATCGTGACCGTCAGCCCCCACATAACTCGCTGCTCTCATACACAGACGTCTGCCCGCTCCGGTCATCCATCAGAGAGTTTTCTTGCCAAGTCAACAGATTCTTGTGGTGGTGGGCGGCGAGGGGAGCGCCTCTCGGGTTCATTTCCAGCAGTAAAGGTGAGTGTGTGGAGGTTTTTGAAGGAGGAGGTGAACGATAGAGCTAACCTCTCCATGCAGGCATCCTGATATCTCCAGCAGGAGAAAAGTCTATTACAGTTAAGACAACAGCTATAATAGATTTCATTCAAAATTCAACCCAATAATCATAGCTTTGACTTGTGTATTATTATTTTTTTTGGCTCTAGTGGCCTTTATTTGATAGTTAATTGACAGGAAAGTGGGTAATGAGAGAAGGGGGAAGACACACAGCAAAGGTCACCAAGGCCGGGAATCGAACCTGCAACAACTGTTTCGAGGACTAAGGTCTCCATTTGTGGATTGTGCTTAACCCCTGCCCCACCACAGCACATCCACTTGTGTATTACTTATAACTGCCTATTTTAAAGTTCACACACCTAATATACCAAATTAAGCATTAATACACACATGGTGGAAAACATCTCAGCGCTACCTCAGAAGCTCACATCTGTATCTCTGCTCTTGTGGTTCAGCCAATCAGTGCCAAGGAAAATGAGTGGTGATCCTGGATTGGTTGCTCTGTAGCATGGCGCCTAGGCATTTATTGTCAAAGTTGCATTTTCTTTAGAATATTTTAGAAAAAACTTTGCGAACACGCAAATTATTCGCAAATAATTTGGAGCTACGTTCCACGAAAAAACAAACACACAAATAAGCGAATCTGCAAATTCTGGCCCAGTGTTTGATTTTTTGACTTTATGGGGTTTTTCTGCGACAACTAGGAAAAAAAATTACAAATTTATGACATCCTCTAAGTCTTGGTTTACAGCTCTAATTGTATCTGAAGAATCAAATTAGAGAGACATTTAATCGCGCCATAAATAGGGTCAGAACTTTAACACGTTATTTCGATTAATTTGTTACGTTGATTTTAACATATAAAATTTTTTAACTCAATTAATTGCTTTCCTTCTTTTGTTTTTTTTTTTTCTTACATATAAAGGTTCTGGCTGGAATTGTTGTATTTGCGCATTTCTGGTACACCCGTAAACCTGACACACAAGAGACATCCGCTAACAACAACGATGGACGACAAAAGCTGCTTCCCTTAGCGCAGTGACGGTTAATTATAGCTTTAAAAAAATAATAATCTGATGGAACAATGGAAAAAACTGTTGATGTGTTCAAGTTGTGCTAACAGGAGTAGGTTAATGTGTTTTTTGAAGTTTTTCACTAAAGGCAGAAATTTGCACGTAGGTAAGAAGCAAGCAGACATGAAAACTGTATAATTTTCCATTCACTGCACAATTAACCTTTACGTTTTGGTCTATGTGATCATGTGTGTCCTGAACCAGCCGAGGTGTTTTTGCCTTCCTCAGGCCGATAAGGCATCTCTTCATATCCGCCCAAAACGCTGCTGATCGACGCGCATTCATCTCCCAAAGCCGAGCTCAGCTCGTACGAGCCCAGACAGACTCCATCATCTTCTGTATGACCCTGCACAGCTCTGAGCTGCCACAAGGAAAACAACTGTGTGGGAGAGCAGGAAATATAAATAGATGTGTAAGCTGCGCATCAACAGGGCCCGGCGAGGGAAGCAGAGGTGTTACCGATTCGCCCAGGATGTCTATGTGCCGCCGATGACCTTTTCAGACACGACAGGCAATGCTAACGGCTTCATCAGTCCGTCTCGCAGAAACATTTATTATCCCCTCGCCGTCTCAGAAAGCTACGAGGCAACGTGTGGCTCGTGCAAAAGTGGAAACAGTTCCAGAGTTTTTTTCTGCGGGATATCTCTCTCTCTCTCTCTCTCTCTCTCTCACTTCAGCACCAGGAGCATTTCCATCAACAGAGAGGACTACAGGTGCAGGTTCTGACCGGTTTTTAAAAAGCCTGACCTCTGCATTCATTTATGTCTCCTACTTATCCCGTGTAGTTAAATTATAGTTATTATTGCTGCAAAGTACTTTACCATCAGCAACGTAATCAAGGACGTTTATGTATTTATTTATTTTTCTCCTCTTTATATAGTGTTTTTTGTTTCTTTTTGCTTCATTCTTTCTCATTTATGAACCATGTAAATATAAACACACTCCATAACACTGAGTCTGTTTAGGATTGTTTCACACATTAAGGTTTGTTTCTGTGTCTGTTCACCTGACATTAATGCCTTAATTTGATTCGTTTACATCCCAAGACAAAAAAAATAGCCCCCCCCCAAAAAAAAGCTGATTTTTTTTTGTCCAAAAAGAAGCTAAATATAGCAACAAAGTTACTCCATTGGCGACAGAATCTGATTTTCAGCCCTTTTGCTGAGGTAAATAAAATCGTGTTTAAAAATTAAGGAAAACTTGGGTGATTTATCGGTCAGCTGATTTATCGTTGCTGCCCAGGCTGCTGCGATCTAATGCGACAAAAAAATAAAAAAAATAAAAATATAATATGAACTGAACTAATGAGAAACGACACGCTAAATCTCTGTGTGGCTTTCAAGCTGTACTATGGCTTATAAAAAAGCAGCTGCTATCGAGATAGAGTATGCAGCGTTGTGAGACAGCACACACACACACACACACACACACACACACACACACACACACACACACACACACACACACCAGGGTACTGGGATGGTAAGCAGGAGATATAGGAGGGTGCTGAGGTCTGAGTAACACTCTGAGACAGCTTTTATAATCAGCACTATTACACCCAAACACCTGGCATATAACACACACACATATATATATATATATATATATATATATATATATATATATATATATAAATATTGCCATCACAGCAACATTAACATGGGTCCAACACATCAGTTCATCCCAACATGTTAAGTTTCAGCTGAATGAAGGAAATGGGGCCAGTCTATCACCTGGCTGATCTATCGGTGCTCTCTGATAGTCACACCCGTCTCACACCTCAGCATATTGTGTCCTGAAGTACCCCAATTTCATTGCTTGTTATATCTAACTGTGCAATAGCCATATTAGTTTGGTTTCCATTACAAATATAAAAAAAACAACACCACAATTTTGTGGTGTTTCCATTACATAAAAAAAGCAATTAAAATCACACTTGACTAAGTTTGTTAATGCGGTAAGTAACTCAAAAACACGCTGCACAATCATCCTCCAACTACTTTCTGTCGTCTTCTTCGTAGTTTGCGCCAGAGGAAACATCCGGTTGTTGATTGTGTGATTGTGAAATGCAAACAAAAAGGGTTTCCATTACAGTTTCACAAAATAAACCAAATTTTGATATGGCCAAAAAAACAAAAACAACAACAAAAAACCACACCACCCTAGAGGCAAAATCTTTTATCTAAAACCGAAGGTTTTCTTTAGACTGCCATGTTTCTTTTAAACAAATTTAATTTTGAGATGTCAAGTTGCACAATGCTATGGTGAATGGAAACACAGCTTGTGTTTGTAAATCAGTCATATAAGTGCAGCTGCAGTCTGATTGACTGAAGGCAGCGCGTCTCCGACTGTTTTTCCAAGTGTTGTTGTGACCCTTCAGAGTAAGAGCCCTGAGGCTGCAGCACCTAACTGGAAAGCATCCCAGCTGTGACGGTCACACCTGCGCTGCTCCTGCTGGAACTTGCCTGAACACTACCGGTCTGGAATCTCCTCTGTGCCAGACTCGCATTCTCATCAAAAACAGCTCGGATGTGGTGTGAATCTCTACAAGACGCCTCGGCTGCACCCTTCACAGCCACTGCTCAGGTCTGCTGCTGCTCCTCAAAAATCCCCTCAGTAGAGGCGCTGCACAGATAATCCTGCAACGTCCCAGATCTTTTCTGGGATTGAACCCCCGTGGGATCTGGCGATGAGATTTCAGAGGGCACCGCCGGCCACTTTTTTTTTTTTTCTTTTAATCAAAGGACAATTTGGTAAAGGGGGCAGGGGAGGATTTGGAGTGTCCCCACAAATCCAGGTTATTACCAAGCCTGTCTCAGTAGGCAATTAATCAACTAATTGCATAATATATAATTATAATTTCCGTTCTGATGGTTAATATTTTTTGAAAGGCGATTTTGTTTACAGACATCTTTTTTGTGTGTGTGGTTTTGTGTGTGTGTGTGTGCTTTTATATTTGTTTTATTTATTGTCTTTGGTTTTTTTTGTTTTCTATTTAAAATGTCTTCCAGTTGCAGTGTGGAATGCTGTGCACAAAATTAAATTGTAGTCTTGCATTATTATTTTTGTGCTATCTTCATTATTTTAGTTGAAGACGGTCTCCAAACAGCGATATTATCGTTTATCGCAATCGTTTCTGGGACAATTTATTGCCCAGCAAAATTTGTTATGGTGGTAGGCCACATTATTATTGAAATATTTTCCTCCAGCATTTCAAACATGAATCAGGAGCCGGAAAACTTCTAACGGCTTCAACATGAAGCAGAAGTAAACATGCTGCGAACTGGGCTGCATTAAACATGGCAGCCAGACTTTTCTGCAAACAAACTCACTTTTTTCTTTTATTTTGCTATTTTGGTGTAAATTGTAACTTAATCAAGTTAAATTCCACTTTTCCAAAAATCAAGCTTCCACAGCTGCATGTCTCTGATGACATCACATAAGGCAGCTGATCACAGTTGATTGCCTTTTCTTGGTTTTCTTGCTCACTGTATTTGCGAGTTTTTAAATTGGATTCCCTGTTCAAAGGTGTCTAATCTTCCTTCCTCCTCCACTGTGGTGTTTATTGGTGGCACATTTGGTTTATCTTGGAAGTCGGAATGGCATCACACCTGAATCAAGTGTATTCCAGTTGCAAGTGGAGAAACTGTGGGATCTGCTAATAGTTAGCTAATCACTGTAGCAGCAAACAAACTGATAGCGATGAAGGGAATGATGAAAAGACATGTCTGCAGTAGGTGTTGTACAGTTGAAAAAAAGAAAGGCCATATCTGTTAGGATTTTAGACCTCAGATGGGGAAATGTTTCATTTCTGACTGAAAATCCCACTTCTGAGCAGAAATACCATCAAACTGCATTGGATCTCTTCAGAACGCTGGAGGTGAGGGTGTTCTGGTTGCAAGTGGGATTAGATTCGTTAATCATTGTGGTGCAACAAACTACAATATATGAGCTCAAACACTGAAGGAATGCTCACATTTTTACTGCACCGTAAGTGTCACTGCTCAATCCAATATGGTGCCCGCCATATTGGACACTAAACTTAAGGCTTTTTGGTGATAAGCTCCGACCTTCTCAGGTGGAATTCTGACTCTAGGGTCTTTCTCGATTGGAAACTCAAAAATTCCTGCTTTTGAGAGCAAACACAACATCAGCTCGATTCTTTTGCCTCTTGTGATGTCATGACCCAAATACACACAAAACAGAATTTGCTGGAAGTTTTTTTTTTTTTCTTCAGAGCACTTCTTTAAAATATATTTAGTGAAATATTACATTGGAAATCCACTTCAACAACCAGCTTTGTTTTGTTGGAAGTACAGATGCATTAGTGGTCATACCTTAAAAGTATGTTGCCTTTAAGATGGACCAAGACATCAGTGGATGTTACTTAGTATTTTCTAGTACCGATCAATCAGTGATGGAAACCACTGCGACCTGCTGTCCCTTATTCTGTACTAAACCACGGAATTGCTCCTCCCTGACTGAACGTTCAGTTCACCAATCCCTATGCCGAGTAAAAGATATTCATATCAGTCATGCAAAGTTCAGTACCTCCTGCATCAGTAAATAATGAAAGCCTGTGTGCCATTTTCTGAGGAACAAGACGAAGCATACTTGATGGATGAGGCGCAGCTCGCGTCTCTAACTGACCCACATGCACAACAATGAGGGCTCGCCCGCATCTCTCTACCCGCGCTCCTCCTCAAGCCGTGCTGCGATCCCGTTTTGGGGCCGCGTTCCGTCGGGATCGCTTCAACTTACCGAGCTTTCCCCGGGACTCCTCCAGCTTCTGGATCTGGTTCTCCAGGAAGAACATGGCCACTGCGAACGCAAGCAGCGCCAACAGCTGCAACTTGGGCGGCATAATGACTCTGAGCAGCCCCATCAAATCATCCGGAGAGGGATTTGGTCACTCCATCCTCGGAAGAGACAACACCGAAACAAACAGCGGCTGCGGCAGGGGGTTTACTCAGCGGCTGGGGAGTGTGAGCATGGCCCTCTCTCTCGCTCTCTGTCTCTGTCGTTTCTCAGGAGCGTGTGTGTGGATATCTTGTAACATCTAGATACTTCAGTCACCTTAAATGGTAGATCTCCATGCTTAATTAATTGTCCCGGGTTGTAAATCGTCTCAAAACCCAGTAGATTTGAGCAGAATGCGAACTTCTCCAGTCGGATTGGGGAACCAGACTGGTACCAGTCGGTGTTGCCAGTGTCCCCTATCACACCGAGTGTGCCTGCCACCGCACTACGGACACATTACCCCTATTTGCCACCCAGACTATTGGATGTATGAGCAGTCCACCAGCCAGCAGTGGCTTTCCATTCGTCCACTATTCCTGCCTATTCAATCCGGATTGGACAGTTTCATCTGATTTACCTCAACCAGACGACAGGTGTCGCCCTCTTTTCATAATCCTCGAAATTCAATAAAGACAAGGAAGAGATTTTTAGTCGGCTTTGGTTAATGCCAACATAGAAAATATGAAAGAAATGTACAAAATAAAAGGAATAAAAAATGACATTTTTATTAAAAAATAAAACGACATTTTTCAAGCGACAGTGTTTATTTTTCTGACAATAAGCTGAAAAAATAAAAGACAAATATATTTTTCAAACTGAGCATTACTCAGGCGAATGTAGCTTTCCCTGAGTGAAATAATAAAGGACCTTTGTAGTAGTTTTGCTAACAAAGCAGGTTGCAAAATGTCCGGAGAGGTGTACCTACTGTGGCTGTTGTCGTTGCTGCAGACGGTAAGTTTATTAACGCCGAGAGAGCCGGTGTTAGGCATAGGGAGACTCCCTACAAGCTTACAGTCGCTACCAGCCGCTTACAGTCGGCGCTTACAGTCCATCGTTCAGTTCAGAGCACCGCATCCTGTTCCAGGAGTCCCTACATGACGTGGCTCTTCCAATGAACTGTTGCGAGCCAAGAGGAGAAATTGAGCTTATTCATTGAACACTGTAAATCTGGATGATGTTGTTATCAGAAATTAACTGAACAGTTCATTTACAGGTTTTTGGCGCCGATAAGCAACGTTAACATTTGACTTCCGGTGTTCCAAATTCACTCAATCTGTATAAAAGCTAAACTACAACTGAAATTTAAAATAATGTTTAGTGTTAAAGTTACATGGCACGGATAGGGCGCTCGTAGTCTACAGTGTAGTTGCATACCGAACATTAAAGGAGATCTTTTATGAAGTGTTAACATAAACTTCGCCTTCTGTGAACTGAAAATGAAAACAAATGAGTGGAGCGCCTCAGAAGCTGACGTGTTGCTGGACACAGCTAACCAAACAAGATGACAAGAAACATAGCTTACTGTTGGGATATTTTTTGCGATCGGAAATGTTTTCCTATCTAATGCAGTTTTATAACACCAAATACACCAAACAGTTGTTTTGTGAGTGCACTTTATTGCTTATGCAAGCTTAATTTGACCAAAATATTTACAAAGAGATGCATTTGCAAGTCATTGAAGTCCGTACAAAATGTTTAATGTTCAAGGACAACAAATTCAATTTTCATGTCAAAGTAAAAAAAAAAAAAAAAAGAGTTCAGGGCACGAGACTATACAGCTGAAATCAGTGCGCGCGCACAAAGTCCTGGGTTCGATTCCAGGTCTCCTGCCATTCGCTGCATGTCTTCCTCTTCTCTCCCCATCTTGTTTTCTGACTAAAGCATTGTTCAGTAAATGTAACGAGCCAAAAAAGTCTTAAAATACGTATTTCTCGTTTTCCCTCATTAAGAAGTTTTCTTGTTTAAGATTGCTTATAATAACCAAACTTATTTCTATTTGATAAATGCCAGAATAATGAGATATATATATATCTCATATATGATTCCAGGTTTTTGATGACCAGTACAAACATTGACTTTGTTTGGAGTGACCATCACCATCTTAACTAATTTGGTGATATGCTTCTGGGTTTGTTTTTTTATTCTTATTTTAAAAGGCATTGTAATCTTATTCTGTGGCATCTTGATAGTCCAGACCTACTAAAAGGAAATAAATGTGTGATTTGCAGTAGTTTATTGGCGCAAATTCTCATGTCTTAGTTTGTGGTGCTGGTAAAAAGCTAGCACATTCATACTTGTATGAAAATGATCAGATCGTTACCAGGTTTAAGTAGTAAAGGGCCAATTTTCCCACCTCCCTTTGTACCCCCATTTCAAATCGACAATCACTAAGGGTGCATTCACACCAGTCCTGTTTAAAGTTCCATTTCTTTTGTCTATAAAGTCTGATTTGTTTCGATCAGGTGTGAATGTGTAATCAAGCTCTGATGTCTCCAAAAGCAGGAAGTGCAGTATAGCGCAGGGCATTCTGGGTAAATACAACCAAAACAAACATAAGTAGGATTCTAGTGCTAGCGTGAGAAGGGTTGGCGGTTAGGCTCGTGATCTTTTACCAAAGACAAAATAAATCCTGCAACCACTATGATACGACATCACTCCATTTTTATTTACATTTTATGAAGATGTAAGTCGTCTTCAGAGGTTTTAATGTCGTTTGCTTCAGTAGTCCTTGGTGCAGCGCCACCACTGGCGAGGAGGGGAACAGGTTTTTTCAATTAGTTTACAGTGCCATATGAATTTGAACCGCAGCAAATGAAAATGGAACAAATGTCACAATTTTGGTCTCCAATCGACCAGAGTCTATCAGATTATCAGGTGTGAAAAACTCTAAAGTTTATTATTAACAGCTCTTTATAGGTAAATATTGTAAAATCAAACGTCAGGGGCCATATGTCCAAAAAGCTGGTGATTGGCCCAAACCTCATCAACAGATCTGATCATACGCTGATATTTGGTAGCGATAGACAGAAATTTAAATTATTGTTGCTGAACATAATTTGAACATTTTGGAGTGGTTTGTCTAATAAATAGAATGACATATGTTGTATGTTTTTGTACCTTTGAGGTTAGCTTTAAATGGTTCTTAAAGGTGATAAAAACCATCTTAAAACTGAGTCAAACCTCTTCCTACCAGTGTCATTCTCATACAGACTGAGTCACACGAGACTGTATGATGAACATATTCAGTTCCTAATTGAATCTCCTTCTCATCTAATCTGCGTGTCCCTGCAGCTGTCTGCATACGGGGCCGAGCTGTCGTCCGAGGCCTGCAGGGAGCTGGGCTTCTCCAGTAACCTCCTGTGCAGCTCTTGCGACCTTCTGGGGGAGTTCAGCCTCACCAAGCTGCAGCCCATCTGCCGGCAGTGCTGCCAGCAGGAGGCTCAGATGGAATCACGCAAGGTAAAGCACGGAGAGAGCTGGGGTGGGCTACACGAGAGCTTATTTAGAGAACAGAGAGAATGCCTGTAAAAATAAGAATAGTTTACAATGTTGGAGGTGCAAACTGAAGACGGAGTAAGGAATGCAGGACGTTCTGTCAGAATGCGTCAGCTTTTATTGACAGGGTCACATTCTTTAGCATTCTGCCACTACTAAAAGCAGCTCAGTTTGCCCTCTGTCTGTGGGTTTGTTGACACTTCGCAGCTGTACATCATCTCTGAGCCATCTGTCATCAGCTGAGACTCCTTTGGCCATAGAACTGCACAGTTTGACGTTGCGAAATTAAATTAACTTAATGAAAACATGAAACTGGTTTATTTTGCAAAAGGGAATCATTTATTTCACATCACACAAGTCACATTATCAACAACCGGATGTTGCTACTGGCACAAACCCTGAAGAAGAAGACAGGAACTAGTACGAGGATGATGTTTTTTAATGACTTATTGTGTGAACAAGCTTTTTCACATGTGATTTTCAACTGTGTTTCTTATTTCATGGAAACGCTGCAATTGTGAAATTGTGGGGGTTTTCGGCATTACTGGAATACTGACAAGATTTTGCGCACATTTGTAATGGAAACGCAGCTACTGTGAGACTCCAGCACAACAAAGCTTTACCAGCCTCTGTTAACGCCCCTGTGACAGGCTGAATCAGCAGGTTTTGCCCTGGGACCGTCTCCGTGGTGATCCCCTCTGTGATTACAGCAGGAATCAGAGCAACCCTCGAGCTCTGATGGATAAACACATAGTTGACTGATGGTGGGAAAACGGCATTCTTTTTTTTTTTTCTTCTCTCTCTTTTGATTTAAGCAAATCCCCTGGAGCGCGTGTGTAGTATCCTAGCAACAGCACCTTCTCAGAAGTGTAGTGAACACCTCTTGATGATAACTCTATTCCAGAAAGACACTTACAGCCAAGATTACCTCTTCCTCCTCCTCCTCCTTACGATTTGAGTAAAAACTGTCACTTGAAGAGCAATTGGCTGCCTCCTGCTGCCCCCCCTCCCTCCATCCCCCATTGTACCTGTAGAAACCACACTGCCTCTCAGCACATTTCCCCCTCAGACAGCAACAATAATGTCCCTTAGGAATCCGTTTAGTTGTTGGATTGGACATGAGTGGCGAGTCATTAGGCTCTCTGCAGAGCCCTGCTGGTTAGTGAGCAGGTAGAGTTCAGGTGGTTTGCGGCGCTGCCCCTCAGCTAACCTGACTTATCTCCGTCTTTCAGGCCTCTTTGGAGAACAATCGATGATAAAACCTGTGAGACATGCATTTCAGAGCATGGAAGCCTGCTGTGTGATGACCTTTTATGAGAAACGCCAGGATACAGACATTTTCATTCATAAATGCACATTTTTAATTCTGCCATATATATTCTGGAGACCCATCATGAAGGTTTCTCCTGGCTGTTACCGTTTTCAAGTTGTCCTTATCGGATCTCTTATAACCTTAACAGAAATGCGTCTAAGAACATGCTGTTGGTTAGTTTTGAGGCGTTTAAAGAACGCTCAAAATCACATCTTTCTGCTTATATTTTGCCTGTCACTAATGAGAATCATTGATAAATGAGGAGTGACTTTAGGCTTAAACATAAAATCTTTTTCACCCCCTATATTAAATCTGATTTCTGATTTGAACTGATTTTTTTCCCTCCCTTTCTTTTCATATCATGTAAAATCAGCTTTTTTTTTACCCCTTAAATACATATTGTTGTGCTCTTGGAGTCTGTGGCAGAGCAGTGAAGCTGAATTCAGTCTCTCCCAGTTCTGCGTTTATATGTTTATATGCCATCTAGGTCATATTTTTCAATCTGTTGAGTTTTCTCTTTTCCTTGTTACATTTTTTGAACAGTTTCCATCACAGTATTTGTTGTGGAACTTTTAAACAACTTTATGGACTTGTAGCTAGTTGGTTTTGTGAATCTATTTTTATTTCTGTAGTCCAAATTCAATGATGCCAAAACTACAAGTGGACAAGTCAAAATGTTCTGTTGTGTGTGTGTTAACACACACAACTCCTTCCACCGTCTCCCAGCATCAGGAGACATTACAAAAATAGTCCCTGATGGATTGATGGTCATTTCTTTCTGTCTATGGAAACACAGACACAGGAACCTATGAAATGAAAGTAGTACATTAGTGAAAATATATCTTAATTTTTCTAAGAATTAAATCTCCATTAAAAAGCCAATTTGATTGACTTAATAAATGTATTGCCTAATTTATAGTATGGGCAATAAAAGTATGGATCATTTTGATTGGCTCATCTTATCTATATATTTAATCAAAACCAACACTATGTATGTGAAGAAGTGAATGACATGCCACTGAGCGCTTTACCTTTTCTGACTAACTGGTGTTGGTTGTTGAAAAGCTCATCTTCATCTTCGTCATCCATCAGCCCTGCTGCATATTCACAGGCTCACTGGTTAATGACCTTGGAGAAGATGCCACGGCTTATTTATGGCTCCGCCCCTCCAGCAGAGCCTCATGCACGTCTCCTTATTTTTTTATTTTGTAATTTCCCCCTGCAGCTCTACGCTGGAGCGATCCTGGAGGTGTGTGGATGAAAACTGGGGAGGTTCCCTCAAGTCCAGGGTAAGTTCTGGAAAGAGAAGTTGGATGTTCATCTGTTTAGTTACCTCAGCTGTTTCTGCTGCATTCTCAGGATGTCTGTCCGTCCGTCCACATGACCTCTGCCTGTGCTTTTTCCCCTCAGCTTTTGTCAGGAGCGAGATACCCAAGATGTTTAAAGGTCTTCAGATCAAGGTAGCGCTGATGAGTTATGTTCTTCCTGTTATGTAGGGCTGCAACTAACAATTATTTTAGTGATTGATTATTCGGTTGATTAATCAGATTGAAAAATGGCCCATTCTACAGATTCCATTTAAACACTTTTTAAATATTAAAAATACATTCAAAAATGCAAACAAACAAATAATTCAATTTCTTTTTTAAATAAAAATATTTTATTGCCTAAAATGAAACTATGTAACATTCCTTTAGCTAGACTGGGTGAAGATAAAACCGTACCACTGGAGGAGTTTTGGCTAAAACATTTTTACAGACTGAGGAATTTTATCTTATATATATTTTTTGTACCGTTTTGGCTTCACTGCTCTGAATATGCTATTTTTACACACCAAATTGCGTTTTTTATATCTGTATTCTCCAGTTAAGATTAATCGATTATTAAATTAGTTGGTGATTACTTCAATAATTGATTAATCGCGACTGATCCGCTCGTTTTTAGCCCTATTTTTGTGTTGGCTGTTCCTTATCATTTTCTATCATCTATTTCTACCAAACGTTTATGTGCGTTTCTAACATGGCTTCCGTCTTCTGTCTCCCGTTTCCATGGCGCAGTACGTCAGAGGCTCCGATCCCATCCTAAAGCTCCTGGACGATAACGGGAACATCGCTGAAGAGCTCAGCATCACCAAGTGGAACACAGACAGCGTTGAAGAGTTTCTGAGTGAGAAGTTAGATCGAATATAGGCACACACAAAAAAATATCCTTTTTTTTTATATGTATAGAACTTAAATGGTCCTTTAAATTACAAAAAAAATTAACTTTATTTTGGGCAAGCGGGCAAAAATGTTGCTTTTTGTTTCATTGGATTTCTGTCACTGTTTAGCTGTTTGTATACAACCTGGGCTTGACAGCTGTTCAAATCATTGATCTATGACTGTTTTTGTATCTGATTATAATCAGTGTGTCTGTGTGGATCTCACCAGATGACTCGACTAAAACCCTAAAACACATTCATAAAATCAATTTCACAAAGGAATCATCTTTTGCTAAGATAAACGTTCCTCTTTTTGTCTGTCGGATATTGTTGTGAGATGATTATTTTTATGACGCTTACCGTTGTGACCAGCAGTAAATGCAGTAAGAGAGAGTGAATCCCCTTTCCTCAGCGAACGCACCCGGCTTTGCCGAGACACACGTCAGTGAAGAGCTCACAGTAAACCGGTTGTGGGATGTGAGCTCTGATGGAAATCTGTGTGTTTCTGCAGCGGCTGCTTTTGAAGAGGAACTGGTTTTCTTTGCGGGGTTTGTTTATGAGCTGGATGATGGGATAAATATGCAACAATAAACAGAATATCTTCAATTTCTTCTTTAAGGTGTTTTTTTTTCCTCTGATGCCAACAAACGGCATCAGATGGTTCCTGGACAGAACTGTCTATTTTAGATGATCTGCTGACATCTAGTGGTCTTGTATATAACCTGTTGGATGTTCATACAGTTCCTTCTCAAAAAATTGGCATATTGTGATGAAGTTCATTATTTTCCATAATGTAATAATAAAAATTAAACTGTCATATATTTTAGATTCATTGCACACCAACTGAAATATTCCAGGTCTTTTATTGTTTTAATACTGATGATTTTGGCATACAGCTCATGAAAACCCAAAAGTCCTATCTCAAAAAATTAGCATATTTCATTTAACCAATAAAAGAAAAGTGTTTTAATACCAAAAAAGTTAACCTTCAAATAATTATGTTCAGTTATGCTCTCGATACTTGGTCAGGAATCCTTTTGCAGAAATGACTGCTTCAATGCAGCGTGACATGGAGGCAATCAGCCTGTGGCACTGCTGAGGTGTTATGGAGGCCCAGGATGCTCCGATAGCGACCTTAAGCTCATCCAGAGTTTTGGGTCTTGCATCTCTCAACTTTCTCTTCACAATATCCCACAGATTCTCTATGGGGTTCAGGTCAGGAGAGTTGGCAGGCCAATTGAGTACAGTAACACCATGGTCAGTAAACCAGTGGTTTTGGCACTGTGAGCAGGTGCCAAGTTGTGCTGAAAAATGAAATCTTCATCTCCATAAAGCTTTTCAGCAGATGGAAGCATGAAGTGCTCCAAAATCTCCTGATAGCTGCTGCATGACCTTTCCCTCGATAAAACACAGTGGACCAACACCAGCAGCTGACATGGCACCCAGACCATCACTGACTGTGGGTACTTGACACTGGACTTCTGGCATTTTGGCATTTCCTTCTCCCCAGTCTTAATCCAGACTCTGGCACCTTGATTTCCAAATGACATGCAAAATTTGCTTTCTTCTGAATAAAGTACTTTGGACCACTGAACAACAGTGGTCCAAAGTGCTGCTTCTCTGTAGCCCAGGTCAGGCACTTCTGCCGCTGTTTCTGGTTCAAAAGTGGCTTGACCTGGGGAATGTGGCCCCTGTAGCCCATTTCCTGCACACACCTGTGCACAGTGGCTCTGGATGTTTCTACTCCAGACTCAGTCCACAGCTTCTGCAGGTCCCCCAAGGTCTGGAATCGGCCCTTCTCCACAATCTTCCTCAGGGTCCGGTCACCTCTTCTCGTTGTGCAGCATTTTCTGCCACACTTTTTCCTTTCCACTGAGGTGCCTTGATGCAGCACTCTGGGAACAGCCGATTCGTTCAGAAATTTCTTTCTGTGTCTCACCCTCTTGTTTGAGGGTGTCAATGATGGCCTTCTGGACAGCAGTCAGGTCAGCAGTCTTACCCATGATTGCGGTTTTGAGTAAAGAACCAGGCTGGGAGTTTTTAAAAGCCTCAGGAATCTTTTGCAGTTGTTTAGTTACTTTGTTGATTCAGATGATGAGGTTAATTGCTCGTTCAGAGAACCTTTTCATGATATGCTCATTTTTTGAGACAGGAATTTTGGGTTTTCATGAGCTGTATGTCAAAATCATCAGTATTAAAACAATAAAAGACCTGGAATATTTCATTTGGTGTGCAATGAATCTAAAATATATGACAGTTTAATTGTTATCATTACATTATGGAAAATAATGAACTATCACAATATACTAATTTTTTGAGAAGGACCTGTATATCTACATTCATCTACATAATCTATGATGAAAATAGATTATCTGTTTTAAGTTTTAGGAACTTTGAGTCAAAATTTTGAATAAATTATCCCTAAATTTAACAGCAAGCGCTTATAATCTCCCAAATGATGCTGTTTAACACAATTCAAAATCAATAATACTTTATTTACCCCAAAGGAGAATTAAATCATTAAAGTATATTTACAGGGCCATTGTGGATTGCGATGCTTTGGGCAGAAAGACTCCAGTAGCAGTCAGTATTTCAGCAAATCTGCCGGTGCGTCTGACTGAAGATGATGTTGTGCGTCATTACATGCTTATGACTAAATTTCCGTGCAGCAGAGGTGATAATACACATAACATCAGTCTAGCTACCTGCTACCTGCAAGGATTTGACACTTTGAATATTTACCATGCTGAAAAATGACCTGAAATTTAAAGGGGCAGTATTGTGTGTTTTCAAGGCACATAGTGCCATTTTATTGCACATTCAAGTAACTGTTTCCTTCAGTTGTTATAAAAATTATATATATATATATATATATATATATATATATATATAATTGTATAATACTGCTGCTTTAAAAGGGCAGAGAAACTGAGAACGGAGCAACCTAATGGTGGCTGAAATCATTTTTGATATCACATTGTATTGTAACCTAGTTATAATGGATTGTATTAACAAACTGATGTCATTTTAATCACATTCATTTGTACAGATTCAGGTCTGTACTAAACTGGACAATTCTAACACCTGTAAAGGTTTTCGTGTAAATCATTTCATTATGTTCATGGTGGGTGATGCTCCATGTTTTCTAACTAGTTGTTCTTCCAGGATCGTCCTGCGTTTAGCTCCATCAAATTTCCAATGGACCATCAGAGAGTTTCATGTTCAGACTGTTCCTGCGAGCCGACTCAAGGTTTGTTCATCTAACAAAATGCTCCCTGGTGCTGAAATGGGTAATGTGGCTTTATTTTCCCAATGAGGTGAATTTATGCAGCTGTGCCATCAGGATTGACATAACCCAGTTCAGAACCTGAATCTGAATATGTGTAATAATGATGACCCAGTTTGCTTTGGCTGATTTAGGTGCAAAGACTCAGTTAGTGGATCAGGAGGTCCTGCAGCAGGATGTATTAAATAATTACTTTAAGCAAAATCATAGTTGAGCCACTACATGTGTTCCTCAAAAATAAATATACCTTTTTTAAATGTATACTTTCTTATGCTGATCAAACTTTTTAGGAATTTCTAATTATTAACCCATGCCAGTCTTTTATTTTGGGTTAATGTAAGATGCCTACATTCTTCTGGCCACTCGACCCGTTTTCATCTTTCCACCACACACAGTAAGCAGGATGGTAAGAGTAAAGACGTCTCCATAACAACCATTAGCTGTTGACATGCCAGCTAGTTGATGCTAGGATAAAAACCTCTTTCTGTCCTACCGTCACAAATGTAAATCCAGTAGGTTGAGTGAAGAGAAGACCATAAGAGCGAACCAGGAATAAAGATGATCAAAGATTATCTCTTTATGTTCCAATCTTGTAAAATGTTTATAGGAAAAGACTAAATAGGGTAACATTCACAAAAGGGGGTTGACTGAAGTAGGCTACAACTTCTAATGTTGCCACCAACAATTTAGTTGAAAAAAATAACAATTGTTTTCAATCTGTCAGTCCTTCTGCATTAGAAGTTTGTCTTTAGGGGTTTTATAAAGTTACCAGGGAAACCAATAAATATGGCCGAAACTGTAAATGCATCACTTAGCGGTGAGAATAAATCACCGAGGTTTACATGTGAGGGATCATTATCACATTCCACCTGTGAAACCAACACAGCTCCTGTTTTCCCTCCTCACTTCTAGTCAACAGCTAAGAAGGAGTTTCCAGTTCTTCTCCTGTTGTCAACCATCGCCTGATTTCCTCCCCACACAGCAACAGATCTCACTCAGCTTTCATCTGTTGGCGTAGAGTCAGATTTCCGTCTCAGCTCTCGGTCTGTGATATGGATGTCAGAAAGATACAGAACTGAGGCTGATCAAAGTTATTTTTGTGACTGCGGTAAGAAAGACTATCTAAATAATCCTGATTAACAAATTATTGAAATAATCAATTAATGTAGTAGTCAAATAATAGTTAATTGAAAACACACTCAGAAGCAATAATTAAGGTGAAACTGTACAAAAATGTACATCTTGGAATTAAGACAAATATTAAACATGCTCTTTCCATCTCCACAAGTGACATAATTTTAATTTCACCTGGCTGAATTATTTCCTTATTTGCATTTTATAGTTTTTCAACACTGCATAAAAATAGGTTGAGGTTAAAATGAACAATCAGCTAAATATGCCAATTTTTTAAATCCAATTTATCGATTAATTATATCACTAAAATAATCATTAGTTGCACCTTTATCACATAGAATATTGAATGTATATATTTGTATTCTCTTTAAGCTCCAAACAAACATGCTCTATCTACACAGAGTGTGGTCAGGTTTATTTTTCCAAAGATGACCGGAACAGTTTTATTTACAGAGAATGAATCACACAATAGACTCTGTTTACTAACGAGGAAACTGCGTAATTGGCTGCACTTTTTTGGGGATGTGCGCAAATGCAAAACTTTCATTAGTATAAATAGAGAAAATTGTTCATGGTTTTCTTCATCTTCACAGTTGAGCATTGACTGTTTTGTGTTGTTTTATTACATGGAGTAGCCTCTCTCTCTTTAAATAGACTAAAGTTCATTTTAAACGCTACTCTCTTTAAATGGCACCAGATTGATAGATTTTCAGCTCCACAGATCATCTAAATATACGTAGACTGTTTTATTCGCTCGTCAAACAATGAAGCATACCTTGATATGAATCGCGTTCAGGTGAGAAACAGAAAAAAATGTCAGATTTACGAAAGTCGTTCAGGACAGTGTTTTTCTTCCCTTCTTGGTTTTAAAGCAACATCATGAAAGTGATTACATTGTCTTAGTGCATTTTTAAGTAATAAAAAAGAGATATGTTCTCACACATTAAATAAAACCTTCAGTTGGTTTTATTTTGTTTCTGCAAAAGCTTGGAGTTGTAAGATTTTACTCCTCCGTTCTCCTTTGTACACCTTTCCAGCCACATTTGTTGATTCTTCCTTTAGAGGAATATTTGATAGATTTTTGTTTTCCAGTCTGTCACATGCTGGGGGAGTTTGATGGCGCGTATGATGAGTCCACGGCGTCCTTGCTCATCCCTCCTGGCAGCAGGATGTAGGCCACCTGAGGGTGCAGGGAGGCTGCGGGCCAGGCGCTGCAGCTGCAGGGAACCACGTACCCGGCTGGGCTGGACGGAGGCGGGTGCTGTCCGGGGCTCGCCAGCCCCCCGAACCCTCCGCCCTGGTAGCCGAAGGCGTGCGCGCCGTAGGGCAGCGCGTGCGACATCTCCGCAATCCGCTGGACAGCTCCGGTGCTGAACTGCGTGACAGGCTCACAGAGCGAGAATGAAGAGGGGGAGGAGGAAGAGGGAGAGAGCAGAGTTCTGGGTTTGTCCCCGGAAACGATCAAAGAGTCCAGGTTAACCCCTTTCAGGTGTTCCGCTGCGTCGCCGAGTAAAGACGGCAGCGGGAAAACCAAACGGTCCCTCTTCAGGGGGCTCCGGGGTTTGCGCCGGGGTCGGTACTTGTAGTCCGGATGCTCCTTCATGTGCTGAGCCCGCAGCCGCTTCGCCTCGTCGATGTACGGCCGCTTCTCCGGGTCAGAGAGCCGCTTCCACTCCGCGCCCAGCCGCTTGCTGATTTCAGAGTTGTGCATCTTGGGGTTCTCCCGGGCCATCCGCCTCCTCTGCCCTCTGGACCAAACCATGAAGGCGTTCATGGGTCTCTTAATGTGATCCACAGGTTTTGCCATTTTTACGGGTTGATGTTATAAATGTAAAGGGAATCAAGTCACCCCTCGGAAAAGCTCATGCTCCTTTCGTGCGTAAAAGCAAAAGCTGCTGAGGGGGGAAAAGTCCAGAAGCTGGTTTAGTTTTGGAGGATTCGGGGAACAAAAAGTCCAAACTGACTGGAGAAAAACTTGAACAGTGAAGCCGAAAGACTGAGCGAGTGAATGAATGGGGACCACGCGGGACCGAGTGAGCTTGTTGTGGATGACGCAGAGCATGTCATCCACTCATCACCACGCGCGCTCTGACAAGGTGGGGGGTAATGGGCACAGTGGGGATTAAAGAGGCCATATAATCCTTTAAGACAAATAGGAGTGTAACTACAACTTTTTTTCCACTTTTTCTCACATTGTCCAGAAACTTTGCTGGATTTTACTGGGATTTTGTGTGATGACCAAAACAAAACAGCCAATACTTGGGAGGGAAAAATCCCACCAGAGACAGTTTTTAACATTTTTTCCGAATACATGTGTTTCTATGCAGCCTCCTTTACTCTGATACCCCAAAACTGTGGAATGGTTTACCTTTATACACTGCTCAAAAAAATAAAGGGAACACTCAAATAACACATCCTAGATCTCAATGAATGAAATATTCTCATTGAATACTTTGTTCTGTACAAAGTTGAATGTGCTGACAACAAAATCACACAAAAATCATCAATGGAAATCAAATGTATTAACCAATGGAGGCCTGGATTTGGAGCCACACACAAAATTAAAGTGAAATGTTCCCTTTATTTTTTTTGAGCAGTATATATCAGACAAACTGAGTCTCTTCATGCTTTTTTAAAAAGTCTTCTCTTAAAGTTTATCTTTTCTCACTGACTTTGAACTTGAAGTTTCGATTTTTACAGTTATTGTTATTGAATTTACTCTTAGTATTTATTTATGGGTGTGGTGTACAACACTTCGGTCAACTGTGTTGTTTTTAGAGTGTTTTATAAATTAAGCTGGAATGTGAAAGGAATGATGCCCATAAATAAAACGAATAGCTGAGAACTGCCTTCAGAAGAAGCCAAACTTAATTTATTTATGTTTGTTTGACATGACAACTTCTTAAGCTTATATTTACTTGGATAAACTTAACAAATTAACTACGTTTTTTAAAAGCTAGATCGCCGTTTTCTATTCTCAGTGTAAATAGACTACCAACACATGGGTGTCCACATAAATTGACATGTTAAGCAATGAAAGCATCGATCAGAGAAGCAACCACACTGTAAATGCCGCCTCCGAGACACAGCTCCTCCTTCACTCCTTCAGACTAGCCAGCATTAATTAGCAAATACCTGGGGAATCTGCTGAACTAAATGTAAAAGCTACTTATCAGTGCAACTGGTAAAAACGTTGTTAAAGAACTAGTGTGTTTCTTTTTTTTTTTTTATCAGAGCAGAAAGAGCAGCAGGAACCAGTAGAAAGATGGATCTGTGTTTATTGCTTCCATCCCCAATCTGGATAAATAATCCAGATATAATAATAATTTTTCTTAAAAGTCTGAATGTGCAAAGCTGAGCAAGACGTTGAAAAGATGTGGAGCTATAGTTGAAGATTAATGCACACCATATGTTTCAGAGTTTTAATCGCAAAATATTTCGAAAACCACAAAAATTCACAATTATGCAAGACTTTTGATTCTCTGTCACATTAAATTCGAATGAAAATCCCCACAGTATGTAGTTGTAGACTGACAACTACATACTGTGTTGTCCTCAATAAAACATAAAATATTTGAAAATCAGACACCAGACAACGTGAATCACAGTAACATCATCAGCCGGTGTAACGCTGAACTGATGCGGTGAAGCTACCAGTAGCAGGACAGCGGAGCTGCGCCAATAAGCTACAAACACTGAAGAGAAGAAGAACTGCCATCGATACAGTTCTAGCCAAGCATGTTTTAATGTTACACAATACAGTTTTAGCAAGTTGCTCAAAGTCTAAACTGGTATTGTTGTGCATTTAAGGTGCAAAGTTTACCTTCGACCAAACGCCCCCCAGAGGAATCCCAGCGCCCCCCTTTTGTAAAAATTTCCACCAGCGCCCCCTGCCGTCCTCTGAATGCCCCCCGGGGGGCGGTAGGGCCCACGTTGAGAACCACTAATCTAAAGCAATCCAGGCCTCTTCAAGGGCAAAATAACCTGACATAAAAGATCCAGTGGAGCACAATAGACTGGAGGTGGGGATGATAAGATGTTTTTCTCTCCCTGTCCAGCGGCTGGGAGGACAGCCGGGCTCAGGCAGCTGATCTGCCTCCTTGCAGCTGCTGTTATCTGCTTTGCTGTGGCTGCAGGCAGGCAGGCCTCCACATGGGAGGCGCAGAGACAGTCACCCTGCAGAAGAACAGCAGCTGGAGGACGACAAAGTGTGAAGAAATGATCCGCTTCTTTTCGCTCTCCACAAAGGCTTTGGTTGTTTTAAGTGGAAAAATTGTCTTGTGTTGTTTTGTACCTATAAGTGTTTAGAGGGACTTCTAAGAAAGGGCAGCGTTTCAACTCCAAAGAGATGAGGTTGGTGGGGGAGTGGGGAGGATATAAAGGGGGGGAGAGAAAGCGCCTGCAGCTCAAAATGGCGGCCATAATCCGGTTATCCTCTAGGCTCTAAAGATACTGGTCCTCTCTTTAGGAGACTATCTTTTCTTCTTATGTCAAAACTGTCCTCTATGCACTCAGGTGGATTAGGGAGTCACAGTGTAGAAAGAGGCTGGCAGGTAACGAAAGACCCAGGGGTGAAAAAGCAAATAAAGGACGAGACAGAGAGACAGGCTGGACATTTCAGACAAGGGGCATCCGAGAAAAAAAAAACAAAAAATGGAATCTAACAAAATAAATCAGCTCCGATAAGTAATAGAACAGCTTCTTTATTTCCTCCAACAATCCCCAGTCACTTCACCGTCTCCAACGATTTGTCATAAATCTTTTTGATTTGTCTTTCTAGTTTAGTGTTCCCAACAAGCAGGAACCTCTCTAATGGGTTTCCTGATTCTCCATCAGCCTTTACCAGTCAAAGGTCGTCTGGATTCTAGAAATATCATCTTCAAAGTATTTTAGAGTCCAATGTATAGAATGTGATCGTGATCCTGAAAAAGCTGTGGAGCAGTAGAAACATCACAAAAACTGGAGGTTTTTCCCAAAGTAATGAGAAGATAAGACAGAAACTGTTCAGGGACAAGCGATTATTTCTATGGCGTTCTGGTTAGGCAACTAAAATCTGCTGCATTCTTCTCGTGTTTGGACTAAAAAAGTGAGGCTAAACCACAGACATGTCTTTAAAAGCACTAACCTTTGTCCACAATTCCAAAAGTTGACACAACGACATTATCATCTGTTATGAAAAGAACCCTATAGAGTAAAACACGGTGGAAGCAGGATCATGACCTTGGATCTTTTTTCAGATGGAACAGGGTTTTTGTTAAAGGGGCAGTATTATGTATTTTCTAGGCACATGGTACCATATTAAAGCACAGTCAAGAACTATGTAACCTTCAGTAATAAAAATACCATATATGTCAACTATAATTTAAAATAAATTTCACTTTGTAACAACACTTTGAAATTGGACCTCTGTCTGTTTAAGAAACTCCTGCTCTTTCTGAAACTCCACCTTCAGGAAGTCATCACAGCAGGGCTCCTCGTTTTTACCAGAACTTCACTGAGAAGTAGCTCCAATAATGAGCTGAGCAGATGCGCAGCTCCACCAAATGTTTGCTAATTGCTGCTGGCTAGTCTGAAGGAGCTGAGTGGGGAAATTGTGGGGAAAGCCTCAAAAAAGTAGATTTTACATAATATCCTGAATATATTATTGATAAATCTAAAATATAGTGAGGACAACGGTCTCAATAAGCTGAAGCAATGTTGGAATGAAGAGTGTGTCAAATTCCCTGCTGGTGAAGTATTGCTTTCCATGCAATGCTTTTAAAATTTTTGGTTTAGGCATTTTTAAAATAAATAATGATCATGTTGTGTGCTTTTGTAAACTTAAAGTTACATTTAGATTATTTCACAACCTGGCAGAGCAGTGATTGTTTATTAAAACTTTTGTATTTTTTATTTTTGTAATAATAAAGTACTCTGAACTAACAATTATTGTCAATTTGTTGCTTTTTTTAGGAGAATCCTTCAGTCTGCACTGAAGCTCAGCTGATGAACGCTGGCTAAAGCATTTCTGTTAGATTTAGAAAAGTTCAGATGTGCTTCCACTCAAAATTCTGTCACTTCAGCTCCAAGTAAAAACTTTAAAGTCTAAAAAAAACATTCGAGTTTAACGCGACACCTCTGAGTAGTCCATTAGGATACATTTCAGGGGGAAAATCCCCCGAAGATTTCCAACGCTCTGCGAAGGATTTCACTAAATCTTGTGCTTATACTCATGATACTTAGGAAAAGTAAAGCGCTTTTTAATAGCTTTCCTACTGACACAGGAATATGGTTTGGCTTTGTGGCTGAGAGCTTCAATCCCAGTTTGAGGGTGGGGCCACCGCTTGATATTAACACACTCCCTCCAACATGCAAGGATAAACCTGGGGGCCACATTACTGTGGTGGCCCCTTTAAGCCACCGTGTAATACAACCGAGTCAGCAATCAATGAGATGCATTTTTACAACCGGGCATTTGTCAGTGACTCAGTGCCACACAAGAAAGAGATTTAAAACATCCTGCAGGAAATGAAAGTGCTGCTTGGAAAGTGAAAGGTGGCGTCTGAGCAGGCAGCTGCTTATTTCTAAAAGGACATTTTGGTTATGATAGGAGAATGAAAGTAAATATTATTTTCAACAAAATAGTGGTGACAAGCCTTTTACAAACACATTCGTTTGACTAATTATCCAGTTTTGTAAAGTAGGTTTTAAATAGAAATATAATTCCTCCTTCTTGCACACAAAGGCCAACGTGTTTTATGAAAGGGGCAGTGTTATGTAAAATTGACTTTTTGAGATTTACATCATGTACATTATTCCCTGATCAAAAACATACCTGGAGTGTTGCCTTGATTTTTTTATCATGCATGTTTGAGAAATCCTTAAATGGTAACTGTTCAGATGTGAACCTAGCCCCACCTTCAAGGACGAAGCTCCTCCACGGAGCTGCAGCTTCCAAGCTTCCCAGCTTCCACCTCACAGAGAGTAGGCCCCATTCAGCTCCTTCAGACTAGTCAGCATCAATTAGTAAACACCTGGTAAAACTGTGCATCTGAGCTCATTATAACAACGCTGGTAAAAACATTGTCAAACGGTTAATAGATGAGCCATGTTGTGATGACTTCCTGAAGGCGGAGTTTCAGAAAGTCCAGAAGTTTTTTAAAGAGACAGAGGACCAATTTCAAGATGTTACATTGCACAAGTCAAATTTATTTTAAGCTATACTTGATATATTTAGCATTTTCATAACAACTGCAGGTGACAGAGTTACTTGGTTGTGCTATAAAATGGCACCATGTACCAGGAAAACACATAATACAGCCCTATTAAGATTTTAGGCAACAATAAGTTTGGCTATGAAGCAATTATTAACAAAACTACTAATTTAGATCAAAATCATCAAGTTTGGACACCACCTGACTATCAGGAAATCATTTGCAAATAGTTTTCAGTGTCTGTTATTGCTTATGAATACCAGCCTGCTAAGGCCTTACCAGCCCAGGATCCTGGGTTGTTTTAATTTTTTTTTCAAGCCTCTATTTATTGTCTTTCATTCTTTTTTTAATTATGATATTAAATTAGTCTTGTTTTAATTGATTTATTTTTTCTTTGTTAAGAGAAAACAGCAAAAACACTGTGCTGTAAAAATGAAGGGAAACATCATAGAGAGACTGCCTTCTCTCTCTTTGGAGAACAGGATTAGAGCATCAGTGTAAAACACAGGAATTAACAGCAATTTCTTCTCCTATATAACTAGGGTGGATAAAGGAAAGATGAACTCAAAAATATATAGAAACTCATACGTATCACAATGCTTCACTACAACTAGTGAAGCATTGCACCAGTAAGAAGCTTATGGAAAAAAAATAGGAAGACAGTGGGTCCTGTGAAGATGATGTTGCACCGTAGCAGAAGGAGAAAGGGAGCAGTATTTACCAAGACAGCGGACTGTCCTGAACTCTTTTTATAGTTCAGGACTGAGCCAGGATGGAGGGGGCCTGGGGTTAGAGACGCTGTCACAACAGCAAGCTCAGATAAGCTCCCAGAGAGGAGACAGAAAAGCATCAAGTGAGCATATTTTTTAAGTCCCCTGATGCACTTCCTGAGCAACTAGATAATGATTTTGTACAAATAGTCTCAGGAAGACATATTAGTCTCATTTGACATCTTGAAAAATCATTGGAATCATGGGAAATCATTTGCTGTTACATGATATGCAGAGGGAGAAAGAAGTGTCAAAGACTCAAAACTGTTATTCAAGTGTAACGTTTCTTTTCTTGAAAGCAGAAACATCTTTCTCTTGAGCTTAAATGTATCGAAGCACTGTATAACCAGGTAATGACATCCTGCCTCATTCTGGTACCAAAGAAAACTCCCACATCAGTCATCAACGGGTAAAGATCTTTATAAAGTTTGAGTTGAAGACTGCTTCAACAAACCCACTGTCATCTGGACAAAACAGGCAGCACTGAGAGGATCCTATTTTAGTTCCAGTGTATTTAACACAATTCAGCCTGATCTGATTTGTCAGAAGCTCCAAAAAACAAAGGTGAAGGCCTCAACAGTCACTTTGAGATGACTACCTCACAAATAGACCACAGTTTATCAGGTAATACCTCTGAAAAAACTTTGATAAAATAAGTCACAATATTTTGTTTCACTCTGGCATTAGCAATGTATTTTGAATAGAATTGAGCTGAACTAAAAAGAAAACAAATTAAACTCTTTAAGTAAGCCATTATCCGTACCATAATTAGTTCATCCAACGAACAGAAACACCAAATAGTAGTTCCATCAGAGTCCACAAGAGGTCAGGATAAACTCAATTCTACAGAAGGCAAACATACCCCTTTTGCGTTTCATCGTTAAGATCCGTGCAGTCATTTTTCAATTCTAATTTTATATTCAAAAAGGAAGTAAAACGTTATCTTATCAAGTATTCTCCGTGTACACTAACAGATATATTTTACTTATTAAAAAAAAGACAAACACAGAAAAACAGGGCTCGTCCGGGATTTGAACCCGGGACCTCTCGCACCCAAAGCGAGAATCATACCCCTAGACCAACGAGCCGGATATTAGAATACTCGAAGTAGTGCTTATAAAATTAGTGATAGCCTTCTACACCGGAAATGCATTGTTTTATTTCTTGTCATGACGTATTTCTATCTATTCTATCTCTATTTAACAAGCATTAAATGTGTTTAATTTGTGGAAGTGACAGCTGTTTTTAAAGCATTGCTACAGATGATTTTTACATACTTCTTTCAAGTCTGATCTGTCAATTCCCCTAAAGATCTAGTTTATTAACAAGTCTTTATTTCGAGACAAAAAGTAGTCCACACCATTTAGATTAATAAAATAAAATAAACAAATCATATATTATGAGTTATGTATAACTCATAATATAATATAACATAACCAATTAAAGAAGTAACCTTTATTTAAATTATTATTTAAACTTAATCACCATTCAAAGAAGGGATTCCGATTTCTGGCCGAATAATTGGTACATCTCTACAAACTGTCTGGTAGAGCAGAGAAGGAACCATTACCTATCAAGTAAGGATTTTTCAAACAAACTTCAACTAAATTCAATGCATTATACTTTATTTATTTATCTCACAGAGAAAGTAAATGTCATAACTCATACCACCCAAGTCTTCAAAGAATGGATAGTGATGCTTCAAGCAGGGAGGATCTCTGGTAGCAGTCAGTCTCACAACAAATCTGAAGCGGCCTCTGGCTGAAGACTGTTGCTGCATAACAGTCTCTTAACTGTAATGGGATCCAGGCAGCAGAGACTATATTCTATACCAACATGTCCTGGATGACATCATCAGTTGTTGCTAAACTCTGTTAATCCACCTTATTTGCTTTAGGTAATTTTTTATACATATATTTTTACTATTTATTTATTTATTTTAGTATTATTGGATGCTTGCAATGGAATTTCTCTCATTATGTACATTTTAAATGTGAATAATAAGTCTGTCTGTCAATAAATTGCACAATCTGTGAAATTATTATTTATAGTCATAAATATGGATATAAGTATCTTGTAAAATAGTGAATTGTAATTTACTTCAAATAAACCAAAAAGTCCCACAAGCTTTAGCATAATGAATACTGGTTTTGCAAACTGAGCTGAATTTCAGAAATTTATCCTGGGCGCAGGCTGGAAATTCATATTTACATACACTTTTTCCTCTTGTTAAAATGTTATAACTCTAATTTCATACTTTTAAGAACCATATAACAATTAAAATACAAAATTAAATTCGTCAGCAGGTATTTTTTCCATTATAATGTGCTTCTAGCTGCTCCAGGACGGTAAGAACCGAGCTAACGGTACTGGCTGCTGAGCTGTGCCTGCTCCGCTCTCCCTCCTGGTGCATTGTGGTCTCTGTGCTAAAGGAAGCTGCTTGCACCGGAATCTGAAGAATTCGAGGTGTCCGCCAAGTCTGCGTTACCTCGGCAGCTCGTCTTTCCTCTCTCCGCACCTCTGTCTTATTCTTCACCACCCTCCCTGTTGGCACACTGTAAGTTTACCCGAAACTGTTCGGGACTTCATCTCTTATTTATCACCGAGTGTCTCTGGCGCGGCGTTAATCTCGGCTTGGTGAACGGACGACGCTAACATTAGCCATTTGAGATAACATCCCGCACCAGAAGCTACGCGGCTACCTAACGTCGGCTAACGCTGCGCTGAACTGTCTAATGAAAAACTTGCATGGATTGGTAGTTCGATAAAGACTATGGTTTATCTGTCCCGCTGACCTTCGTTAATGTAACTAAATAGCTGGGGGCTAATTACCCGGCTAATTTCAGTGCGTATTACATCATTAGCTAGCTAGTAATGCTCATTCTAAACTAAATTAGCCAAAATGAAAGTAACTCAATCCTTTACGCAAACAAAACTACAAATATTTTCAAACGCATTATAAAATAAATGTAATTTTCCACGTTTATCTTGTATTATTCGCCTTTGATTCTCGATGTGGGTGTGTTCACATCCCAGCTTCAGCTCATTAAGACTGTTTTTGATAAAGTATACAAGATTACAGTAATCAGACACAGAGAAGAAAGGCTCGTGAAGCAAATTACAGGGATGGGTGGATTAATTTAAGAGGCATATCTCAGTCTCTGAGGCTTAAAGTCGTAGTGCGGAATGGGGAGGCAGCTGCGATGAAGGGAAGCAGCTTTTTGTGGTGAGATGCAGCACTCTCAGCCATTCTGAGCAGACTTCCTGTCTCTCATACACTGAAACCTTTAACTGACAACATGAATAACTTGCAAGGCAGGAAATCGTTCAGAGGTGAAATGTGAGGACGCATTTTTAGTATTAATGGTGTTTCGGTCACTTTGTTCTTTAAGCAGTCTGTTCATTCTTATATTATTTTCCAGGTTGATCAAGGAGGAAAGAAAAAATGTCTCAGGCGGACAAAATGAAGGTGAGCCATCTAAATGTCAAGGCTTGTTGTATCTCATGACCTCGAGAGGTGCGGGCGTTACCAGATTTCTACTTCTCGTGATGCTCTGCTTCGTTGGCAGATCGACCTGATATAGCTTCTCCTTGTGCCTGAGTTGATGAGGTTTTTAAATATCCCAGTTTATTCACTCTGAATCAGAACTGCATGCTGGCTTGTGCAGGTCTCATGACCAAACCAAACAACCTCTTGTAAAAGCATGCAAAATACATCTGTTATGATAAGAGTTAAAAAAAAAAAAAAACACCAATCGGAGATTTCTGTGGCCAATTTCCAATGATTTCATAGCACTTTGACCGGCCAATACTGATGTTACAGATTTTTCTTTGACAAAAACCAGGGAAAAAATGTATTTGCTGTATAATTCAAACAGGAGCAGTGCCTCTAAGAAGTATTCACCCCTTTTTGGATGTTTTACCCTTTCATTGCTTTTACAAATCAATCACGATCAACTAAAAAACTCCTTAATGTCAAAGTGAAAATGAAAGATGAAAGTATTCAGCATAAAGAAGAGCATAAATATTCACTTGTTTTTAGTTTTTGTTTGCAATCTCAGCAACTGAATGAATGACTGAATATAGCGTGAAGCACTTTCAGTATAAGTGTGGGCCGGTTGCCATTTTCTATGATTCAATGTTCTACCTAAGATGATTTTGTCCTTTGCAGTAAAATTTTGCATGATTGGTTTATTGTTAAACGGGTAGAAATGACAAAATTGATCATTTTAATGTTTTCAAAATGGAAACTAGCACCTCACTGAATCCATAAGTAGTCCAGCATGTTCAGATGGAGTTGGACTAAATATTGGATTGAACTTTGCTGTGAAACTTTCAGCTTCCTGTTTTAGGAGTTTAAATGGAGCAGCTGAAAACTCCTGCTTCTTCAGAACACGGCATACTCAGCATTGAACATCCACACAGAAGAGTGATGCTTTTAGCGCTCAGCTTCAGTTTGTTCACTGATTTGGAAAAATGTTGGACTGGCTGGTGAAGCGTAAAATCTGCTTTACGAAACCAAACGGTCAAACGTTGACTTCTTCTCGTTTCTCTGGAATGAATACACACTTTAGTTATGCTTTGACCTGGGAACATGCAGCTCAGTGAGTGAGGAGCGACATCCATAGCTTTGTCTTCGTTGTGTTTGAAATGGCCTGATCTTGGGCCTTTAGGAACAGGAAATGTCTTTTGGAAATAATGCAGAGATGTTCCAGCCGCCCTGCTTCTGTAAATAAAATGTTTTTTCATAAGTCGATGTCTCCTCTGTGATGGCAGATGTAGGTCTTCTAATTGACTGTCGTACTGATGCCTGATTACATTCTGGTCTGGATGTGACTCCCAACGAGAATGTAAAAGGCCTCTGCCCTCAGTGCTGTTTTGGAACAGTCCTAACTTTGTCCTCTAACTCTCACAGCAGGGGCAGTTCACCAACCCAGAGACCCCGGGGTACGTTGGATTCGCCAACCTTCCGAATCAGGTTCACCGCAAGTCAGTCAAGAAAGGTTTTGAGTTCACCCTTATGGTTGTAGGTGAGTATATTGTTACTTTCCGTTGTGCGAAACTGGTTTTGTCAGGCCTGAGGAGCGATAGTGATAGCAAGTTTTTCACTGGCTAGTCCGAGCTTTTAGTTCATATCTTCGAATCACATGAATGTAGCTACTCAGCTGGGCTGAGCGGCGATGTTAACTCCTGATGTGTGTGTCCGTGTGAACCTCTGGGATTGTTGGGAAAGGGGAGGAAGATGGGGGGTGAGAGGGGGAGGGTAGAAACTACCCCGAACACGGCTCATCCTTCTGCTTTAAAATAAACCAGAGGAATGCAGCCTGTGGGCCTCGAGGGACTGATTCACACAGCGAGGCCTTCTGCTCTGTTCACTGTGAGAATACTCACTTAGTGCTTATCTAGAGCAGGAATCTGGATCATAAGCAAATAGACTTTTCCTGTTTTATCAGCATAGCTTATTCTTCCTGACCACAATAGCAGTGATGAAGTTACAATGAAAACGAAAAAATGATGAATCACCAAATGAAGACAGCGTTGGACTTTTGTCTCCATATAATAATAATACAGTAACTTTCTACACGTTTCAGACATTTTGATTCTGTCACTTGGTAAAGATTTTAGTGGGAACCACGGGACAAACATTTCTTCATAAAACACAAGCTGAGACACAGTATCTTGACTCATTTCATTCTGATTATTTAAGCTATTTGGACCACTTAGCTTATGTTGAATGTGTTCACATGAAGGTAGAAATATTAAAAATGTTTTTAGCAACTCATATAAAACTGAAAATGTAAAAAAATTAGTTGGAAACGCTGGTAAATATTTGTGAAACCCATTAGCTAATCAGCTAATGTTCTAATTTTGCGTCTACTATCTCTTCAAATAGTAGACGTTCCTATTCATGCTCTTATTTTGGAGTGGGTGAATGTTTACCCAGCGGTTCTGTTTCCTCTCCTCACGTTCTCCACCGGCGATGTGGTGCAGCAAATGACCTTTAATCTGTTCCCAGCAACAGAGTTAGCAAAACTTAACTGAAACCACAAGTGAAAGGTTTGCTCTAAAATCATTTCCTGAGTCACAAATCACACAAGGCAGTGTTAGTTAAAAATATTAGCGAGAGAAACAAAAGGGAAGAAATAATAATGATGAGATTAAGAGTAGGTCATGCCTTTCTAAATGACATTGTATGTTTAATTGGGAGGAAAAAATAATGATAAATGTGAAGGATGGGGAAGGAATAAAAATGTAGAACATGTATGGATGAATTGTAAAATATGAAAGGGAGAGATTGAGAAAAATAAGGATAGCACAAGTGACATCCGCTAATATCAGCGATGGATGATAAAACCGCCTCTCTCGACTCACTGGGGGTTAAATTTTGCTTCCAAAACGATCTGATGGGATGCTGGAAAAGACTGTTGATGTGTTCAAGTTGTGCTAAAAGCTGCTAGCCTATCAGTGAAGCTATTCAAGCCTAACATAGCATCTCAATGCTAAACATGTAGCAGCAGTGCAGAGGTCCCCAATGCTAACATCAGCATCCACAGTCCACATTTCTAAAGAAGCTCAATGAGTGATCAGGACTTCCTGAAACCCTGGAAAGCTGATTGGGTAGAACTTTGCTGCAGTCTGATGCTGAATAACCTGAAAAACATTAAAAGCAACAAATTTCTTAGTTGTTGAGCTCGTATGTCTGTTTACTCAGTAATTTAGCAGCAAAAAGAGTTTCTGAATTTAATATATTGCTTTTTTCTCTGATACAATTTTTGACTTAGTCACCTGGGTTAGTGGACTCAGATGGTGGTCAGTTCATTAATCTATGCTGCTGTCAGGACAGTAATGGAAGAAGCACAGTTCTATGTTCTGTAAAAAGCAGTGAAGAAAGAACATTGAAACATGGTTTCACTTCAGCATCGTCTGTGAATGTGGAATCCAGAGACGGTTTCAGGGTCTGACCTTTTGGGTTGTGAATAAACCATGGTTTTGGAATGTGCTTGATAAACTTAGACTTACTTTATTGACATTGCACAAATAAATACAGAACTGTTTTTGGAAACAAAATGTTGCTTAGCTACTGGAGTACACAGAAAAAATATAGAAAAACTATTAAGTGTGCCTAAACTCCCCTTTATGCTACTGACCATTTCTTCAGCAGTTGGGATGATTTATAGGAAAGATTCGTATTAATTTAAGAAAGGTGTCATGTTTCAGGTTTTCCTGAAACTATAACTTGTTAAACCCGGTGGTAGGGGACCAGGTCAGTCATCTAGCAACATTCCATGTTTTTGAGTTAAAAAAAAAGTTTAATGTTGACAGGAAATTTGAAAATATCACTAGGTAATTATGTGTTATGGAAGACATTACTAACATTACATAAACACAGACTATAAAGTCTTAAAAATGACCAAAAAAAACAACTAAAATAAATAGAACAAACAATTCTCAACCTTTGTGGGAAGAAACTGAAGCCTGGTGGCCCACCAGGCTTAGAATACCTGCCCTGTGTTTCTACAAGCCCTGTGTTTCTGTCTCATGTAGAGTTATTTCTATTTATTTTTCCAGCCGTTTCTCGCTAAACCTAATTTTTTATGCAGATCATGTCGTGTAGCACAGATTTAAAGCGCATTATCTTTTTGCTTACAGGTGAATCTGGACTCGGAAAATCCACCTTGATCAACAGCCTCTTCCTTACTGATCTTTATCCTGAAAGAGTCATTCCCGGGGCAGCAGGTAGAACACACACACACCTACACACTTTTAATTCCATCTTAAATCTGCAGTTAAAGTCCTATACCGTCTGCATTGTGTTTTGTCTCTGTAATAGAAAAGATTGAGAGGACGGTTCAGATCGAAGCATCGACTGTAGAAATAGAGGAGAGAGGGGTGAAGCTCCGCCTCACCGTCGTAGATACTCCAGGATACGGAGACGCCATCAATAGCCAAGACTGGTAGGAAATCACTTTAACATCTAATGAGTAGATATAAGTTTTACCCGCTCTGTGTTTAGATTTTATTGCCAATGTTTCCTTCTTTTGATCCAGTTTCAGCACCATCATCGCCTACATCGATGACCAGTTTGAGCGCTACCTCCACGACGAAAGTGGCCTAAACCGCAGACACATTGTAGACAACAGGGTTCACTGCTGCTTCTACTTCATCTCCCCTCTGGGCCACGGGTGTGTGCCTCCTTACACACCGACACACATGCAAACACTGCTTCTGTTAGAGTAAATGCTTCAATAAATTAGCCTGATTTTCTTAATTTTAGGAGGTTGGCTGATGCTTCAATGTGAAAGTGATCTTATGTATCTTTGCGAAATCAGCCACTGTCCCCCTTTTTGCTCTCCAATGACAGACGGTTGACTGTAAGCCCCGCCCACCAGGTCACATCTGCATGCGCTCAGTTAATACTCACCCCACGGCTACCATCTTAGCAACCTTGTTGCTATGTTTTCTGACAGAAAAATTGGTGTCAGCCTAAATGGGAACGGTCAGGTCAGGCTTTTTAAAGATTGGTGATCAGGGCCTGAAAAGTTGAAATGAGTGGCACCAGATCATGTGTGATTTATATGGGATGGAAAGAATTAAATTTCCAGGTAGATTGCAACTTGCAAAATTTGAAAAGATCTAGGTTAAATAAAAAAAGAAATGGTGGTAAATTGCTCAGAATTTGTCTCGTTGTATTAATTGTATTGCAGTTTGAGTTATTTACATGTTAAATGTTTGATTGTGCTTTCTTCAGTGTTTTCTTCATGTATGTGTGGTTATGTTAAGGAAAGCTTGAAAAAAAAAAAAAAAACTAAATCAATGATCGGCCAGAAAACTTCAGTGTAAAATAATTTTTCTCTAATATTTGCTGACTTCTTGGTTTCCTGTCCAAACCAGCCTGAAACCTCTGGATGTCCAGTTCATGAAGGCCATCCACAACAAGGTGAACGTGGTTCCGGTCATCGCCAAGGCCGACACGCTCACCCTGAGAGAGAGGGAGAGGCTGAAGCGCAGGGTAAAGTGTTGCCACGGCTCCACTTCCTGTCTCACCATCACAGCCACTGGGAATTATATCTGGAATGACCTCATAACTCTTTTTTTTTTCTTCTCTTTTTTTAATAATGCTAAGATTCTTGATGAGATCGATGAGCACGGTATCAAGATCTATCACCTCCCTGACGCCGAGTCGGATGAAGATGAAGACTTCAAAGAGCAGACCAGGATCCTCAAGGTTGTTGATTCTCCACACAGCAGCTCATTTATCACATTCAGTATCAGATTCCTAAAGTTGTCTTTTCACTTCAGGACCCGTTCTATTTGTAACATGATATGCTACTTCTCTTGTTTAGGCTAGCATCCCGTTTGCAGTGGTGGGCTCCAACCAGCAGATTGAGGCCAAAGGGAAGAAGGTCAGAGGTCGCCTGTACCCGTGGGGTGTGGTGGAGGTGGAGAACCCAGAACACAACGACTTCCTGAAGCTGCGGACCATGCTGATGTAAGAGAGGAAAGAGCTGAAACTACAACTAGCATGATGACAAAATTTTCTGGAAGATAAATTGTCCCAGAAATGATTGAGATCATTTTCAAGTAACGATCTGAGATCTGAGAGGAATGTCTTTACTGTACTCATTTCAACACTTTGTTTTTTAAGGTGCTTGAACTCTGTTAACATTTATCTCTGGGAAATTCTCTGGAAGTACCTGGAATCCAGCAAGGGTACTTGTTGAGATTGTAAAAGATCTTATAAATTCGGGACCTGTCGTCGACTCAAGATTTTTGTTAAATACTGTATGCACTGTTTGAAGAAATAAAAACAGTTTATACAGTAAAGCAGAGCAGGACCAAACTGTCTGTTTTTACTGCAGAACTACTCTGTTACTCTGCTGGTAGCATAGAGCTGTTGAAAAGGGGAAAACGACATTCCAATTGCATAATTGACTCTGTTGACTTCAGGCTGCTGCTATCTTAAAGAAAACCCTTAGTGGGAAAACCGTTCGGCCTAAGTCTGTGTAAATATCTGTGAAGCTCCTAACTTGGTTGCTTTTTTCCCACAGAACCCACATGCAGGACCTGCAGGAAGTGACCCAGGATCTGCACTATGAGAACTTCCGCTCGGACCGCCTCAAGCGGGGTGGCAGGTTGTCCTCCCATGGTTACGTTCTGCCTCTGTCTCCTGCGTACGTACCTGTCTGCCTGCCTGCTCTGTCTCCAGCTCCCCCACCTCCAAACAGCAAACCTCCACCGATGACATGCTAGGGTTCACAAGCTGCGTTTTCATCGCAAATGTGCGCAAATCTGTCGATATTTTGCTAATATTGGAGAAAAACACAATTTCGCAGTTTCTGTGTTTCAATTAAAAAGGAAAATGAAATTAAAATCACTTGTGAATAAGCTAGTTCACGCGATAAGTCATTAAAAATAATGGCAGCCATGGATGTCAACCTGGATTCAACACGTTGGAATGAAACACAACGTTTTATAAACTGAGAGCCTTGGTAAAGCCAACTCCACATTGTCTGGAAAAAAAATCAAACAAACCATCATCCCGCAATCACTTCCTGTCGTCTTCTTCATTGTTTCCACCAGTAGTAACATCCGGCTGTTGATCACATGCGAAAAAAGTGTTTCTACTGCACTTTTGTGGAATACATCTATTTCAATTTGGCCGAAACACACGAGTTTTTTTTTTTTTTTTTTAAAGTTGGCGCGTTTCAGTTAAGCGAATTTGTTTTCATAATTTCAATTTGCTCAACTGAACAAATTGTACTGAACAGAAACACAGCTATGGACACATGGTGGGTATCAACAATGTTGAATTTAGCACTTTAGCATTACCTACAACTAAATAATATGTCAGCATTAGCAAAACTACTTTAGGGTTAGCGCAGCTAACTTTTTAGCTAGCTGTATCCATTTTCCTTTGGCAGCAGTATGTAGAACTGATGCTAGGAGTTGTAGACTTTTTTTTAAGAATTAGTTCTGCTGTTGATGACAAAGCATGTGTAGATAGTGTCTGTAGATTAGAATCAGGGTGTGTGTGTGTGTGTGTGGTGTAACATAGTTTGGTTCCATCATGGTTTAACCCCTGAATAGACGAACTGGTTTAGCTCTGTGTTCTGAAGTCAACCACAGGAAGTGGTTTTCGCTGTCTGACTGCTCTGCCATCTGTCCACTGATGGCTGTGCTGATCTCCACTTGTGGCCAGGGGGAGGTAATGTTTTTATCATTAGAGGGGAGGCAAGCTGTTCCCCGGACTTCGGCACTAATTACTGCTTCTTATGGATCTTCCTGCTTTGGACTCTTTTAGATATTTGTCTTAGAGGCAACAAGAACACTAACCCACTAACCGTTTTCCCTCTCTCAGTTTGGCTTTTGTCTTATTTCCCTAAAGCTGCTTAAAGCTGAGTAACAAGCGCTTCCTCACATAGTGTTTCTGAGCAGACTCTGTGTTAATAATAAATAAATCAGTGCACAAAGCAAATGGCACCATATTAACCTCCCTTACTGCTTTCAGCTTCATTTATTGGGTGTTCATATAAAATATTACATGTTGGTAATGCAGCCTATGGTGAGTGAAGAGTGGAAAATTACAACGAATGACTAACTTATGAAATAATTATTCAAATCAGGGATGAACCGATCCACTTTTTTTTACTTTTGATATCGATATCTGAGGTTTAGTATCGGCCGATCTGATACTGAAACACAACTGCGTTGACTTAAAATGTTTATTTAAAAAAAAACTTTTAAAAAACAGACATAAATGCACTGAATTCCAAATTAATTTGATAACTCTGCACTTAAATACACCAACAGCTTCACAAGCTTTGGTCAAACATGTAAAACAACTTTCATGTGTTCTGTCAGTGTAATTAAGAGTAAAACATCAAATGTAACATACATAATAAACAAACTGAAACTGACAAAACCAATAGATTGATTATGTTGGTCAAACATATAAATAATAAACTCCAACAAAAAAAAATAATAAGGCATGATGTCACTTAGAGCACAAAGCATAGAATTAGACTGAATAGATCTGCTCCTGTGCACATTGTCACCAAAACCCGATCTAGAGTTTTTTTCAGTATCGGGACTGATACAAATATTAATATTGGATCAGTGCATCTCTAATTTATTTTTAAAACTGGAGATAAATACACTTACTAAATGTAGAATTAATTGCATGTTCTTTGAATAAATGTATTGATTTCATTTTAAAAACTAGATATAATAATTTCATGTTTGAAGAAATGTTTAATAGAAATCAAAACATTTAATTCTTTATTCAATTATTTTTGTATTTACTTTCAGTTTTAGACAAATTAACACATTTAAAGTAATTACTTCATAAATTATTTATTCATTGTAATTTGGCTCTCTTCACTCTCCATGGCAACCAAAGGTAACATGAAGCCTGACTGAAGTTGTCTCACCTGTGCAGGAAGGCCCCGGAGCCAGAGGAAATGGACAAGGACATGATTCTGCAGGAGAAGGAGGCTGAGGTTGGAGTCTGACCAATGTCTGACCGCTTCATGAAATGCATTATTCATGCATACTTCTAACTTTATTTTCATAATAGCCATACTTTTTGTGAATACACTTATCATATATTTGAAAAAACTGAGAATTTGCTGGAAAAAAATTTGAGATTTTTATTCTAGCGAATATTCAACTTTTGGAGCTCAGAAATTTGCTCTTCTATTTTTATATACAGTGGCCCTAATACGCCATCATATTTATGCCATTATTTTAGGAAGGTGACAATATTGAAAACCTGTCCAGTACTGGCCTAGAAACAATCCTGGAGGTTTTCCCCATCCTCCTCGTCTCCCATGGAAACCTTGAGTTCAAGTAAACCAGATTCATTAGTTGCTGTTTCCAGCATGGCGTCTGGCCATTCTGTCAGATTCTTGGCCAAGGCTGATTTCCTGTGAAACCAAACAGACCCACAACAAAACGCCGGATTCTTTGGAGCCAGATGGAAACTAAAAGATCCGGACCAGGAGTCTACAACATTTATAATCCAAACGGACATTTTTGTCCTCAGTCCAGCTGAATAAAAATCATTTGAGCCACTAATGCTACATGACCTCCCAGAATAAACGACCCTATCAACAGCTCACCTGAATGAAGGATTGACTTCTCTAGTCATGCCATGTTTCCTTTTGAACTGTTTCTTCCATCTCTGATTGGCTGATAATTGGTTCTGACTGATCCAAGTGGAAAGTCAAATCAGTTCCTATCATTTTTTAGGCTAATTTAAGATGGTCTCCATAAACTATAATGGTTACAACTAATTGTCCTTTTTAGCGTTTTTGCACATTCATTCGATTTTGCTTTTGTCTGAACAGTTGTACATTTTGTTGTTTTGATGTTAGGGATCTGTGATGCGTTCGATGTGCAGGTTTTTTTCGTCGCTCCTTGTTTTAAGTTCAGATTCCCTGTCTCACCTCTGGATGTTCTGTGTCATGTAGCTGAGGAGAATGCAAGAGATGATCGCTAAGATGCAGGCCCAAATGCAGAACCAAGGAGAGGGAGATGGCCAACATGTGTAGAAGGAAAGAAAAAAAACATAAGCAAACATCGTCTTTGGTAAGCATCAAACCAGGAAGTGTGCTTCGGTTTCTGTTCCCACAGCGATGTAATTTTCTTATCATTTTCTTTCAGGTGGATTTCAACCGGCGACCAACTGACCCCTAAAGTTTAGTTCCAGATAGAATCCGAAGTCTTCTTTTTTCTTTTTTACATTTTGTTTGATATACTCAGTGTTATGTTTATATATTTACATATAAAACTTTATTTTCTTTCTATTTTTTATGCATCTTTTTTTTTTTTTTTTTTAATATGCTTAGATGAAGTCAAGTCATGGGATGTTTCTGTTACGTTTATTTAATTTGTGGACGACTTCTGTTCAGAAAGCCAAAGTTTTGCTGCATCTGTTCAGAGGTTTGTGAAAAATAATTCCTGAGAGAGCCACCTATGGTGAGAACTATTAAAAATGCCTATAATCTCCTCCCCTTTTTTAACCTAATGTTCCACTTATATGAATTTTCCATTTAATAGGACCTATCCTGCCAGTGTTAGCCAGTTTAAACTCTCTAACTGGACCCATCCTCTAACATGTAAGCGTTCAGAAGGTGACAGTTTTAAAGGATTAAAAGCGTTCAGCCTTCAGCCTCACCAGGTAGAAGTCAAAGGTTTTTATTCAGGCGTAGTTGAGGTCAGGTTTTTATCCAGTAGTGCTGTTCTCAGATCAGTGTAGCCATATTAAAACTGCCTTTCACTGTGGTTAAGCTGAGGCTTCTAACAGTCTTCCTGTGCACCTGACTGGAGTACCGAGACATGACGTCTGTTTGGTGCTTTAAACTAACCGGGTGCTTTTACTCATGTGAAGTGTTACGTGGCGCAGCAGTAGCAGTGAGTGTGTTCTGTGTTAGATGGAAGTGGTGAATTGTGATGGTTTAACCCTGAACTTATCCCAGCTGCTGAGAGCTCTGGGGTCAGGAGGTGACCCGGCGGGGCCAACGTTCCTCAAACCAGCCAAGATTTGGGTTCTCCACATTCCTCTTTTGTGCTGTTTCTACCCAACATTAAGTACCAAATATTGTTCTTTATGCATATATTGAATAAAAAAATGTTTATTAAACTTTCAACAAACTCACTTGTAATTTGGCTTTTTATTTATATCTTTACAATCTTTGAAATAGTGCAGGGCATGTTTCCCATCAGGCCGACTGAGGCTCATCGCACGAAAGGCCCTTAACCTTTAAAGGGCCAGTATTATGTAAAATCCACTTTATTTTTAACATGTCATTCCCTCATCACAAACGTACCTTAAGTATTGCTTTGATTTTTTTCATGCATGTTTGAGTAATCCTTTAATCTCCCCTAGCAACCATTCAGCTGTTTGAAACACCTGGGTGGACCTAGCTCCGCCCACGAGGACAAAGCTCCTCCTCAGTCCTGCAGTTTCCAAGCTTCTGCCCACCCTCCACTCGGCTCCTTCAGACTAGCAAACAGCAATTAGCAAAAATCTGGTGGAACTGTGCATCTGCTGAGCTCATTATGAATGCTGATGTGATGAAGGTGAAGTTTCAGAAGAGTATTTAAAGAGACAGGCCCAGTTTCAAGGCTTTAAATTACACAAATTTCTTTTAAGTCATATTTGATACATATGAAGCATTTTTATAACTGAAGGTTGAGCCTGGATAATACCTTCCATCATGACACCCACGTTTCTAGTTATCTTTAATGACGCAGGGATTTCACACTTCAGATGCCCCTAAATATGACGGTGATCAGTAATTCTTATGCTCCAAATCCCCAACTCACTGTATGAGGAGGGAGAAAATGGGAGTGCATTGAAAAAAAATTCATTTTGTAATATGAAAATGTCCCTTTATAATGGAGTTTCTTTGAGTAAAAGTAGGCATGGTGTTAGAAGAGTTCATGGTGCAAGAAAAAAAAGACAGGAGATAATTTTCAATAGTCTTTATAGCAGATTTCTTCTCACTAACAGGTATACACAACGGTCTAAATGGCATGGCTTTTTTTTTCTTTTTGTTTTAGTGTTAAATACTCTTCGTTTTTAAAGAAAAACTGTAAAAATATTTAATTGTAACTAATTATAAGATCTCTTTCAGGGTGTAGACGGGGGGAAGGTGGCAGTGGTACAACAGGTGGTCTGTTTGTGGTCGTCAGAGCTGTTGTGTTCATGGACAGATGGACGAAAAAAAAAAAAAACAAGGCCGGGTGACGTTACATCCAATAGGGGGTTTCACCGTGAAGATGGAGTCATGTTACCATTTAAAGTAAACCTGAAAGGAAAACGTGGATTAGCAGGTTACAGTCAGAGACGTGACGTCAGTTTTAGAACGCCGGCGGCGGAAGCGGCACCTGCACACTCTCTCCATCATATGTGTGACCAGACGGTCAGAGATGCCTGGGAAGGACTCCTCTGCCAGGCTGAAGGCGTTCTCCAGCTCCTCAATGGCTCCTACTCCACCTCCGCTGGCCCGACGCTTGTCTTTCAACTGATGGGGAAGAAAAGTATTGTCCATAACTGGTCTGGTTATGTCAATAAGTTGCAGTTGTGATGAGGAGGAGGAGGAGTGTGACTTGCCTCTCTGAATATGGGCGTTACCAAAGCAGACAAGCACTGGGACTTAGGCTGTCGTTTCATAGAATCTCCGGACTAAAGAGAGGAGGAGAGGTAGAGAGCTGAGCGACCTGACAGAGCAGCTGCTGGTTGCCGTGTACGGCAGTGGGACGCCTCACCTCTGAGTCCGGCTGTGGGTAGCCCTGCTGTAGCTGGCTTATAGATTTGACTGTGGGGAAGTTCCACAGGGGAGTCTGCTCAACGTCACCGTCGGCATCCCTGTGAGGTGGAGGAGAATGAAACACTGCTGATTCAGCGAGCGGACAGAAATGCTCTTAGAGTCACGACGGCACTAACATGTCTGAGTCATCGGAGCTGGACTCCTCCCCATGTCCCTCGGATTTCCAGCGCCGGTATCGGTCGATCAGCTCTGTGAGATACGTCGTCTTCTTGGTGTGACGGGTGATAAACTTATGCTTCAGGAGCTCTTTGGCAGTGGGCCTCTGTGCAGACAGAACACAAGTAAAAAATACCCACTAAAAATCACAACCCATTTACTTACTTATTCTCATTAGGGACGCACCGATCCACTTTTTTCACTGCCAATACTGATACCGATATCTGAGGTACTGAACTGACTTCAAATGTCTTTTTTATGAACACAGACATAAAGGTACTGAATTATAAATTAATCTTCTAACTGTATCAGTACAGCTCACTTAAATACAAAAAACAGCTTCATAAGTTTGGTCAAACATGTAAAAACAACTTTCATTTGTTCTGTCAATGCAATTAGGAGTAGAACAGTCAATGCGAAATAGATAATAAAGAGACAAACTGACAAACACAATAGGTTGACTGTCTGTCAAACATGCAAGAAATAAACTCCAACAAACTTTCTTTCAAATGGTTCAGAAAGTGAAATTAGAAATTCTAAATATAATGTCAAATAAATAATAAAGCATGACATCACTCAGAGCACAAAGCATAGAATTAGACTGAATAAATTGGGCACATTGTCACTGATACCTGACCTAGAATTTTTTGCAATATCGGACCGATACGGATATTAACTTTGGTTCGGTGCATCTCTAATTTTTATACGTTTTAATTAGCGAAGCTCTCTTTTTCCACGCTGAAAAGCTCCAGAATTGTGAGCTTCAAGAACAGACACAGCTGTTGGACTCACAAAACGAGGGTCTTTGTTTAGGCAGGCCTCCACAAACTCTTTGAAAGGTTTGCTGTAGGGGCCCTCCAGGGTGGGCGGGGGGTTTTTGGGGATGAGGAACAAGACCCTCATGGGGTGCAGCTCCGAGTTGGGCGGCTCTCCTTTAGCCAGCTCTATGGCCGTTATCCCCAGGGACCAGATGTCGGCCTGAAACGGAGCAGAAACATGTCGTCACGTCATGCGACACAAAACGAGCTGCAACTAAGAACCAGACTTCAAATCTAAAACCAACAATGGTTTCCCACACTGAAACACACAAGAAAATGAGAAATTTTAGTAGATTTTTATGTAATAAATCAACACAAACCAGAGGGACGATGAAAAAAGCTTTTAACAATTTGGTGCAACAAAAATCTGAAAAGTGTGGTGTGCACATTTTTAGAATTAGCATCAGCCTTTACTGTACAGAAGCACAACAAAACTTGTTACTATTTCAGTATAAACCCAGAGTTTTGTTTGTCTTTTCATGTTTAATTATTATTATTATGATAGGTATTTTTTCTTGTTTTCTTAATTATTTTATTTTGTCCCTGACATTTTACTTGTTCTGAAAATAAAGATTTCATTTCATTTAGAGTTAGGTTCCAGAACAGTATCCTGAGCTATAAGCGTCTCTCACAGAATAGTTCAATCTACTATAAACTAGCACTACATGCTAGTTTTGTGGTAGCTAAAACTAGCATGTAGTTATTATTACATGCATGTAGTGATTATTAATTAGTGTAGCCGGTAGGAGCAGACGAGATTGGGGGTTGAGTGTTGGTTCCAACAGACACTTCTGGAGGAGCTGCACCGATCACATTTACAGCTGTCAGTCATGCACTCTGAAAACGGGGCTTTTATGGAAGGGAAGGGCAAGAAAAACAAGCTGCTGGTGAAAGTAACCTCAGAGAGTTTTCTACCCGCCGCCTCAGTGAACATGAGGAAGTGGGAGTTTGGGTCAGATGTGAGTAAAAGCTAACTTCCTGGCGTCCAAACCAACAGAGGCTCAACCTTAAACCTACAGCCAAGTAGTTCAGATCAAAGCACATTTCTGTGCCAGCATGTCTGAGACAAGAATGGAAAACTAACGTTTACCATCCAGTCTGAGTTCAGTTCCTAGAAGTGCAAAGCTGAAAGAGACGCCCAGCGTGTGTAACAGTAACTCTGTCAGTCATGGTGCTTGTGGTTGCCGTTTGCTGCTGCCAGGCTCGTTGCTGCTGCTCCTCTCTCACCTTGAAGTCATAAGCCGACTGCTTGATGACCTCCGGTGCCATCCAGAACGGCGTGCCAACAAATGTGTTCCTCTTGATCTGGGTGTCTGTCAGCTGGCCGGCCACTCCGAAATCAGCAAGCTTCACATCGCCCTGCTCTGATAGCAACACGTTGGCAGCTGGGTGAGAGAGAGAGAGAAAGAGAGAGAGAGAAAGAGAGCGAGCTCAATAAGCTGGGTTAGCCTTTGCTATCCGTTACAGAAGTCCTAAATGCTCCATGGTGAAACTGGGTCACCAGCAAACAGCTGGTCTGGAGTAAAACTGCTGCAGCCTCATTTGATCAGTGGCACTCTTCATAAACAACACAAGCCTATGATAAATATGGAAAATGTAAATTTAAATACATAAAATTAAACAAAGTTGTGTTTTTCTTATCTGAAGGACGTAGAGATAGAGGATCTAGATGTCTCTCTTTAAATGGTGCGCTCTCTGCTACACAAGGGCTACTTGCCTAAGAAATCAGTCAGCAAGGTCTCTTCTTCATCCAGCGTCTAGTCTCCATGGTAACAGTATTATTGTACTTCCATTAGCGCTTTGAGGTTTACAGCAGATAAACCTCCAAGTGTATCTGGATGTATGTTCTGCAGCAGACCCAGTCAGGAAGGAACAATAAATACCAGCACCATAAAATACCAGCTAATGGTTCTGTCCACTTCTGATCTGACCGTTAGCCCCGCCCACCTGGTCATGTCCTGTGGTTAACAATTGTAACCCCACCGTTGCCAACCTAGCAACCATTCAGACAAAATAAAGTAAAATGGGAATCTGCAGGTCAGGCTTTTTAAAGATCAGTGATCGGCCAGAAAACTGCAGTCGGTTCAGCCCTTATATTAAAGTACAAGGAAAAACTATTTTACCTTTTCACATGAAAATAGCCTAAGAGGGAACCATATCAATATTCTATATATAACAGTAAGTAAAATAGATGAGAAGCACTCTAAAAGTTTATCATGAGTTAGTTTTCTAGTTTGTACTGGTTTAAACTAAATGTGTTTTTGTCCCAGTTGGCAGTCCCTAACTTTTATATTTAGTTATTTTTTGCAGCTCTTCTGTTTAATATATCACTGGAAGATTCCAGAGAGAAAAACGCCTCCTGCATGCTCCAAAAACTGAAACACATGCAGCCATTTGATCATTTTTGGAAGGTTTAAGGAAGTAAAATCTCATAAAAGCAATAGCTGTGCATGTATGGCCCAAATGTAAAGAAATCAACATTCAACCCCTGAGAAAGATGGTACAATCCTCACATTTGGTCATTCTTTTCCTACTTTCAACACATTGAATTTTAAGACATCATGCTTTCTCACTAGCTGTATCCAAGCAGAAGGAGCTGATGAAACTAAATGATCCACATCTTTCACTTCAGATGTCTCAACAGGAGCACTAAGCTGTAGGACTAAACTCTTCGGGGAACACCCTGCAGAAGAGCAGAGCAGAGCGGAGACAAATGCAATCCCTGAAACGTGTTGCTGAGAACAAGACACTGAATCTGTGGCTTCAGCACTAAAAAGCACAAACGCTCTACAGAGAGGTCAAGAAGCAGGGAGAAATGATGCATTCATGTTTCTGCGGAATATTAAACACACTAATAGTCCAACTTATTAAATGTCTCACTTTTGTCACTGTGGGATTATTACAATCCATCTATTTTATGAGTAACAAAGAAAAACATTTAAAGGGGCAGTGTTAAGTGTTTTTCAGGCATACTATCGGTTGTTACAAAAATACTTATTTATTTCAAATTTGACTTTGTAATTGAGGTGCTTTACACAGCTGAATGGTTGCCACGGGATATTAATGGATTTCTCAATCAAGGCAACACTCCAGGTATGTTTTTGATGAGGGAATAATGCTGCATCATGATGTAAAGCTAAAATAAAAGTTAATTAAAAAAAAAAAAGAGATGTAAATGAAAATAAAATACCAACGTGAATATGTTTAGCACCTACAGATGGCTGTGACGTTACAACCTCACACACGCTTGTGAAATCAAGCAGAAGAGAACGTGTGTAGTGTGACTGTGACTGCGTGGCTGAGTGTGAAGCATCTGGTTCGGGCTCGGCCAGCACCAGGCTGTAGTCACACATCTTTCATTACCTTTGATATCTCTGTGAATCTTCCTCTCCGAGTGCAGATACTCGAGGCCTTTGAGAATCTCCCTCAGTATCGTGGCGATGTAGGTCTCCTCCAGAGGTCCGGGGCGGAGCTGGGCCGGGGAGAGACGGGACGGTTTGGATTCTCGTTTTCAGTCTGGCTGCAACAACAACGGGCTGTGAAACGTAGAAAACATCTTACCAGATCCAGAGCAGATCCACCGCCCAAATACTCCATGATGATCCATAGCTTGGTCCCCTTCAGGGAGAAAAAAAGAATCGAGTATTAACTGACAGTTATTTCACATTGTCTTTAACTTGTTTTAGAGCGTTTTACAATTCATCTCCTGGTTCTTATTTCAACTTTCTGAAATTAAGGTTATAACCTTATAAATTAGACTTATTTTTTAGTTTTCTAGTTATTCTGATTTTTGGATGTGACATTTTCTTTGCTTAAAAAATAAATAATAATAATAATAATAATAATAATAATAATAATAATAATAATAGTGATTCATTTTAACCTATGGATAAATTGTTGCTACTTCTCTCAAGACTTTTTTTATATTGTTTATTTAATTTAAACTCTTTCTCTGGTTTCCTTTTAAAGTCTATTTGGCTGTCAACACAACAGTTTGACCTCCGTTACATTAAGTCTAGATTATGCTATAATTGTTTATTTGTTTGGTTTGTTAACCAAAACCCAGTTGGGATTGTTGAGATTTTATGTAATAAAATCAGGCTGAAACAATTAATTGTGATTAATCAATTATTTAAATAATTTTTGTAATGGATTAATCATTAAGTGAGGTATACAGACTAAAGAAAAAAGGCAACTTGCTGAAAGATCAACATGTTCAGAACAGTAATTAAGCCACAGCTGCACAGGAAATATATACATTTTGCACATTTGAGATAAATGTCTGTAAATAAGCTCTGATCAGTACTCTTCAAGTGACAGTTTTAGCTTCACCTGGATCAAGTTCTGTAAAAGAACTACCACAAAGCACCTTTAGCTATCCACTTATTAATCAGTTTATGTCAAGCAGAAATGTCAGAGGAAACATGAACTTTTATTATTTATGAAGGATTTTGAAAAGGAAAGACACTTCACAGTTCTGTGCTACTTGGTGTTGGTCTATGTCATAAAATGCCTCAATAAGACATTCTTGTTTGTAGTTGTGACATGAAATGTGAAAAATTTATATTATTGCGAGGCTCTTTATGTAGTTATCCCATTGTTGTGTGTGTGTGTGTGTGTTGTTTTTTTTTACTATCTCACCTTCAAATATGATCCATAATACTTGGTAACAAACGGACTATCACATTGGCTCAGGACTGTGATCTCCTGTTGAATATCTTCTATTTCATCCTCGGCTTCTTCCAGGTCAATAATTTTAATGGCCACCACCTCCTTGGTGCGGTTGTTGAGACCCTTGTAAACCTCTCCAAAAGAACCCTTTCCAATCCGCTCCTGCTTGGTGAAGTACTCCTCCGGGTCCAGCTTGGTGTTCTGGATGAGTGACAGACAAATCTAAGCATTTTGTATGCTAATAAAAGTGCTTATGTTTTATTGTATGTGTGTGTGTGTGTGTGTGTGTGTGTGTGTGTGTGTGTGTGTGTGTGTACTGTGAGGTTGTCCCTAATTGACATAAAAAGCACAGAAAGCAATACTGCTATTGCTAACTTAAATGTATATTCGATGTACTATAGTGCTGTGCTGCAAAATATTAATAGAAAATATGATTAGCTGCGTGTGTTTTACATTACTATATTTGAAATAACAGCAGCAAATAAACTCAAAGTTACGAGGTTGTCTCAGCGCACAAATATATCAACTGCAAATGCAAAATTACTGAGAATTGAAATTATAAAACAGCACATTACATTTTAAATTATCTTACAAATTGTCTCCAATCATCTTTCTTGCTAAATGTAATGATAATAAAAAATGGTACATGTTGTGACAATTGGTTTAACCGTGTGCCCCGATGTCTTGGACCCCCACCCATCCTTATTCCTGAAAAGCCTGACAGCCACAGGAATTCACTAAACAAAGGATAAGAAAGGTGACAGGAGGTTCTGTACCTGGTTCTGTAAGTCTCCAAGGTGTGCCATCCCTTCTGCCGGGTCGGACAGAGCGACAGTCACAGCTCTGTCTTTCCAAACTTATCAGTCCTTACAGTTTTCGCCGCTTCCCGTCGCTGCTCTCTAGGAAGCTAGCTGAGAGGCTAGCCGAGCAGATAAACACCCAAACTGCTGCCTTTTAACGGGGCTGTCACCCCGCGTACCGTTTTCGGCCTTCAAGCCCAACGGAGGACCGAGCAGGCCCGCGAGACAGCGAGCTACTGACCGACACGCTCCATGGTATGTTCTCGGTGAGGACGGAGGGAGAAAAAAATCTCTTTCCGTGAATTAATATTTAATTCATTTCAGGGAGCGCTTAGCCTGTTGTTCATTTAAAGCTTGAGGAGGACAAAATAATGGCTCAGACCGACTACGCATGCGCTCTGTGTAGGAAGCCGATGGAATTCTGGGAGGTGTATTTCTACACTTGCAGCAGAAAGTTTTCAAGCTGATATTTTTAATAGTTATGTTAATATTTTAAAGCTTATATGGAGCTATTAAAGTGATGTTTTTTTCTGAAATAGCGTGAGGTTATTATTAATAATAGCTTATTTTCCTGTAGCTAACAGATGTCGATTTGCCATGAAAAAAACACAACATTTTTCTATGGATTGTAATTGTTCTCCAGATTTCAATATTGTGTTGTTTTACTAAATAGTAACTCATCTGGGAGCTGTAGTTACATTCACTCTTAAGATTAGAGACTACACGTGTTAGTCTACACGACTCTATAGTGTTAGAAAGAGATCTCCACTTACTGCCACTGAAAATCAACAGTGCAAGAAACTTATAAAACTATGATGCAAGTTATAGTTTTATAAGCACATAAGCACAATCTCATATGTAAGTCCTACTCATCCATTCTTTTCCTTAGATTAAAATATTTTCTTCAGCATAAGCATCTGACCCTATTTTGACAATAGGATGCCTAATAATCCTAATACTAGAACTGGATAGATATGTAAACAAGAGGACAAAAGGGTGAATACAAAATTATGGAAATAGTAACCTAATTAGGTGGATATGTCCATGTTACTCATTCAAATAAATAAAAACTGAATAATAAGCAGAAGGCATTTTGTAGATGGCCATTCTCTATTATTTATTTCGCCGGTTGATTCCTTAATAAAGAAGCATCCTGCTGAAATGTGAGAGTACCGTGCGTTCGTTTTATAACCTCTTTGCCACCTGCTATAGCAGCTCTCGGTTCCTCGAGCAATAGAAGTCTCAAACTCCGCCCCCCGTAGTCATGCACGCGATTGTGATTGGAGCAACAGCACTCTTTATTTGCGTTAGGAGCTGTACAGTTGCTCGCTGATTGTCTCCAGCAGAAGCTGTATATTTAGCGAATGGAACACTGATTTGACATGACATTTTAAAGCGTGGACCAAAAAACCCCAAACAGTAAGTAGTCACGCAGGGTTCATAGCTGTGTCCCTACATTGGAGACGGTACGCGGTTCTCAGCTCACGGCTTTGCTAACATACTAACGCGGGCTACTGTTCATGGCTTGCTAATGTTAAATAGTATGTTAGCCAATTTTAGTTAATTAGCGTAATGTTAATTTGTATTCAGGCTGAACATGGCGTCTTGTATTCTGTGACATTGAAACCGCGTGTCAGCAACGGCTACACTCTTGTCAGTGTTATGTAATTTAACGCAGTGCTGCGAGAAACACTGTTTTTCATCCAGTATTTATGAAGCATGGCTGTTACACGCCATATCTTTCACCACTGTAGTCCTCTCAGGACGCGACACAACTACCGGACAGTCTGTTCAGACGAGCCAGACAACATGTTGTGACTACGCGGCAGCTTCAAGGCGGGGCTATCGCTGAGCCTGTCCAAATTAGCCGTAAATGATTCTGCTCGAAATAAATTCAACCGCTTAAGCAGTAGTTATCCACTGGCATGGAGAAGGGCAGCTTGATTGAAATCGTGTGACTTCATCATTTTTACCTTTAGATGTTATATTATGTGTGTGTTAAGTTACAAGAAGAAGAATATAAGAGTTATTAATAATTTATAATAAACAATTCAAAAGATGAATTGGTCCGTCCGCTGTGATGGATGTCATGCCAGGCTTCTCCTCCTGCCTAACCTATAGTCCCACTCCTGTTCTCTGTCAGAGTTTGGACTGGGGCCTACCAGACGGGGAATCGTGTATCCCCAGAGATTACTGGGTGCCATTTAAAATCAAACCTTCTTTTGTCTCATCTTACCCACTCCATTCTTTTGCTTCTAGGAAATAGAGATTGGTAGGTTCGGTCTAACATGTTTTAAACTCTAGCTACAGTCTGGTGTTCGACAACAGGGCCAGACTGCAGTGGACTATCGGGTCTACAGAGAGGATCATCAGGGCTCATTTTCTCTCCATCCTGGACTTGTACAGGACTAGGGTCAGGAAAAGGGCAGCTAACATCTCTGCAGACCTGACCTCACACATCCTGGACACAAACAGTTTACTTTAAGCTCAGCGCTACAGCGTGCTCTTTGTAAGAAAACAACAACAAAAAAACAGCCAGTACTGACAGTTTCTTCCCTCAGGCTGTCTGATGTACACCCTAGTAGAGTCAATGTCTCCACTATAAAACAAATGACCATATTTTACACCATTTTAAACAAAACCCATCAGGTGCGCATTTATTTTAATCTCAAAAGTTTTTATATTTTATATATTTTTATATCAGATTTCTTGTTTTTCATTCTCTTGTGGCCACAGGCATGTGCTTCTTCTGACTTCCTTTTGAACATGTTACTGACACAGGAAGCAGCTAACTTCAGTCAGTAACAACATCCACAATGAAGAGTGTTTTAGTCACCGTTACCTAGCCGTGCCTAAGTATGTTGTGCTCTCGCATAGGGAAAACATTAAAGTTGTGAATTTTTCTGAAATCAGGCTGATTTTTACTTTAGTTCATCTTAGAGTAAAATAACTCGAAGGCTCCATTTGCATCTGTAATTCTGTAGGTAAGAAAATCAGAATATTTATGTGTGAGAGACGCCGAATCCCAGAAACATATATTCAAAGAAAATTTTGTGTTCGTTTTTTTTTTTGTCTATTTGACAGGAGGCTGGATGAGTGGGCCAAGTTTTACCCCGCCTGCCGAGGTGGCTGAGATTAACCGCATCCATTATGAGCTGGAGTACACAGAGGGCATCAGCCAGCGCATGCGAATCCCAGAGACCCTCAAGGTGGCGCCGGAGAGCGGATCGGGGCCCACTCTGCTTCAGCCACCTCTACCAGTTCACACAACTCTGATGCAGGTTCCTGAAAGAATTGTTGTTGCAGGTAGGATTCTGGGTTTGGGTCACTAATGATAAACATTTAAAATAAAACATAGATGGAGCAGTTCAAGTTGTGGAGCTGTTGCAGACCATCCAGGACAAACGGCTTTAACACCATCATCAGTGGGATGCTAGAAGCGGTAAAAGAAATGTCCCTTTAAGTTCTTTCTTTTTTCATTTTTTTCTTGCAGGTGACGATGGAGAGTCAAGGTTTGTTCAACCAAGAGATTTAGATCTAATTCAATCGGTTCCATCGGTGGACCTCCTGAACATGAAGGCCCCGCCGCGTGTCCTCACCCTTACAGAACAGCCGCTGGACTCTCTGGAAACGGATCAAGCTGCCAACTCACAGAGTAATCCCAGCCACACTGTGAGTACAATCAGACTCTAGTTTTGTGGATTATAATATAAACTCTGAAAAATTGCTACTTGAGCATTCAGCGTCTTTGCACTAAAAATCTGGAACAAACTTCCAGAAAACTGCAAAACTGCTGAAACATTGAGTTTCTTTGAATCTAGACTAAAAACTCAGCTGTTTAGATTTGCTTTTGAAACCTAATCATGAAACAATCAGTGATCACCTGATGTGCAAAATGTAATGTTGACTGTGTGTTTGATGACTTTGTATTTTTGTGTTTTTATGATGTAAAGCACTTAGAAAAGTCTTGTTCCTCAAATGTGCTATGCAAATAAAATTTGATTGATTTCTATTCATAATCTCTGATAGTTCTATGTTATTGGAAATTTTACATTTCATATTGAAATTCCAGTAATATCTGTAGGCTTCTCTGGACAGGCCAGTGCATACAGGCCCAGTCAGTACAAAGATGGACGTTGTATTCAGTGACTAGTTTTGTCACACTGGCCACTGAGAGATCCTCAGGACCCACTGTCCTGTATGTTTTAGGCGTTTCTCTTCTGTCACACAGCCGACTTACATGAATGTCTGGTTAGTCTTCTGCTTCACGTGATGGCATGCTGAGACGATCACCAGCAGGAAAGCTGTTGATTTTGGCCATTTAATGATTCAGGATTTTCAATAACACTTGATCACTAGATGTGAGCCTGGAATTCAATGAGCTCTTTCTGTGTGTTACAGGCCAGTTATAACACCCGCTCTCGGAGGGAACGCAGTGCAAGTGAGAACATACCTGGTCGTCATGGCAGCCATTGTAGCAGAGGAGACGTAAGGTAAGGAAACCTGAAGCGCTGCTGATCTCTAAAGGTCCCTAAAGTCTATTTTTCATCATTGTTTGTTAATCTACCGGTTCTTCCAATCTTCCCCCTGTGCTAGCGTAACCCCCTCCCCATCAGCCCCCCCTGTCCGCCTCTGTCCTCCCCTCTGTTCTCCAGAAGATGCAAACATCAACCTGTTTACAGCTGCTGGGTTTCTGTCTTACGTTCAGTCAACGACGCGCCGTGCTTACCAGCAGGTCCTTGAACTCTTAGATGATAGCCACCGGAGGTGAGTTGTTTTTGGTTGTTTTCTCATTAATCACTACATTCTTTATATTGCTCCATATAGATGGCCAGCTCTGATTGTTTGAATTGAATGTATACAAACCTTGGCAGCAACTGTTTGTAATAATTTACAGTTTTTTACATCGATTTGGGGGAATTGGGGATCACTCTTCTTTGCAGAATTGGTTTATAGGAAGGTTCTTAAGTTTGAATGGCCTGTTTAAGGTCAAGCCACATCATCTTAATCAAATACAAGTCTGGATTTTGAGTGAGCTGCTTCATAGATTCATTTTGGTTTTGATTTTGTTTTTTAAAGGGAAGCAGAGGTTGACATGCCGTTTTGCTTTGAAACATGCTTCCCATGAAAGCTTGAGCTAAAGGTCAAGAGCTCATAGTCAGACATTGCCCTTCAATATTTTTTGCTAGAGAGCAGAATTCATTGTTCCATCAGTTAACCTCTAAACCCCTCCAGCTGTCATCACTCTATACCAGATACAATGCAATACCCTTTCCAAAACTCTTGAGAATCATCAATATCTTTTTGGGCCTTTGTTTAGTCTTTTTGGTCAGCAGTGGTTCTTGGCCCTGGTCCTCTCTAATGAATGTGATTTTTAGCTTGCTTTCCTATTGTTGAATCATGACTTCTGAAGTTGATTGAGCCAAGTAAGGCCCGCAGAACTTTAAGTGTTCTGGGTTCTGCGAAATTGCAAAAAAAAAAACTGTAGTGATTGAAAGCAGTTAGGATACTGGTCTAAAAGAACAAGAAAATTAGTGTTGTATTCTGACATGGTGAATGTCAGAATATTGTTCAGGATGCTGTTTATGTTATTAATTTAACCAAAGATGTGTTAATTTCCACAGAACCCATTTGGACTTGGCTCTGGATATGAACCCTGACGAATCTGGCTTAGTTGATGCTTCATCGCTGCGGCGTCAGGTAACGAGTCCCGTAATCTTAAGCTCTATCTTTCTCAACGTTTAACTCTTTTTCATTTGAAATGATTAGGTGTGAAACAGGGACTGGATGTGTTGGCGTTTGGGGAATTTGTTAGGTTCCCTATCACAGCCCAGCAGAGTTAGCGTTCAACTTTTAAAAAAAAGAAAAAAAAAGAAGTGTGTAAGTAAACATTCACATTGTTGTGCTCACCAGATTGTGAAGCTCAACAGACGTCTGCAGCTGCTGGAGGAAGAAAACAAAGAACGCTCCAAGCGGGAGGTGGTCCTGTACTCGGCCACGGTGGCGTTCTGGCTCATTAACACGTGGATCTGGTTACGTCGCTAAACCGGGATACGGCCCAAATCTCCAAAAACACTGGAAACCAAAGTAAATCCTTGTTCAGTCAGCATAGGTCTTTTCTGACATTCCACAATAATTAAAGAAAACAAATGTTTTTTGTTTTTTTTGTTTGTTTGTTTGGTTTTTTTTATTACAGATTTAAAGATTATCTCTGTCTAGGGAGCACCTGAACCAGTGAAACCAGAAAGTGCTCAAAATTTGGAAAAAGTAAAGAGCTTTAGATGCTTTCTGGATGTGCTCTGTTTACTCAGTATATATCTTGTTCCTGCAAGTTATTGCCCACAAAATGAAGGCCAGACATCTTGATTGTATTTTCTGAGCTGTTGCCTCTGTTGTCAAATTTAAAACTAGTTATCTGACTGAGTTAAAATAATTTTACTGTGGCTATTAATGAATAATCCTGACACCAAACACTGAGACAAAGCTCACTACAAGTCATATAAAATGTTAAAATGTAAAAAAAAAAGAGTGAAACTGTAAAATAAAAAATAATAATTGTGTTCAATTGACAGCAACAATCACTTTGCAAATATTTATAGTACTAAATATTCCATTATATAATCTAAGGAAAGGGTGTCCATAATGCCAGTTCCTGTTTTACACTCTATTTGCATACTTTGGACAACATTTGTTTACTTTTAGTTTGAGCAAAGTAATCTTTACACAGGTTGGGGAATTTAAAGGCTTGCACAGAAAAAAAAAAAGACTTATCTTAGTAAAAACAAAACTCGGCTGTTACTGACAGGCCTCTGTTAAACTGAGCAGCATGTGTTTGAAAAGACTCACAAGACTAACAAGGATTTCTTTAAGTGACAAACACAGTTTTAGGTCTCGTATCTAGGCTGAAATGTAGGTCCCCTGCTGTGGCCATCATTAACCATTCGTAAAGTGTCAAAATATTAATAATTCTGCAGATGCCATAGCCATTTCCCTGCATGTCATATGTTTAGGAGATTCTGGTATGTTTTATATGAATTGTGTATCTGCGGGGGGGGGGGGCTTACTATGATGATCTGTTACATGAAGATTCCACATACTATTCACAGAGCTGGAGCTGTTTTTTTTGTTTCTCAGATTAAAGCCATTAATCCCATTGTTTTATTCATCATGAATTTTGCTGTAAATCCAAGAGCCAATGTGTTCATGCTCAGGTGTAGTAGATGAATACTTGTTTTTGAATACCATATTCATCTGTTGTGCATCCTTCTTATGTGAACATTGCATACATATGTATTAATATTTATTTAAAGAGAGGATACGTTAGGTTAATATTTGTTTCTAATTTATTCATTTGTGAAATGTCTGTAAATATTATTGCTATAATAAATGCTGGAGGTCCGTTTCCTCAAAACCCATCTGTTTGCTCAGTACTGACCCCTACCGTCTTTGTTGACTTGCCGAGCTTAGGAAAAAATTGTTGTGTTTCAATAGCTGAATTTTGTTGACGATAAAACGCCTTTTAGTCAACCGCTGTGTTTCTAAACGGATACAAAGTAGATTTACCGTGAGATATATTGAGAACCCGACGCTATTTGTTTTATTTTCTCCCTTTTTTTCAAACCGGAAGTGGGAGAAAAACAAAAGTTCATATGTGATTAGGAGGATGGGGATCACTAAACTGGCTGATTTAATTCGTTCTAATGCTCCAAATGCAGTTTCTTATAAGGATATCAGTGACTATACAGGTAATAGAGGACTGAACGCCGACCAGCTTGATCTGCCTTAATTATCTCTAACAAAGGTTGCTAGCAGCTAACGTTAGCATTCATAAAGCTTCTAATTGTATACCAAACAGTCACTTTGGTGCTAATTACATCAGTAATTGAAGTTACAGTGCTATTACATGAAGTCAAATTCAAAATCGTGTTAACTGGTCTCACCCTAATAAACAGTATGTAAGCTTTAACCTTGTAGTTAAATATCTCTGTAAGATCTAATAATTAAGAAATGACACAAATAATGTAAATAATAGCAATGTGCTGCTGAGAAAATGCATAATTTTTTTTACTGATCATCAGGAAGTCCAAGCAGCTATAGCTGTTAGGTGTGTGCCATACATGAAATATATTCATTAATGATCTTATTTTTATTATGTTATTCTGGGTAGGATTATGAGATCTTCTCCAAACAGTTCATTACTATGCAGAGAACAGTCATGTACAAATCCATAAATATGCATAAATTGTATTAGTTCACTCGCAGATACAATGGTTTATGGAACCACCTGTAAGCAACATGCAGGGGCGCAGCCAAGTACTTTCTGAGGTGTATGCAGAGAAATTATCTCATCAAGCAAATTTACTTTTCACATTTAAAGAGAAAACATCTTCATTTATCAAATGAAATCTTTTGAAAAAGAGGCTTTTTGTTCTGCCATCAAGGAAATATCTGTTCAGTTTGTCCTTTGGGAAACTATGTCAGTGACAGGAACCAGTAAGTGAAGAACTCTTGTGTAGTTTTATGTTCATTGTGCTGCCGCTGTATTCCATCGCAGGGAAAGTCATCGCCTTGGATACCTCAGTGGTTCTGAACCAGTTTCGAGCAGCAACGCCCTCTTTGAGGTGAGAGATCTTTGAGAAATTTATCAGAAAAATACAAATACCTGTACTGCTAAAAAAAAATAGTCCAACAATTCAGCTATAAATGCCAAAATAGCCTCTCTTCCATGTTGGTGATGTTGGGTTTCTTCTCCACAGCCCCCTGACTGGACTCTTTTTCCGCACACTGACCTTCCTGGAACACGACATAAAGCCGGTCTTTGTATTCGATGGAAAGCCTCCCGTGGAAAAGACACCTGTTGTAAGAAACATTTACAGCCTGCGTGTTTTGAATTGTTTTTGGGGATCATTTTGAGTTGGAGAACATGTCTGTGGGACCAAAGACCCTTTCCTGTTTTGCTCAAATCGGCAGTTTAACTGGTCTGCTGTAGAAACGACAGACTGACTGTTGACTGATTCCAGATTTTAAAAAATCCCTCTCGCTGATTGAGACTTGCTTTTCTGCAGCTGGAGAGGCGAGCCGAGGCAGCTGGTTGGAGCTCCCCCAAAAGAACAGGAGAAGGTCCACATGTATAAAGAGTGTAAAAGGATCTTTCATTATCATATTTAAATGTTTCCAAATTCTGATGTCATTGAATCATTCTTTTATGCAGCATCAGCCCAGACTAAGGATTCCATTGAGCTACTGAAATGTATGGGTGTGCCTGTCATCCAGGTACAACTTGTTTCAGTTTCCACTTTTTTTTTTTTTTTTTTTAATGTTTTTCATACTTCATGCACAGGATTCTGCCTTTCAGGCTCCAGGGGATGCTGAAGCGCAGTGTGCCCGGCTGGTGAGACATGGGGTTGTGGATGCAGTGGCCTCCGAGGACATGGACACACTGCCCTTTGGAGCGAACGTTCTCATTCGTCAGCTGAATGCTAAGAAGAACAGGTATGTTGAAACTGCAGTATGTAACTTTTATAAAAAATTTACATTTATTTTACATATTTGTCACTATGTTGTAGCAGCAAATTTTGAGACAAATAATCTGAAAAGATGGTTCTCCTCCACCTTCTCCTTGAGCTGCTATTGCCGATTGAAGAAATGCACCAACCAAAACAACCAATCAGAGCCAGGATGAGGGTCACGCTTGTGTACGGGTCGCTAAATGTGCTAATGACAGAGAAACAATTTACCGTTACAGGAAAATTGTTTATCGACCTTCATTGGTGGCTATGCTAACTAGCCTTAGCATTGACAACCGGCTATGCCAGCTGCAGCGTGTTAGAGAGCAAGGAGGGGAATGACAGGGGAGCCTGAGCAGGGCCACACAGATGGTGATTGACAGCCATAAGACCCGCCTCCTGGCTCTGATTGGTTGTTTCTAATTGGCACTGGGAGAAGGTGGAGGAGCTCAATTTTTTTCCCCCAGATTATTTGTCTCATGCTGTACTCTCACGACATAGCAACAGTTTTAACAAATATGGAAAAAACTTTTTTTTATAAAAGTTACATACTGCAACCTTATAATCTGTATAAATATATAAGAACAAAGTAAAGTAGTTCCAGTGATAACAGAGTTCAGTGCTTTGCTGTATTAGACAGATGGTAAGTCTTATCTGATTTTTATTTTATGCTCATGCTCCTAGTGAAGTTGTGGAATACTCATTACCCAGGCTGCTGGAAAAACTGCAGATTACTCATGAGGAGGTAAGAGCGAAACATTAATGAAACTTTTGCTTAAGTTTCTGTTATTGGAATCATTTAAAGCACATGTCAAACTCAAGGCCCGCAGGCCAAATCCAGCCCGCCTTGAAGTTTTATGTGGCCCAGAGGGACACATACATAGAACACTGAAAATAACTGTTGTATGTCTAAATAATATTTTATCAATCGAATGAAAGCAGTTTTCAATAGAAGAAGATTAGGGCAACAGTAAAAAAAAATTCTTAGAATTTTTACTTTTTTTTTCAGAATTTACCAGATTTATTCTGACTTTAATCTTCTGAGATTAAAAGACAGGATTCTGAGAAAAAAAAGTAAAAATTCTCAGGGAAAAAAAGTGAAAATGTTGACATTTTTCTCAGAATTATGACTTTTGATCTCAGAAGATTGAAGCCAAAATATATTTTTTTCAGTGGTTACAATCTTTTTTTCGTATGTATACTGCCAAATTACTGAATGTGAAATGATGTTCAGTATTATTGAACTTCTTTGTTAATGGGTTTAAACTGTAGCTTTAAACCCATTTGTTAATGGGTTTTATCAATGCGTTTTACCCCAACCGGCCCTTTGTGGACATTCTTAATCTTGATATAGCCCAAAATAAAAATGAGTTTGACATCGCTGTTTAAAGTTTTGTGATGAATAATCACTTTTTCCCACTTTTTTAGCTTGTTGACCTTTGTATTCTGCTGGGCTGTGACTACTGCGACAAGATCCCCGGTTTAGGTCCAAAGAAAGCTCTGACTCTCATCCAGAAGCATCGCACTATTGAGAATGTGGTGTTGCACATCAACAGAGAGGTAATCTCTTGTTTTGATCTACTTCTCACTATACAGAAATAATAAAAAAAAAAAAAAAATCTAACATAGTCACATACTTCCAGACCCATCCTGTACCTCTTTTATGGAAATACAAAGAGGCCAGGAAGATTTTCTTGGACAAAACAGAAACTCCAGCTCCTAACTTGGTGTGGAGGGAGCTGGACGAAGAAGCCGTGGTGGACTTCCTGTGTCACACCAAACATGTCAGGTACAGATTCATAGAGCCTGTTTTTCTGTTTATGTGGACCTGGACCGATGTGGAGCCGAAGGATTTGTTCCATTTATTCCCGTATGCTTTTTTAGGGAGGAGAGGATCCGTCATCGCATGAAGACATTTCATGAACATCGAGAAAATAGGCGAGAGGAGAGGAAAAAGGAGAAGGAGGCAAGGGACGGCAAGGGATGTATCAGGCAGACGCGCATGGACAACTTCTTCAGAGTTACCAGAAAGAGAGGACAGGTGAGGAGAGCAAAAGGGGAAAAATACACAAACATATGGATGAATATTTAGAAAACATAAATCTTCACCACTTCATCAGTGATGAATTTAAACTTAGTCATCCCCAAACATGATCGCAAATGTGTTTGGAGCTTTTATTTATTTTTTATTATTTGTATGTTTTGATAATTTACTGAAGAAGAATTAAAAGCATTTTATTAGTTGCAGTGTTGCAGCAAAAAAACAAAACATGGCATTTATCCAGAGAGTAAATATTTACAATATTTTTTTAATCCTTTTTCATAACATCTTCTAATGGTCTGAGGTGTTCCTGAGAGAGTGGTCGGGGGGCGGGGGGGGGGGGGGGCGGCATGGCCCTCTCAGAAAATTTATGTTAAATTCATGTTGTAAAACCCAATAAATAAACACATAAAAATTAGTATACACGTATTTGGAGTTTACCACAGTTTGTTGGCTTTTTGTTTCACCACTGCTTTTTGAGAGCGGAGCACGGTTCTTAGTGTTTCATGACGTTACTCATATAGGATGTTTTTGATCCCATTCATTATGGCATTATGCTTTGACAGAAATGTGAGGAAGAAGTCCACTCCCTTGGAAGATGAGCAACCATATAAATGTATCAGGATGCTTCACTGTTGACATACTTTTTACTTGTTGCACAAACTATTTTCCAGATGTCCTAAACAATTAAGATTATTTGCCATAGAAAATAACTTTGCACCAATCATCTGCTCTCCACCGGCCCACTTCCTGCATAATTCCAGTCAGTCTTTGTTGTTTCTCTTGGACAGAAAGGACTTCTTTGCTTCCTTTCTCATTACAAAACCCGACTGCAAAAGTCTTTGTCTTATTGTGTGTTCAGATGCACTCACATCCTTAGAGCAGAGGTGCTTAGATACATTTTTTCAATGTTGAAAATCTGCTATTTTGATGTCTAAACATTTTTCCTCTTTCTCTTTTCCTCCACAGCCAGTAGAATCACTTTCCTCATTAGGTGACAACAAAAAGAAACCTAGATTATAATAAGTATGCCTTTATTTTATAGTTGTTCCTAAATCGGAATAACTATATATGAAAAAAAAGAAAAACAATTCAACCTGAAGATTATGCTCCGAGGTAAATATTCCAGACAAAAATAATCAGGATGCATTTTCTTATGATAACAGATTATTATCCCAATCCAATAATTTTGATGGTAAATTCAGTCAGCTGCTGATTGATAAATAATGTGCAGCTTAAAATAATTTATTTGACAGAGAGCCTATTTTTGGAACAATTAAAAGAAACCCAGCTGAGAATCATGAAAATATACTGACCACAGCCCTGCATCTGGAACACCACAGCCTCCGACAGTACAGTACTGTGCCCGTGTACGACCAGCGGTGTTCAGAAAACAACACGGTTCCATTTGATTTCTTGGTCCATGCAGCAGTTTCCTGCAGAGCCAGTGAGACAAGCAGAGCAGGAGGTGTGCGGCCATGAAAGAGAACAGAGTGACCACTGTCAGGGAGGCCAAAACCAGGGACAGGCGACGTCTCTTCTCTGGATATTCAATGAGCACCTGCTGTGTAACAGGAGCCAAGACAGACACCAAAGGCTTGAATTTTAAGTTGTTGCTTTAATTTCAGAAAGAGAAAGTGAGATTGCTAAGTCCACATAGTAAAATCAATATTATGAAGAAAAAAAGATGTAAATCCTAATTTTTTATTATTTTTTAATGTCTTTATATGTAAGTATTTTTCTTTTACGATTAAAACGACATTGAGTTGTATTTGGTCATGTAATGTTTTTGTGACTTGATGTGAATTGTTTTAATTGCTCTTTTGTGGGACCATTTACTACAGAGAACCAAAAGTTTTGTTAAGTATATTAATGTGCCAGTCTATTAAATACACAAATATCAAAATTTTTAAATCATGTCTTAAAATCAGATATATCCTTTTTTAGGCATTTATTTCCTCTGCTACATCTCTTTATTAAATAATCTAAACTGCCACTATGCTTCTTCAAATAATTCCCAACATCTGATGGCTGGTATTTGATTGTGTCAAACACCAATCATGTTTGATTGGTGACAAACTATGATTTGTATCAAATATCAATCATAGTTGCAGATAGCAGCTATGGACCCAAGCAGTGACTGAGCTGAAATAAATTGATTAGCTACAACAGACGATTATGAAATAAAATAATATGAACGTAATTTTTTCAGCATTTAAGCATATTAAATACAAACTATGAAGTATTTTCTGATAATTATTTATTAATGAGCCCTCGTTGATGTGTGTTTAGAATCCAGATTAAAAAAACACTTGTTGGTTTAAACTATGTAAACCAACAACTATTTAGTTGAATTTTGGGGTGAAGTTAAAAGATTTTGAGTCGTCATCTTCTTTTAATGCTAAATAATTTCAACAAACAAAGAGTAAAAGAGCCCCACAGCGTGACACTGCCACCCTCATGCTTGCCAATTAACATGATGTTCTTAAGTTTTGAAGTTGTATTTTAATATACCATTTTATTGGAATTATGAGAGAAATTAATATTTATTTACAACTTAATTTATTAAATTTTGGTTCTTAAAATGTAACGCTGTACTTAATAAATTCACTATTTTCTTTCAAATTATTACATTCATGAATACTTGTTTACGACTTATTTATTGCATTTTGGCACTTATGTCCCTTAATAATTTCCTTGCCATTGTGAAACAAAACACAAGGCAGCATTCCAAACCGACAGATGGCGCAGCCTCTGGGGGAGGGGTTGGGTTTTGTCGACGTTTCAGTTACAGAAGAAGAAGTTTGTCAGTCACCCAATCTACCCGCTGGACCTCAGCAAGGTGTCTCCCCGTTCCCTGCCGTCAGACGCGGCGAGTCTGCCCCCGAAGAAACGCACTCCGCCGCCGGGCCATTTGACCAAACTTCTCCCAGTGATACCAGCTGCCCTATTTTCTTGCCATGGCGACGAGTGCGAAGCGAAAGCAGGAGGAGACTCACCTAAAGATGCTCCGGGAAATGACTAGCCTGCCTGCGAATAGGAAATGCTTCGACTGTGACCAGCGCGGCCCGACTTATGTCAACATGACAGTGGGCTCCTTCGTCTGCACCACCTGCTCCGGGATCCTGTGAGTGTTTCCTTTTAGCTTCCACGCTCTATTTGTTGTTTATACCAACCGCCGTGGAGCGACGAGAAGCAGCTGTCGACACGAAGCTCCCGGGAGGTGCGATACCGTTAGCTCGTTAGCTAGTGGGAAAGATGGGACAGGTAATGCCGCCGCTCCCTCCGGTTCAGCCGGAGGGCCGTTGGGCTGGGCTTTATGATCCTCCAGGAGGCAGATTGGCTTGTTTACAGCCACCCTTCAGCATGACGAGATGCCCTGACTTGTGTGTGTAGGCTGACTGTTTGATTTCTGACTCACACTGCCTCGGTTCTCAAGGTTAGCATGCATAACGTTGTTGTGAACTCCCGAAAACCTCCAGGTGTTCGGTTGATAGGTTATCAAACCAACCAGAAGAGAAACACACAGCTCTACTTAGGCCTGATAGGTGTTTGGACTTAGAAAGGAACTGGGAAGGTTGGGAAAAATGCTTCAATAGGAAAGTCAGTCATTCCTCAAGTTTTAGCAATCCACTTGGTCTAAACATGAAACACATTTCTGCTTCTTCTCTGTGTGCGTCACATGGGTTTTACTCAAGTGTTGGTTTTGCAAGACACCATCCAGGCAGTGTTATAACTGGCTAGTTCCTCTCTTTAGAGTCAAGTTGCAACATGGAGATGCTGCATTAGACGACATTGTTCACCAACCATTGTCAAATGTGACTTGGAGGCCAAAAATATTCATAAGATTGTCAGTATGGCAGTAGTACATCACTTGCATGACCTTCCCCTTTGACTCAGACTGTGTGTATATCAGCCAACCATACACACAGCGTAAGGAGTCATAATCTTCTCCATATAAGGCAATCTGACAATACACGCATGCGGTTTTAAAATCTTTCCTAAGTTTTTTGTTTTAATGTAATGTTTGCCATATGTGCAGATTGCTGTATAACACCAGATCACAGGACATAGAGGGTAATATACAGATGTGGTTAAAGGTTTACATGAAGCCATTATGGGCATGAATGTCCTATAAATACTGCTGTGTGTTTTTGTAAGACAAGATTTAGGTGCCCAGCTTTTAAGCTTAGTATGGCAGCATGTTGTAGTAAATCTGTCACATTAATTCTGATTTGTTCTTTTTGTAGTTTTTTGCCTACAATGTTTTTTATTGATGAATTGCCTTTTTTTTTGGACGCTGTGGTTTTGGATGCTGATCAGCAGGAATTTGGGTTTTATTTTTCTTTCTTTTTTTCTTTTACTTCAGGACAGTTGTGGATAGTAACAACAAAGTATATTTTTGTTTGTTTGTTTCTTTAAGCAGCTGATTGAGATCTCAAAAGCTCAAATGATACTTGAACTATGACCCCCAAATCCCAGAGGAGCTGGAATGGAGGCAGAGAGAGAAGGAGGAAGTTCAAACCATTTCTTCCATCGATCATGGTGGACAAGAAACAAACCTCCAACTCTATCCTCTCTCTACCCGGCTTTCTAACCGTAGAGCCAGACAGATTTAAATAGGAGCAGCAAAAGCAAATGAGGTGAATTGGTAGTTCTTGCTAACGGCTCATGATGTCATCCTGGAAATGTATTCTCTGCTGCCCAGATATGACATGTCAGTCAGTGTCTAAAGTCAGAGACTTCTTCATATTTATTGCTACAGTGACTGCTACCAGAGATCCTTCCGGCCCACAGCATCGTCATCCACGTTTCTCTGAAGATACCCAGTTAATATGAGTTATAACAACATTTAATTAAATTGTGTTAGATTTCAATTTTCTTTACATACATACATATGTCTGCCCAATGTCTTGTCAAGGGCAGGATGATGTAAAATTGACTTTTTTTTAGCTTTACATCATGTCATAATGTTATTCCCTCAACAAAAACATACCTGAAGTTTTGCTTTGATTCTTTCATGCATGTTTGAGGGAACTTTTCATTTCTGTGGCAACCATTGAACTGTGCAAAACACCTGGTTTGCACAGTTCTGACCATTAGCTCCGCCCACCAGGTCACATCTGCACCTGTCCGGTTAACAGTAGTCACCCCACTGTTACCAACTTAACTATTTTGTTGCTACATTTAGCGACTTTTTAGACAAAAAAAAATTGGTATCAGCAAAAATCTGAATTGGCAGGCCAAGGTTTTTTTTAAACAATCAGTGATCGGCCAAAAAACTGCAATCGGTGCAGCACTTATACTAAATTATAAGAAAAAACTATTTTATTTTTTCACATGAACATAGTCTAAGATGGAACCATCTCAATATTCTATGTAAAACAGTAAGTAATATAGATTAGAAAAGCACTCTAACAGTTAGTTTTCTAGGTTTTACTGGTTTAAACTAAATGTGTTTTTCTCCCAGTTGGCAGTCAGCTAATCCCGAACTTTTATATTTATTTATTTATTTGCCGCTCTTCTGCTTTCAAAGAAATAATTTTTATTGTACACATGAGAAAAAAAAGTGGTGATAATGGCAGACCTGATGAGGTTCGTAGGTCAGCTGATCTGTTTTCCCTCTGTTTGCTCCATGAGAGGTAAAAAAATAGCTGCATCTGTGCTTCATAGTGGAACTGACTGGGAAAAGAACCCATTTTATAGAGAATTGATTCACAATGCAAAATAAAAAAAATTTTAAAATCAATTTTAGTTTGTTTAATGTTTTTTTTTGTAAAATTACACTTTGAATAATTCTTTCATATATATATATATATATATATATATATATATATATATATATATATATATATATATATATATATATATATATATATATATATTTTATCTAAGAAGAAGCCAGGTAGCTAAGCTAACCTAACACTGGTAATTTAAGTTACAAAACTTTATGCATAAACCTATTTTTGCTTAACTATTGACTGATGGAATTTGGTAAAGCCATCCATCCATCCATTTTCTTTACACCCTTATCCCTTAGTGGGGTCGGGAGGGTTGCTGGTGCCCATCTCCAGCTAACGTTCCGGGCGAGAGGCGGGGTCACCCTGGACAGGTCACCAGTTTGTCGCAGGGCAACACAGAGACAAACAACCATGCACACACACATTCACACCTAGGGACAATTTGAAGAGGCCAATTAACCTGACAGTAATGTTTTTGGATAGTGGGAGGAAACCGGAGTACCCGGAGAAAACCCACGCATTCACAGGGAGAACATGCAAACTCCATGCAGAAAGACCGGGGCTGGGAATTGAACCCAGAACCTTCTTTACCCAATTTGGTAAAGCATGGAAGCTTATAGAATAGTTTTAAATAAATGCTCTATTTGCTTGGCAAAAATTGATTTCTGAATTAAAACTAGTTTCTGAATCAAATCTCTAGACTCTGGAAGATTCTCCTGTGAATTGTGGCGTGTTCAGCAGCACACCTGCACCTCTTAACACAGAGGTCAGGTTATTTTTAGAAACTGCCTTCTTGGCATTGCAATCGTTGGGATTTCAACCCGAGTGTGGCTCCACCACCCGACAGGTGGAGTGTGTGTGTGTGTGTGTTTCATGTATGAAAGTTACTCCTGTTCTCCAGCTAACGTAAAACCCTCCTTTCTCTACCCTGCAGACGAGGACTGAACCCCCCCCACAGAGTGAAGTCCATCTCTATGACCACGTTCACACAACAGGAAATAGAGTTCCTACAGAAACACGGCAACGAGGTGCCCTGCATGTCTTCCCTCCTACGCGTTTTCTAATATCCGTGTCCTAACTTCACTTCCTGAGATTCCTCTCTCCCTTCTTTTTTTCCTCCAATTCCTTTTCTCTCCCTCCTCCTGCGGCCTCCACTAACTTCACTTTCTCTCACCTCTGTCCGTCCTTCCACCCCCACCCCACTTCCCCAACCCTTCTCTATGTGCCCCCCTCTCCCTGTAGGTCTGTAAACACATCTGGCTGGGCCTTTATGACGACAGGACATCAGTTGTTCCAGATTTCCGAGAACCGCAGAAAGTAAAGGAGTTTCTTCAGGAAAAATATGAGAAGAAAAGATGGTAGGTTCTCCCGTTTTGTCACATCACAAACACAAATTCAATGCATGTCATAAATCAGGGTCCAGACTTTTTGCTATCGCCCACCAGACTTTGAATTTTATTGCAATATGTTGTGATATTATAGTGATAACGATAAAAATGATGATGCAAAACATCTTTCTATTTTTTCTTTTTTTAGGATTCTTAGCAATTGTAGTCGTTCTTGAAAAACGTTCCCATTTGAAATAGTTCGGAACACCAGTTGAAGAAGTTTGATTTATATAACTAAACTAGACACACTAACTACATTTAAATTAGTCATATTTTCAAATTTACCAATAGTTCTGAGACAGTGGAGAAAATCATAAATATAAAATTTCCAATATCAGTTTTTTTTTTTTTTTTTTTTTTTTTACATTAATGGAAATTCATCAAGATAACGATTAATCAATTTTCTTAACATAAGTTATTTTCAATAAAAAAATGATAAACAATATGCCCACCCCTCGTTGAGGGCCAGAAAATGTTGATGTAAAATTTTCAATTCAATTTTAAAATAAAGCTATGTTTTACTTTTACCTGCTCAAATATAAACACAATTTTTATTAGAATAAAGAAGTAGAAAAGAAGCAAGATTATCCACACTTTTTCAGATTTTATTTTCTGGAAAGACAAAAAGTTTGGATACCATGTAATACTTTAAGTTCACTTTACAGTTATGCCGTGTCATGCAGGTCTAGCCCAGGATGACTCGGCACTTCTTGCTTCATCAGTGTCAGCTGTGGTGTGAAGAAAGTGTTGCCGTCTAATTGTTACTTCCCTCGGCCAAAAATCTTTAACCATATGTTTCAGTCTGACAGCATAAAGTTTCTACATTATCCACGTGTCTGCCTTTTTTTTCCCTTTTTTCTTACCACGTTGTTTGTGGAAAACCTTTTAAAGAAATATTGTCGTATGAGAGCTGGTAGGAAGTAAAAGGTATTGAGGAGGAAATGCAGTGAAATTGAAAAATCCGGGGAGTAAAGCTGTGTGTGTGTGTGTGTGTGTGTGTGTGTGTGTGTGTGTGTGTGTGTGTGTGTGTGTGTGTGTGTGTGTGTGTGTGTGTGTGTGTGTGTGTGTGTGTGTGTGTGTGTGTGCGTGCGTGCGTGCGTGCGTGCGTGCGTGCGTGCGTGCGTGCGTGTGTGTGTGTTTTGTAGGTATGTTCCTCCAGACCAGGCGAGGGCGGTAGCGAGCGTTCAGGCCTCGGTGTCGGGCTCGTCGGCAAGCAGCACTGGGAGTACCCCGGAGGTTCAGCCCCTGAAAACCCTGCATCTCAACAAAACGCCACTACGCCAGGTAGGCCCAGCGACTGCGGTTGAGTCGGCACAGTAGCGTCGGCCCGGCAACGTTCCGTCTGTTGTGGGTTCTGGTGGTCAGTTGTCCTGTGTGTTCCAGTCCCCAGGGCTCAGCCGCCCGCAGGCCCACGGCGTCGCCCAGGAGAAGAAGTTCGACCTGCTCTCGGATCTGGGTGGAGACATTTTCGCCGCTCCTCCGACTCAAGCCGGCCCCCCCTCCACCAACTTTGCCAATTTTGCACATTTTCCAAGCCAGTCGGGTAAGTCTGCACCCGACAGAATTCTTCGTTCATCCATTACCCCGTAAAATTTCCTGCCGTGTCTTTTTGTTTTTTCTTATTCATTATTATTATTATTATTATTTCCACATCCTTTTTCCATTTTATGGTTTTTCCCATGGCTGCAGCACCTCAGGGTAATTCAAACACCAACTTTGCCAACTTTGAAGCATTTGGAAACACTACAATTTCATCCCATCTGAGCACATCACCTCCCTCATCAGGTACCACCTTCCCCATCACCTTTCTCCCGTCACCATTCTGCTTTATGTTTCTTCATGTTTTGTTTTATGTTTATGTCTTCCAAATGCACTCAGTATTTAACAATGTTCAGTGAAAGCTCCCCCAAACTTTAGATCTTTAAACTATAATCAATGTATCACACCTAGTTAGAAAGGAGAAAAACCTACTTATATGTTTTTTTTTTTATATACATTTTTATTAGGAGCTAATAAACTGGCCTCAATTTCCTCAATTTTGGGTGCTCGACTGATACTGATTTTTTTTAGTCTGAAGAGTGGAAGTATCAGCCAAAATCGTAATTGGCAGGTCAGGTCAAGAAAAAAAAAAGTTATCTTTTTACATGAACATAGTGTAAGTAGGTAACCGCATCAATATTAAGTTGTCTTTTCAGACAAAAAAACTGCAATCGTTGCACCCTCATTTTTATAGTAACAGTTTAATTTTTGGGGGATGTCCTTGCACATTTTTGTGATGCTTTGTGACGCAGTGCTAATATTCCTTGAAAGGGGGAGGTGTGCCAATTCCCTCCAGATCCAGTGCCGTTTCAGCTCATCCCCAGTCGGCGAGGTGCACAGAGGACCGCTACGCTGCGCTGGCCGAGCTGGACAGTGAGCTGAGCTCCTCTGTCACCACAGGCAGCAACATGCAAGGGTGAGAGGCCGACACACACACACAAACACACACACGCCAATGTTCATTACAGCTGCTGCCTTTCACACACAGACTGCATAGCATACTGCATGAACTATAATTTTCCAAAGCCTTTGAAAAGCATCCATACCGCTCAAACATGTTGCAACCACAATCTTGAATGTGTTTCACTGGAATTTTATGTGATTGACCAACACCATGTAGTGCAAGATTTGTGACATGGAAGGAAAATGATACAAGATTTTCAACAACAACAAAAAAAAATCTTACCAATAAAAATGAGAAGAAGTCCCACATGGATTTGAATCCAGCCTCCCTCGGGTTCTAAAACGTCCTACAGGAAGTGACTCTAGCAGCTTTCCACACCCAGAGTCTGCATCTCGGCCCGAGCTCAGTCAGGTTGCATGGAGAGTGTCTGTGAACATCACTCTTAATGTTCTGCCACTGATTCTTCAGTGGATTTATGTTGGACTTTGACTAGGCCATTCTAAAACATGAATTATGCTTTAATCTAGACTATTTTATTTTCGCTCTGGCTGTCCAGATTACAAGAAGTTTGTTTCTCACTAGGAAATGAGACAAGACTTCCCAAAACAACATAAAATGTAATTTGTATCAAATATGAAAAAAAATTGGCATGATGAAAAATATTTATACTCTTCTCAATCTAGGAAAGGAAAACATTTATTGGCTTTACAGCAATTTGGCTTGTCACAGTAAAAATTTTATTGGACGATAAATTGTGCCTGTAATTATTACGATAAAATATAATATTGTTTCGAGAGCATTTTCAAGTAAGATAATAACAGCATAATAATACAAGTTTGCTGTCTCAAAGACCAGTAAACTTTAAATTTTGTTAAGAATATTTCACTCTGGAACTGGAAAATATTTTGAATATCCAAAATAAAACACAACCGACAGCAATAAATAAAACGGTTTTGAAAGTCTCTGTAAACAAAATTGCCCTTCTAATCATATTAATCATCAGAATGAAAATGGTCAAACTCAATTACATTTATCATGTAATTAACTGATTAGTCGCTTAACGTGATAATCTTAATCTGAATAACGGTTTGCATGTTTTCATACGTTAGAAAGACTCCTGGCTGTCGCATTAATCTTTAGGGCCTTCCACAGATTCTCTGAGATTCAAGCTGGGACTCTGGGTTGACTCCTCCTAAATGTTACCTCCAATGGGAAGACGCATGTTGATTAAATTAAAATATGACTTTTAACCTAAATCTGCCAGAGTTCAGAATTATTTTAGACTTATCTGTATGTCCAGGATCGTTGTGAACCTTCACCCCGGTTTCCAGTTGCATTCAGCTTCTAACCTGTTTCCCTCCGTCCAACAACCAGCTTCCCTGCTGTTCCTGAAGAAATATTTCCCCGCAGCATGACGCTGCCACCACTGTGTTTCACCATGGGGATGGTTTGTTCAGTGTGTTGCGTTTTCACCACATACTAGACTATAAACCTGAATTTTCTCATCAGAACAGAGCACCATCATTCACATCTGACCACTTTCTTCATTAATGTTTTCTAGCAAACCTCTGAGTCCTTCATAAAAATATATGTTTATGTCTTACTGTTTAGTTTTTTTATTTGTAAAGTAAAAGTTTTTTACATCCCTGTGTCAGAATCCTTCCAGTTCACCATTATGAACTAAACTTTTAATGAAGTTTACGGTTGTAACGTAAACTTCATTTACGTTACAACGTATTGCTTAATGCAACAGCATTAAGCAATACGTTGTAACGTAAATGAAGTTTGATGAATTTAAATGAGCTCGATGATCACAGTCCTTCCTCAATGGTATTTTTTCTTGTTTTAACTAGTGTGAGTCTAATGATTAATATTTTTAGAAGGACAATTTTGTTTACAGAGACTTCTTAATCCATTATCTTTTTGGTTATGTTTGGTTTTTATTTCCATTTTATTTTTTGTTTTTGGTTGTTTTGTTTTTTTAATTTTGGATATAATTTTTAAAAAATGATTTAAAAAAAATCTTCTAGTTCTAGTGTTAAATGTATTAAAATGTGTTTATATTTGAGAGGACACACTTTCATCTTTATTCCATTATCATATTACTTGAAAATGCTCTCGAAACAACAATATTATTGTTTATCGCAATAATTTGTGCGACAGCTTATCATCCAGATTAGTTTGTAATTGCAACAGGCCTAGTGATGTAAGAATCATGCTTTAACTCCTTCTCTGCCAGGTCATTATTATTTATTTATTGCCTGTGACTGTTAAACAGACTTTAAAATGTATCGTGTTGTGTTTTGTTCCCACAGGGCCATGTTTGGACCTGTCCTTGGTTCCTCGCCAGCTCAGAACCAACCTGTGATGGCCAGCATGCAGCCCGGCTTTGGAGGTGGCCCATTAATGTTTCAGTCTTGATTACAAAGTTGAATTTATATATATATATATATATATATTTATTTATTTATTTATTTATTTATTTATTTTTAATTGGCAATTCAAAGTGGTACCATAAAAACATAATACAATTATGAAACTATCAACAAACATTATATTTTGTCAAATGCCATCACTAAAATCAAGAGTAATCATCATCAAATACACATAAAGATTATTGATGAATGTTTCAATTATTATTAAAGGGGCAGTATTATTTAAAATCGACCTTTTTTTTTGTTTTGCATCATGTTATCTTGCTATTCCCTCCTGAAAAACATACCTGGAGTGTTTTTTTTATTCTTTAATCCATGTTTGAGAAATTCTTTAATCTCCCATGGCAACTGTTCAGCTGTACATAACACTGGGGTGGACCTAGCTCCGCCTTTGAGGACAAAACTCCTCCTCAGTCCTCAGAGCTGCAGTTTCCAAGCTTCTGAGCTTCCACCTCACAGAGCAGCCCTCACCCACAACTCCCTCACTCAGCTCCTTCAGACTAGCCAGCAACAATTAGCAAGCACCTGGTGGAACTGCACATCTGATGAGCTCATTATAGGAGGAACTTCTCCGTGAAACGCTGGTAAAAACGTTAACGTTTTAATAGAGGATTATTGTTGTGACTTCTTGAAGGCGGAGTTTCACAAAGAGCAGGAGTTTTTAAAGATTTCAAGGTGTTAAAATACAAAGTCAAATTTCTTTTAAGCCATATTTCATATATACAGCATTTTTGTAACAACTGAAGGGAACTTTATCATGCTCTGAAATTGTACTATGTGGTTGGAAAATACATAATACTGCCTCTTTAATGAATGGCAGCTCTAAACAGGTGGGTTTTTAGAATTGATTTAAGGATCCATGTTTTGCCAGGTCATTATTTATTTATTTATTGCTTACGACTGTTAAGTAGTTTTGCAGTTTTCTGGAAGTTTGCTCCAGGTTAATGGAGCATAAAAACTGAATGCTGCTTCTCCACGTTTGGTTCTGGTTCCACTGATGCAGAGCAGAACCAGAACCAGAAGACCTGAGAGGTCTGGAAGGTTGACACAACAGCAACAGAGGATCTTTAATGTACTGTGGTGCCAAGCCGTTCAGTGATTTTTAGCGTACAGGCTGATTTTTATGACTGTTTCCTTTTAGCGGTGCCATCAACAAATCCCTTCGTTGCCGCGGCGATAGCCCCCGACATGGCCTCCAACCCCTTCCAGGCCAACGGCAGAGGTCCAGCTGCAGGTGAGAACGTTTAGAAAACATGAAAACCTTTTGTTATTCCATGTTTCTGATTAGATACTTGTGGAATTTTAATGTAACTCGGTTACATTGAAAAGTAGTATATGCTGAGTATCTAATGTATCTGTGTGTGTGTTATGGGTATGTGTGTACCGTCACTGTGCACACATGATGTGTGTGTTTCGTAGCCTCGTTTGGTACTGGCTCTATGAGCATGCCTGCCGGCTTTGGGAATGCGTCTTCCTACTGCCTCCCGACCAGTTTCAGCGGAAACTTCCAGCAGCAATTCCCCGGCCAGGCCCCCATTCCTTACCCCCAGCCTGGGGCCTACCAGCCTCAGTCTAATGGTTAGTGCCCTGTCCCCTCTGACCTCATACAGTATTGTACCTGTACAGGACCTGCCTTGTATCTTGTATCTATTTGATCATAAATGAAAGTCTGGATGGACGGTGATTTTTTTGTTTTTGGCAGCTGCTGTACAGTTACTTAAAGTTTGCATTTAGGGTGCAAAGCTTTTTGGGTTATTGTTTTTGACCAGAAATATAATAATAATAATAATAATAAAAAAAGATACCAACACTTATCAATAAGGCTCTGTTTACACCTAAATGCAACAGAATAGACCAAGGTTTTTACTCTTACTTTGTTTTCCCTATTTCTTTCAGAGTTTTGAATCATTGAGTATTATGGTTTAAATCATTTTAATATTTATGTGTTTCTGTGAAGTGAAGCCATTTTCCTTCCTCTCTGTCCCCCTTAGGGCCCGCCTTCCCAGTCTACGGTCAGAACAAGCCCTCCATTACGCCCTTTGGGCAGCCCATGGCTGTTCCTGGCATGTCCAATAACCCATTTATGGTGAGCATGCTCTGTCCTGCGTTTTTCACAGTTCTCTTCATAACTATCCAATCCTACCAGGGGTCTTTCTTCTGCTGTAGTGCTTGTTTTTTTTTTGGGGGGGTTGGGGGGGTTCTGTTGATGTTGTGGATTCTATGGTGGCCTTGGAGTGCAAACCACATCAACAAATTGCTAAACACAACTAAAGATTGAAAAACACTGTTGGGTTAAACTAATCATTGTTTTATCATTTTATTTGAGTGTTTTAACCCCCAACAAACACAATGATATTATTAGCTAAGCATTATTCCAACTTAAGAAAACACATTAACTAAACAGAGACGTCGCTGATGGGACGACACCACTTTTCTTGTTGTGTTTTTCAATTGTGTTTAGTTATTCGCTGAAGCGGTTTGCGCTTCAGGGCCAACGCAGGAACCTAATCTTGGATAATTCTTTTTATTTCAGGCCGGAGCGCCAGCGGGGCCATTCCCCTCTGGAGGTTCTTCCACCAACCCTTTCCTGTAGCACAGCTCCTGGCTTCGGCCACCAGAGGGCAGCATGCAGCACATACTCGAACGCACCTGTTCCGTCACGAAACTAGTGACAGTACATTTCTTAAGAAGAGACTTATCTATTTTTTTCTCCATGAAAGAAGTTTACAACACTATGAAGGAGTACAAAGGAATATATTTAGGACTAAGGGGACAGCTATGGCAGAAATGTACTGTCTGGACTATATTCCATTATTGTATGCTTTTTATTTTTAATATTTTTTTCCGTTCTAACTGTAAGCTTTGTGCATATCACTATTTGTAATCACAAACAAGTACATGTAATGTATAATAAGGACTGAACTAACAAGGATGCATAACCATAAACCTTGTGGTTAAAAACGACAAAAAAAAAAAAAAAAAGAAAAGGGGAAGAAAATCACTTCAAACTAACAGATAAGTAACAGTTTACATTTAAACAGGGTCTCATCCAAATCTGCATTTTTGGTAGAGTGATAATATTGTTTTTTTTATGTTCAAAAAAGGGAATTATTTTCTTGTTAATTTAAGAACTCTTTTTTCGCACCAGGTTTCCTGTATTAAGCCACGGTTCCGTTACTGCGATTCTTGAAATATAAAAATAGGCTTTAGTCTGATAGATAGGACTTTTAAAAATGAAAATAAAATGTAACCTTCAGAGCAGGTTAATGTAATATGGCATTGATCTGAATAGGCCAACATTTAAAGATTGTCGTTTAGGCAATCTTTAATATGGTGACAATTTCATATATCACCATATGAAATTAAGTATAAAAAAAACAACAAAAAAAGCTGAGTTTTGCTGTATTTACACAAATTAATCAGATAATTAAGTCATATTTCACCTGAAATGTAATTCCTACAATTGCTACATATTGGTTACTACAGAAATAGGAATATTTATGATGGTCCTACAGAGACTAAAGCAGAAATATATAGTAAATACCTGTTAAATTTAGTCATTAAGTGCTTATTAGCTGACCTGCTGAGGTAGTGGATGCTGACCAGAGGAGATTCATAGCTTGCCAATTGTAGGTTTAAAACAGCGTTACCCTCAGGATGGGTGGTTCTGTTTGTCTTCACACAAATATTTCCAAACAACTAAGCTAGTCTTTCTGTTCAGCAATCAGTTGGGGCAGGGCGTCTTACTGTAGGCCCCAGGCCCATGCCTGTTGGCAGTGCACAGCAACTATACTATGTAGATTATGAGGCAGACAGGAGTCTGTCGTGTTTTACTTACAGGTAAAGGAACAGACACGGCTCTTAGAGCATAAACAGAGGAGAACCAAGTAAAGGTTAAGTTAGTCGGATTTCTTTGTGTTATTTTACCTAAGCTGATAAGTCCTTGTTAAAGTTGGTAAGTATACTCTTGTAACTTGGGGAGCATAATTCAGATATTCTCTATATTCTATGAATAAAAACAGCAGAAAGAGACTGTTATTGAAGGCCTCAGGCTTGTGATCCGGTTTGGGCTACCTCAGAACACATGAAGTCAGGATCCCACGGTTTTGTTGGGGAGTGGTGGCTTGTACTTTAAAAGCAGAAGATCTTCAGCATTTGACTGACTAAACATCTGGGAGATCAGGGTTGTGTTCACTGTCCTCTTTTTGAATCTGTCCTCTTTGCCTTCGTTTTTAAAGCATCCGATCAGACGAGCAAAATGTGGGGAGAAGGAGGTTTGTTTAGATGAGGCAAAGTCTTCAGGGACTGCATACATCACTGGACCAGCCCCCTGACTGTGGACAATTTGGGTTTCAGTTATGTTTAAAAAAAAGTTTCTTGTTTTTACAAGATTAGGTAGTAAATGTGTACATTTATAAATATATGTATAAATAAATTAAAAGATTTTTAACTACACTGCCTAACTTGTCTTTATTGCAGATGACATACTTAATGCTTGAGCAGCAACATACTGCATGAATTGATGATGAAACAGATTAACATTTAATAAAGCTGATTTCAGGTTCATTTCACTTCCTGTATACTTTTATATTTTATATATATATATGTATATATATATATATATATATATATATATATATATAACTATATAAAAGCTGGTATAATGATAAAAGTCCTTGAATTTCAACAGGACATTCGACTGACGTTGTCATAGCAACGCCTAAACATTCGACATGGCGTCGCTTCTAACAGATCCATTGTTTGAGACTTATGGACGGGGTCCTCCGCCAATTAAAGATTATTATCACTTTTTTGTCACCAAGTCAGAAGTAAGTAACTGCAGTGTACTGCAGTACTATAACAGAAGTTTTGCTTTCTTTTTTAAGTTTAAGCGATTGAAATGGCTAGCATAAAGTGAACATTAGCTAAACCTGCTGCAAGACAAACTTCTTCCAACTTTTCCATTGGTTTTCTGCTCGTAAACAAAAAAGCAGGTGCGTCTCAATGAATTAGAAGTCTTCAAAAAGTGAATTGCAAACAGTAATTTAATAGAAAAACCTATTCATGTGAAGTTTCAAAAGGTACATATAAATTGGAAGCATATGTTTCTGTTAATTTCAGTAATAACTATTAACGACTGGAAAAAAATAAATAAACTTCAGCTTCTCTGAAAATTGAAATAGTTCGGTTAGGCTATACAGATGACAAAAAGGACTTTAGTCCCAGAATTATGACTTTATGTTCTTAACCAGAATTCTGAAATTTTTTTCAGTGACCTTAATCCTTTTCTGTAGGTTTTTATGTGGAAATATGGACAGACCTTACTTTTTGTGCATGACTTTAGTATTTATGTTCCATCATATGTCACAAATGCTTGGATGAAGAAAAAGGCTTTCACTGACATTTAATAAAAATAACTAGTCTGTATTTTTTCCCTCCCTCATTTGAACTGGAGCTCTTTTACTCTATTTCCAGATAATATGGAGATGGTGGAAGATCTCGCCCAGAATGGTGTACAGACACACCAAGCCTGGAGAGGTGAAGGAGTCTCTCAGTGACTTCTTGGAGGACACTGATCTACAGAGTAAGGCAACTATATATCGAGATTTGTTAAAACAGAGTCAGAGGAAATAAATAAATGTTTTGTCATAACTGAAAAACAATAGAGAAAAAGCAAAACTAGTCATCAGAGTTTCCCAGTGGAACAGTGGTTAGTAGAGTTGTCTCTGGATGTTATGCAGTTTCTAAAGTTTGTGCTTCCTCTGCAAATTGCATCAATTTAGAAAACTTGATAACATTTATTTTTTATAATATTTTATTATCAAATCTATTCTTTACATTTCCTTTTTTTATTTTTTGATATGGCAACATTTTTGTATCAGGAGAAAAAAACAATATCAAACATTTAGTAAAAGTAGCCAGAAAAATTAATTATCACCAGTACTGTGCAGTATCTAACACGAAAATACTAAAAGACCTTCTCCACTCTGCCTGTCACACACTGCATGGTGAATTGGAGCTCCGGCCATCTGGTAAGAGATTAAGAGCCAAAAGCGAGAACAACTACATGTAAACACTCCTTTATTACTGACGACATTATTCAGCTTAATTTAAAATGTGATTATCTAAAAATGATCATTTGACATTTATTTTCTATAAGACTTGCTGTTGTAGAATTATCATGTCTCTGATTGTGTTTCATCTGGTTGCAATAGACTTTTTTTTTTTTTTAAAGTGGTGCTAATCGTAACAAGCACTAAATACTATCCAGCACAGTCTGAAAAAACCCCCCAACAACTATGGCCTCCTTCTTCAGGAGAAGTCAGAGTGGTCTTTGGAGATCATGTCTTGGAGTTCACCATGGCTTTGTGCGAAGGCCGTTACAATTATCTTGATCGGCTGTCTGACTCACTCCTCCTACGGATAATAAACTTTCTGGAGCTTGAGGATGTGGATCAGCTTGGCCAGACCTCACGCAAGTTTCAGCAGGTGAGTTGCAGAAAAACACTCAGAAACACAAATGAAGTAATTCTCTATTACCAATGCACATTTTGTATCATTTCAATTTTTAGACACTTGTACCAAATATTTAACTTTTTTAAAAAACTGTTTCCATGAAATCCAATAATATATAGTCAATGAAGACATTATTCTTAAACTGCCTTTTGTATTCACTCAGGTTCCTTGCCTGATGTTAAAATGATGATCTGAAAGATTAAATGTGACAAACCATTAACAGAAACAAAATCTCTAAGGTAGGATATCCTTCTTTTACGGCACTGTATCTTACTGTGAAGTGTTTTTCCCCTTCAGCTGTGCGGGTCAGAGGAGTTCTGGGAGCAGGCAATGCGTCGCCATTGCTGCAGCATTTCTGACGAAGTGGCGTCTCTGGCGAAGGAAATAGGCTGGCGCACCGTTTTCTTCACCAACAAGTTACATCTGCAGAAGCTGCTCAGCCGCAGGAGGAAGATGTCTAAGGAGCAACATGAAGGCCCCGGCACCGATGAGGCGACACAGTCAGGGGAATCTTCCACTGAAAGCTTTAAGGAGGAAATTGACTTTGGTGCTGGAGCTGGTCCAGACTTTGACAATATAGATCCACACGTTGACAGCACTGAGCCACACGTTGACAGCACTGAGCCACACGTTGACAGCACTGAGTCACATGTTGACAACATCTCCAACCGTAATGCCACCTCTGGTTCAGACGTTGGAGTATGAGTCCATCAAACTCCTTTGCTGACCGTTTCAGGGACAACATCAGGTTGTCTGAGGTTGAGACGTTGCCTCAAAACAGGAAGTTTTGACAGGAAGTCTTGAGGCAAAACTTCCTGCTCCCTCCCTAACTGAACAGGAGCACAAAGCCAATCTGACTGATTTATGCCTCATTAAAAATTGCTAAAATTTCAGTTCAATTCTTATAGTTGTATTACTAACATGTGTGATTAAATATCTGGTTAGTTGCTCATATGAATCATCTTTTTCTTGATTTGTCTATGTTACTTGTTTTATTATACCTAAGTCACATAAGAGACTTACTTTACAGTAACAGGAATAATTTTAATGTTAATGTACATTGAAATTTACAATTTATAATTCAGAAGAGCTAATTAAGAATATAAAATATAGTGTGACCTGTCATAGCAATTTTAGCTATATTTAGCTATACACTGTTAGCTTATAGATGGAGTATGTTACTGGATGTCAATATGCTAGTGCTAGCCCTCGTGGTCATAAAAGCATTTGTCATGAATGTGTATGAAATAGCGGTTTTTGTGATACATGCAATATAGTGATTCTTGAGAATAGGGACAAAACAGGTCCTATGGATAAAGCATGAAATTTGAATAAAATATACACAAAATATATTTTTTTCAAATATCTAACTAAACTAACCTGGGTCATGTGAGCACAACAATGTATATTTTTCTTTTTTTTGCTGAATATTTTTTTATTTTAAACATTGTAGTCGGTGGATGATGCCTGTAAAAGCCCTTGTCCAGGAGCAAAACTCAATACATTCTTAAAGAAATACTAAAATTATATATTATGACAATTAAGTATAAGTAGTCATATAAATAATTATAAAAGTATCGATAAATTGAATTAAAAATAATTTTTAGATATTTTCCAACTCCGTTGAAATTTGTCCTTAGTTTTTGTCAACACCGTCAGAAATGAAAAGAATGTAAAAAAAAATCAGGCATTATTGGGGGGCACCAGAACTTCTGAGGACCCCATGACGTTGTCTTTTCTCTTCCTTTGCTAGGAGGGCTAGTTAGCTCCGGTTAGCTTAAGTTATTCTTTAGTTTTTTCTTCTGTTTTATTCCTAAGTTGTTTGTCACAACCATGATGTGTCAACTCCATAACTGACAATTTACAAAACTTTGATGAAATTTTGCGAAATAAAAGCTTAATTTTGGTATAATGTAAAGATTTCATGGACCTGACGAGCTACAATATGGCCTCCTTCAGAATAACATCATATAAATTGAGGTAGTTTGGCATTTCGTCAACTCCGTCAGATGTCAACTCCGTCAGAGTTTTTCTGACTCTTTCAGTGAAATTGTTGTCAAATCTCACTTAATTGTGCAACTAATTCATTTTAATGTATTTTACATGAATTGCATTACTTCACATGTACCAAGTTTTTCATTTTACTCACTAGTTTGTCACCACCTTCAGTTCTGTGTCAACTCCGTCATGCACTGTCAACTCCATCAGATGGACTTTTTCTTGTTTTTTGTTTTAAATAATATTTATTTTATTTCTTGAGAAGCATTTGTCTGTAAATTGAGTAAAAATATCACTAATGGGGTATTTTAAAAATCATTTTAGATTTATTTTTGTCAGATGGTGATGACAAAGTTTTGGGTCAGGTTGATTAAAAATATAATTTAAAAAAAAAAAATTCGCAACTGGGAGCCTGTACCTTAGCATCTTCATATTTTCTAAACATTATTTGTCATATTTGCATACATAAGGTTGAGAAATAATTAAAAAAAAATATGGGAAAATTAAAACCCATTTTGTCCCTATTCTCAAGAATCACTTAGCTAACTGTGGCATTTGAGCTAAAATTAGCTTATAAAGTTGTTGACATAATAAATGGAGTATGTTACTATAGGTCAACATGCTAGCCACCATGCAAATAACACTTTAGCTAAAATTAGCATTTTAGTTAATTTTGATATAATTGCTAAACTTAACATATTGAATGGACTAGTCTATGTTAGTCAACATAATAGTAGTAGCCCACATAATATTGACATTATTTTACCTGACCTTAGTATTTTTGCAAATGTTATCTTATATACTGCTGTTTGTATACCAGAGGGAATAGGTTACTCAGTATTTTAGCTAATTTTGGACATTTTCCTGGAACACACTAAACATGTACACAAACCATCCTTTTTTAAGGTTTGACTCTCAGGTTTGAGGCCTGCAGAACCTTACTCCCCACCTGAACTTGTGATTCGGGTCTTACAGATACACACTCTTTGGAAGGCCCCTTTAAGCTTTCTTCAGAAATGTTCTCATATGAAACATTTCATAGTTAATAATTGCTTCTTGAGAATCAGATCTAAAATTGGTTTAAAACTGTCATCAACTATTCCTTCCCTGTCAAACAATCTTCTCCACAGTTGTCTTCAAAAGAAAATCATTCTGTAAGGATGCCAACATCACTGGCCTTGTTTGTATTTAATACTTACATCAGCTCCCTCCCTATCTTAACAGGAGACCCAAAAAGTAGGAGTGTTTATAGGATTGATGGTGTCTGGGACTCAGAAGAAGCCCCCTAGGGGGCACAAGCAGCCAAAGCTAATGGACTGGTCTATTCTTAGCGTTCCCTGCCTGCCTGCTTGGACCACTTTATTTGGAAGAAATGTAGTGTTTACAAACATATAAGGGTTATTCATATTTTTGATCAGGTTCCAGTTTTCTTCTACACTGAAAAAGTTAGTCTTACGATACTGAAAGAAAACCCGGAGACAAAGGGGAAGAAACATTGGCAGATTATCAGTCTGTCCTCCATGTTATTCTTGAGACCTAAGAAGCTTCTTTGTTCCCCATTTTGCAAACAGGATGTTCTCCAACAGATTGTGAAGCACTGTGCATGTAGATACTGAGCAAGCTCTGCACCGGTGGCAACAGGACTCTGTTGCACAGCGCTGTATAGCTAGTTTTCCTGGAGTTGTTGGAGACTCTTGGGGATCCTGAAGCTTTTTTTTGTAAACTGTGATGACCTGGGACAACAACACTCCCAGTGTTGCAAGTGGTGGTGCAAGACATATTTAAAAAGATGACAAGTCAGAACATAAACAGAAGACGAAAAGAAATTGAATAGGATACTGGCTGCTAAAAATCCTTTAACAGACTCCAGAAAATAAAATCTTGAACTATCCCTTTAATTTGTCTCCCGGCTCCGCTGGGAATGTGTGCCGCCTCTCCATGTAGAGCTGTCTGGTGGGCTTAAGAGGATTGAGTGAAACAGTGTGAAGACTACATAACATCTTCTGAGGCACTAGCACAGAGTGGTTCCCTCATCTTAACCCTTGCTAACAACCCCCAACCAACCACCAAGCTTGGTTAATTACCCCAAGGTTAAAGCAGCAGGCGACTCATAGATCAAGCATAAAAACCAACTGAAATAAAACATCAGAGAACCTTTTTGGAAACAATCCTGTGAACTTATCTGGCACAGTTCTTTATTTTCAACCACGCTCCTGTGATCCATTACAACCAAGTGACTTGTGAAGGCACTGAGGCCCAATGGGCTCTCTGGGAGAGTAACTCTGAGCAGCAGAAGTCGTGTGTGAAGTAAAAGTGAAACTTATGGAGGATCTGTGAGCTTTCAGCTTACAGCTCTCTCCCTCCCTGACCTGGAAACAGATAAAACTCATGGCCTCTTTTCATCCACTCAGGAGGCTTAAGGGCTTCACTGACACTATGATCCATTTACAAGTCCACACTGTCATGGCTGACTCAATGACTTGGCCGCTGGCTCTCTTAGATCAAAATATTCTTAAGTTTTCTTTTAGCCAGTGATAAATTACAAAGAAATAACAAAAAAATAAAAAATAAAATAAAATAAATAAGGGCAAATGTTGGTTTGTTTTCTTCAGTAAAGTGGTTTCATGAGGACCTTAAGTATAACCCTCTGACTGTTTTTAGAAGCTGGGTGATCTGTGAGGAGTCTTCCTAGGCCACTTGAAGGGGTCAAAAGTTCTTACATTGGTGGTTGTGGACAGCAAGCAAAGCCTTTGATCTTCTGCAGGATACTGACAGCTTGAGACTCTTTGAGACTCTTTGAGAAAGGATTAGCTTTATCAACCTGAATTGGCCCACACATTATAATAGACGAAGTGTTGGGATTGCCTGCAATTAAAATTGTTTCAGAAATTTTAAAATGAGGTTCTATGAAAAGGTTAAAGCAGCTGAGATGCAGTAGATAACAATCTTGGTGATTTATCAAATGGTGTAGAAGGTGGAAGCTAACAGCTAATCCCAGAGTGGCCAAGGCTAAACAAAACACAGTAAGTATTTTCCTTGAGTCCATTTTAAACTATAATTTAGCATTTTTTGTATTGCCTTTGTAGTAATGGATTCTTCTTCCCTGTGTGGCTTTTCAGTCCATGTTCCTTTCTGAAGTGATCAACTGATCTCCTTCCTGAAGAATATCACAGCTGGACATTGCCATGGGCTTTATCCTGGTACATAACTGTTCTAACAGGTGAATGTGGCACCTTCACTCATCTTGAAATTGTACCTGCAGCTGTTGAACCAAAATACATAGAAAAGCTGCTATTAGACTACTTTTATTGAATTTCATATGCAATAAAAACTGCTCCGTTCTACTTAATCTTTCTCCAAAATGATTAGGGCCCAAGTAGCCACATGTGGCTCCAGAACTGCAGTTTGCAGACCGTCAGTGCAGTTAAACACCTAGTTTTAGTCACATCTGTAACCTCTGCTTGTTTCCCAACCAGGATGTTCTTGGAGATTATTTCACTCAACATATGGTCTTCATTATGACAATAAAAACACAATATTATTAGAAATGTGTTGCAGATTTTTTTTTTCCTTTTTTGGTGATCAAGACATGGCCATTGATGAATTAGAGTAAATATTGCCAGTGAGAGTGTTGGGAGAGATAAAGAAGCAAGCAGATTACAAGTGAGCTCACTGTGGTCCATGTTCTGGTGAGACAGGCAGGAGGAATCTAACGATGCCTGAGATCTTTCCCCATTCCATGTGTGCACATGTAAATGATATCTTACATGAGATTCTACACGATATTCAATTCATTTCACAGTTGTCGTGTTTTAAGCAAATGCACAGATAGACATACTAGATTTATTTAAATGTATTCATGACATATGTCAAAAAATGTTTCTGGTTATTTCTGTCTTTTGATCTTATTGTGCACCTCACTACTATCTGCATGGTCAACAGAATCCAAAGGACCACTGCTAGACTTTGAAAAATCAGGGACAGATATAGAGGTCTTCAAAGCCTCTTACGGCAGAGCCCGCTTACGATTCCCTTTCCGTGTACAGCATCCTTGAATAGACCACACAAAGATCCTTAAGCCAAAATCCCTCCTTGGTATTTAATTCTAAATGAGTAATTACTGGGTGTGTCAGTGTGTCTTAGGTTTGCAGGTGTGCTGTGTGCAGGAGCTCATTTGCACGCTGGCTTTGGGAGAGAAGTGCACTCTCACATAGACGCACAAACTCCAAGTGGGCATCCTTGAGAAGCCACTGAAGAACCCAGTCACGTAGGGGGGACAGAACACGCAAAACCGCCAAGATGTGTGACATGGGGGGCTTGGATAACCTGGTGGCCAACACGGCCTACCTGAAAGCACAAGGAGGGGATGACAAGGAGATGAAAAAGCGCCGCCGGAGCTTGTCTCTGCCCAAGCCGGAGCAGTGTGCTGCCATCAGAGGAGCCATTGACAAGGACTTTACATTCATTTGTGAAAGGCAGCCTATAGGGAAAAAGCTTTTCCGAGATTTTTTGTCTAGTACCCCTGAGTTCAAACTTGCTGCAGAGTTCCTGGATGAACTGTATGACTGGGACCTCGCTGAAGGTGCAACCAAAGAGAAGGCTCGGCAAGAAATTATGAAAAAGTACTGCAAAGCTGACTCCAAATCCTTCCTGACCTTTCTTACCGGGGAGCCTGCGGAAAAATGCAAGTCTGTGACAGATGCCAACTTTGAGGAGGTGATGAAAACCCAGGTCCAGGAGGGTGTAAGAGAATTTCTGAAAGGCAAGCCTTTTACAGAATACCAGGCCAGCCCATTCTTTGACAAATTCCTTCAATGGAAGGAGTACGAAAAGCAGCCCATCAGTGACAAATACTTTTACGAATTCAGGACTCTGGGAAAAGGGGGCTTTGGTGAGGTAAGCATGACAACTTATTTTTAAATATAGATATGTATATTTTAAACCTCAGTCATTTTATGAGGTTTCCAAATTCACGTTCTAAAATCCTACTGGCATTTTTGCATTTCTTGGTCGTAATGTAATTGCTGTTGATGAGAACTTGTGGGCAAGAGGATTAACCTCATTTCAAGCTGACTGCCAAGCATGAGCCATAAAATCACAATTCATATTGTTGGTGCAGAATCAAATCTGATGACTCGACAGAAAATAAGGGCCAAAATAAGAAGTCATTGACTCCCAAACACAAATATTTAAAACTTATTTGTTTTGAGCCATCCAGGTGTTTCAAAGGGGAACAGATGCGTTATCTGCCATTACTGATAAAAGTTGCACAAATGATCAACACTACTATCCTGTAATGGCTTAGCATTACATTCACATACACAGGTCTTAGAGCTGACCCTTGAGGAACTTATTTGGAGTTAGGGATTACCATGACTGAACCTTATAGCTGCTACCTCAAATGGCCTTCACTAGTATGTTCTCCATTTTTTAACTAAACACTGGATACTACAATTTAGTCTACATAATGATTGTGCCATGTTTCTACCTACAGCAAAAACTGATATTGATAAGAATTTTAGTTTAAGATGTGAGCAAAACAAGTCTCTAGGGTGATGCTAAGTAATGCTAAGGATCAGCTAGCAAGAGTCAAGTTAGTTTGACTCCTATGTCCAGTTTTTCAATTGCCTTGTACCCAAGCCAATAGATAATTGGATGATTGATGATTAGCATATCATACATAATGCCAAACTAATGAAATGGTTTAACATTCACAATCAGAATAAGTGTCACTGGGTAACTTTGTTTGCACAAAGAATTTTACCTTGGTTTCACAAACTCAGAACATATAGACATTAACCTTAAAACCTTATAAGCCTTCTATAATAAACATTACATTGTTCATTAGTGTGAAAAATGTTTAATTTATCAAGAAACAAGAAAACTTTTGGTCATTCAATCTGCATAAATCAGTCTTTGGCTATGTCCGTCAGCTTAATACCAAAAGATGATATTTTGGTTCTGTCTAGATATTGTAGAAGTTCTAAGCATCTATCATAATGAAGAAACCCTCATGTTTTCCAAACAATGTTTTTCTCCTTGTAGGTATGTGCTGTTCAGGTCAAGAACACGGGTCAGATGTACGCCTGCAAGAAGTTGTGTAAAAAGCGTCTGAAAAAGAAGGGTGGTGAAAAAATGGCCCTTTTAGAAAAGCAGATCTTGGAGAAGGTCAACAGTCTGTTTCTGGTCAACTTGGCCTATGCATATGACACCAAGACTCACCTGTGCCTTGTCATGACCCTGATGAATGGAGGAGATCTCAAGTACCACATTTACAACATAGGCTACGATGGCAAAGGTGTGGACAAGGGAATAGAGATGAAACGCATCATTCACTACACTGCACAAATCGCCACCGGCATCCTGCACCTCCACGCCATGGATATTGTATATCGTGACATGAAGCCTGAGAATGTTCTGCTGGATAGTCAAGGCCAGTGTCGACTTTCAGATTTGGGTCTGGCAATAGAGGTCGCTCCCGGAAAAACTGTCACCCAGATGGTGAGTAGACGGACATTGTGGCTGTGTGGTTTCAAGAACTGAGAAAACATCTGATACACTGTACAACAGAAAGCTATTAAAATCATCCCTTGTGTCTATATGACTGATGTTAAGGCAGTAGTTTTTGTTAGCTAACTCTCTTAAGAAAACAAAAAAGTCCAAATAAACCAGGATCAGTGGTCCCTGGGTAGCGGGCTAATGTAAAGAAAAGGTTCAGCTCATTTCAGCATGTAGACATATTGTCACCCTTTGGTAGAGTTTCAGTGTAAATCCGGACAGGGATTACTGGTTTGTTTAAAGATCTTTGCAATTAGAGCCTCTAAATCGATTATATAACTCATTTGATCCTTTAGCAGTCAGGACAAAGCTTGAACATTTGTAGGCAACCATTTTGAGATACACTAACACATATGCTAATGCTTTTGTGAGCACCTTGATGGGAGAGATTTTATTCATTCTATCCAACTGTGAAAATCAACTCATCTTCATTGAGGGCCCCCAAGTGAAGGGCACCCTGACAACACTGAAAAAGAACAGCTTACCAGAACCAGACTAGGTGGCGATACTATAAGATTATGTACCAACATTTGAAAACAGTGGTAGATTTGTTAAATATTTTGAGTAAAAACGCATTTAACAGATAAACAATCGAACATTCTAATATTATATTAGTTAGCAGCATTTTTCACCTTAACTGTCAAAACAAGAAAACCAATATTGCCACTGGTTTTGTTCAGTACTTACTTGCAGGAGCAAAGAGTAAGCTCTTGGCTCTATGAAAGTCTAGTAAGCTCATTATTGAGCACTGCGATGCTCTCCAGTCAGCCAAAGTGACTGGGCTAACCTCCTACAGGCAAGCCTGGCTTTGGTCCCATAATCCTCTTACTGGGTATTACACAAGTCTGTCCCTGATTAGATTGAGAGACTGAAGGAAAACTTGCATTGTATATGTTCAGACATGGTAGATTGCAATCAGTTTCATCTTGGAGATAAAAAATTCCAGAGGTTGCCTCTGTTTTCCTCCTTTGTGTGGGCCGGGTGATCATATTTGACATGGTGCTGGTACAAAACTACTAGGCATAGATGTGTGGCAACTCAATCTTTGTGAAGGACAGGTCCAGAGGTGCCAAAGGTGTCCAGTAATCCCAAGCATCAGTGTAAAAGACTTAAATAGCACAAATGGTGAGGTCCTCAATCAATGTCTACATGTATATACGTATGAGCAAAGAGGCAGGGTGCGTTTTCTTGAGGGGATTGATACTGGCAATGATTCCAGGTCAATTGCCTACCTGCATGGCTTTGCACTGAGGGTGGAGCAAAGAATAGAAAGGGATGATTTGGGCTGATAGTAATAGTCTTTAAGGTGTTAGGATATGTAAGTGCCTCAACTAACTTGAGGTGGCAAACAGAAATAGTTCAGCGCAGGTCTGTGGCGCATGTTCTTTAGCTGGCATAATAGGCTCTGTGTTTGGATGTCTGGATGCATTTCTGCTGGGGGCTACAACATCCAGAAATGGACAGGCCTTATATAAGAGACAGGACAACTCAGGGTGCAGACACACACAACTCTTGACAGCTAGTAGGCTTAGCATTAGGATTAGGCTCTTGGCTTTAAGGCTGGCAACAGGGTCACACAAGGAAAGGGAAAGATAAAAAGAAGGGGAAGTGGTGGAGAAAAGCAGTAGGGAAGGATAATGAAAGGTGGTATTTCATTGGACAGTTCAATATATACATTTGGAAATACATACTCTTAAGCAGAAATGTATTCCATGATCTAACAACATTCTCTACAACATGTCACGCTTTCATTGACACGGACATGACAAAAGTCTCAAGTTCAACTCAACTTTTATCATGTTGACCTCAACTTTTCTAAATTTCCTAACTTTTATGTCTGCTGTCCAGGCTGGTACAGGAGCCTACATGGCCCCTGAGATCCTGAGCAAAACACCATATCGGACATCGGTGGACTGGTGGGCCCTGGGTTGCAGTATCTATGAGATGGTGGCAGGCTACACACCTTTCAAAGGCCCTGAGAGTAAAAAGGAGAAGGTGGAGAAGGAGGAGGTCCAACGACGCATTCTCAATGAGGAGCCAAAGTGGGAGCACAAGTGCTTTGATGCTCCCACCAAGGACATCATCCAGCAGTTCCTCAAGAAGAAGATAGATGAGCGTCTGGGCATGAGGTAAGAGCAGGTTCTTCAGGTTTGCATGAGTTATTAGGGATGGACAGAAGGTACCCCTGCTACCTTCTGAACAGTAGCATCTTCAAATCAGCTTTAGTCAGGGCGTTAAGCATAAGGTTCAGCATTGGTGATTAGCCTTTTGGTAATTCTGGATCTACATGAATTCACACATGTATTTTTTTCCTTTTAACAGGAACAACATGGAGGATCCGAGGAAGCACGAGTGGTTCAAAACAATCAACTTCCCTCGCCTGGAGGCAGGGCTTGTGGACCCTCCCTGGGTGCCCAAACCCAACGTCGTCTACGCCAAGGATACCGGCGACATCGCAGAGTTCTCCGAGATCAAAGGCATCGAGTTTGATGCTAAGGATGATAAATTTTTCAAGGAGTTCAGTACGGGCGCAGTGCCCATTCCCTGGCAGCAAGAGATGATTGACACCGGACTGTACGATGAACTCAGTGATCCCAACAGGAAGGAGGGTGGAGGAGGTCTAGATGATGACAAGAAGTCCGGCACGTGCGCACTCCTCTGAGAGGGCTCATGTTAGGCTTCTAACACCTCAGTAATTTGCTTTCTCATGGATAATAGCACCGGTGTAAAACGTGGATCATGTTTCATGAAGGGTAAGGATTGGCATCTTTGCAGAGAGAAAGAGCTTGTAAGGATGCTGATGGTTTAGAGGCAGGCTGCTCCTGAGGCAGAGCTCACAAAAGCATGAACAATGACATGATGATGTATTTTACACATCATTCCTGGTCCACAGCTTCTCTTAAAGACATGCATATTTCATTCTGTAGACTTGCAACCACATTGACCAAGAGTGAATGCTAGCAGTAAGCTGTTTTTTTATCCACACAAGTGTTTGCAGTGAAACCGCAAAAGTAAACTGGTGTCTGCACGGGAAGACAGTTGGAAACTGCTGTTACATGTACAACTGTAAAGATAGAAATGTAAAATATCTTCTCGTCTTTGAAATCGATCCTGCTGGATTGTGGAACATCTGCGTTTATTTACACTTCCATAACACCAGAGGCTTTCTACTGTGAGGAGTGGGGTTTTCTTCCTCCACCGCATTCCACAGAGAAATTTGTAGTATTCCTTTTCTGTTGTGATCTTAGACCACGTAGTTACAGAAAAAAAACACAGCATTTCCATCCGCCTGACTTCTTAGTTTTATACAAACTCTAAAAAGTGAATGTATGTGTTGTACATAAAAGAGTTATGCAAGTATCTATGCACAGAAAAAGGGAGCTTTATGTAAGTAATTTCAAGTTTAGAATGATTTTAGAGAAATGAAATAATACCAAACACCTCCCCGCTCTGAGTCTCTCCTGTGTTGGTGCTGTAATGTCCAACATAAGGACAGAGAGTGAAGCCCAGGGTTGCTGGGGGACTGCTAGAAGAGTGCACAACTAGCAGATCTTTGCTGCATATGATCGAGGACAATTTAGAGGAGTTGGGCAATAAATTCCTGTACCAGGAGTTCCCTGTCCACAGCCCTGAAGCTCTGTGATCATTCAGGGCTGTTTTTATTAGTCTAATGATTGTTAAAAAAAAAAAGAAGAAAAAACTCAAGCTAGTCAGATATCATAAATTATTGTATAGTTTATGTTGAGCTGAGATTAGAGACTTTGAATAGGCCAGTTGCTCTTGCTGATTGTCTCAGGGTCTTTATTTGTTTTAAATGGGCAGAGTTGAGTTTTTACCATTTATGTGAATATAATTCAAATGTGCAATCATGTTTCTGTACATATGAATGAAAGAAAATGAAGTAATGCGCTGTGTAAATCTGAAAAAAAAAATCCTTTACGTTTGAATCAGCTTGAGGAAATTAAATATGTCTTTTGAAATCAGTGCGTCTGGTTTACATGTGTTTTTGTCACCTGCTGCCAGAGTCAGAACAGCCCAGATTGTGGCGCGTTACGCACTTCCCCGTCACTATATTTACACAAAGACGGTGCTGCTGAGGACTCAGGAGTGAATCCTAAAAATATCCATCCCGCTAATCCCCTCTAAAGATGCTGACTACAGCCAGGTCTTGGTTTCCACAAATTGGCAAGTTAAACTTTTAGCTGATTAGGTGATAACCCTTTTGCCATCTTAGTTTAAACCAGTTTCAAATCGCCTCCAGGTACTGGGCAACTCAATGCTTCTGACATGTGCAAGGTGAAGATTTGCATACAGCATTTTTTTTTCAAAGTGGTGAATAAATGCTAAAAGCAATTATTCATATTTGACCACTAGTTGGAATTTACCATGGATTTTCTCCAAACAAGGTTGAAATAATATACAGGTTGAAATTTATACAGACTCGCACTAGTATTTGGTTAAATCTCTCTCAACAAGTTGCAGAGAAACAACCTTGCTTTCTGGTCTAACAAGAATATTTGACCACAATTGGCAAGTTTGCTAGCTTGTCAGAAATGATTGTTTCCAATGATAGCTAGCCAATAACTAACATTTTGTCTGTGAGTATTTAATGTACTAGTTGTGTGCTGTGAAACTTACCGGAAATGACCTGCGCTGTAAACAACCATCCTCCACTATGAAGAGAGAAGTGTCCATCCTAACAACGCGGCTGTTTATGTTGATTCAATATTTGGAGGTGTGGTCAACACAGACTGAACGGCTTTGTTCACTCCCTCCACTGCCATTACTAAACTGTAGTTTAGTTCACGATTTCTCTGTCTGTTCATTGATTGGCCAGGTTGAAATTCTACCAGAGGAATCCAAGTAAGTGGGAGAAACACCTAAATTTGCATATGGGAAGGTAACAGCCCAGCTCTCAGTTTCCTGGCACTTAGCTTTTTCACCAGACTTTCGATAATTCTGAGGTTGATGCCTGTCCAAAACATTTAAACCTGTTTCATCAATTCTAAAAACCAGATTTTGATGTGTGTTTGGCACCACTGACCTGTTGGAACATTCAGATGCGTCAATATTTCAAACATCTAGCTGTTGATTTGAAGTCAAAGAACTCAGAAGCTGTCCTCCTTCACTATGTCATGCAGTTTGTGTTATTAAATTGAATTAAAATGATTTATTAATTTATTGTCTTAACTCATATCATTCGAGTATCTTCAGAGAATTGTGGATGATGATGCTGTGGGAAGAAAGGATCCTCGGGAGCAGTCAGTCTTGCAACAAATCTGAAGAGGCTTCTGACTGAAGTCAGTTGCAGTCTGACTCAATAACTGGGCATCAGAGAGGATATTCCACAGTAATATGACTTGATGGCCGATCAAATCAACCAAGTTCTGCCAGTTCCAGTAAGGTGAATGGATAATTATCCAGTCAGAATTGGGTCAGGAGATAGTTATGAAAATGATGTGGATTTTCTACAAGTTGTTGAGGGACACACATCAGAATATTTGTGTTTAAATGTGGAAGGTTGACTTAAGTTCACCAAATAATTTCATTCATTGAATTTGTTGTAATAATCTTAACAATCTAAAAAGAACTGCATCATTCAAAGCTCTTAAGTTGATGATATTCATTTTATTTTGCATGTTGGGAGAAGAAATTAATAAAAACTCAAAAGAAATATTATTTACCTGTCAAAGCTGAAGATCAACACTTAAAAAAATTTCCTGAATAAGGATATGGTAAAATGTTGATATATTTTATTGGCCTCATTGAAACTTGAGATACCAAGTGGGAAAAGCTTTTATCTCCAACTTCTGCTGTTTACTGCCGTTCAAGTCAAGGACAGTAAGAGCTTAGGAGACATTAAGGTGAATTCTTGTTGCAGCTAAAGCCCAGGAGATTATCTCACATTTAGCAGGAGCTGCTGTTACTGCTGTTACTGCTGCTGCTCCTGCAGCAGCTGAGAGCGAAGGATGGAGCTTCTGCAGCTTCATAGGTGATGGAGGTGATGAAGACTCAGAACAGAAAGAAGATAGGACTTATTTTACATCTGTTCCTGATGTTTTCTGGCCTCAGCACCAAGTGCAGCCTCTAGTAGGCCCAACATGACCATTCTATCTAAATTAACTTAATGGAAACACATGAAAAAAATAATCACGTTTTTGTTTGACCATTTTTGCGCTAGGATGAGGTGGTTTTTCAGTTGCATTGAAACAGATGTATTTTCCAAAACTGCAATAGAAACCCATTTTTTTCAAATCACAAGAGTCACAAAATAAACAACTAGATGTTGCAGCTGTACCTGCATCAAGAGGTTAGGGTTCTACGAGACACAATCTTCAGATTTTTATCACAAAGGCATGTTGAGAACAACCTGTATAATCTTTTTTACTTGACACAAAATACATTAAGGTTTGTGATTTCTGCATATGAAAACAATCTTGCATGTCATGTTTATGGTTGTCTTTTGAAGAGGTCAGAGTTAGTTCATGTCCAGCTTTGATTGAATTATGACATGAAGAGTGCAGCTTCAGATTGTGCTCTGAAAATTGCAGAAATGGTTCAATTTTTCTTATCATGATAATGATCCTAATTCCACCCACTATTTACAAGCAACGTTTATAGAAATAGCATCACATTATTGAAGCAGTGATGGATTATTGTAACACTAACAAAAGCCAGCCAAGATCTACAGTGGAACAAAGGCTTTACCTATAGATGAACCTTTCAAAGAATGCTGCTAAATAATATAGGTTTACATGTTAAATATTAATGATATTTCTCGTTAAATTGATATCAACCTTGTCTTACCCCTATCAACGCTAAGGTGGTGGTGTATGTACAATGTTTTCCATTAATTTCTTGTCTGTCACTGCTTGGTCTCTCTGGCGCCCCCACGTGGTTACAAAAATGTACTACAATAAAAATGAGAGTATGTTATAAAAAACTCGTATTTATGTTTATGAAAAAACCCGATCTGCAGTCCAATTAATTCCACCACCCAGTTAATAATAACTTATCAGAAGATAAAAGTGTAATTTTCATTCTATTTATGCATACCTCTATACTAATCTTATGTGATGGCATGTGCTTTATCATATAAAACAGGGCTCTGGAAGTAAGATAATTTTCAGAAGATTTAGAAATAACTTACTAGAAATAATGATTATGTTTGAAATCCTTCCAATCTCTCTTTGAGGAACCCAAGCGCTCTGACAGTCATGGTTATTAATAATAAAAGGATACTTGAAAAACTAAATATGACTCAAACAGAAAAGGGTGAGTTTATTTCTAAGTGGAGACACACTAATCAGTCATAAGCAGACAGTATCTTACCTGATGTATTGCTTAAGTCAGGCGAGTATAGGACAAATAAAAAAAAAGCAGGTGTGTCGTTTAAATTAAAAAGTGCTTTGCTATGTCAGTGAAAAAGTGAACAATATACCTTAAACATAAAAAAAAAACATTTGATTCTCTGTCCTTTTCTTGTCAGTTTATTTGAGGAGGATGCTTGGGATCATTTCTTAAGAAAAGAATCAGCTTCAGTAAATTCCAAAAAATATCCCTTTAAGACGGAACATTGAAGTATTTGGGGTTATTATTGTCTACAGTGACATAAAAGTTAAAGTAAATAAGTTAGCATGCTAACATGCTAGACTTTACAAAGGCAAAAACATATTTTCTACAAGCTAAAATGGAAATGAAACAACAACAAAACACCACAGGAAACTATGAGGCTTTTTTTCTTCAAAATCACAATTTATTTCATCAGGTCTTAAGGCACCCTGAAGAGATGTTACAGGTTGTTCCTTTAAATACGGGTTCCTTTTAAGACTGTGTAAACATAGCTTTGAATAAGATAATCTTCTGTAAATCTTTGCTTAAATTATATTTCTTTACAGTGCACAGACATTATGTTTGGTGACCAAAAATACAGTGTGACTTAGTATGGTAGATATTGTGTGTGTGTGTGTGTGTGTGTGTGTGTGGGTGTGTGTGTGTGTGTGTGTGTGTGTGTGTGTTTGTGTGCGTGTTTGTGTGCGTGTTTGTGTATGTGTATATATATTTATATATATGTACATTAAAGAGTAATAGATCAGCAGACAATCAGATAAACAGGCTGAAGAAGAGAGTAAGCTAACAAACAATCTTTGAGACCCAGATAGATATACAGATCACGTAGAGATATACAGTACATATTGCAGTGAAGTTATTTCTTGCTATGCTTCTCCAGCTCCTCTCCACCTCAAAACAGCAAACCCTCACCGTCCACACACACACCGCCGCCCCAGACAACGCAGCTCACCCAGTCCTGGAGGGACTCGCCCAATCAGCTGCAAGAGGTGGACAAACAGGAAGACAGGCAGACAGACAGGCAGATGGACGGACAGACAAACACACATGCAGACACACAAACAGCCAGACAGACGGACGGCACAAGACTAGTCTGCGGCTTGGTGCACCGCAAGACAAATTTCTACCTATAGTTCCCTAAATATGCTTAAGTTCACTATATATTTATAGTTAAAAGGGCGTTTGGAATTGGCATTTCATATACAAGGATATATTGGCTATACTCGAGTATCAAGGTATGACTTGATGAAATCTTTTGAGATGAAAGATACGTTGGACATGTTCTACATTTTCAGCTCTACACACAGCAAGATCCCGAGTCCTCGCAACATCAGCGAGTGACGAGGCCCTTCACACAGATTCAGAGATGGAAACACACTCATCCTGACAGGAGGAAAGTCACAAATGAAAAGAAAGAAGTATCAGCAATTGCACACAACAGCTCCAAGTAGCTTGGTTCCAATGGCTATAGGTTATTAAATCACATCAGCACTAAAAAAAGAAAAAAAGGGACCTGTGCTAAGTAAACGATGAACGGTGCAACAGAAAATGGAAAGGATCTGGTTCAGAAACTTGTTCTGAGGAGTTCAGCAAGAAATCAGATGGAAAGAAGGGTCAGGAAGGTCATCAAAGCAACGTCTGCCACCAACCGGCCTCCTCTGTTGGAGGCCCAAACATTTACCTGTGTCAAACATCGATACCATATCCAGAAAAGAAAGAAAGAGAGAGAGAAAAGAAACATCTTTGTGACATATTTGACACTTCCTTCCATTTTTTTTTTTTTTTTTAATTTTAAAAATTTTTCCATAATCACAAATCCGTTTGTAAATTCAGGGGCCGGCAAGGTGCGCTCCTCCAATCCGCCTCCGCCATTTTTTGTTTTACTCCACCACCTTGATCCGGAAGGTGATGCGGCCCAGGAACTTGTCCCTGTCGTCGTTGTTTAGAAGGTTGGAGCCGTTCACCTTGCACTCCACGGCCAGCTCCTTGTTATAGTCCTCCTTGGTGAACAGCAGCTTCACAGCCACCAGCGGCTCCACGTAGTTCTCCTGCATCGGGGAGGAAATGCTCTTTCATCAGTCCTGACACTGGAACAGTGTTTATCAAACTTAACCCACAATTGCTCCCATTGTTGTGTTATTGCTTCCACAATAACACAACATCATAATATATACAATCTGAACTGAAAATGTTAGTCTCGGAACTCATTTATTGTTGTCTTCTTTGGGAAGTGTTTTGTAAATGTGACTGGCACAATTACAAAACATTCATGGCCCCCAAGTACCATGAACGATGCTTGGGGGCATTTTGAATTGTCTGAGGGTGAATTGTAAGCTTTCCAACAACGGAAAACACATGGAAATCAAAAAAAGAAATTGTTCTCCACTACAGGTGTTGTGTACATTGATAACATTTTAGGGCTATTTGCAATTTAGTAGCACAATAAAAGAAACAGAGACTTTTGTAGACATTTGGCAGAAACTAACATTTTCTTTCAACATGAAGAAAGGCCGATGTAAGTAATAGTTTTTTAAGATGCAGTTAGTCAGCGTGGGGCGCAGCACTGCTCACCGCCAAGTCACTCAGCACAGCCACAGACCATCATCTGTGTGCAGGTGGCATGCTATGCATCGTAATAATGTCATAAGAACAAAAGCTCTGCAAAAATGGAAAAATATTCCTGCAGACATAAATTCCTCTGATCAATTAAAAAAAAACTTTGTTTATCCCAAAGGGAAATTAAATATAAGTAGTATTGTATAAGTATTCCTGACATTGTTTTCCTTCCACTGATATCTTCAGCTTTTCTTTTGAGTGAGCCGGTCTTAAGCCACTTATCCATTATTATTATTTTAAACACAGTCCTTTTGTAAGCTAGCTGAGCTCACGTCACGGCAAATAAAGGTCGTTCATATGCAGTACCGTATGGAACACTAGTTTCTACTGCAAATATATGAATACACTTGAGATAAAACAAAATAACTTAAAAGTAACATTTTAGCAAGATATAAAGGCCAGTTCCATTGGCAGATAAATTAACTTATAACATTATTATAAGTGAAATAATCTGCCAATGGAACAAGTACTTTTCACCATTAAATAATTATTTACTTAAAATAAGCATTTTGCTATAAAGTCACTTAAAATTTATTATTGTCTTATTTCAAGTGTACTAGGAACTAGGAACGGAACCAAAAATATTTGTGAGGATTTCCATTATTCTGTCTTAAATGACAGAATAGTGAGAGAAGAGTAAAGATTTTTAAAATCCTTATTATTTCTTAGAACTCTGAAGTTTACATACGCTAACTTTACGATGCCTTCCAGTAATCTGTGTCCACCATCACGGCGATGGCTTTATAAACTTCTACGACTGTGTAACTCCATGCCTGTGCTCCTTGTTTGATGTAACTTTCAGATGTCTGAATGTGCCATGCACACTGTTCTGAACACTGGGACGTCTCACTATCAAAATGTTCAGGAAGACACCCCCCATGTCTGTGTCCCAGAGCTGGACGTCTTTAAGGGTGAAATGTAAATAGACGCAGAACAAAACCAAAGCCCACGTGAAGAGGCCATTCAAAGCGCCCGAAAGGCCAACTAGTGAAGCTGTTATTCAAAGAGCAACAAAGCGAAACAGATATATTACAATTTGCCAGTGCACTCAGAGACAAAGACCTTCATTTCTGGCGACATGTCCAGCGGACTGGTGAAACTGTGTTGCCGTAACGTTCATTGTAACACCCCAACTGGGAAGTATGGAAGTGGCAGCTTCATGATGTTGGTGCTTTGATGCTTCAAGAGGGATTATTGAGGCATTTTACAATAATCTTAATAAATATTTCCCAATTATGTGGAAATATTGAAGCTATATATCTCATGACGTCAATCAGGAAGTTAAAGGTTGGGTGGAAGTGGGTTTTCCAAATGGACAATGACCAGAAGCATACTGCCAAATTAGCGACAAAAGCTAATTTGTAGAAAATTACTTCAAATGAGCTACAAAAGCACCTTAACTACAACAAAACCAATGTTCTGAAGGGACCTACAAACCTTCCTCAGTTACACCAGTTCATATTTCGGAGAAATGGATTGTGACGTGTTTGTGGGAGGACAACGGAAACATTTGAACTGAGTCACACACTTTCAAAGGGAAACCTTTCAAGGTCTAAGGAAATATATGCAAACTTCTGATTTTAATATAATAAATTGACATCATTGTGGCTCTTAAGAAATAAAAAAAATAGTTTTGGTTATTATTTAGGGTGACTTAACGAGGGGAAAAAAATCTTTTAATTCAGTAGAGCATGTGTAAATGTTTGGTTTTAAGTGCAACGCCTCTGTTGGGCAAGTGGTACTAAAATGTTGAAGCAATGACCCGATTAACAAGCAACGCTATGCTGATGCTCTGTCTGCACTGATGAATGTCACATCAGCATTTAGAAAAATCAGTTGCTTTGACCGTCTTATTGAATTCAGTGAATAATTATTCACCCGCTAATAAACTGTGTAAAGAACCTGTAAGCGATTTCATCAGGTGATTGCTAAACCGATGGCTAACACGATGGTGACATCGCTGCAAAAGTAAAGCATGGCAACACATTTCGCACCCTCCCTCCTACACACACTGTAAGAACAGGTGAACGTCAAAAGAAACACACGTGTGGCAAGATTTGATGTTTCATAAAATGCATTTCATTGCCTCATGTAAGACATATTCTTAGATACATCGACATGCACCTTGGAAGATAAGATACTTACATGGGCTTTCTTGCCATAGTAGGGGAAATACATCTTGTCAAAGCGTCCCTCTTTGGGGAAATAGTGCATTTGGATCGGGTTCTCTTTCTGCAGGGAAGAATACATGGAGGTTTAAATTTCTCATTGGATAAAAGCAAGTTTAGTGTTAAATTAGCAGCAAATGTGAAATGTTCTTAAGACAAAATGACACAAGACATAAGCGAGCAGAAGCACCATCTCTCTGAGGTCCAGGCAAAGAGATTTGAATGAATTAGTTAAATGAGATTGTTCTGTGTTTAGTCTGAAAAAAGTGACATCTCCGGGGTAAAAGAGCGGCACTGGTTAGGCTAAAAATAAACTCTAAAATGCCACTAAGATGGGTTTTGGAGGCGCCCATGTAATGACCCGTTACATAACAGAAATGTGTTCTTACTCCTACTGGCCTTATCCTGATAATTCACATATCCATCTTACCCTAAAGACGTCAGTGACAGCATGCAAAAAGACATGAGACACAAAGACACACAAAAAAAAAAAAAAAAAAAAGAGGGAAAATATGAAAGATCAACAAAGGAAATATTAAATCCACAGTGGTAATAAATATGTTTTGCTTTTAATGGAAGAACTAAAAAGACATAAATACACATACAAGAAAGTTGCATGTGAAATGCTCTGATGTTTGTTTTTACTTTGACAGTGCAGTTGATGTAGGGATCCCCGCCGGGCATCAGGCCGATGATCTGTGAGGGCAGAGAGACGGGAGGAGGGTCACTGTCAGGACGCTGCACCGCTACAAACAAATCAAATCGTTTAGGAGCCTGAGCCCATAAACGTATTCATAACAGGTTAAAACTTTTTGTCATATTGCAGCTACACAATATGACCAAAGGGACAGCATAGCTTATTAGGATCCATGTGGAAGTGGGAGAAAAATTATATATGTGGTTTTCAAAGATTTCTACAATTAAAAATAAAAGAAAGAAATCTAAAAATCCCTTTGATCAGACACATTGCAGAGGCTATGCTGTGGGATGCTGCTAAAGTTACACATTCAAAAGTTAACAGCAATAATCTGGATTATTCAGCCTGTCATAAGAAACAAAATGGGGGTTAATTTGTCAGTCATATTTTCACCAGGTTATTAATTCATCTATAAATGTTATAGTTTAAAACTAAATATCTAATTACCAAGATAAACATTTAATTTATAAACTAAATATAGGAGCTACAGATTTATATTGAAGCTAAATATTTAATTTAGCTTCAATATTTATCTTCAAGCTAACTATCTGGTTTCAAACAACAATATTAATCTTTGTAAATTAATATTTTATTAAATTAATAGCTTTAAACCATATACTTAGATTGCTAAATAAATACATTGTTTGGAGCTAATTGTGTGATTTGAGGCTAAATGTTTGGCTTGGAATATTTGGATTTAGTTGGAAGCTAAAAATTTAGCTTCCTAAACAAATATTCAACTTCAAAATAAGAATTTGGCCTGCTAAATAAGTATTTAGTTTGGATCTAATTGTGTCACTTGAGGCTAACGGCTCCAAACAAAACAAAACTTAGGCTCACTAAATAAATATTTAGTTTGTAGCTAATTACTAGGTTTAAAGCAAAAACTTTTAGCTTGCTTACTAAATATTTACCCTCAAACTAAATATATATGTGTGTTAGCAAAATATCTGATTTGGAGCTAAATATTTAGTTTAAAGTGACATATTTAGTTTCAACCTAAATATTATGCTTGTTAACTCAATATGTAGTTTGGAGCTAAATGCTGAAAATATGACTTTTTGTCATAAAATTATGGGTAAAATTATTTAGCCATAATTTGGCTAAATAATCCACATTATTGCTGTTAATTTTTTTACTTTACAGCATCCCACACCTTTTATTTAATATTAGCTGCAAAATCCATCAGTGCACGTCTCTACCAGATTTGTACTTCCATAACATAACATTTGTGTCCCAGTTTTCTTGCACAATATCTCAAACGCCATCGGATTGCATGGAGAGCATCAATAAAAAGCTATTTAAAGCCATCACACAGATCTAGACTTTGACTGGGCTATTCTAAGACATAAACAAGCTTTGATCTGAACCATGGAGCTCTCTACTTTCTCACAGCCCCTCACAGTTTTCTATTTTTATTTTTATTTTCTAGTGTTGCTCTGCATTTAACTGCATTCGTCTTCCCTTCAACTCTGGCCAGCTTCTCTTTTCCTGCTGAAGAAAAAATATTCCCACGGCATGAGGCTGCCACCACCATGCTTCACAATGGGAGGCTGTGTTCATGAGGACGTGCAGTTTTAGTTTTTTAATCACACAGCAGTTTGCATTTAGAGCAAAATGTTACATTTTTGGCACACTACAGTTATCTGTGGTAGTCCATCATTCGAGTGGTCATTTATCGTATCGTTTATCGTTTATCATTTATCGTTTATCGTGAAAATTTCTTATAGATTTAGATTAACTGTTGTCTTGATAAATTTGCATTAATGTTAAAAAACAAAACTGACATTATTGTAATTTACTATGTTCTCCAGAGTTCCACAAATTCCAGTAAATTTGAAAATATGATTAAAGTTACTGTGTGCAGTTTAGTGATATAAATCACATTTCTTTATGTGGCTTCCTAACAGAGCCACTGAAAAATGGGAACGTTTTTTAAGAACGCTACAAATTCCCCCTTTCCCCCCCAAAAAAAGAAAACGAAAAAAATCTAATAAGTAGTTTTAATTAATTCTAAGTCTTTCCACTGGGTTAAAAATTGTTTTTTGGAAGTTGTCCATGTTTTTTTAACTGACTTAGGTTTATTTTGCAACACTGAATCCAAAACTGACATCCATTTTTCTCAATCAGGTCAAGTTTTTTTTTATTCTAATTTGATTTAGAGAAATCCAATCTTCTGACTAAATTGATGATATTTTTGTGACATTATCAGTTCATTTCCATTAATATTTCTCATCCAAAAGAAGGCTTGTAACATTTAACTAAATGTTACAAACTTGGATTTCTGTAAATCGAATAATAAACACTATTAAGGGTAATGTGAATTGAACATCACGTCTTCATTGTGTAAAATTCTCCGTCTCTTTTCTGTCTTGATGGAATCTCCTCCGGCTCATCACTCATTGATCCCAGGTTTTCCATATGTGAGGACAATCATCCATTTTGATGCTCCTGTTGCTCCATAGTTCAGAAAGTTGATGTGATGGAGAAAAACCAATGTGATTTTTGGATTCAACTCATCAAAATAACCCTAAAACAGTTGAAAAACAAGACGATTATTTGTCTGTTGACCAGGGTTATCCCCACCCACAGTGCATCACAGAAACTCCCAGTGAAACACATGACAGTTTTACAGTTGTAGTTAAAAGTTTTGTGAAAAAGTTTAAAGATGAAGTATACTTCTGTAAGCAGCTATAAAAGGCAGACTTTGCCATGAAAGCCGTTTGGTACCCTGTTCATTTTGAGCAGCACACAGGGTTTTCCTTCATGGTATCCGAAGTTAGTGTCAGACAGGCCGGAGCAGAAACTCAGGAGCACTCTCCTGAAGCGGCACGCTTTCTGCGACATTCCTTCCCCTCCCTCCCGCAGGGTGTAATCTCCTGGAGAACAGTCCGTGTTCCCCTCCTGCTCCGTGTCATTATATCCTGATAGAGACATGATGTGGACAGAGGTCTGCTCAGATCCAAGTCCACGAAAACAAAGGACACCTGCAGATCTTTTTTTTTTTGTAATTCATCAGCATGGAGTGCACTCACTCTGAAGGAAAGACTCCAGGTTTTGGACATACTGCGAATACTTCTGTGGATCAGATCTGTTGAAGGAGATGTCCAAAGAGTTTGGCCGGATCGCCAGTCCTGCAAAACAGAGACGTCGAGTGGAATAATCATAAAGTGAGAGTGAAACCAAAACATGGCTATTAGAGGAAGCATTCACTGAGCTGATCCTGTTCTAGTTATCACTCAGGAAGAAACTTAAAAACAGATCAATGCAAAAAGCAGCAATATAAAGTAACACTTTACAGTGAAAGCGTCTAAGCTGGAGGAGCATTAATAATGCATGCCTCAAAGAGAAAACATGGCCGCTCGCAGCAGATGGTGGTGCCAGACCTTTAGGTGGAGCCGGAGGACACTGACCTGGACTGGGGATGCGGTCCCTGTACCTCGGCACGGAGTCGTCCAGCGTGAGCAGCATCACCCACATGGTGAGTGCGAACATGCCGGCCAGGAAGCAGTAGAAGACCAGGTAGAAGAGCAGGATGAGGGCTGCAGGTCAGGGGGACACACAGAACATTTTTAAAAGGCCAGTATTGTGTTCTCCAGCCACAGAGTATCATTTTATAAAATAATTAAGTAACTATGTCACCTTCAGGGAAGTCTGGACCTCCCTTCTTAGGCTGCTACCGCCGGTGACATGACCCCGGATAAGCGGAAGAACATAGATGGATGGATGTCACCTTCAGTTGTTATAGACATGCTATAATTATCAAGCATGACTTAAAATAAAATTGACTTTATAATTTAACGCCATATGAAATTGATGCTCTGTCTCTGGAACTCCGCCTTCAGAAAGTCATCACAACATGGCTCCTCTATTAAAACTTTAACAACGTTTTTACCAGCGTTTGCCGAGTTCCACCAGGTATTTGCTAATTGCTGCTGGCTAGTCTGAAGGAGCTGAGCTGGGGAGGGGAGGCATGGAAACTGCAGCTCTAAGGAGGAGCTTCGTCCTCGAAGGAGGAGCTAGGTCCAACCAGGCGTTTTGCACAGCTGAATGGTTGCCATGGGAGATTAAAGGATTCTTAAACATCCCTTAATCAAAGTAAAACTCTAGTTGTGGTTTTGATGAGGGAATAACATTTGAACATGATGTAAAGCTAAAATAAGTTGACTTTACATAATGCTGCCCCTTTCAGTAACATTTCTGCTGTTGTTGCACATCTGTTTTTTTTCTGCACTGATGTACTGCAGGGTAAATAGTCAGTCTCTTTTCCAAAAATGACTGAACACTGAAGATGTGAAAAGTCATGTCTAAATGATTTATTTGTAATAAGTGCTCAGGATTTTCTGTGCAGTTATTACAGAAAATAATAACATAGAGTAATAACACTGTACGTTATTATTATTAGTATTGTTAGTATTATTATGATTAATATTGCTGCAACTACTATTATTGTTGCAGTCTTGGTTTTTAATATATTGTTTTTGACTTTTGTTGTGTGAACCTTGATGCTGCCGAATCTTCTCTCTGTGGAACAGTAAAGTTTGTTTGTACAGAGGGTCGAGCATGCTGCGGGACGTGTCTGGGTTTGCTGCAGTTCTACAGAACTACCCATTTAAGCGACACCATTTTAAATTCACTACCTCTGACAATCATAGGTATTTTTTCCTCAACGCCCCCTTCCAACGCCCCAAACTTTTCAGCAGTTTTTTGCTGCTGTAAAGCGAGGAAACATCAGAATCAAAATGGTTCACCAGCACCTCAGAGATGCCCTCTAAGCAGACCAAAAGAGAGAGAGAGTGTGTGTGTGTGTGTGTGTGGGGGGGGGGGTGACAGCCACCCACTCCCCACAACCACCCACCCCTTCTATCTTTTTTTACCCTCATTGCTCTCCAGCAGTATCCCACAATGCACCTGTCCAGCGCGAGAAAGACAGAGAAAGAAGAGAGAGGGAATCCCATTTGACCTTGACAGGCATGCTAATGTGGGCGGCCATGCAACTGCAATGGAGCATCCCACTGCACAGCAGCACGGGGGCCCAGGCAGCCTGACTGAAGCCGGCATCAGCCTATAGGAGCCGGCTGCAGTGAGGGGAAGAGTGTGTGTGTGTGTGTGTTTGTGTGTGTGTTGGTTGGGGAATTGGGGGGTGGGGGGCGGGGTGTTACCACCTCAGACTAGGGAGAAGCATTACATAAAAAAAAAACTCTACATCCTGATCAGCTTTGGATGGAGCTGAGGAAATCAGCAGGACCCTGATTATATGGGAAGGAAGCAGCTCAGTCAGCAGGGGGGCTGGAGAGAGGAGGGGGTGGGGGTCTCTGCAGATACATATAAATTATATCTGTTTGGAAATCTAAATAGTCTCACGCAGCAAGAGGAGACCTGGGCACACCTTTAGACCATCCTTCACGTCCATGCGGGCCTGGGACGGCTCAATGCTAACTCAGCCTCACAGTCACCTTCATTCAGCCATCCACGCACACAAATCAATAATAACAATAATAAACAAATCAGGCTGCACAGGTTTAATATCTGACAGGAGGAGGACACCGGACGCAGGGCTGCATCCTTACCCCAGCTGCTGGCCGTGCGACCCAGCAGCTCCCCGGTCCTCGGGTTGTAGATGGAGTCCTTCCAGCTGGACGGACTCTCCTTGCTGGCCGCTTTATCCTCGGTGCTCGCCATGGTGATGAGGAGGGAGGGAGGCCGGGGGCTGGGGAGGGAGTTTGTGTAGTCCCAGAAAAAAAATAAAAATAAAAATAAAAATGTTCCGATTTTCGTCCTCTTAGAAAAAAAATTAAAATAAATAAATTAGTTAAAAAAAAAGAAAAAAAAAAAAGAAATGAAAAATGCGGAAAAGCGCAGCGGGGCAACGCGATGATGAGGCGGCGGTGCGGTGAGTGGTCGGGATCAATGGCTGGGAAGAAGTGGGCGGTGGAGAAGGAAAGGAGAGCAGAAGGAGAGAGATGCTCCGGTGGAATAAGAGGAGGGGAGAAAAAAGGGACGTGAAGGGGAAGGTGCGGAGAGACAGAGAGAGAGAGAGAGAGAGAGAGAGAGAGAGAGAGAGAGAGAGCTGTGACGTCCGCTCTGAGCCTGCGCTGGCAGCTGATGCAGTGCGAACTGGGAGATGCGCATTGGTTCATCACAGAGACGCACCGCGACGCGCACAAATTCTAAGTAGAGCCCTCACCATTATTATCATCACGACCTATTAGACTCCTATATCCTCTGATTTTTTTTTTTTTTTAGTAAATGGCCTCTTCACACTCTCCATCAGATTATCTATATAAATCTATTCATAACTTTAAGCTCTCAAAGACATTCGAGAGGATTTTCGTTTTTTATTTATTTTTTTATTTATTTATTAAGTTTGACATCATGGTTTTATTGTAGATTAATCGATCCTGCATCAAAGTCGGAAGTGGTGAGTCACTAAACCAGGCTACACCCTGAGAAAGCAGGATAGAGATATGAACCCCAGATCTATTTGAAGGGCCTGTACTACGTACTTTCCAACAACATAGTGCCATTTTATAGCACAATCAAGAATATTACCTTCAGTGAAAATGTTAAGTATAACTTAAAGGAAATTTAAGTCTTGAAATTAGGCCTCTGTCTCTTTAAGAAGCTCATAGTCTGGCCTTGTTTGGGATCTTTTCTTATTGACTGAGATATTTTCCTAAATTTAAGAAGATTAGGATGTCACTGCGCAGCTCTTCTGAGCAATTTACACACTTCACTACAACTGTTGGCTAAATGAACAAGCTTTTCTTCTGTACCAGATTAGCTCCTATTACTATTATTATTGATTTACTCACTTTTCTTTTCTCCTTTTCTTAAGTTTCAATAAATGTGCTTTTGATCTATTTTTTCTGAAGGTTCCCTTTCTTCTGCTCTTTATTTTACTTTATTTTTACACTCAGATATATAAAAACATAAATAATTCTGTGCTTTCTTTGAAAGTGTTTTTTTTCTCTCTCTTTATGTTGCCTTGATGTGCTTGTCTGTTTTTTGAGTTTATACCTTTATGTTATAAAGGAAGTAGTACATTTTGTTTTATTTGTACAATATGATGATAATCTTATGAATATGCAATTTGTTAAAACCATACAAAGTTAGGAGGGAAAACAAAGAAGCTCCTACTCTTTCCAATTAACCCTTTAACAATTTTTTTTTACCAGCATTTCACTGAGAAATATCTCCTGTAATGCTTAGTTCTTCTAGGTATTTGCTAATTGCTTCTGGCTAGTCTGAAGGAGCTGAGTGGGGAAGTTGCGGGAGGAGGGACGGTTTGTGAGGCGGAAGCTCCCTCCTAACAAGGAGCTGCATGGAAAATACATTACTTGGTGAATGCAAGGGTTTCACTCAGAATGGTTGCCATGGGAAAACAACACTCCAGTTATGTTTTTGATGAGAACATGACATCATAACATGAGCTCAAAAAGTAAATTTTGCATTATACTGCATCTTTGAAATCAGCTGCAGTGTGAGAACAGGAGAGAACAACCTGAGATGCTGCAACACTTATCATGGAAATTTATTTGTGGGTTAAGCAGTTCTCTGAGCATGTGGGTTGTGCCCAGGGGCAACTCTAGGCTATTTTTAGAGTTAGAATTTCTTTACAGAAATGTGACTACATGTTAACACATCAGACTGCAAGTGATTGTAAAGTTTAAACCAAAAACGACAAGGTCTGAGTATTTGTTTCCTGAAGTACATTTTGCTGAACTTGTCATTATCAAATTAAGCACAGAAAAAATACAACAGCTTGACTGAAAAAGCAGGAAGATGCCTTCATCTGAGGAGTTGCAGGTAATATGGCAAAAAGCAGCAAAGCTTTTTGCCATATTGCCATATTTTTAATGGATCTCCTACATTTTAAATAGATTTTACAGTATATTTTAGTTCAATGAGCAGTGCATCCTTGCAGTTTCTACTTCTTGTAGTATCATCATATTTATATTTAGTATAAAATTGTAAGGTATTTAATCTTATCTAATACCTACACATACTCCTGCTAGCTCAGATTATAAGATAAGGTAAGGGAAGGTAATTTTGTTTACATAGCTCATTTTCAGCAACAAGGCTGTTCAAAGTGCTTAACAGGAAATTAAATTAGCTACCATATCTAAGCAGATGATACACAGCTCTACATTTCGATTTTGCCTCTGAACCCATCCAGTCACTGAACAGATGCTTAAATGTGTGGATGTGCCAAAACGTCTTCCAACTGAACAGAAACAAAACTGAAGTTATTATCTTAGAACCTATACAGAAATGATCTAGATCGCACAGCTTCAGTTTCTACAACTAAAAACCAGCGATCAGACCTAAAATCTGGGAGTAGTGATGGACTCTGATCTGAACCTTCAGAGTCACATAAAGACAGTTACAAAGTCGGCCTTCTTTGTAACTTTTCCAGGATTAGAGCATTTCCAGGAATAGAGGACTTATATCTCAGTGAGATCTAGAGAAACTCATCATTTCTTTTTAGTTGCATTGATTACTGCAGCAGTGTCTTCTCAGGTCTGCCTAATAATATCAATCCTCTATGGAGGATGGAGGGGCTGAAGCTGATCCAGAATATTGCTGCTGGTGTTCTGACTAAAACCAGGAAGACAGAGCACATCACCCCAGTCCTTACACTGACTCCCTGTAGCTCAGAAAATAGACTTTAAAATACTTCTGTTTGTTTAAACATGGTGCCTGCGACAGACTGGCGACCTGTCCAGGGTGTACCCCGCCTCTCGCTCGAAATGTTCTCTGGAGATAGGCACCAGCACCCCTCCCAACCCCATTAGGGAGAAGGGTGTACAGAAAATGGATGGATGGATGTTTAAACATGGAGAAGCAGCATCCAGATTTTATGTACCACAAATCGCCTCGTAGTTTTCAGATACACTGTTTAAAAAAGCCCAACTAGGAACAAGTGCTGCAAATTAGCTTAAGTTACAAGCACCATGACACTAGCATGGGACTGCCGCTTTATTCAGTTTGTCTATGTTAATGTGTATCTGTTCCTATCAAATAAACCTAATAAGATGAAAATAAAAGAAAATTTGGAACAAACGTCCAGAAAACTGTAAAACAACTGAAACACTGACTTCCTTTAAATCTCAACTAAAAACCCACCTGTTTAGAGTTGTATTTGAAGCGTAATCAATTACGAATTTAATGATGGGATTTGACTTAATGTAATGTTTTGATTATTGATTCTATGTTGCATCACTTTGTGTTTTTGTGTTTGTTATGATGTAAAGCACTTTGAAATGCCTTGCTGCTGAAATGTGCTATGCAAATTAAATTTTATTGAAATTTGATTGATTTGTATTGGGATCAAGGGTAAGGAACTCAGTGTTCTGTTGCTTCAGGACGGGGTGCGTTACCTGAATTGAAGCCCTGATTTTTCAGTTGCGTACACAATGTGCCTGAAGAGCAAAGGAGCAGTTCAATCCCATGGCAACAAGCTCTGCAGCTGTAACAGTACACAGATGTTGTTTTTGTCAGAACAACGATCCTGCTCGGCATATTTGGAGCCCCGAAGGATTTGATTTGTGACAGACAACGAAGATCAAAGGCTACTTGCTTTCTCCGAGAATATCTGAGAAAGAATAAGGTATGGTACTTTATTCAGAGAGCCTAACTGTAAACAGATGTATTAAAGTTAAAGAGAACATTTAGGAGTAGGGGGTATAATTCCATGTAACTAATTTTCTTCACCAGAGATGAGTGAAATAAACTGGGCTGGGACAGAACCAACTCCCCCCCCCCCAACTGAACAATCCCAGTGTGTCACAGAGAGCAGGAGAAGAAGAATGCAGAAGAGACAGTTATATAATGACAAGGGTCCCGTCTGCATGGGGGAAGGGGACTAGAGTAGCAGTCACACTGCACTCACTTCCTGCTGTCACTCTGAATTTGTTGCAAGGCGAGGTCTAACTGAAATCATGCGATGTAGCACTGGGACACTCACACACGCAATCTCGTTTTTCTAGCAAAGACGTCCCACTGCTGATGAGAAGCTTTAGCAGACCTGCTAATGTCCTCATGTTTTAGTGACGAAGTGTTCTGCAGTAAACCTCCCAGAATGGACGGAGCTGCGTGATGCAAACAACACTCAACTATGCTCTCCTTCTGACAGAATGGACACACAATCCTCCCTTTGTCAGAGTGCCCCCACTACCCCCCTATTTGTCCACTCAATTAGCACCCCCCCCCTCCACTTCTCTCCACCATACCAGCAGGAACACACACCCCGCTTGTTCTCAGTCACTCCATCCTCAAGCTGCCATAGCAACACTCGTAGCTATTTTTTATTTTTTTTGGTCACGTCAGAGGGACTCCAGACACATCTGACTGTCTGTGTTTCTGATGATTCCCTGGAGGTGAACACTTTGTGCAGCATCTGTTCACTTGTGTTGTCACTGACACCTGTGCAGCTGGAGCCGGCAGGACACGTCACCAGAGTCCATCATTTATTATTAGCCCTTTAATGACATGCACAATCCTCTTTGGAGAGATTACACAAAAGAATGAGCTGCTTCCCACACATCTGGGCTAACACATCCCTGTACATGGGCATTTATCGTGAAAATTTCGTATGAGAATTTTGATTTATCATTGCCTTGATCAATTTACATTAACATCAACAAACAAAACTGACATTATTGGTAAATATGTTTTTTTTTACTATTTTCTCCACTGTTCCACAATTATCAGTAAGTTTGAAAATATAATTAAAGTTACTGTGTGCAATTTAGTGATATAAATCACATTTCTTTAAAACTGCAGCATGTAACTTATCAAATGTGGTATTTTTACATATTGGTTAAAACTGTCACTGTTTAATATAGGACACACACACACATCTGTGTGTGTGTGTATATATATATATATATATATATATATATATATATATATATGAGAAATAGGTTATGGGATAATTTATCTGGAAAATTGTTTTCTTAAATTTCCAGACTTAATCAAAAATAAGCATGTTGGAATTTATTGCTTGTGTGACGTTTCTTCTCTATGGTAGTTTTAAATTCATTCCTGCACATGAGGCTGGCAAAATTTGACTTATGGTTCCAGATTCTGAATGGAGCCCCAACTCAAGTAAAGAAACTCTAACTGTATTAATAATTTCATTAATAATAAGTTATTCATCATAGTTATTAATAACTACATAAGCCAAACATTGATGCAAGTTTTGATTCCCAACACCATACTTTTCAGATTTATTTGTGACATGTGTTAAAAACAATGCATCAACCCTTCATCTTCATTGGATTGTGTTGGGCAATTGCATAAAAGGCTACTAAAAAGTTTACAAAAGTTTGAGGTTGTAACACCAAAAAAGTTTGAGAGACATGAATACTGTTTACTAGACATATTTCAGAAAATTATGTAAAATCCAAACACCACCCAGCAGGTCAGGGGTGAAGAAAGAGGTTTAGAGTTCTCAGTTACAGAACAATCATGTCAGAAGAATGTCATCAGAGTTCACACTGATCATACGACATCAACATGGAAAAAAAAAATCTACAATAATAAGCAGAAAAGTATTGGAATGTTTCTTTTTTCTGCCAGTTCAATCATTTCTTCTATCCCCGATCCTGTCTTTATAAACATTATGTCGTACAAACGCTCTTAAATACTGAGTACAGTGGCTTTTACAGGTTCAGAGGAATAATCACATTTTAACAGTGAGTCAGGATTTAACACCATTATAATTATAACATTATATACAAAGATTCACAAAGGGTTTAAAATGAAGTTGCTCCAAATTTCCCAAAGGAAACAAGTATTTTTTAAAATCAGGTCCTCATCTTTTTAAAATGACTATGCAAACATTTCATGTTAAATCACCAAAATGCAGCTTCATAAGAAAAAAAACACTGGTTCTGAAACATCAAGAAGTCAGGTCAATTTTCTTTTAATTCAAAATGAACTGAAGTTTGTGCTTGAATCTGAATGGATTCTGGCTCGTGTCCCAGGATTAAACATTTGGCACTCAGTTGTTGCTATGGAGCACTCATGAATTAAAAGCTGATAAGCCAGTCGTTAGCGTCATAGCATCGGGTTTTGTTATTTCATTAATGAGACAAAGAGACTGAGAAGTGAAATCCAATTTAGACTAGAATGAATAAAGTCATCTTCTGAATAAATGGCACTGTTGAGAAGAAATAGTGGAGCAGGAACTTCTTCATGCTGATGGTTCTTTATGGTCCCGGTTCAGACTTGGCAGTAAGATTCACTTAAAAACGCTTCCTAAATGATCTGATCTCAGTTTCCAGTTTGCTATAAAAAAAAAATAAAAAATTCTTCTGTTTTTGCTAATATAAATAATAATAATGATAAAAAAGGAAATTTCCATGAACTCTGCACTCTGACTGAAAATTTCTAAGGAGAATAAATGAAATTCTCATTTTAAAGCTGGATTTCTTATTTACTCAAATTATCTTTGAAAATAGAATTTGTTGATAATCTCTAGATCATGAAAGTGTGGCAAAGAAAAGTCAGAACACAAGAAATCTGTACAGAATCCATGGCGACAAGCAGAACATCAGCTGGTCTCATGTTTCTATGAAATCCTTAAAAACCTGAACTATAAAATAATCATGAACACATTGGAGGTTTATGTGGGGTTTTTTTTACACTCACCTCACAAAAATAACAACCCGTACATACAAAAAGTTTATACCTTGATCATCAAGACTCTGTGCAGGACTGAAGTTTTTGTCATCTCTAACCACTGTTTTGCACCAATGCAATTAAATGATTACATAGTATTTTTTTCTCAGATCTAAATATTTATATGAATTATAAAATAAACTGTCAGAAAAGTGCTTCAATCTGGAGAAATAACTGACAAACTTTCTGCTTAAAACACAATTATTTGATATCAATGTGTTTGTTGTGACAATGAAATTTTAGTTGTTTCATTGCCAATCATTTTGTATATAAAGTACTTTAGCCAACTGTGGTTTAGATATTCTATATAAACGCAGTTATCTTTGACTTGATATAAATTAAAATATGTATATATTATCTCCTGAAGGTTTATTTCAGCTTATTTTATACTTATTTTTGATCTTGTATACGTTTGGACCATTTGACTCTTACTGAAATATGACTCATTATGATGAACCAAAACAGATCTCAGCAACCTGCTGCTTGTACTGTATTTGTCTTACAGTAGAATTTTTTTTGCCTAAAAATCTACCTCCAGCTAGATACATAAATTACTCATTAATTTAGTTTTATTAGAGTTTTCTTAAAAAAGAATCCAATGAGGAGCTAATATCCCGAGTCAGGAGTGGACCATTAGCTAAGTGTTTGTGTTCAGACTACAATGCAGATAAGATTGAAGATGTACCGAGAAATCAGCAGGCGACCAGAATCTGATGATTTTTATAGTTTGATGGTCAGAAATTCAAATATCTGGTCTGCTTCCATTCACATATTTAAATGTTTCCGGGTCTAACAATAGTCCTCGGTTACTGAGGACAGAAGATTCAAAGTTAGCTACTTTCCTTTCCAATGAGATGTTAAACACAGATTCAAGATGGTTTAAAACATTGACTTCAAGAATGTCTGCTTTAAATGACTAAAACCCTGTTTTACAGCAGCCCTCACACACAGTGTTGATATAATCAATATCTGATTGCTAGTGATAAAGAAATGAGAGAAAAGCACTATTCGGTTAGCTTCTTTTTTTTTTAGTTCTCAAAGAGAAACTGGAATTTGCTATGGCTGCTTTCAGCAAGTCAAAGCTCTAAATGAAAAGCCAAAAGATTCTGGTCTGTACTAGGAGAGTTAAGCTAATAGCTGAGGTTCATGCTTAGCTTCATGATCTGATCCCCGGTTTGGTTGTTAGTGCCTGGACTGAACAGGGCCTTAGATCAGTTCTGACTTCCCTGGAAAGCTCAGAAGATTTTCATTTTCAAGTAACTTGTGGTCCATTATACACCTTCCACCAGGTCTCCACCTGCTGCAGCTTTAAGTACCGTGTCTTTAAATTATGTGGACCATGATTCACACAGATAAACAGTTATATTCATTTGAAGGCACAGCTGATGGAGGTTAGCTCTGTGTTTCACGCATACTCAGCAGCTGATGTGTCGTTTCCATTGGTTCTGGTCCAGACCCTTCCTGTTGGTGCGTCCCACAGTCAGGGCTTGTACCAGTTCATGGAGCGCCTCAGGGCTCTCTCCCAGCTCTGGAGGACGGGGTTGTATTCCTGACCGCGGCCGGCAGCACCTTTAGGCAGGAACACCTTATCAGCGCTCTGCAGCTTCTTCAGCTCTTCACGGGTCATCCAGAAACCTACAGAGAAGCAGATAGCATGTCTTAAAACTAGTCATCCACTTAATCTGCAATAATCTCATTACATAATGAAGTGAATAGAACATAAGAAAATAGCAGGACTCATTTCTGCTTTTGTGCCCCTAGTCAGCAAAATAAAAACAGGACTTTTGATCAGGAGCTTTCAAATGAACACTTGTCATGAGTTACAATATATTTAGAGTATGAACATTGAAAAAAAAGGATAATTAAAGTGACTGCTCGACAAAGTGGCTTTTTATGTCCTCCATTTAGGTAGAAGAACATTCCTACCAAATCTTAGACTCCTGGGATTGTTTATTTAATGCAGAAATATAAAAACCCCCCAATACAGACAGCAAAAACAGGAATATGTGACAGACCAACTTCCTAAATAAAGTCTAATACCTTAAAAATTCACCCAACTAGCAAACAGAGCCCATATTATAAATGCAGCTTTTCAGCGAAGGCCTCAGAAGTTTGTTAGAGAACATTAGCAAACAAACAGCTTCAAGAAGACTGGGGGAACACAGCAGGGAGGTCACAGAGGATGTTGGAGAGGTTTAAAGCAGATTTAGGATCTAGAATGATATGCCACAGTTTGAAGATGTCACAGAGCTCCGTTCAATCCATTATCTGGCACTGAAATGTACAGCAAAAATCCCAAGATGGATATCCATCTTAGTCCTGTCCATCAATCACAATTCGATGCCAAGTGGGAGAATCTGTTGACTGGACGACTAGAGCGCTCCACAAACCTGGTCTTTTTTAAGAAGAAGAAGAAACCTACTGTTGAAAGAACACATCTGGAAGTCCTGTGTGCATTTAGCCAAAGCAAACAAGCAGATGAAACGAGAGCAAAATTGAACTTTTTGGGGCGGCAAGCAAATCGCTGTAAGCATCACTGTGAAAACATCATCTCCACATTGGTACATAATAGTAGAAGCATGATGCTGTGGGGATGCTTTTCTTCGGCAGGGACAGGAAAGCTGGCTTGAGTTGATGTAGAGATCAATAAATCCAAGGCAATCCTGGAGGAAATCCTGTCAGGGGAGGCTGTGGAGGTTCAACCATCCTGATCATACAACTAGAGCTACAATGGAATGGTTTAGATCAAAAGACATTCAGGTTTTTAAAAGGCTCAGTCAAAGTCCAGACCTAAATCCATTAGAGAATCTTTGAAAAGGTTTCCTGTTCATATCCAATCTCCATCCACAAAGACAAAGGTCAGAAATTCCAGTATCCAGATGTGGGAAGCTGGTGGAGACAAACCCCAAAGACTCTCAGCTGTTATGGAAACCGAAGGTGGAAGTACTTATGCCTCATTTCCATGAGACATTACGGCACGGTACGCTCTGATTCCATTGTAAAAATCAACCCAAACAACCGACCTGTACCACACCATTCTTGGGCCCCTTTCAGTTGTAAGCAATGGTACAGTAGGACGTACCATACTTGTCACACAACACAGTCCGTTGATTTGGGGACAGAAAAGTGCCACTGCTTGTGTCACGTTAGTCACTAGTATGACATCAAGTTAGGCATTTGGGTTTAACTCGCAGGGAGAGTCTAACTGGCTCTCCTGAATACGCCGGACCGTAGAATACCCCACCGCACCGTAGAATACCCCACCGCACCGTCTCCTGATGTACCTCTCAATGGAAACAAGGTAATAGTACTGACTCTCAGGGCTGAATAGAAAGTAAAGCCAACAGAAATGTGGGGGAAAAAAAAAAAAATCATGCATAATTTTTTTCCACTTTTCCGTCATACACTATTTTGTCTTGGTCTGTCACATCAAATCCCTCCAAAATAAGAATTAATGGCTACAGGTCTGAATGCTTTTGCAATCTGGCATTATGTTTTAAATGAGTGTGTTTGCCTACCCACTCCGAGTCCAGCAACAAAAGCGGCCCCCAGGGACGACATCTCCCGGTGTTGGGGCCGGATCACCTTTCTGCCGAACAGGTCTGCAGTCAGCTGCAGGACAAAGTTGTTGGAGGAAACGCCTCCGTCCACCCTGAGGCAGAGAGGAGCAGAGTGCTCAGCTATCGCTCAAATCATTTCACTGTAACTATGTCAGAGGAGCATCTATCCAGATAATGTATTATCGACACGCCTGCATTAGCTGGAGCAGAGTCCAGTGAAGCTCAGGCTGACACACCCAGCTTGCTGGATACAATCCAGGTTCCACATGTAAGACTGGACCGTTAACCTCACCTGATCTTTGTGATGGGGATGCGGGTCTCTCTGAGCATCGTCTCATACAGCTGCTTGTTTCTGAGGAGAAAGATAAACCAGTAAGCATGAAGGAGGCGGAGACAAGTTCAAACAAGTACATGCTGATTTGTTTGAAGCCTGCCTAAAGCCAATCACCTGAAGGCGACCGACTCCAGAATGGCTCGGACCAAATGGCTTTTAGTCGTGGAAGGTTTGAGGCCCATCAGGGAAGCACACGCTCTGGGGTCATTCAGAGGAGCCTTTAATAGGACACACACAGAGGTTAAAGACGAGCCACCTATCCAAGTCAGTCGTCTCTTCATGCATTTCTGATTAATTCTCCAGGGTGGAAGGAAAAAACAAACCACAACTTCAATAAACTAAAAACTGGGAGACCAGTGGAACAAAGCCACGATGGACTGTAGCTGGTCATTTCTGTTGGTCTGTCACCAAAGTAACTGACTTGATGACAGATCTCAGCATTGTAAACACTCTAAACAACGGGAGAGTACAACGACGTCACGGAGAATCTAAGGAGGAGAATTTTTGGCTTAAATTGGGAAAAATCCTCTAGAGCTGTTTCTAAACAGCAGCACCATCCAACTTCATCAATCAGATGCAAGTACAAGTTATTAGTCTATGTCACCATTTGAAAAGGTCAACCTGAGATGAAAGGAAATAATTTTGGATGTTCAGCGACAATCCAGAACCATGGAGGTTCAAGCTTGGCTTTAAATGGAAGGAGCTGGAAACAGAAGCTATTAGGCTACACTGACCAAAATATGGTTGGAGAAATTCATCGATACATCAGCTCTGATTTCCTTCATTTTGGGCGATCGGACGTTACTTACATGAGAAACCGATCTTATATATTGTCCTCTTTAGCTCTGCTGTGAGAGAGGACTGATTGGTGTCATTATATAGAAATCCAGGTGGGACAGAAGTGTGGAGCTGAGATATGAAGTGTTTTGGTAGAAACTGATGCATACCGTATCAAATATTTAAATAATATGTTACAAACTATTGCTGTATATTGTCAAGAAAAAAAGAGGGTGAAGACAACAAGTTTTCTATGTCTACCAACTCCTTTTTGGACAATTTGCTTTGCGTTCTTGTCTTGTATTTGATTATTTTTATTCATGCCTGAAATCAAATCAAGTCTGGTTTGATTTGATTTGATCAAATCAAATTTGAATCAACACCCAAGCATGGTGGTGGAAGCGCTGAATCCCTGCCAGTGGTACAAACACCTAACCTTTTCAGGTGGATGGCAGAAACTAAACTTCTGGGAAGCACTCAGTTCTTGTTTTCTATAATCACTGAAGTTGACTGTTGTGTAATCACTCCACTCAATACAATACAGCAGTTCAAACATAAAGCACAAAATGAATGGAGAACACTTAAAACTACTTGGTTATTATTTTTCCTGGAAATGTTGACACAGTCATTCAGCCATTTGATTTGTGTTGGAGGAGGAACACAAACTAAAAACATGCAGGAACGCCGGCCATGTCACTAGGCAACATTCGCCTGGACAACGAGGGGAGGGGAGACATTTTCTAATCAGAACTAAAATATCAACATCCAGCAGAAAACACTTACAACTGCCAGTTCAAAATGGAGGGCAGAGGGGAAAAAAGAAAAGCATGTTACAGAGAGACAATGCAAAACCTATGGCGGCATATTAGGGCCATTGTAGGCAGAAAAAAAGAAAAGGAGGAGTAAATTTCTCCTAAAAATCTCAAGAAAATTAAAAAAAAAAAAAAAAAAAAAAGGAAATATTTGAGCTTGAAAAGTTGCAAATTTGCTAGAAATCTCAGAAATTTTGTGATCAAAAAAATTGTCTAGAAAAAAAAACTTGGAAATTTCTGAGTTTGAAAATTTGCCAGAAAAACAATATCAGAAATTTTCTGGAAAAAAAAGTAAGAAATTTTACACAATTTCAGAGTTCTTTTTCTTGAAAATTTATGAGCTTAAATCACAAAATTTCTGATTAATTTACTACTCTCTCATTTTTTTTTCTACCTACTATGGCCCTAATACACCGTCATAGAAACCAGATGAAAACCATTACCACAACGCATGTGCTTTTATTAGAGATGGAGATAGGCGTGTGCATAAAAATATAATACGTCATATGTTAGCAACAAATAAATGAGTGCATTTACCTGCAGGCCGCTGAAGGAAGGGACGAAGCATACTCCATCCGAGTCGCTGACACTGTAAGCCATGTCGCTGGTCTCTCTGACGTCTGAGAAAAGTTCTGCAATGTCATTTTAGACGTGAAGAGGAATAATTATTGGATTTTTAAAGAAAAAATACAAAACATTTCTACAATAAGCGACCCATTTCAGTCCTCACCAAGTTCTTGGGCCCATTTGATGGCAGTGCCCGTGTCTGCTGCATTGCCCTCTGCCAGGTAAACGACGTCTGAGCCGATCTTCCACCCCACCAGCGGATACAGACCTGCAGTAGACAGGTTGGAATAATCCAGCAGGATTAAAATCTGGATGAAAATAAAAAAAACAAAACAAAAAAAAAACAACAAAACAAAACAAAAAAAAAAAATAAAACATGTGCTGCTCCTCTACCTGCCACAGACGTGTGTGGTTTGCTCCCAGTGTTGATGTCCATGAAGGTGCCGGTTCCCATCGTGATTTTCACGTCGCCCACATCGAAGCAGCACTCTCCAAACATGGCCGCCTGCTGGTCCGCCATCTGCCACCGGAGGGCAGAGCGAGTTTATGGAGCAGGAACGAAAAACGCCAAGACTGCCATCCCATCAACGGGACTTCACGACTGTTTTGACCAAACTTAGAATGTGTCTGATGTTTAAGTAGGGCTGAAACGATTAATCGTGATTAATCATTAACTAATCATTAACAAATTTAGTAACTGATTAATCGTTCATTGAAGTATTGAAGTAAAAGACAATTGACGAAAGAACTGTACAAAATATATATACACTATATATACACTTTGCATTTTGGATAAAAATCATCTTTGTCTGTAAATCTGTTCTACCCAGAACTCACATGGCGTAGTTGTAGCTTTACCTGATTTATTAAAGGAAAGTTGTTATTGTATTCCACGCTATTAAATGTTTATCTTATTTTAAAAAAGGAGTATAACTTTATTGGTCTTTTTTAATGTATTTTCTATATTGTCTTAAGAGGACAAATGAAAAATCAGCAGCAGGATGTGCCGATTTCTTTATCTACTTCATTGATTGATAGTCAAAAAATTTTTTATAAAATAATCGATTACTAAAATAATTGTTAGTTGCAGCCAATAATGCCCTGCAACAGACTGGCGACCTGTTCAGGGTGACCCCGCCTCTCGCCCAAAATGTCTCCCTAGAGGTAGGCACTGGCACCCCTCCCAACACCACTAAAAAATTGGTGGATGGATGGATGGATGGATGGATGGATGGATGGATGGATGGATGGATGGATGGAGCCAACAAATAAAGCACTTTACACTGTTAGCCTGGCGTTTCTACTTGGCTGTGAAACCTTCCTGGAGGGGGCCACTGTTACCTACGACTTTATGTTGTCTTTCTATAGATGATACATTTCACCCAGTGTTTCTGTTTCTTCTTGATACAAAAACATTGCTGATATAAGAGCAGCGAAGAGTGGTCAGTGCTCAGGAAGCGAGGATGTACAAAAAAACATCACTCTGTAATTTAAATGGAGCAATTAGACACAGAAAAGCAGGAGATGAGGTCACTATCACCTATAAAATGGGCTTTGAATGTCTAATTAAACTTTGCCTGAGTGAAAATTTGACCAAGTACTTTTTTTTTTTGCATTTTAACAACACAGTAACTGAGATACGGAGGAACAAATGAGACAGTTTTATTGTGGCTGTTTATCATATTCATGCTGCTGCTGGTTTGTGATGCCAGGAACGTTCACTTACCACTGACATGATGGGAACGGACACTCCGAGGATGGACGGATCTGTGGAGCCGAACTTATGGCTGATGGATCATGAAAACAGAAACCAGAGACAACACATTATCTCCTGCTTTCGTCTCATCCATCAGCAATCTGTTCTAATGCAGGAACCGGACCAGGAACATGGCATAATGTACAATACGCTTCATCATAAAAACATGGTGAAATTATTATTAGACCCTTCACCCCCCACCACACCACACAAGCCTGTCCAACTACCTGTTAATGTTTCCACCTCACTGGTTTACCAGTGTGAAAGGAGGTTATGTTATTAATACACAGATATTAGTAAGTCATTATCTTTAAAAAGACAAAAATCTAAATCAAATCCACCTACAACCTAGTAAAAAAAATTAAGTTTCCCACACAGTTAAAGGGGCAGTGTTATGCAAAATTGTCTCTTTTGAGCTGCAGTGTCCAAGCTTCCGCCTCACAGAGTAGCCCTAACCAGCTCTGCTCCTTCAGACTAGCCAGCAGCAATTAGCAAATACCTGGTAGAACTGGTAGCTCATTATACAAGCTACCTGCCAGTGCAACTCTGGTAAAAATGTTAAGGGGTTAATAGAGCCATGCTGTGATGACTTCCTGAAGGTGGAGATTTTAAGGTGTGAAATCAGGAAGCAAAATTTATTTTTAGTCATATTTGATATGTATATATATATATATATATAGCATTTTATAATAACTGAAGGTAACATAGTTACTTGATTATGCTGTAAAACAGGGGTCCCCAAACTACGGCCCGCGGGCCGGATCCGGTCCGGCCCCCTGAACAATGCTGGATCCGGCCCACCTCCTCATACCAGAGGGCATTCAGTGTTTTTTTTTTCATATATTGTATTTTCCGGTTTATATGTGGATTTTTCTTCAACCACCAGGGGGCTTGAGCAGATGTAAAACTAACTTTCCCTCAATGGAATATATACTAGTCAGTCCCACTCACCGTTTCACTCACGGTTTTTTTCATTTGCATTCTGGGTAAAAATCTATCTAAAAGCGCGAATGTGTCGTCGCCCCCCCCCCCCTCCTTCGACAGTTTCAAAGACAGAACAGCCCTCCCCCCCGTCGACAAGAATTTTCTAAGGTTTCTTTCTCCAAAAACTAAGACCGGCCCCCGACCAGAGAAAGGAACACCTATGTGGCCCTCGCAGGAAAAAGTTTGGGGACCCCTGCTGTAAAATGTCAATATGTGCCTTGAAAACACACTATACTGCCCCTTTAAGTCTAAATGTAGTCATACCTCCAGCAGTTTTAGCTTTGAAATTGATTTTAGAAGTCTGTAAATAAACCGTAGCAAAACAATGGAGAAGCGCCAATCAATAGAAACAATAAAAAACAGTTTTTATGTGCATTTTCTTTTTAAATGTCATGTTGATGATTTATACTTCTTTCAATAATCAGTGGAAACATCTTGATTAGCATTACACCGATCGAAGCCTTCTTCTAATTGCTGAGTAGCTGTTCCCATGGGGATTTTGGTGATGAGCTGTGACGTTGGCAGGCCTCCTTCCCATCACCCTAATCTTTAGATCCTCCCACAGATTTTCTGCCAGATTCAAGCTGGGAATAAATTCCAAGCCTGATCAGCAGCCCCACACCTCCAGGAGAGAAAAGCTTTACAAAAACCAGAAGTCGGCCACACAGTTCAGATCGATGTTCATCTTGTTTTTAATGTCTCTCTGTTCTTCCAGCGGTAAAAACTTCTACTGACCAGAAGCTGAAACGTCGTGACTTGTAGTGAAGTTTTAACTTACCCTGTATTTTCTACTTGGGGGAATATTGAGAGGGGCAGAGAGACGAGAGAGCAGAGAAACTGACTCCAGCACATCTGTGAAACAACACATGACAGAGAGGTAAAAAAAAACCTATAGTAACCCCACCATGCTGAGCACAAAGGAAGCAGCAACATGATGTACCACACCTGGTAGGAGTCAAAAATCCCCGTTGAACTGGCGTTGGAGTAGTCTGTGGCGTGGACGCGACCTGAAACAGATTAGGCAGCAATATGTGAAGGAACTGTCTGGAAAAAAAAAGTCCTAATCGTTTGTTTTCCACTTCCCCTCCTGCAGAGGGTAGAAACATTCCTCAGAAATTGCAAGCAATCAGCGATGCAAGAGAAATGTGCGAGACAAAGAGCGCCCTGTCTGCACCTTAATATCCTGTTAGAAAGTCCATGGAGTCAAACTGGCAGGTTTGGATCACACATTTCTACAAATGCTCTCTGTGTCTACGTGGGACAGGCTGAGCAGCAGCGACCGACTGACTGACTGACTGACTGACTGAGTGACTGACTGACTGACTGACTGCCACCGACCTTTGGTGAGTTTGAACAGGAGCCAGGTGTCTATGGTTCCAAAGCAGCAGTTGCCTTCTTCGATCGCTTGATGGACCTGGAAAAAGAAGACGACATGATGAGGAAGAGGAGGAGGAGGAGGAGTACAGTCTGTTCCTGCTGGGATTATTGACCCGGTGTGGAGGTTGGTTTGGAAAATGAGCCACACTGAGATCATGTCTTTATGCTGCTCTCATTAAAAACTGTAGTGCAGTGAAAGTGTTGTTTCAGATGGCTAAACAAATTCTAGTATAAGTGAAATATAATCAGTTAATACAAAAACAGTTCTTAAGTGGTGATTTCATTTATTAATAGTAAAAAGAAACAAAGTAACCCAAACCAGCCTTAGCCCTGTTAGGACCAGACAGGCAGTCCTTTACGTCTCAGTGGGAGTCTTGGTCTCCTTTTCTTAGCAGGATTGTTTGAATTCAGCCCAGTGGGGACGTTTGAGCATGAACAGTCAGCAACCAGGCCTTCACTTTGTGTTTTGGAGCAATTCAGGCTAAAATGGCCGAGGTGCTTATGTCACTGTCCTGCTGTATTACCCAGCTTGACCTCAAGTCCTCAAACTTTTGGGATTTCCTGCTAGACAGCAGAATTCACGTTTCCATCAGTTATGACAAGTCGTTCTGGTCCTAAAGCTGGAAAGTCAAGCCCAGACCATCACACAACCACCACCATGTTTAACTGTTAATAACATTTTATTTTAAATATAAAGCTAGTGAATGATGAAGCACCTTCTAAAAAAAATTAGAGTTGCACCGATTGTAGTTTCCTGGGTGATCCCTGGATAATTTTCAAACACCCTGACCTGCCAATTCTGATTTTGGACAATTTAAAAAAAAATTTGGGCTAAATATTGTGATAAAGTAAAGGAGGAGGAATTCTTTTTTGCAAAGGACCAGATCAAACTGCATTCTACATTAACTCAGGTTAGCCTTCATGTTAATGTTTGTTTTTTTTCCCCCACTTAATTTTTAAAAAATTACCAAACAAACAAAAAAAAAACAGAACACAATTTGTAAGAGATCTAAAACCTTTGCAGCATTAGAGCTCAAACCCTCTGGAGACATATCGTTTTAATACATGCTTGTGGGTTTTACTTTATCCAGCTTGGCAGAAAACAGAAACACATCAGCAGAGCTTCATTTAAACTTCCTGTTGTGTTCACCAGCCGGGTCATCCACACACCTGCTTGTAGTGGGCCAAGACCCATACGAGGCGAAAGGTGACGTGCTGAGTGGAAAAGACGATGAGGCTCGCTGCGAGTGACCGCTTGTCCCGCGTCAGGAAGTAGGCCACCTTCATTGCGCCGTGGATTATCTGAGAGTATTGAGGAATAAAAATAAAGATAAAAAGAGAGTGAATGAGTGGTCATCGTGTTCAGCTCCAGCTCAGTCATGCTTATCTAAAACCCAAGTCAAAGTCAAATTGCTATCAGCCAATCAGTGGCGGGTAGCTGCTAGTTTAGTTCCATGATGTACCCACTGTACTGTTTTTGATTAACCAAATGATAATTGTATAGCAAAATCTGCTAAACAGAACAATAATAAAACTATGATACTTAAGGAGATCTGGTTAGAACACATTACAGACAAAGACGTTTTATTATTAGCATTTTTAAATGCAAAATGTACATTTTTGTAAAATGTTTGCTTAATTACTGCCCTGAATTTGTTGTTCTTTTAACAATTGGCTTTTTTTTTTGTTTTACTTGCATATTCCCTTTAACGATTAATCAATTACTAAATTAGTTGCCAATTATCTCAATAGTCGATTCATATCTCAATAAATGGGCCTGAAATGAGATGAATCGTTTCAGGCCTGGTTTCCACTCTGCAGTCAGTACAATACTTAGGCTGTTGGATGGAAACAGAGTTAAAAATGGCTGCTTAACCTGCAGAACTTGTTGATGAAATGCCCATTTCTACGCCCCCTTCAGGCTGCTGCTCCAAATGACAAACATGAGCCCCCACCCTATCAATCACTTACTGGTGTATCACAATGGGTGGACATGATGAGAACACAGTTACTCAGCATTTTGAGTAAGGGATTTAAAGAGATCTAAAATAATTACACTTAACAATTCCAATGTCTGGGAAAACGGTTTATAAGCAGAAAACATTCCCAGGTCTGATTCGTCACCCTGAAAGCAGTCAGCAAGATCCTAAAGGAAGTCTCCAAGCTACAGCCCACCGGCTCGCCTCCTCATTTGGTCCGGCCCCCTGAGCAAGACCAGAGAGCATTCAGTGTTTTTTTTCATATATATGTGGATTTTTCTTCAACCACCAGCAGATCTTGAGCAGATATGAAACTTAGTTTCCCTCAATAGACCCTTTTCACATGACGTCACACAACCTCCGTTTTGGCTCGAAGCTGTGTATCCTTAGTTCCGGTGTACATAGTAAGTAACGATAAAGTTGTCTATTTCATATATATATATATGTAAAATGGACACATATATATCTATATATAGATATATAGAGACATATATATAGAAAGAGAGATTTAGATATTTATATATATATATATATATATATATATATATATATATATATATATATATATATATATCTGACAGCATATGTTGATCAGACAGAACACCGGAGCATGGAGTTTACACAGTCTCTAAAACATTTGCCTGAAATAAGATTTGAAGATAGATCACGATTTGCAAACCAATTTTCTCTGACAACAAAATCTAAATTAGACAAAGGCTAGAAATTCTTCACCGAACAATACCTGTTTGACTATGAAGGTAGGTATTTTTGTTTTGCGTAACCGTTAGCTTAGCATTAGTGAATTTTGTTAGCTAGCTAAGTACGTGACATAACTGTTCCTTAACCAGAACTTTTTACTGTTTTTGAACTATAACGTTTTAGGCTCTAATCTTGATCAGATTCTTAAATTATAGACTGGAGTTGCCACTCATCCCATAAAATAGGGGTTTGTTTGTTATAAGCAGAGGTGTCCGGTGCCGCCGCTGCTTTGTAATGCCTTCCTCTAATCGGACCACTTTTTCCGGTAACGAATAATCTAACGAGCTCGTATTTCAAATCCAGTAATCAGATTAAAGTTATTTTTATGTCCTTTATTTTCCATTAATACAGAAAATGAACCTCTAAACGTTACATCACTGATAGGCGGCGGTGTATATGTTTCCTAACTGTGGCTAAAGCTGCTGCTAGCTGGTTTACTCATGATCGGAGGCTGGTTGGAGAATGGTAAATTGACAATGACTAATAACGGTTAGCTAACACGTAAACACTGTTTTATAAAATACAGAAAGTGAACCTCTAAACGTTACAGCGCTGACAAGAGAGTATATTTTTTCCTAAATGTGGCTAAAGCTGCTGCTAGGTGGTTTACTCTCCGATCGGAGGCTGTTTATTTTATACACAGTTAGAGAATGGTGATTTTACAATAATTAATAACAGCTATCTAACACTTAAATGCTGTTATTATTAAACTTACCTTTTATTATATCCTTAAGATTATGAGAATGCGGGAATTTTTCAGCTTGGTTCCCAAGGCAAAATCACACCTGAAGTAAAGATACCCAGGTTTGAGTTATGGCGGTCATTGTCTGACGTCACTGTGAAAAGGGTCTATATTAGTCAGTACCAGTCACCGTTTCGCTCACGGTTTTTTTCCATTTGCATTCTGGGTAAAAATCTATCTACAAATGCGAATATGTCGTCGGTAGTAATCCAGCCCCAGCCCCCTTCCACCCCTCGACAGTTTCACTCCCTCCCCAGTAGCTGCTGCTACTGTTGATATGACGGTGGATACTTGTACAATCAGAGAGATACACTAGTTTAACTATCAAGGACGCTGTGCAGGAAGGAAACCTTTGTTCTGTAAGAAGGCCAGAATAATGTTAACCAGGAACAACGTAAACAAAGACAAGGACTTCTGGAATCATGGCTGATCCTCATTTGGACCCCAGAACAGAGGAAAAAGCAAAGCATTCCAGAAAAGACGAGGAGGTGGAAGTGAAGCTTCTTAATTCAATTCAGCTAACACCAGCTGGTATGGTACGAGGCATGCTAACTTTTTTCTTCAGTTAAGAGACACATTTCTATTTATGTCTTTAGATTAAAATCTCAATCCATATGGATTAATTAATAAACAAGCCAATTAGATTAATGCAACATGTAAATATTGCTCTATAAAGTTTAAGGTACTTTGAACTTCAGAACTTTGGAGCCTGGAATTGCATTGTGAAAAACTTTGTGTTATTGACAAACACTGTATTATCGTCTAAACAAATCAATCTAATGTATATAGATAAAGCGGGTGATTTATTTACCTACTTCATGACTAAAAATAGTTATCAAGTATTTTTAATGGCCATAAAAACAGTCATTTTAAAAATAGTCATTTTTTTAATAGGTTTTATTGCATCACAGAAATTATTGCGCTAAACTATTTTAATTTTTGTGATTGCTTGTCAATAAATCAGTTTATTCCAGAGATCATCTTTTCTTAACAAAGAAAAGAAGATTTATTTATACTTCTTTAAATAGTACAAGTCTAAGAGCTTCTTGGAAAATCTCATTTTAAAAAATTAACTTAAAATATTTAAACATTCAAATCCCTATATGATTACATAAATAATGAAAATATACTTTCTTATGTGATGTTTATTAAAGATATATAAGAGGTAGAGATGTCAAGGAGCCCTGTGATGGACCTGCCTCTCTCTCTCTCTCTCTCTCTCTCTCTCTCTCTCTCTCTCTCTGTCTCTCTCTCTGTCTGTCTGTCTGTCTGTCTGTCTGTCTGTCTGGATGGATGGATGGATGGATGGATGGATGGATGGATGGATGGATGGATGGATGGATGGAGACCCACCTTCATGATGCAGGACCTGTTCCAAGACTTCACCAGGTCTGCAGCTCTCTGGTCCTGCCAGCTGATGAAGTTGTGAAAAGGAACCCCCGTCCTCCTGTTGAAGTTCAAACACAACGAGAGAGAAGAGGAATTACAGAAAAGTCAAACCAGAAGCGCTCTTGCTCACTTTCCAGTTTCTCAATGAATGACAAACTGTCAGGCTGTTTCATTTCTCTGACCTGTCCCAGGTGGTGAAGGTTGCTCTCTGAGTGGAGATGCCGAGGGCCTCCATCTGGCACATCTGGACTCCTGCATCTGTAACAGGAGCGCAGCAAAATATCAGCGTAATACTGGAACAGTTGAAGCTGCTTGAATCCTGTTGGCATTGCTGCCCTGACACAGCTCCAGATGGATTTGATAACAGGACGTCGTGCAGCTGTACCTTGCACTGCTCCTTTGACCACAGTGATAAAGCCTTCCCACAATGCATCTGGGTCCATCTCCACGTGTCCCACCTCTGGGTACAACGGGACAACCTGGAACAATCACAGGGAATAATCTGACTTTAAATGTGGCAGAGAAACAGGTTTATGCAAAGATCTGCTAAACACTTAAAATACTTCATAACCTTTCTACATTTCTACATTTGCAGGGCATTTTGTTAGTGTGCTAAATAATAAAGCAACACAAAGCGGTGCAACTCAACAACTTGTTGCTAGGTAACTAAGAAACATGTCAGTTAGTTCATACCACCAACTATGCTTGCTTAGCCCTGAGAGGTTGAGGGACTAAAGGATTTCCTCTGCCTACATCCCCCAGAATGCTAAGCGGTTCTGGCCCTGAGTTCAGATCCATCAGTTCTGGATCTGAATTCTGTCATATCTTGATCAAGTGTCTGTCGTGATATTGCTTTTCTGTCCAGCCCTAGCAACAACCCAGCCAAAGCTAGAGTGAAAAGGTTTAGATCACAGTATATCTATGTGTTAGAACGGCCCAATCAAAGTCTAGATCCAGATGCTCTCCATCCAATCTGACAGAGCTTGAGCTATTTTGCAATGAAGAATGGACAAACATCTGTTTGTTATTATGTAGTACTTTCTGTTACTGTACCACATACAATCCCATTTAAAAGTTTACAACCCCATGAAGATAGCGGGTAAAAACTGAAGAATCTATTAGATGTAAATATAATACCTTGCTGGTGCATAATCCTCGGATCCTCGCCTCCTTGTCGTACACATGACATCTGATTGACGTTGTGCCGACGTCCACCGACAGGATAAAGCTTTCCTTCGTTAAGCCGTTTCTCCGACTGCCCATCATTGTAAACGTCAGATGAGTTTACAAAAAGAAAACCCTAATTAGGTGTATCGAGTGTTTCTCAGAGGAATCCCGGGTCCTCCATGGTCAGCTCACACCGGCTCTGTTTTGAGCCTGTGCAGATGGTGAGACTTGATCAGACTGTAACTCGAACCCTGAACTTTGGTTTCTTTGGACGTCCAGTTCCTGTCCAACCTGCTCAGAAACAAACATAGGGCGGTAGATTACATTTCCGGGCAAACAAAGCTACAATATGGCTTATAACGTACCGACATCCTGGAAATCTGTGAGAAAAGCTAACACGATTACGTATCCGCATAGTCTCTACAGACTGGGTGGTGAATAAATAGGGAGACTATTAGATTCAAGCTAAAGCTACATGGCTAACTGTTAGAAATAGATATTTAAATGATTATTAGTTTAAAATGAGACTATTATAAACCATTATATGCTACATAGGTAGAATTTACAACGTCGACGGTTGTCATTAAAGGAGGAATTCACAAACTGTTCATTTGTAGTTTTCGCATACGCACCGGTACAGCACCGCGCTGTCCCTGCCGGCATCCGTAGATTAGTATGACACATGCGCAGTGTGTAGCATACGCTTAAGTTGCATCTGACCCACACGTGTGTTTTTCTGTCTACACCTTCTGTTGGAGCATAACATGGCAAAGAAACAAGTAAGAATGGTATTTATGTTCATATTAACTGCTGCTGACGGCGTTTGTAGACAACGTAAGTTAACTGTTGTAAGTAAACCGTCAAGCTAACAAGTTAGCTTGTTATTTAGCATCTTAGCTAAAAAAACATGGAACGTCTGCGTGAAATAACTATTTTAGATATTAGAATTTCGTAACAAGTTAAATGTATTTTTTAGTGACGATAACTCTATTAACTCTATTATTACTACCATTCTGTTACTTATAGACCTGTACGTTTTTTAGTCACTTTCTGAGACTACGATATAGGTGGAAGTATATTAAACGTGTTAGCAAAATATTAGAAAACTTGGAACAAATTGTCATACAGATCTCTGTTGGTGACATGCCTTATTTCTCCAGATTTATGCATACATAAAATAAATACTTTTGTGAAGCTTTTTAGCATCCTCATTTTTCAAACTCTGAAACAAAAGGAGACTATTGTTTTGTGGGATCCAGGAGATGTTGAAGAAATCCAACAGGGAAATACATTTTTCTGAGGAAGCAGCAAAAAAAAAAAAAAAAGGAGTTGGACATTAATCCAAAACTTAGAAAACAGATACAGTTAAGTTACAAATGAAAGACCTGATAATTGTGAACAGGAGAAAACAGTGGAGCCTGTGCTGTTAAGCTGGAAAATATGTGCAGGTTCCTAACATTGATCTCTGGAGGGATGGCCTTTTTTAAGTGTTGAAAACTTACCCAAAATTTTAATACGGTCCAGTTTGTAGGAAAGATGAAGGATTATCTGATAGTTTGGAGTGCAGTGTCAAAAGTCTACCCACCTCCAAGTTCAGAAGATGGCAAAAATAATTTTCTTAGCCTTTGTAAATCAAGTCATGAACATTCCCATCACCGGTCTGGAAATCCATCAAAAACTTAAAAAAGCATCCAATTTTTTTAATGCTCTTGGTGAGTGAACTTACCGCTTTCAAATGTTAGATTTAAAGACATCAGCATGCACATTTATAAAACCCGATTTGACTGACAAACAGCCAGCAATGCAGACCCATAACTTTCTTGTTTTTTTTGTTTGGTTCTTTTCTTAGAATAAGAGACATAAAAAAAGCCAAAACCACAACACAAAGGAAGAGAACACACACAATAATGGTAGGTAATTTTATCTTAATGCTTCATATGAAGTATACTCAAGTCTTTTCATTTGCATGATAGTAATAAAATCATTTCATTGTACCAGATTGGCAGCCAGAAGAGAACACAGAAGTGGAGATGCGACAGGAGGAGAGTGGAGACGAACAAGGTACTGTGACTCATAACGTGCAACTCTGAGAGGTATTACAAGCCGGATCTGAGATATGTTTGTCACAATACACACAATTCAATCTGGACACATTATCAAGAATAATAATAGCTTTATTAATAAGGACAAATAGCATAGGGTTCATTTATTTAAATACAAATAAGTTGATTAAGAACAAAATGGCAAGAGTTTTAGTGAAACGCCTACTTTACAGCAGCTTTTTGACAAGTCCAATAATTAATGCAAAGTTCTTTTCCTCTTTTTCTTTTAAGATCTTCAGGTGGACATTGAGGTAAAAAGAAATGTCCCCACAGTAACGGTGTCTTGGGAGAAGAAGGATGCAGAAGGAGAAGAAGACAAAACAAAGAGGACAGGTGCTGGTAAGGGTTGTTTCTATGGTGATACTGTGAGCTCTTAATTCTGGTTCAGTTTTACTGATCAGAAGTTTGTGACTGATTTAAAAATGTCTGGTTATAGTAAAAGTTTGACCTGCTGGTTTCTCAACAGGAAATGATATAATAACACACTGGAGCATCTTCCATGATGCACTTTCTAGGCTTTGACTCAATGACACAAGCATAACAATAGGAATTAGGAGGGGCTTACGGCAGTGATGGGTGCTTCACATTTTAGAGAGAAAGTTTCTAATAGCAGAAAAGAGCCTAAAGATTTGTCGCTAGTAGCCTTTAAGAAAAAGTTGCTAAAAAATCATTAAGTTGGCAACAATGCACTAGACCTCATCTCGACCTCATCTCCACACTCAGCCACGCCCGCACAGTGTCTCTTGGTTCCTCCCACTTTGGTGGAATTATTCCAAATTTGCCTGGGGATGGGGTTTTCCTTTCACAAGGGGGTTTCTTACACTTTAAATAGCTTCTGTGCTTTGTGTAATTTCATTTTAAAAACTCTTCACAGGTACTTCAAGAGAGCTAGCATTGAATTTCTTCTGTCAGTAACAGGGTTCTCCCTGAAGACTGTTGCTGTCAGTAAAACGTAGCAGCGCTTGTGTGGGATGAATTTAGTTTCTAGTGAATGATTTCAGTTCTGAGCTTAAGATCAGTCCATGTGAAATTGTTTGATTCTTGTTACTGGGGGTTTAGAATAGTGAAATAATTAGAGGAATCGTAGCTCAGTAATGAATGAATGTGGTTAATAGTTTGTTTATTTTTCTAAAGATGCATTTTATTTCTTAGGCTGAGACTGTTTCTCTTTACAGCTGTCATTGGAGAATAAAGCTCTCTTTAATGTGTTGGTTGCTGATTGTCTGAATTTGTGTCTTACAGTAAATAGAAAACGGAAAGCAGACGCTGCCTCCGATTCTTCCCCGTCAAAGAAAACCAAACCGACCGACGGTATGAACTCATTCTGTGGTGGACGCCCAAACGCCAGCTTCTTTCAGTGAACGGTGCTTCACACGTTTTCCTTCGTTGCAGGTCTTTGTCTCTATGTTGGCAACCTGAACTTTACCAAAACATCAGAGGAAATCAGAAGCTCTCTGGCAAAGTGCTTCATGACGCAAAGTCTGCTGTTTCAGGACATCCGCTTGGGACATTCCAAGTGAGTTTGTTTAAATGTTGACGGCTGAGTTTTTTTTGTTTTATAGCTGCTGATGCATGAAACAGTTAATAAAACAACTTTCTGTACCTGTAGGAGGCATGCGTTTGTAGATATGGCCTCAGATATGGACCTGAAGAAAGCTTTGGCTCTGAATGGAGAAGAAATCCTGGATAAGCCCATGAAGATGGCAAAAGCCAAAGTTAAAAGCAATGACCAGGGCAAGTCGAAAGCGCCACCTGTGGATAAGAAAGGTAAAGTTGTAAAGTGGACCCCAGATATTCAAGGGGGTGAGTGTCTCCAGCTCAAGACGCCCTCTAAAACATTTAGAACTGCCTATTTGCAAACGCCAGCCAATGCTGTGTCAAGTAGCATAATAGTAGTATAAATATTTCAGCTTTCCAAGCTGCATTTTCTTTGAATATTTTAGATATTCACTAAGGAGAAATTTGGAGTTCTGTTCCACAGAAAAATTGACTAACAGTCTGTAGTCCACAGTATGTACTGACCTGTAGAAGTGATATCAGAATCTATTCTAAGAACACTGAACCTCACGCCCAGAGAAAATATATTTTTTAGTTAAAATACTATTGACAACCTGATAATATTTAATTATTTTTCTGTACAAACCAGTGGCACCAGCATTCTGCATGCAGTCAACAGTTTCTCAAAACAGCTTAATAAAACGAGCTGCAACAATGTAAATGCCAAGTTGTTGCAGGTTTTGATAAATTGAAATTGGAAACTGTTTTAATTCAGTTAGCAACATTTAAGCAAAACTATTCAGTTTGTGTGATTCTCAGAAGAGAAAAGAGCACAAAAAAAAAAGGGCCTGGTAACACTTGAAGTGTTACCAGGCTTTTAGACTAAACCTGGTAACATTGAAAAGTTTTTTGTTTTAAACTAAAAAAATTATATATAACTTTTAGCATTTTTTTCTGAAAAATCTGAAACAATATCACTTGTATTTTAGTTTATCAGAAGACATTAACATTACGTAACATTTTTCACTCCCAGGAAACCCAGGGGTTACTTGTTCCCTGCATTAGTTGTCTCTGGCATCTCCGCCATTTTTCTTTTCACCGTCACAAACTTCTCCATCCCTCTTCCTCCATCAGTTCTGTGAATAGAAACAGACTCTGCTTTTAGAGTTGCAGTCATATTTCAAATTCAAAGCTTTTTACATTAATAAAACAATATTCATATAAAAATATTGTTAATCAAAAATGTGCGTAACAGTGGTGTTTGATTAATTTGTAATGCTGGAAGTGGCACTACAGATGTTTTTCAACCTAAAGTGTTTTTTTTGTTTGTTTTTAAGGCATTAAATGTGAAAAAACATTGAACAAAGTGAATGAAAAATAAAAAGCAGCCTGATGGAAAATGATACAAAAGCCATATTTATTCACAGATTGTAACTTTTTGAGTTTAATTTGAGGTCAGTTGATGGAACTTCTGCTCCTGTTTCTTCTTTTGGAACCCGGTCATGATCCTCCAGCATGAAACGGGGAAAACTTGTCATCTCTTCCCTGGTCTTCTGGTTGTAAACAGATTTGTACATGTAAATGATTGAGCATTTGATGTTTTGTTTTGTCAGTGAAAGACAAGCGGTGTTTGTTTCTGAAGAACATCCCGTACGACGCAACCGAAGAAGACATCCGAAAGGTTTTCCACAAAGCCATCTCTGTTCGCTTTCCTGGAGGAGCCAAAAGTCCGACTCATGGGTGAGAGTTTGGACTTTTTACGGTTTCTCCCTGCTACAGTTGAAACCAAAAGGTTGAATTGTACAAGACGGGTAACTAAGGGGGGACAATATGGACTTTATGTTTCATCATTATGTATTTTTATTCTGTGTTTAGATAAAAAGACACATGCATCCTTTTTTTTTTACTACCTCTCTCAAAGTTAAATTAGAAGAACTTCTTTTGTTTTAGGTCGGTTAGATTATTTCTATTTACTAAACGTCACAATAATAGAATACAGTTGTGATAATAAAAATGATGAAAAATTAGTTCTTTCTTTTTTAGGTAGCTGTATGGCTGTGCCTGCATGACAGCATTCATAACGCCACAAACACAAATATTGTTCTTGGAAAAGAAAAAATGCTATTTAAAACAGTCTGTTTCAGAACCTACTTAACTAAGTGTGATTTATATCACTAAACTTCTCACAATAACTACATTAATATTTATTGACACTGTCGTGGAACAAAAACTGGTGAAAATAGAAAAGAAACACTTCCTATAATACAGTTTTTGTCTCTTAACATCTTTAATTCAAATGTATCAATACAACAATAAGTCAAAACAGTCTGATAAAAGCCTAGCCCTGCAGGTAACTCACTGCAAAGAAGTGCTGAAACTGAAAAACAAATCAAGATCAATGGAATAAAAGAACATTAAAGCAGAAGTGCAAATGTTTTAATGGCTGAACATCTCAAACTGAACATTTCATGGCTGAATATCTTATGGACTGCCCTCCATCGTAGAACTTCATGTGCAATGTGTTTTTTAGTTGCATGATGTTTTTTTTAGGCTTTCAGTTCAATGTGAATATGACCAAATACAGAGGAAATGTGTGTAAACATCTGATTTCAAAGATATTGATGAATAAATCTTTGACTACTTCTTTCTGTCATTATTGTGGCATTTATCAAATAGATATCATTTTTGTAATTCTAATTCTCAGACAGGTTTTTGATCTGATTTACCTTCAGACAGTAGCTGCATTTCCATTACAAATGTGTGCAAAACTATGTCAATATCTTGCTAATGTTGGACAAACAACTTCACAATCGCGTTGTTCCCATTAAATAAGAAACAGTTAAAATCCCATGTGATGAACCACTTTGTGCACCATCATCCACCAACCACTTCCTGTCGTCGTCTTCTTCATGGTTTCCACCAGTAGTAACATCCGGTTGTTGATCATGTGATGCGAAAAAATATTTCCATTACAGTTTTGTGAAATAAAACAGTTTTGATCCAGCAACAACCCCCCACTTAATTCTATCACCAAAACCTTTTATTAAGAAAACAAGATTATTTTTTAATTAGTGTTTCTATTAAGCTAATCTAATTTAGAAATATCAAATTATGTAGTTATATGGTCAGTGAAAAGGCAGATAATGAGGGGGGAAAAGGCATCATCTTTTTATTGATGTTTTGTCACAGATTTCTCATCTAATTTACATTTTTTTCCAACAGCATTGCCTTTGTGGAGTTTAAAAACAAAGCCATCGCTGTGGAAATGCTGAAGAAAAAACAAAAAGCTCAGATTAAAGGCCGGAACCTGATCATAGATCGTGTACAACAAAGAGAGGCTGACAAATCCAAAGCCAGCGGTAAAAAAACGAAGGGTAAGAAGACCTCATCATCAAATAAAGTCTGTTAGCTGCCTGACATTTTCAAAAATGATTAAAGAGATCCTCTTAATTCCAACAGCTGCAGCTCCTCCAAATAACATCTTATTCGTAACTCGTTTGCCTGAAAAAGCAAAAGAAATCCACCTGAAATCCGCCTTTAAAAAAGCTGTTAGTGTGAGGATTCTCACACGGCCAGGAGTCACTGCAGGGAAAGATGAAGTAAAACGGTAACCCGACGCTCAATCCACTCTATGGGACGGATTCCCTTCAGGACCCTCACCAAGCATTTGTGACTCTCTGCAGGTTTGCCTTTGTCGAGTTTGCAACTGTGGCCCATGCTGAAAAAGCGCTGCAGGGGGCCAAAACCGTCAAGCTCTGCAACCAGAAGGTCAAAGTTGAAAGGGGTCGCATTGGTGTGAAGCCTGTGAAAGCTGAAGGTACTTTAAGATTTATTCATCAGTTGAATGTGCCATGCTCTCCAGAAGCGTGTAAGTGAGCGGTTTTGTGTTTAGGTCTGCAGAAAACCCTGTTTGTTGCCGGCCTGGCTGAGATGACGACCGCAGAAACTCTTCAAAGCGCTTTCGACGGAGCCATCAGTGCAAGAGTCGCCGTTGATAAGAAGACCGGAACTTCAAAACGGTTGGTATCGCGTGGTTTTATCAGTGGATCGTGTTAGCTTTTTATTAAAAAAAAACAAAAACATCTTTTCCTGATTACTCTGCTTTTTACTATTTTTCCTCCAGGTTTGGATTTGTGGAATTTGACAGTGAGGAAAACTGTAAAGCTGCCAAAGATGGCATGGAAGACTGTGAGATCGACGGCAGCAGAGTCACTGTAATTTACGCCGCACAGAGGGGTGAAAGTTCATCTGGACCTGCTGGGGGGGCGTCGCCTGGCACACACCGCAGGAAACACAAAGGTACACGGGACGGCATCACTGTGAAACCAACACAGAAGGGCTGGAACTAAACGTTGTTTTACTAATCGATTTATTCTGGTAATTTTATTGGCTAAAACACAACAACAGCATTCCTTCATTTGTAACAAAGGAAGCATCTGCAGTAAAACTAATCCTTCCAACATCAACATGTGAAAAGCTCAGGCCTTTCTGCTGGACTGATCTGGTGATTGATTCTTTGGTTAACAGATTAATAATTGGACAGCAAAAGGTGCTTCATAAGAGTTTTTGTTTTTACAGAATTTGAACCTAAAAATATGCGATGATCTTTAAATTGGACAAAAGTTTTTGTCCAATTTTATTTCTGAGCTGAACCCAAGCTTCTTTATCAGTTCAGTAAAGATGTTTTGTCTGGCCTCAGTTTTTTTAAAGAGACCAAACAAAGTGTAAAAATAATTTTTTTTAAATGTGTTCTTTAAAGAAGAAGATGATCTGCTTGTCTTTTCTTTCTTTAGGTAAATGATGTGGATGTGGAACGTCCCACCAAGTTGCTGAAGAAGTGAAAACTACAATTTAACTTCTGGAAGACTTTTCTGCTGCTGTTTCTTTGTTTCAGTTTTTAACACCTTTAAGCTTCTTTCAGTACAACTGTAACATATTTTTAAACAGATGTTGTAGTTAGAAGTCATGTTTTGGATTGTAAAACATTCACTATTCATTTATTAAAAGTTTGCCAATAAAAACATTGTCAGATGATGTTTTCTACCGTTGATAAACATACTTAAAACCCAACCTGGTGTTTTTGGTGTTTGTTAAATATTAAAAGGTCCTGCATGTAGTAGATACAGTATCCTAAAGAAGCAATGACCTTCATGTCCTTTTGACTATTTAAGTACAAATAATTGATTATTTTCTAATACATTTTATAGCTTCTAGAATATTCATGAATAGCAGCTCAAGGCTGCTTCTCCATGTTTGGTTCTGGTTCTGGAGATTCAGTGCAAAACCAGAGTCAGAAAACCTGAGAGATCTGGAAGGTTAATACAACATCAGATGTTTAATGTGTTGTGGTGTTAAACTCTTCAGTGATTTATAAACTAGCAGTATTTTCAAGTGTAATGACTCTAGAACTGGTTGTTGTACTCGATCTTCATGGTTTTAAGTTTCAGCTGCAGCTGTCTGTTTTTTTGGGGGGTGGGCTTTTTGTTTTTTTGGTTTGTTTTGACAAATTATTTTTGAAAGCTGCCAAACAGGTGTTGAGAAAATAAATTTAAAATAAGCTAGTTTTAAAACTTAACATGTCTTGATTCAAATGGCCTAAATTGTGGTTTTAAATCAGTAACTTATTCTGGCCTATTGACCTTTATTTTACTTGTAGTTACAGCAGATGGTTTGCTAGGATCGTTTGAACTGCCTTTTGTCTGTGAGAAAACAATACAGTGGAAGTTGTAGCTTTTCACACTCATCTGTGAAAGGCCGTAAACACAGCAGGGGTTTCTGGCTTCAGATAGAGGGTCAGAGATAGCTCCTGGTTGGAGGAGAAAAGGTACGCCTTATTTGAATAAATTAAATACAAGAGGATAAAACTTTCTACACAGAAGTAACAAATCAGATTTGCTCTTGCAATTCTCCAAAGATGACTTTGCACGTCTTTGCTTTTCTTTCTTTCCTTCTTTCCATTTATGTCAGGTAAATGAATGTATGTCTCCGTTGTTCTGCAGTTTCTGGTGTAAGTTTATGCATTGTCTTATATTGGATTAAACTCTGTAATTCTGTGACGTCAACACGCATTGTTGTTTTCCTTGTGGCTACACGTGGCCTGCCGAGAGGACCTGGGATCCAGAGGAAGAGAGAGAGCCAACTTTTTTCCAAAGTTAACCTATTTATAAATTTATTCCTTAACACAGGCAAAAAATTAACCAGATGTTAATTAAATGAGGAAAAAAAAAAAACAACCTTGTTAGGTAGGTGGTACATGATGTCTGATTTACCAGATGCACAGTGAGATTGTTTAGCAGGTCTGATAGTATTTGTATTCCATCTTTCGTTGCTTTTATCAAAGTCACATTGCAGCATATCCATGAACACAAACTGCACTAGACATGTCTGCTCATGACTGCCACTGACGACGTGTCATCAGATCATCCAGAACTGGGACTAATAAACCAAAATTAAAACAAATTAAGGAAAATTTCAGAGAAGACGCAAACAGTGTAGAATGACTTCATTGGTTTCCATAAAATCGATAATTTCTTAAATTTGCCTGTTAAAGAGGAAAGACTCATTTGAACATTGTGAACTGTTGGCAAGAAATCCAAAACTTCTGCATGACTGTAGCCGTCATGAAAGTATATCATAATCAGATCCTATTCTGAGAGCGAGTCCAGCACTGACCCTGTTAAACAACATAGAGCAGAACAGAAATTATTTTACTGTCCAATAATGGAGAAATTCAGGAGCTAAACTAACAATGTGACACAAAGCAGTTGGTTGACATAAACATAGATAATATGTAAAAACAGTAAAATGCTGCATAGTAAAGGCAAAAAATTCAACGCAAGTACTGTGGCGTTATTAAAAGTAGCACATAAATAGTGTACTCAAAAGTAATGTGCAGTAAGGTATGTTAATTAAAAAAATATTCAAGAATCAGAATTGGAATAGCATATTTACTGATAACTATCTGGCATTTGTATCTCAACAAGACTATTTACCGCTGTCTTCACCTCGTGCTAAGAACTGTAAATTTTTCCCACATGAAAAGCAGAACACTTGAACTGTCCCCAGATTTTGACCACAGAAGTCGCAAAACAAAATATGGCCACCTAAAAAAAAAAAAAAGAAAAAAAAAAGGCCCAGTTGAAACCAGATATTTGATACACCAGGAAAAAGATACAAACATCTCTCTCTGTCTGTGTAGATAGATTGACATCTATCTACTGAGCAGGGGCGACGCCAGGGAACTTGGACCCCATGGCAAAAAATTAAATTGGGCCCCCCTGCTGTTACAATTTCTTGAGCCTATTTGCCCCATAAAAAGCGACACAATTTTAATTTGATTGTCCTAACTTTTCCCCCCTTTATGGCGCCCCTGATGGAAGGTAATCATTAGGTAGTGATATAAGTCAAATGTTTGACACCCATATTTGGATATATCCCAATTTGACCATTCCATTCCATTTTCTTTTTTTTTTTTTGCTTAAATTAATACGAAACAGTGCTAGGTGAAATCTATAGGTCAGAAGAAGAACAATCAATTTAACTTTGTCTTTATTACCTCTGATATTTATTTATTATTAATATTTATTTATTTATTATCTAGTATTTATTTATTTAATATTTATTTATTACCTCCTACCAGTTTGCTCAACCAACTGGCAGATGCTACATCTTTTTTTAAGCGACAGAAGGAGATTTGTTTCAGACCCAGTTGCCAGGGCCTTTCAGGAGATCCCTGCGAACTTTCCCATAGAGCTGGTGCCAACTTCACCTCTGAGCTTGAGCAAGAGCACAAGGGTCATGTGAGACACCTTAAAAGACTTTGCTCGACTGAAAATTCTTTTTTTTTTTACCAACAGGAAATGCTGCTGGTATGGCATTCTTGTAAATTTCTTTAACATTCTCTTGCTGGATTCTTTCAAAATGAGGCAAAGCTTCACCTACTGAGCAACTTTCAGAAAATTCAAGATACGCCTTGATGCAGACCATCAGAACTCGACTCTGTCACCTTTCACTGGGACTCTCTGACCTAGTTGGAGTTCTTTGTTACTTTCCTCTTTCCAAAAACTTCATTTACAGCAACTTTTTCATATGTCCACCTGCAGGATTCAGTGGAGGACACTTGTAGAAACAAGGTACAAACTCTGAAGCATGAGACAAAATATCAATACTTGGTTGGACCTCCTGTTGCATGAATTCCTGCATTGACGCACCGTGGTATAGAGGCGATCATCTTCCTTGTTTGGTCTGGCATCTCTTGTCTTCTTCTCGACAACAGCCCATAGATTTTCTCTGGGGTTGAAGTCAGAAGAGTTTTCTGGCCAATCAAGAGCAGATATATGATGGTCACTGAAGCAGCTTTTGGCATTTTTGACAATAGACTTCAGAAAACCCAGAGGACACAACATCAGCAATGACATGGCACCCCAAACCGTCACTCACTATAGAAACTTTACACTGGACTTTCTGTGTCTCTCCACTCTTCCTCCACACTCGACCTCGATTTGTAAATGAAATGCAGAATTTACTTTCATATAGGACTCTGGACCATTGTGCAACAGTCCAGTTTCTTTTCTCCTTAGCCGAAGTAAGACATCGTCTCTGGTTCCGGAGTGGCTTTCGCGGGAAAGGAACTTTTGTGTCTAGTATTTCACATGTCTGTGGTGGCTCCTATGGAATGGATTTGGCTTGGCAGTCCGTTCCAAGCTGCGGTACTCCCTGTTTTTGGTGCAAAGAAGTGGGTTTCCCCACTTCTTAACTTCCACTCTGTTTTCTGTTAAAATGGTTGCACACAGAACTTTATGAGCATCCTCCTCCTTCAGCAATGACGTTTTGTGGCTTATCCTTCTTGTGAAGGGTGTCAGGTGTCAAGTCAGCAGTCTTCACTATGATTGTGTCTTTCTGACCTAGAGTGAAAGGTAGCTTGGGAAACCTCTGGCTTTTGTGTTTTCAGTTAAAGCTGTTTGAGATGTGACAGCAGGAGTTTCCATTAATGAGTTTTTTTAACATCATTCAAATTTTTTGAGACAGAATTTTTGGTTTTCATTGTCTATGCGATAATCATTAAAACTGGAATATATCACTTAATTTTCTGAAAGTGCAAGAAATATTGCACTTTTACGCAGAATTAATTTCTTATGTATTAGTAGTACTTGCAAAATACCAGTATTGTTTTGCATTGGGTTAAGAAGCAGCCACATAAATGGGGAGGTTGTTGGACTAAATGTCCACTCGGTTTGCCGTAGTTTCCCCGAGTCTTGAATGTGTCCACTGAATACCTGCTGCGTGGACACATGGACATGCCGCTGCCGTGCAACGATTTGTTTAAACTTCCAGAAACTCAACCCTAAAACACACACACACACACACACACACACACACACCCCCCCACACACACACACACGGTGTCCCCTGTGATGACTTCACATCCTGTTTCCCCCACTTTCTTCTGAAAGATCGGCGTGGACTGGGACCTTCCTGTCTCCACGCACCGTGTGCCGCGACCGCACGCTGTCAGATCTGCGGGTCCGCGGAGTTTTTCCAAAGCGACGATCCGGACTCACAAGCATGCAGCAGCTGATTTGTTGACAAAGAAAGGAGGCGTCGGTAAGTCTCCACTGCGAGTGGAAACGTCTTCAGTTAAATTCTGGAATTTAAGGTGTTGTAGACTATTGATAAAAAAAGAAAAGAAAAAAAAAAGAAAAGAAAAAAATCACATTCTAACTTTATCTGAAACTTGAAACTTGAATGATTTTCTGTAATCCATGGTACAAAATGCAATGTTCTTGTTTTGATTGTGCAAGAGCTTTTCTTATGGGATCGACAACCTGACTGAAAATAAACAAAGTATTCTGCTATTTACTTTTTTATTTCTGCATCGTTTGCGTTCTGCGTTGGAGTCCACTTACTTGGCCTTTCAGATATTTGCAGTAATCCTCTAATCTGAGTTCCTATCGCAGCTGAACTCTTGGCTCTGTGTGAATGGGTTTATGTCAGCTCAGCATTCTTGCATTCTTTCCTCTGAGCTGAAGTGTTTAGTTTGTGACAGCCACGCTGTAGTGATTTTTGTCAACATACCCCCATCCTTTCCCTCCCTTCCCCAGTACATGGGTGCATCTTCCCCTCAGCAAGGAGCCGTGGTGGTGGGTCTGTAGAGTGTTGCTTAATATTACTCTTGGAGAATAAAGAGTTACCTGTAGCTTTTATCTTCTACCTAATCTGCAAAGTAGAGGTGGGTGGATCAATCCAAAAATATTGATAATATCATTATTAATATGGTATCAATAAGTAAGTTTTGTTTTATTTCAAGTGTACTAAGATATTTGCACAAGAAACTGGACAAAAATACTTTGTGGTTTTTGCAATGTATACAAAACACTTTTTAGTTTTTATTGGTGAAAAACTATACCAAAAGCCACTTAAAAACTGATTAAAGTACAATGGGTTTGTGGTTATGAAGAGACAAATTGTGAATAGTTTCACGTGATGCATTAACACTCTGCAGGGCGCTGTGAAGGATCTGAACTGGGTAATTCTGAGTGCTTCAAAGAGCCGGGCTGCCGGTGGATCAGACGTTATTGTTGGTAAAGCTGTTACAGAGTGTGAACATGTGTACATGGTGCCAAGGTTCAGACGTATTACAACCTATATTCCACTGGATCGCTGGTTAACACCACGGCAGTCACATTGCACAACAGTGTCAATAAAAGTTTAAGTGAGGTTGTCGTCATGGAGATGCAGATAATGTAAAGTCACAGGTTTTTCCACAGAACAGGATCCATCTGGTCACACAGTTCTTGTTTTGGTAGAATGTTGGAGGATTTTGAAGTCAAACTGACCTGAGTGTCTTAATAATTTTTCTGCTCGGCCTCCAAGTCTTAGAGACTCTTTCTTTCATGCTGTGTTTCCTATCTGTGAGGGACATAGTGATTTATTTGCTTCCCTTCCTTCTGTTTATGTCTTCCAACGACTCATAGTTAATGTCTGACTGACATCATCTTTATTCAAGTTTTGTTGCTAAAGTTTTTAACCATTTAAGTCCTAAACGTATCGGTGATGATCCAGCCAAATTTGTAGTACCCTGATTCTGCCATACTTTGCACTATCTGAAAAAACCCAACGGTTTCTGAAATGGGAGGTGTTGCCCTTTCCAGTCAATATTGGTTTATTACGGTAACTTCACTCCCGCCGTAGCAGGAGCGCTCTTTTAATAGATGGTAAATTGCGAAAATAACTTGCTAGATATCGGAACTACCAGTTGTTATGAATAAATGGGCAAAAACATTTACTCGCTGGACATTTAAAAAGCTGCGTACAATTAAAATAAGCAAAAGTATCCAGGCTGAGATTTTTAATTTATGACATAAATGAGGTGTATTTCTGAAGTATTAGGAGGCTTCTTCATGTTAAAGGGGAGTTTTCCTTTCTGCTGCTCAGTGTCAGGTATTGCTGCAAAGCCAAAGACACGAGTTGGCGTTTTACAAAATATAAATTGAACTTCACTGCATATTTTAATAACTAGAATTTGAAGTGTATGTAAATGACTTTGAATCAATCTACATGATTGAATTATGACTCATGTTGTGAATTGGCTCTCCATAAATAAAGTGAATTGAATTAAATGTAATCTATTTTATGCTCTTGGTAAGAGATTATGTTTTAATGATAATTAGAGAAAGTTAAAATTTTGTCTCTGTAATGAATAAACTTGATTCATCCTCACATATTTATATTTCCTTTGCAGATGTTAGGCTGACAAAATGAAGACAAGAGAAGATGTAAAAATAATCAACCAGGGTCTGGAGGATGAGATGGTAAATACAACTGTTTTGTTTATTGTTCAGACAATATTCCTGTGTTATAGTAAAGTTAGAAATTGTGACGATATATTTGACTCCAGATAACTGTAAACTCCATTATTCTTAGATGATTTTTAAGTTTAGCAAATAGAAATAATGTTGCTAATCCTAACTGATCTAAAACAAGTGAAGAGTTAAGTTTGATTTAGTGTCAGATCTTTCTTTATTCAATATCTGATTTCAACTGTGTATTATTATGAATACATGATTGAGGTCCAGGTTCAATTGAGACACATTATTTGCTGTCAGTGAAAACATTGATAACCTTTATTTTGTTACGATTTGTGATTTCATAAACCTCAGTCCCATCTGAAGATACAAACCTGTAAAACTGTTCCTTGGCCATTTCTTCACAACGTTAAAGCACAGATACAGTGAACTGTTCACTGTTCATCTATATGTAACTGCTGGGATTCCTGCTTAAATATTTGTCAACCAAGATGGCGGTTGGTGTTTTTCTTCTGTTGTCATTAAAAATACAATATCAATGAAATGAAACAAATATCCCTAATTTAAATGCTCATAATAATATTACAATACCTGCCATAGTGTTATTCACTTGTACATAAATATATATATATATATATCATAGCAAACTTGATATTTTTTGGTTGTTCACATAACACTTCTTTTAAAAACACGGCGGTGCATTTGGCTGTGAAGCATTTCAGCAGAAACGTGTGTGTGTGTGTGTGTATGCGTGTGTGTGTGTGTGTGTGTGTGTGTGCAGGAAGTCAGCGGCTACCGGCCCTGTCTGTGGAAGCTGGTCCTGGTTGGGGTGGGTGCGGTTTGCTCTGGGGGTCTCCTCCTACTGCTGCTCTACTGGCTGCCAGAGTGGGGCGTCAAGGGGACATGCACACACACGTCTCTGAGCGATGCACACACCCTGCTTCTCAGAACCAAGGTGCAAAACAAAACCAACATTAAGCAATGAACTTTGATAATTTATTTATGACCTGTTTGCCCTTGTTTTCATACGATCAAAACATGGGAAGAGTTGAAAACACCTGATTTGTGTATATTCTGCATGTTGATTAATTTGAACAGCAAATGTTAAAGCTCTAGTATGTAACTTTTATTAATTAAAATATATTTTTTTCCATATTTGTTGAAACTGTCACCATGTCATGAGAGAACAGTACGAGACAGATAATCTGTGAAAAAATCAAGCTCCTCTGCCCCTCTCTACCACTACAGCTAGCACAGCGGATCATGAATCCTAAGTTAGCATAGTCACCAATTAAGGCGAATAAACAGCTTTGCTGTTGTTTCTCTGCCATTAGCACATTTAGTGGCACATAGATGAGGATTATAGACAGTGCTAAGCCCCTCCTCCTGGCTCTGATTGGTTGCTTAGTCCAGGAGCAGTGCATTTCTTCAGACGGCAATAATAATTCAGGTTGGAGGTGAACGAGATTGAACTTTTCAGATTATCTGTCTCGTAGCTAACTGTCACAACATGGTGACAGTTTTATCAAATATGTAATAAACTTTTTCTTTTTTTTTTTTAAATAAAAGTTACAACATACTGCAGCTTTGAGAAATGTCTTTTCTGGGTGAACTTTGAAGGACGAGTTCAGGCAGTGGTTTCGAGTCAGAGTCCACAGAATGGTGGCTCCAGGCAGGAAGCCCTTCGAGGATCTGGATGTAAAACCCAGAGGTCAGCTCCCAAATGGAGACTTCGGTCATCAGGTCTGCTCTGTTCCCGATGAACAGCTTCCCCAGGAGCAGCAGGTTTGGGTACATTACATTACATGTGTTTTTACTTATATGGACTTTATTATTGTGGAACATAATGACAAAGCATTCGGCCTCGGGTCACCTCAGTCTCCTTTCCCCCTTAGATACAATACTTCACACACCACAGCTTTAGATACTACTGGAATGATGCCATCCAGAACTTTGAATTCTATCAGTAAGTGGTCCCCACTGCCATTTCACCTATATTGCCTTATATTGAGATAATAAACCACTAACATGAACTAAATCTCTACTTATGGAGTGATAGCACAACTTGTCTACAGTTGCATACAGTTGAGCCCATAATTACAGTTCTGCTGAAATTGTTTAATATTAAATATTGTGTTGAAAAATAAAGTTAAATATTATCATGTTTCAAGGACACAAATTCAGACAAAAGCTGTTCTTGAAGTTTCTGGAGAGCCTTTCTCTCTTCTCCATCAGGATGATTTGGTCAGATGTTATCCTTTCAGCCGCTTACAAGCGTTCTTCTGACAGCTGGACTGAGAAATAGTTCATATAATGAGCTCAGGAGGCGACCAGTTCCACTAGGTGTTTGCTAATTGCTGCTGGCTAGTCTGAAGGAGCTGAGTGGGGGAGTCGTGGGGAGGAGAGGTGCTCTGTGAGGCGGAAGCTCGAAGGCATCGCTAGGTTTTAGCAAACGTTTTGCAAACCTGAATAGTTGCCAGGGGAGATTAAAGGATTTCTCAAACATGCATGAAAGAATCAAAGCAACTCTCCAGGCATGTTTTTTTTTTTTTTATGAGGGAATAACTTTATAAGATGATGTGAAGCTCAAAAAAGTAATCTTTACATAATACTTTCCTTTTAAGGGCGACACATTATGCTTCATTTTAAACAGGTTAGGATATGATTACGGGCTGTACAATTTATGATCGTTACATTTTTTGTATCATTCTCATAAAGTGAGATTTCACCTCCTCATCCTGCTTATTATGAACTCGTCTCAGCATGAACTGTTTTAGGTCTCTATCACTTTTATGCAAATGACCACGACCCCCAACCCAATATTTGCACTTGTCTTTTCCAGCAGCCATTGTACAATGATAAAACCAGCTGACCAGCTTAGTTTGGGTTGCTAGTTAACATATATATCAGTGCCTGCCAATTGTGACGCCACAATTGAGAGGTTTTAAAAACGGCTCGTTTTCCAGACAACAAAAACACATGAACTTATACCCAGAAAATGATTGGATGTTTTTTTTTTCTTCTTTTTTTATTGCTACTAAAAGCAGTACAGAACCAAATGAAGGTTCAAAAACATTCAAAAACAATAGGTCCCCTTTAAGTGAATTAACAGGTTCACTAGCATGAACTGAAGTCATTAATGTAGCCCTCTGAGATCAATATGGTTATGAAACGATAATTTACCATCTAACCATTTCTTCTTTCATCCTGTGGAAGAGGTTTGGTGAAATGTAGCATCTCAAATGTTACTCTGTGAAGAACGATGAGGCTCTTTCTGGTCTCTTCTCTAATCCAACATACTGGGTCACAATTTTTGATCCAATGTTTGGTTCAGACAGCACACATCCAGGTTTTGGTTTGAAGAAGACAGCCAGCGTATTTTAGTGTGTAGCTGATGTGGATCTGTGCATGGTTTATACATGAGGCCCCTGAAGTTGTTATGAGTGGAAGAGCTGTCCACACGACAATAGAAGATAAAACTCTGTGCTCCTCTAGAGGCCTGGAGGATATGAAGGTGAGCTGTGCCCACATCCACTCCGAACACAGCCATGGGCTGACCAAAGCACTGCAGGACTACAGGTACCTCTCTGCATTAGAGTTTTGTTTTATTGTTTAATTTTTGATGAAAAAAATGTCAATTCACGCAAATTTACTGGTGACAAAGTACAAAAAAAAAAAAAATCTCAAACATTCTTTCAGGAGGCTGTTTTTCGGGGAGAATGAGATCGCTGTGAAAGTCCCCTCTCTGTTCAAGCTTCTCATCAAGGAGGTGAGTGTGTAAAACCTGTGCCTCTTCCTTTAACACTCCAACTTTAATTAACTCTGCTTCCAACATTTCCAGATGGTTTTTATTTCTCTGTTATTTCCCACCAGGTGCTGAATCCTTTCTACATCTTCCAGCTCTTCAGTGTTGTTCTGTGGAGCGCCGAAGACTACTACTATTACGCCACAGCCATCGTTTTAATGTCAGTCATATCCATAGCTACTTCACTGTACACCATTAGGAAGGTGAGGCATAGACGAGTGAATGCTGACTGGAGAAGAATATGTTCAGTTTGTTTGTCTTTTCTAGATTTCTACACATAATGTTTGTCATTAGAATACTGATAGTCATGTGACCATTTCCTTTTTTTTTTTTTAATTGCCAAGTAAATCTCCCTTCTGACTGTTCTGCAGCAATACGTGATGCTACACGACATGGTGGCGTCTCACAGCGTGGTGCCAGTGTCGGTGTGCAGAGGAGACAAAGGCATGTTTGACGTTCTGCCGCACGTCGCTGCTGGAGTACCTGCTCTCCTCGCTCACTGTTGTGTCCGTCTCAGACACAGAACAGGCCATGTCGACGGAGCTCGTACCCGGTGATGTCATCGCCATCCCGGCCAATGGGATGGTGATGCCGTGTGACGCCGTGCTTTTCCAGGGGACCTGCGTTGTGAACGAGAGCATGCTGACAGGTGTGGATGCTTGCTGGGCTTCAGGTTCTTTTAAGTTTTAAAGGTGCAGTATGTAACTTTTATTTTAAAAAAAAGTTTTACAGAGTTACATTTACTCAGTTACATTTACTTAAGTAGGTTTGTAAAATAAATGTACTTTTAGGGGTATTTTTAGTAAATACGTTTTTTTTTTAACTTTTACTTGAGTAATTTTAGCATGAAGCATTTTTTACTCTTACTTGAGTAAAATTTCTGGATTCTCTATCCACTGAATGAAAACACAAACATGTTTTAACCAAAAAATTCACTGGACACAGACACACCTGCAGCTTTTGTTAAAGTTTCATAAGTTTTATATGAAAATAAATAGATTTAGCAAAAGTGTTCCTTATGAATGATTTTCTTATTTCCTATTTACGCTATTTTTATGAGTTATTTTCATTCTGGTCTTTAAAATACCAAAATGTCCACAAAACTTTATATTTTGGTTCGTCTGATGATGTCAGTTTTAAATGTTAAATGATTGATGCTTTGATCAGTTCAGTCGCCTTTTCACCAAATACTTTTTTACTCTAACTTGAGTCATTTCTTGGACGGTTACTTTTTACTTTTACTTGAGTGAAAACATGTTGAAGTAGTGCTTTTCTTACTTGAGTACAGTTTTTGATACTCTACCCAGCTCTGGAAATGAGACAGATATGACTGAGTGAGCATGATGTCAAACTCAAAAAGTCAATTTTACATAATTCTGCCCCTTTAAAATCTTCATTTGTTCTTGATCTGTGGTGATATTCTGAGAATTATTTTCTAGTAATGGCATCCTAAGTGCTGCAGTTTGAGCTAAAAAGAAAAAAAATCCATTGAAACTTGGCTTTCACTGGGTATCTCTCCACATACCTTCTTTCCGCAGGCGAAAGCGTTCCAGTGACCAAAACCAGTCTGCCCAGTTCGGGCGACGAGGCTGCAAGGAGATACAGCATGGAGGAACACAAGAGACACACACTGTTCTGTGGAACCCACGTCATCCAGACCCGCTTCTACACCGGCGAGCTGGTGAAGGCCGTGGTGATCCGAACAGGTGAGGCATGCGCGTAAAAATGTTCATCATCAAAACGCAAAATTGACAACAATCTCAACGACTTCCCTCCACCTAACCCCCACACAGGCTTCAGTACAGAGAAGGGCCAGCTGGTGCGCTCCATCCTCTACCCTAAGCCCACAGACTTCAGGCTGTACCGGGACGCCTACCTCTTCCTGCTGTGTCTGGTTGGTGTGGCGGGCATCGGCTTCATCTACACCATCGTCCTCAGCATCATGAACAAGGTCCCACTGCTGCTGCTCTGCAGGGTCTTATCATATTTCTCAGCGTAAAGACGTGGAAACGCATTATGTTGCATGAATTCAAATGAAAAAGTGTAGAAAAATACAACCTTTAATTTGTACATGTATACAGTTGGGGGTCGGGGGGAAATACCACATGAGTAAATAGTTTTTCACCAATATTAGCTGTGTGATAACAAATGTTGCTGGACGATAAATTGTAACAGAAGTTATTGGCATAAACGACAGTGTTGTTTTGAGTCCTTTTCCCAAGTAATGTAAGACAATACACCCAAACACCAGTCTCCCAGCTGAGTTTAGTGCATGTTTATCTTTGTGATAGTAGGACAGAATAGACTCTTTTCTTGCATAAGTGTTAAGCAATGTTGCTCCTATCTGCAACTGTCCTATCAGTGAGTTTTAGAGATTGATTTGCCTCCCTTCCTTTGTTCTCAATGTGAGATGGCAACGTAAATATATGTCCCACTTTATTTGCATTCCCCTGGGAAAAAGGAGGCCATGGGTTACTAATTAAAAGTTCCTACAAACTCCGATCGGCTTCTAAAGAGTTTAAAGGAAATTAATTTCCTCTGTTATATTTTGTGTATTTGGGTCTGTGGGCATTTTGTGGTAACAATTATTTCTTAAAATGGATTCTCCCCATTAAAGGGTCAGTAAGATGTAAAATTGACTTTTTTAACCCCTAGAACCCGACGGACCCACCGGTGGGTCCAGCTGCCACGACCTCGGCTCGCTCTGTAAACAAAGGCTCCACGTGCCTTTAAATTTTTTTAATTTTTTATTATCCGCTAAAAGAGGCTTTGATCTTTCAAAAACTATTCCGCATAAAGGTTTTGCCCAAAATGTTAAGTTTAAATTTATTTATACCCCCTGAGGGTGTAAGAGCGACAAGGAGTTATCTTACAAAATCAAATTTCTTTTAAGTTATATTTGATATATGACAACATCTGAAGGTAACATAATTACATGATTTTGCTATAAATTGGTACTATATAGCTGTAAAACAGGTAGTAATGCCCCTTGAAGGCTTTTTCCATGTCTTTACTAGGTATGCCTCTAAATGTGGAATTTGTAGTTTTCATTGACGGTTTCTCCAAAACATGCAGGTTTCAGCTAAAACCATCATCATCGAGTCTCTGGACATCATCACCATCACCGTTCCGCCGGCCTTACCGGCGGCCATGACAGCCGGCATCGTGTACGCACAGCGGCGTCTGAAGCGCGTCGGCATCTTTTGCATCAGTCCTCAGAGGATCAACATGTGCGGCCAGCTTAACCTGGTCTGCTTTGACAAGGTAATCCACAGCAACAAGACAACTTCACATTTCACTAGCAGATTTTTTTCAGTTGTATCAAAACGTTTACCATGTTGTTAGTGAAACAGTCTGCTTAGAACTGGTACTTTTTTTTTAAAAAAAGACCAATTTTCAAGAATTATTGACTTAAAACAAGCTGAAAAGTTACTTGAAAGTTAGTTTTGTCTTATTTCAAGTGTACTAAGATATTTGCACTATAAACCAGACCAAAAATACTTGGTAAATATTTTGTATTTTTGAAGTTCTAAAAATGATCTCATGAAAAGGAAGCAGTTTAAGAGATCCTGACTGAAATGTTCTGGTTGGTGCTTTAGCTGCATTTAGCTGTATTTATGCTGCAGACTGGCACCCTCACTGAGGACGGTTTGGACCTATGGGGCATCCATAGAGCAGAACATGGCAGGTAGAGGAAATATCTCTCGCTCTCATTTCCTCCCTAAAAACGAACGCAGAACTCCCTGACTTGCGTCTGCAGCTTTGTTGCTCCGGAGCCGGGCCCAGCCGAGGAGCGCCTGGTGAAGAGCACCTTCATGGCCTGCATGGCAACGTGTCACTCTCTCACCAAAATAGAGGGAGAGCTCTCCGGAGACCCTTTAGATCTGAAGATGTTTGCCGCCACATGCTGGGTAAGTAAAAAGTTGCTTCAGACAGAAACGATTTGAATATATTTCTGTTTCCCACAGCAGGGTTAGTCTGTTTCTCCAAAGAAATATTTATGGATTTTTTTATTTCCTCTTTAGGTCTTAGAGGAGCCGACAGAAGAAGAAACTGCACTTCACAATCCGCTGATGCCCACAGTGGTTCGACCTCCAAGGCGAGCCGTCACTGGAGACAGTCAGAGCCAGTCACAGGTCCAGAACACGGTACATGTCCAGCGTGTCCACTTTCATATTAGTGTAAGACAGAATATTCTGTCACATAACAACAAGCTTCAGCAGATTTGATCAGGATTTTATTCAACAGATCAGCACAAAGTAGGGCGTAATTGTGAAGTAGAAGGAAAATTGTTCATGCTTTTTTTCTTTTTCTTTAAAAGTCTGAAAAGTGTGGCATGCATTTGTAGTTGGGTCTCTTCTACTGTGATGCTTCTGAATAAAATCCAGTGGAACTGGAACTGGATTCCTTCAGAATCATGAAACCAGTAAATAAATCCGCTTGTAATTTAATTAGCGTCTGAGTCCAGCTGCTCTGTGAAGAACACTGCAAAAACACAAAATATTACCAAGTATTTTTTATCTAGTTCCTACTGCAAATATCTTGATGCATTTAAAATGTGACAAAATTAACTTACATGTAGCTTTCCAGCTTGTTTTAAGTAAATAATTCTTGTATATTGATAAACAGTAGCAGTTCCATTGGTTGATTGTTTCATTTATAAAATGGGAAACATATGTTGTTAAATTAACAAAATCTGCTTGTGAAACTACAACTTTTTATTAATATTCAAGAACTATTGACTTAAAATAGGCTCCTATATTTACTTGTAAGTTAGACTTGTCTTATTTCAAGTGACCTAAGATATTTCCAGACGGAACTAGGCCAAAAACCACTGAAGATTTTATTTTTTTGCTGTGAAATCCAGTTGAAATGTTGCCATACGCATTTTTGGGAATGCTTTCAGAGTTGTGTGTGTGGGTTACAAAAACTGATTAAATCAAAACTGATCTCTGACCAAAACACTGATCATCACCACAGTTAAACACGGAAGTGGCTGCATCATGATGTAGGATTTCTTTTCCTTCAGCAATTCCAGTGAAGGTAGCCAGAGTTGATCCAGGCAGAAAGGCTGTTAGAATATTCTGAGTTTTAGTTTTAAAAAAAGTAGAAAACCAACCAGATTTAATGTTTCCTACATTAAATCTGATGGTTCTGTACAGTTTGTGGGGAATAAAATGTGAAAATCGCTTAGGAGGATGAATAGGTTTGCAGGGGGCTGTAAAAGTACCAGTCTCTATGACAACCAATCAGAGTCATTGTTGATAGAAACAAAGTTAGGAGCACATTTCTGCCAAAAAACTCAGAAGTTTTTAGATTTATTCTAGAAATTCCATCAACATCATTTCTAATTCCAGAAAAAAATACTTGGAAATTTCCAAATTTCAGAAGTTGAAAATGTTCAGGTTTCTTCCTCAACTAGTTTTTTCTAGCAAATTTGTAACATTTCAAACTCAAACATTTTCAACTTGTTTTCTAGGAGATTTCTGAGATGAATCTTAAAATTTCTGAGTTTTTTTTTTTTTTTCTAGCAAAGCGTTTTAATGTAAAACTCTTGGAACTGTCTTATTGCTGAAATGTGCTATACAAATAAACGTGACTGATTAATTTATAGCAGATTTTCGACTTTTGATGCTCAGAATTTTTCTCTAGAAGATTTCTGAGCTTAATTTCAAAATTTCTGAATTTTTGGTGGAAATTTTCTCCTTTTTGTATCTACAATGGCCCTAACAGTGTGTTGTGGGCATGGAGAAAATGAACATTTTAAAGTTTTTATTAATGTTGTCTCCCCAGTCCTGTGAGATGGGCATAGTGCGACAGTTCCCCTTCTCCTCGGTGCTGCAGAGGATGAGCGTGGTGGTCAGAAGGCTGGGGGACAAACACATGGAAGCCTTCCTGAAGGGGGCACCGGAGGTCGTGGCTGGCCTTTGCAAACCAAACTCAGGTCAGGCTTTCTTCTTTTGGGGTGAAGACATTCTCTCCTTTTTTGTCTTCTTTATAATAATAGCAAGAAAGTGGCAGCAGAATGGCTTGGTGCTTCATCCAGGGCCCTGGTGCATCCAGACCGCTCTGATCCCAGCCTGTTCTTCCCTTCAGTCCCACAGAGTTTCACTGAGACTCTGGAGAGCTACACCAGGCAGGGCTTCAGGGTGATCGCATTGGCACACCGACAGCTGGAGTCCAAACTGTCCTGGCACAAAGTCCAGACGCTCAGCAGGTACGTCACTAATCCCAGATAAAAAGCGTTGGCAGTGCCTGCGCTAGCTCCCACCTGGATTCTGAATCTGTCTGCTCACATCTCCACTGTTAATGTTTAAACTCTGACCCTGATGTTCTCCCGTCTCTTCTACAAGCAAATACGACTTTCACACTGCGTAAACTTTATGTTACGTCACAACCACAAACTTAAATGTGTTATTTGGGGATTTTATTCCATTCAGCAAAACTTTTAACCTCCAGCTGTGAAACGCTAGTGAAGAAATGCCTCAGAAGACGTGCAGCTAGTACGCTTGGCGATATGGACTTAAAGTTTTATCACAATATTTTATGGTGTTATTGTGATAACGATAAAACTGAGGATAAGAACTATTTATTACTTTTATTTTAGGTAACCATATGGCTGTGACGACATGACACAGCAATCAGAGCCACATAAATAGGCATTCTTTAGGACTCCAGTCACAGAAAGATGTCTGATTTATATCACTAAACTACATGCAGTAACTGCATTTAATCATATTTTTAAATTAATTCATATGTACTGATACTTTTCTTGAACAAATATAGAGAAAACCGTAAAAGTAACAGTCCTGAGAATACGGACCATTTTGTGGGGTTTTAAGTATCATTAGCTGGAATTTATCATGGCAACAATAAATCAAAAATAAATGCCCAACCCTACGCTTGTAGCAGAACTAATATGAAAATTTGGGCCAATTTCAATAACCCTGTAAACATTGTTGTTATGGCCGACAGCCGTTGTTTATCGATATTGTATAATTTATATATCTCACTACACCTCTGGCACCTTAAAACAATCAACCACTCTCACTGTCACATGACCAAACAAGCACCACATGATCAAAAACCAAATTAATATCGGTTGTTAATATTTTATAGGACCAATACCGATATATTACTAAATGACTAATATCGTCCGATACCAGTGACGCTGCTGATATATCATACATCTCTAAGCAGAAACATTTTATTTAGCATTCTCTAAACACCTTATTTAATTTCCTTTTTGGAAAAATAAAGTATTTTTCATTTGAATTTGAATTTCAACGACTCAATGTTTCTGTTTGCGGTTACTCTGATATTACTGTCAAACAGGTGTTCGGTTTGTGTTTTTTTTTTTTTTTTCAGGGATCTGATAGAGACCGACATGGAGTTCCTTGGGTTGATCGTTATGCAGAACAAAATCAAACAGGAGACGGCCGGAGTTCTGACTGAGCTCCGGAGGGCTAACATCCGCACTCTGATGGTCACAGGTATCTCCGGTCCGTGAAGACGTCCGTTCATCAGGGATAACGCCGGTCTGCGCTGACACCCTCTTTCTGACGGGTTTTCTCTATCAGGGGACAACATCCTGACAGCTATCTCTGTGGCTCGAGACTGCGGCATGATCCGTCCACACGAGAATGTCATCGTCGCTGATGCTGCGCCCCCCAGAGACTCCTGTCCCCCCTGCATCACGTGGCGTTATGTGGAGAACCCCGCTCAGACCGCCAGGGACGATCAGGTGAGCCTGGAGGTTTTGAAGAATGCTAGGTTGGAGTCATTAAGAGAAAAAGAGTTACCTCCCTAAGTAATGATTAAGGCATGATTAAGACACATTATTTTCTATAATAATGATTACTGTTTTACAGAAAAAGAACATAAGAAGGCAGGAATTTGATATCAATCTTTTATCAAAAAGATTGATATCTCAATCAAGCTTTGATTGATTGATATCTCTGGCTAACAGACAAACCACCACTGGTTTGTCTGTTAGCCAGTGATGGGCACCGCTAACTAAAAGGTTAGCTGTGCAAACCCTAAAGTACTAATAATAAACATTAGTTCTGCTAACGCTAAGGCATTACACCAACAAGGTATATTTTCAGAAGCTAATGCTAAGGCGCTAACTTTATTTCAAATCTTATCTGCTATTGAAAGACTACAATCCTTTGCAATAAATTTAGTTGACATTGCAACTTACATGTTCCATAATGCCCTTAGATATTGTATTTATGTTTATAGCTTGTTCTTGTTCCCTATTGTATGTTTTATTGTTCCTGCATGTTTCTTGTTTGGAATAAAGTTATTTGGGGAGAAAAGAGACACAAAGTTAGGAGACAAAATGGAGCTAAACAGCTTCCAAATGAAGAGCAGGAATATAAACGTAACAGCCTGAAAGGTTCTTTGCTGATAACCAAAACCTCAGCACAGATGTCGAACTTTTATCTGAAAGTTTACAAAACAGCTAAATAAATTAGTGCTTTTAGAATTTATCCAGGAAAATTAATTTAGGGCAAGCTAAGTGCACTCAATGTTTTGAAAGTTAGCAAATGTGCTAAAGTGTTACATGAAAAATTAGGGCATTAGCGGTTTAGTTGAAGTGTTCCCACCACAGCTAGTAACCTGTCAACGTTTATAAATATTTCTTTTGGCTATTTCATAAAAAAGTTTCCAGGAAGAGATTGAAAGACTTTCACCGTCTAACACACGTACGCCATTTTTTTCCCTCAAGATCAAAAACAATTCAACAATCAAAATGATAATTTTTTTTAATTTTTTTTATTTTCAACACATATTAAGTAAGGAGCAACCAAATGAAGTTAATCCTAAGATTTCTACATCATAACCAGCTCACAGATCTCTGCAGGACTTTCTGCTTTTCACTCTTCCATGATGTCATAGTATTTGTGCAGGTGTCTCCCCAAAGCAAATACTTAACCCACCCACCCCTCCCCCCACTGGGGACTCAGTTTTTACTAGTTTTTAACAGCTTTCTGCTGCTAAAGTTACTATTCTGACAGCGAGCTTCTCAGATCTACAGCGCAGTCAAAAGTACGAATTGGTTCTGTTTGTCACAGATCATCAAGCAAATTTTAGACAAAGATAACCTATTAGTACAGTAAGCAGTTTTCAGTTGATGATTTAACTTGTTTAGATATTTAGCTATCAGATGCTTGTGGAAACTGACAATAAGTGTTTTCTCCCACTGTGGAGAACAGATCATATACCTATAATGGTAACTTTAGCTTTGATAATAGCTGTGCTCCTCTTCTGGTTGACATAAAAATGTAACATAAAATAAAGAACAGAACATTTTCATCTCTAATGTAAATACTTAAATCAGTATTGAATTGTTTTGTGTTGTTCCTGATTTAATTATGTTTTACAATGGTATAATAATGTGAGATGAAATGAGGTGAAATCATCAGTTTGTCCACACTGTGAACTATCTCCCTCAGGGTGCACAGATCCTCGTGGAGGATGAGATGTATCACTTCGCTCTGAATGGTAGAGCCTTTGCTGTTATCACAGAACACTTTCCTCAGCTAATACAGAAGGTACTTTCTCATTTTTGCACGTTGACATGTCCACATGATCCACACAGTTTGTTTTGCTTATTCGCTTCTGTAGTTGTAATGACATTTTCCTCCCACATGGGGGCGTTGCAGCTCGCGCTAAGAGCCACCGTGTTTGCCCGCATGGCGCCAGACCAGAAGACCCAGCTGGTGGAGATCCTGCAGGGCATTGAGTGAGCCTCTCTGATTCTGCTGCTGCTGCTGCAGCTGCTCTTTGGCTCATTTCCATCTGTTTTCACTGCTGCAGCTTCATCCACTCTGTTTACTTTCCAGCTACATTGTTGGAATGTGTGGCGATGGCGCCAATGACTGTGGGGTAAGTTTGGGTTCTCTAAACTGCTGGTGCGTTGGCAAATCAGTTCATTTTTCATGTGAAATATGATGGGATGTTACTCAGACAGCTCAGGTAGAAACATAATGGTAATATGCACCACACCACAAACTGATTAATAATAATAATAATAATAATAATAATAATAATAATAATAATAATAATAATAATAATAATAATACTTTAATTTAAAATATATGGCAATTTTCCAAACACTCAAAGATACTTTACAGGAATCAAGTAAAATTACAAAAAGAACACTAAGTAGATCAAACAGAATCAAAAAGGAGAAAACTGAAATACACAGCACATTAAAAACACACAGGATAAACAAAGAAATGCTAAAATATAATATTAAAAAAATCATATTAATATAGTTGTAGGAAATATTCAGTACTAGAGTTTAGATGACAGTTTTTTCTGCATCTTGCAAAAGTATGTATTCCTCTGCAGCAGATGGCTTTATTCGTCTGCTGCATACTTTATTCTCGTATTATAAACACTTTATTCTGGTAATATGATTTTATTGTTACCTTATTAGGACTTTTTTCTAGTATTATTTAGACCTTATTTTCATATGACTTTATTCTCATAATGTTATTGTTTTTATCCTTGCAATTTAGAAAAACAAATTATCTTAAAAAATGAGTACTCTGTTTTAAAAAGAAATGGAACAAGAATATTCAGATATAAAACAGTGTTTAAATGTTGATGTTGGCCCTAATAGGGGAACAGAGACGGTCCCAAAAGGTTTTCTTCCTTTTCTGTAAAAGTAATTTTTGTTAAAACTGTAAAGAAACCTGTTATTGTTCATTTAGTGTTTACATCTCAGGTCGTATGTTTCTACTGTTGCGATGCTGATATGACGCAGCAACACATATGACTTGGCCGATTCTAATCGTAGCTTCAAATGCGCTGCTGTCGCCTGTCTCAGAGTAACTGAAGGCGTTTCCCTCTCAGGCCCTGAAAAGAGCACACAGTGGGATTTCTCTGTCTGAGCTGGAGGCGTCGGTCGCCTCTCCCTTCACTTCCTCCACCTCCAACATCTCCTGTGTCCCCAACCTCATCAGGTACGGTGAAGACCAGGTCCTGACCTGGAGCGTCGATGAGCAAAGTGACACGTAGCAACAGGTCCAACTTTTCACACCTTTTTCCTGGTGTCTGATAGAGATGCACCGATCTGATATTAGCGACGTCACACTTATCTATTTTACATTATATTTAGAATTCCTAATTGCACTTTCTAAACCATTTGAAAGAAAGTTTGTTGCAGTTTATTTTTACATGTTTGACCAAAATAGTCAACCTGTTGTTTTTATCATTTTCAGTTTCTTTATCATTTATTTTCCATTGGCTGTTAGCCTCCTAATTGCTCTGACTGAACAAATGAGAGTTATTTTTTACATGTTTGTCCAAGCTTGTGAAGCTGTTGGTGTATTTACGTATAGTGTACTGATGCAAAGTTATCAAATTAATTTATAATAAGTCAATTCAGCACGATTCTTCTGTATCGGATCAGTATCGGCTGATACAAAAACCTCAAATCTCTGTATTTGTATCAAAAGTGGAAAAAGTGGATCAGTGTATCCCTATTTAGTATCTGATGGAAAACTACACATTTCCCATGAGATTAAAATTCTTCATTTAGTGAAAATGATAAAATAATTTTAGTTGACAATGTGAAAGTCTGAATGTTTGTTTTCCAAAGGGAGGGACGAGCCGCCCTCATCACGTCGTTCTGCGTCTTTAAGTTCATGGCTCTCTACAGCATCATCCAGTACATCAGTGTCATTTTGCTTTACTGGGTAAATACTCCACTGATCTCTTTTTTTTCTGTGTCTTCTCCTTTTTATTTGTGCAGTTTTAACTTTTTTGTTAACGCAGATCCTCAGCAACTTGGGAGACTTCCAGTTTCTCTTCATTGACCTCGTCATCATTCTCATCATCGCCTTCACAAGTGAGCTCCATTATCAATCAGCTGGACGGGTTGTCAGTCACTGGAGGTCATTCTGGTGATGCCTGTGTGTGTGTGTGTGTGTGTGTGTGGGGGGGGGGGGGGGGGTGTGTGTTTTGTTTTGTTTTTTGTTTTGCCTGTCTTCAGTGAGTCTGAACCCAGCGTGGAAGGATCTGGTGAGGCAGCGTCCTCCGTCCAGTCTGATCTCGGGCCCGCTGCTCTGCTCGGTTCTGACCCAGATCCTCACCTGCCTGGCCTTCCAGGTCTTGACTTTCTACTTGGTGCAACAGCAGAGCTGGTACGAGACATGGACGCCTCAGTCAGAGTGAGTCACCGTCACTGTGGGACACCGATGGCTTCACCGGTCAGGCCGTTCAGGCCGACCGCAGCAGCATCAGGACCGATACCTTGGCTTTTTTTCAAGTCCTGAGTTTGAGGTCCAAAAGTCTTGGTTCATCCTTCTTTTCTCTCATCTTTTCCTAGATTGAACCAGACTTGTCCTAATTTTTTAAATTTAAAATAGTTTTTTTTTTTTTTTTTGCTTGTTCCATGACAAGAAAGATCAAGATATTTTATATGTGGCGTAAGAAATTGTAGGACATTGAAGTCCTTCCGATTGTGTCAAAACTGGTTGAAAGGATTTTTTGCTACATTTGCAACCACAAATTATAACTTACAGCTCTGGTAAAAATGAAGAGACCACTAGAAATGATCCATTTGTCTGATTTGACTTTTTGTAGGTATATGTTGGTGTTACATCCTAGAAGTATTTTATTTAAATTATTACTTTTTTATAAATAACACACTCCATTCATTTATTTAATATTTGCCCAGTTGTTTTTGTTCAGCCACAGAAGCATTACAGAATCTGAGCTGCGGCTGCGTCACTGTTTTGTTGGGTAGCAGAGGTGTGTCAGTTGGTCAGTTGGTCAGTTGTAGCTCTTAAACAAGAAACTTGGTTACGGTTTTGCGTCTGTGCTTCTGTGCCCGGCTGCTTCTGAGAAGAGCAATTCCAAAAAAAGAAACGCAGCGTAGGGCAAATAAAGTTGCTGAAACAGAAGAAGGACGCCTGTCTGTTTTGTGACTGCAACATTTGAGTAAAATGAACATGTTTTATTCTATGAACTACTGTCTCCAAAATTCCAAGCAAAAATGTTATATTTATTTGCAGAAAACGAGAAATGGTCAAAATAATGACAGAAAGGCAGTGCTTATATATAAGTAGAGACTTCCTCACCTTGGCCCGACTCGGGGGGGCATCTTATCTACAAGAAACAATCTAATGGGACACTGGAAAAGACTATTGTTGTGCTAAAAGGAGTTAGCCTATCAATAAGGCTTTTCTAGCCTAAAACAGCATCTCAGTGGTAAACATTTAGCAGCACAAACATTTCAAAATAAGGATTTTTTTTCAAAGAAGTTCTGTGAATGATCAGGATGCAGTCTGAAGGAGTATAATAGCACTTTTCACCAGTCTGATGGGTGAAGAACCTAAACAACAATAAATATCTTTATATGTCTATTTATTCAAAAAAATATGAAGCAATAAGAGTTTGTGGATTGAAAATGTTACATACTTTGTCAATATATAATTTTTGATTAAAACTTGACCTTGCAATTAGTTTGATTAAAATTTTTAATTGAGTCGCTGCATGAAGCATTTTGATTTCAAGGACTTATTTTATTTCAGAATCAGTTTATTTATTTATTCTTTTGCGTTCCCTCTGTCCTGCAGCGTCTGTAACGTCTCCCGAGCCAGCAGCTTCTCCGACCGCCACAACGGAACAACCTCTCACGACCACAAAAACATCCGCAACTACGAGAACACGTCCCTCTTCTACGTGTCGTCCTTCCAATATTTAGCCGTGGCTATAGTTTTTGCCAAAGGGAAGCCCTTCAGGCAGCCGAGTTACAAGAACTGTAAGCCAGTTGCAGCGAGGCGCCTTTCCTAATATGTTACCTTTGTGATCAGTGAAGTCAAAGCAAACACAAAAATACCATCTGAACGTCTCTCTCTTTTTTAAAAATCTTCCATAAGGGCCGTTCATGCTGTCCTGTGTCGGTCTCTACTCTTTTCTCCTCTTCATCATGCTGTACCCCATCTCTGCTATCGATAACTTTCTAGAGGTAAATATTTTTGACTACTTTTTCATTAATTCTGGGTGTAAATCCAAGACACTGCTTAGTTGGTAGTTGCATGCTAATAGATGATAAAAGAATGCCATAGATACACCATTCATTTTTAAAAAAAAGCTTGTTTAAAGCTGCAGCATGTAAATTTAATAACTTTGTTTTTTTACATATTTGTTGAAACTGCCACTATTTCGTGAGAGTATGCTATGAGACACAATCTGTGAAAAGATCCGAACTCCTCTATCTTCTCCCAGTGTTAACTAGAAACAATCACAGTCTGACAGTAAGACCACAGAAAGTGTTCTTTAGTTATCCTTTATTTATTTAACCTGTTAGTCTTGGTACATACTCTTATTAATTTAATTATCTATTTTGTTATTCTTTTTTTGTCTCTCTTTTTCACTTCTACTCAAAATATCTGTGGCCCTAGGTTAATCCAGGGATATTAGAGAGTACGAAAATAAGACATTTAAAGATAATAAAATCATTTTTGCACAATTTTCTTTGGTCTGTAATGTTTGTTCTCTGTGCACTAATTTATATTAAAAATAAAAACAAAAAAAACTAGAAACACTCAATCAGAACAAGGAAACAGGTGTCAGTCATCCTCCGTGTGGCGCTGCTCATCCCCCTTGCTCTTTGCTATGCTGCAGCTAGCAAAGCCCGTAGTAAATGCTACACTAGTTAGCATGTCCGCTGTGGACGGCGGATAAGCAATTTTCCTGTAAAAAAAAGTTGTTTCTCTGACATTAGCATGTTTAGCAGCGAGGGCATGAGGATAATTGACAGCACTAAGCCCCTCCTCCTGAGTGTGATTGGTTGTTTTTGGTGCATTTCATCAGACGGTGATAGCTGCTCAGGGAGAATATGGAGGAGATTGATCTTTTCACAGATTATCTCTCTCATAACAAACTGTCACTATGTGGTGACAGTTTTAATAAAAATGTAAAAAAAAAAAAAAGATTTTTTAAAATAAAAGTTACATAGTGCAGCTTTAAAGTAAAGTGACCAGTTGTGAGAAAAAGCCTTTTGTGTGATGCTTTCTGCACTGCTCATCGTGCCCCCCCTCCCCCCATCAGATCGTGTGTGTTCCACATGACTGGCGTGTTACTCTGGTCATCATTATTGCAGCGAATGCCATCGTGTCTTTCATGTTGGAGGTACGACATCACATCCTGTCTCTGACCGATCTGCCTCAATATGCAAAGTGCGATTTGCATGCATTGAATTTTTTTTTCCTTTACCAAAATCCTGCTTGTAGCTGCACAATTGCTTCTTAATGAATGAAATACGTTGATTACATCTTTTAAATTTGTGACACTTGCCGTTTTTCTGGTGCTGTAACTCGATCCTGATGATTAGCCGACTCTTGAAGTTCCCCTCCCCTGAAATCTCCCGTAGATTTTGATCGTTGACATCATCTTGTGGAGGCTTGTTTTCAGAGGAAGTCAGGGGGCCAATGGCCCCAGAGAGTCCTCCTCTGGCGACACACCACAGGTTGGGAAGCCTTTTTTTTCTCTCTCTTACTAAAATCTGCTTCATTCAGTCTCACTGTTTAGATAGCACCTTGTACTTAACTCTAGCTCTCTTTCACTCCTAAGACTGCTATCTGTCTTTTCTTGATACTCATGGTGGTTCAGTATATATGAAAATCTCGTTTTAGTGGGTTTAAATGTGAAGACAATTTTGCACATTTAGCGAAACATGAAGACCTGTCACATATGTGACCCATGTGTGTTGCTCTTGATTCGTCAACATTTGGTATAGTGCCTGGTATTGGGATCGAAGGTGTGCTACTGTGATGACATTTCTTTTTCCTGCCTGACCATCTGATACTGAAAGCTCAGCGCTCGTTACAGAGCCTACGGGTGCCCAAAGTGGTCAAATAATTACAATCCAAATAAGTCAGAAAATAGGCCAGATTTCAATCACTGAACTTTTTGTAGGTGAGCAGATCTTCATTAGTGCAGAAAGAGCAACTAAATGTTTATAAAAATGTAGCCTTTTTATTTTTCAAGTCTTATATTAAATCAGACCAAACATGTTCTGTTTTCAGTTAGTTACTGAAATTCTGTCTTTTTCCCAAATGCAAGAGAAATTTTTTTGAGAGTATTAATTCGTAGCTTTACATATTTTCTTAGTATTTGGTAGAATTGATATTTTTACTGAATGACTTAGCTCAAGCTTTTCACAGTAGTTTGCTGAATTTTGGCTGAATCCTTCTGTGTAACTCAGGCTGCGTAAGCAGTCTTCGTCCACTTCAAAATAAGAGCGTAAATATAAATGTCTTACCACTTTAAGAATTCATAACAGTCAATAACAAACACGTCAACACAGATGTCGAACTTTATTCAACTGAAAGTTAACAAAACAGCCAAGTAAATTAGCACTTTATCTGGAAAGATTTGTTTGTGAAGAAGCTACATGCGCTAAGCGTTTCCAAATTATCAAAAATGTTAGACAAAAAGTTAGCTCTGCTATTAGCACATTAAATGACTAGCAGAAGTGTGCCCACAGCTGTCATCCTGATGTCTTGGCTGTTTCATGGCTTTTTCTTCCATGATGGCTTTGTTGAAGTTGTTGCCTTAAAATACTTTGTCATGATTGTCCCAGTTTAACTCAACCTTTTAACTGTACCTAGCAGAAGCTTATAAAGCCATGACATCATCACCTGGACTTTCTCAAACTATTTAAACACAGAGCAATATGAGTGTGTGCAAACTTCCTAATTTGAAGAAATGAATATTAAATCTGATCTAGAACATTAAAGTTTAATTTGTTTTTATTAGACAGTAAGAAAAAATAGTTGTTTCTATATGAAGTGTATGTATATCTCAATTTTCAACGCTTTATGTATGTTGAATGCTGGAGCAATATTTACCTCAAGCCATTTATTTATACACTGCAAAAACACAAAGTCTTACTTGGTATTTTTGGTCTACTTTCTGGTGCAGATGTCTTAGTACACTTGAAATAAGACAAAACTGACACACAATGCATTTTTGAGTGAGATATAAAAGCTTATTTTCAGTAAGTCATTCCTTAATATTGATAAAAAGTAGTACTTCCACAGGAAGATTATTTCATTGATAACACTGAAAGAATCTGTTTCATTGTTATAACAAGTGAATAACACTTGTTATTTCAATTATTTAAGAAATTATCAACATAAGTTTCTATGACTTGCTAAAAAGTCACTTTTAAGTTACTTTTGTCTCATTTCAAGTGTACTAAGATATTTGCACAAACATATCTATTAAGACTGTGTTTTTGCAGCGTAGATGCACAAGACAATGGTGTAACATATTACATGCTTTTCTTTTTTTTTGAAACGTACTATGATGATGAAAATGTAGCAGAATCCTCTTAAAAAAAGCTTTATAAACAAATTCAGAATTTCAGGAATGTGTTTATTGTGATTCTCATTAAAAAACATAGAATTCTGCATCTTTTTGTTAGCTAAATATCCACATCACTAGCTAGTCACTGAAGTGATGCTTTGACTCCTAGATTTTTGTTGGTGTTGATGTTGACAGGTTGCTAATGACAGCTGGGGCGCGTTGTTCCTGTCCCGGTTGTTCTGTCAGAGGAACAAGCCGCCGAAGGTTCTGTACAGGCACCTGGCCCTGGAGCTGCAGGAGGACGCTGACTGGCCCCCCAAACCCTCTACTGTCACGTACGCCGCTGAAGCACAGCCCCACATCTCTGCGACTCTCTGATCCCTGCAGGGGGCGGAGCCTGACATGTCCTACTGATACAGACTAACACACACACACGGTCTCCTACTTGATGTCCTTCATTCTTACCCACCATATCAAAGTGAACTAAACTCTGAATCCTGGGTTGAGCCAGAGGTCTTTCCATTTTTGGAGCCTTGTATGCTAATGCTAATGCTATGGAGCAACTGTCATGAATCATACTTGAACGTTCTAATGAGTGCAGAAATGACGAGCATACCGTTTGCCCTCATACAGATTTAATCTTTTTTGTTGTCACAGTTACATGTTTCAGATCACCAAACAGACAAAGATAACCTGAGAAAATACAAAATGTTCAACATACTTATGTAAAAAGTAAATTACTCCTGAGCCTACGAACTGCCTGATCTGGGTTGCGCAAAACTTTGTCAATATTCCCCTAATTAAAAAAACAAACACAATTTTGCAGTTGCGGTGTTTCCATTAAGTAACAAATGCAATTAAAATCGCATGTGAATATGTTTGTTCATCCGGTAAGTCATTAAAAATGATTCCTCGCCATCATCCTCCGACTACTTCCTGTTGATTTCTTCTTCATGGTTTGCGCCGATGGGAACATCTGGTTGTTGATCATGTGACTTCTATGATGCAAAAAAAAAAAAGGTGTTTCCACTGCAGTTTTGCAAAAATAAAACAATTTCAGTAAAAAAGTGCCGTGTTTCCATTAAGCTAAACTATTTTCCAAATGTCAAACTGTGTAACTATACAGTCAATAGAAACACAGCTTGTTTTACCTAAAGAGGCAACAACAGCCTTCAAGAACTGCTGATTAACCTTTTACATGACTGTAAAAGAGTTTTGATTCACTCTTTACGGCAGAATTCTTTAATTCAGTCAAATTGGAGAGTTTTTGAGAATGAACGCTCAAAGGTCTTATTGATGTACACTTGAAGTAATTTTCAATTCAGTCCAGTTTATTTCTAATTCACGACACGAGGTTATTTCAGCAACGGTCGCTTGCGTTGTGTCATTAACTTTACCGCAATCCCTTAGACGAATCATGCATGTAGCGACATTGGGGAGGATAAACTCCCCTTTAACAGGAAGAAACTTCCAGCAGAACCAGAACTAGAACCTGGCTCAGTACAAGCAGCTGTCTGCTGCTACTTGTTTAGATCGGGACATGCTGTGTTGCTTTTCGGGATCTCTGTGTGCCTCATGTTGTCAGAGAGGTCCTTCTGTTGGCATTTCTGTAACCGGGCCTAGTTGTGGTTAGTAAAACAGAACCAAACAAAAAACAACAAAAAAAAAAAACTGGTAAATCACAGTTAATTCATAACAAGATGGACATTTACTTTTTCACATATTAGCAGGTCAGTTAGAACAGCTTTCTGGATGAAAGCATCATTAAAACCCTTTCTGTATTTAATCAGGTTATCTGTCTGATGTCAAAATTGGCTTGTTGGTTTGATGACCTGAAACACATCCTCTAAAGTAAGGGGGCAGATACTTTTTTTTTTTGTTTTTTGTTTTTTTACAGTTGTGAGGTTTATCTGTCATATCCTGTCATCTGCAAGTCATTTGTAACTTGAGTTATAAAAAGCTTCAGAAGTGGTACATAATATAATTGCACATATTGAAAACTGACTACTGTAATAATAGTTTTTTTTATGAATTCATCTTAATAGGGTAACAGTGCTGAGACAAAATTCAATACTGCAGGCGACTCTGAGTTTAGCATGGAGTTTAATTTACTGTCATTAAGCCGTCATTATTCAAATAAAGTTGAAGTTTAACGTGAAGATTGATGACCTGCGTTTAAGGATAAATTGAAGATTTAGGCATAAACGAAAGAAAGTACACCCTCTTTCATTTTTAGGCTCATCTCTCTACAAGGTTCTAAAATGAATTCAATCTAACCTTCTGTCAAAAACGAACAACAGATGCAACTCTGTGATTATTTCTCTGGAGAACTAAGTACACCCCATGACTAAGTAGCTTTAAGAGCAACCTGCAGCAGCATTCACAACACAAGTCGTTTTGGTTCATCAGACCGTTGTGGAGATTTTTTTGCTCACTTTTCTTTCCAGTTTGTAAAGAAAACTACTCCTGTTTCATTTCTTTGAGGTTGTCTGCCACATGGTGTTCTAGGGCCATGGGAAGAGTAAATTTCCGCCAAAAAATCTCAGAAAGTTTGAGATTAAGCTAAAAAAATTTCTGGAAAAAAACGTTCATTTTTGAATGTGAAAACTCAAAAATTTGCTAGAAAAAAATTATGACATTTTGACATTAATCTCAGAAGTTTTCTAGAAAATGTACATCACATATGTTGACCAGTATTCCAGTTACTGCTAATCAATAGCAAAAACAAACATTTGGCTTTTAATGTGTAAATGAACTCAGTGTTTCGGCTGTTTGGCAGTTTTCTGGAAGTTCTTTCCAGATTGTAGAGCATAAACACTGAATGTTGCCACAATTGAAAGAGGGTGTCATTTTACTGGTGATTGTAAGCTAAGTTTATTAAAAATATCCGGTACTGTTGTACTTTTGAGAAAGAAAGCGTTAAATTAGCTTTTTTTCTCTCTTTTAGAATCAGAATTCTTCCTGTGGAAGAGAAAAGAAACAACCAGCCGTTTTCTTGTAGATGCTTTTGTCCTCCGTTTCTGATTGATGTGACTGCCTTTTTATGATTATGGAACATTCCACCTTAATAATTGCATATGTAATATCATGGAACTGAAAACTTGATTTTATCAGATTTTTGTGTACGTAGGTTCTTGTTTACATAAAGTGTTTCCCAAAAATAAATCTGTGAAAATGTGGGAAAAGTCTCATTTGAATGAAATATAATTCCATATATGTGTATATATATATATATATATAATATGTGTGTGTGTGTGTGTGTGTGTGTGTGTGTGTGTGTATCTTTATTTTCTGATGCCAGTGTTTGCTCTGCAGAACTTCCATGAAATTCCCCCAATAAATGTGTATTTGAAACCAGTGTTGCAGACTTCGTGGGGGGCTGACCTTGGTCACACTTTTTCAGCCAAGACTCACTGATCAATTATGGGCTTTCCCAGCCTCCTCGCTGCCTGGCATATGGGCCCTTAAGGGCGCAGGAGTGGAGGAGAAAGAGTGCTATCATTTCATGTGGAGATCAGGGCCTACGCACCGTGAATGGACGGATTTAGCGGGGACCGTGAATAAGGGGAAGGGGTTCTTCGCTTGTAGCCAAAAGAAAGGAATCTCCCACAGATCAGGGAAGGGGCCTTTTATTTTGGGAGAATATTCATGATGAGGATGAGGAGGCATCATGAATTCATGTGTCTCTGTGACTTGTGGGATCATCTTTTCGGTAAACACCGATGTCTTGCCTTCGGCGGCTTGTTTGCCGTGTGGTGTTTTTTGTGGATAGTGTTGCCTCCTCACAGCGACGTGGGTTTGTGTGTGTGTGTGTACTCTCTGCTGTATTGCTTTTGTGTCCGTAGTGGGAACAGATGGAGAGTGGTGGAGACAAATAAAGAAGCTAAAACAAACAGTCTTTCTTCCTCGCAGCTAGCAACTCACCCAAAAAGATTTTCTCAAGCTTGCTCTCAGACGTGTGCTATTTCAGACATTGTTAACTTTTTTTTTCTTAATCTGTCTTTTAAGTAACACTTTTTTTGTCTAGGTTGGCCACTTTCAAGATTTGTTTACACTCTCACTGCTTACAGTGTGCCCTGAATTCAGCGTTAAATGGATAGTTCAGGATTTTTAAAATAAGGTTATGTTAATACTTTTAAAACAGTCATTTTACTTTTAGTAAATAATGCCCTTTGCATCTTGTTTGGTGAAAACCAACCCTGTGTTCTATGCTTCACTTCGTCCAGAGGGAGTGGACTCTCAGCTATTCACAAACAATCGCTTGCTGGAGGCGTGGACCCTGCAGAAGCTTGAAACTTTACCCAACTGCTAATGTTTGGCTGTGATGTTGGACGCTATGAAGCTTACCGGAAATTTCCTGCGCTGTAAACAACAATCCTCCATTGTGAAGAAGGAACAGGATGGCTGTTAATGTTAATACAATATTTGGAGGTGTGGCCAACACGGACTGGACGGCTTTGTTCACTTCCTCCGCCGCTGTTGTTAAAACTACAGACAGACTGCAATTCTCAAAACCGTAGAAAACTGTCATCATCGTTCACGACTTCTCCTTCTGTTCATTGATTAGCCTGGTGAAAATTCTACCAGAGAAATCAAATTCAATTGGAGAAAGCCCAGACAGAACATTGAAGGAAAATGAGCATCGAGCAGAATTGCGTAGAAAAGCAACGGCCAGACTATCTAAGCGGAACCAAGACAAAAGCAGATTTCTGCTCTGATGTCAGAAACATTGTGGCATAATTCTGTGAACTTTTAAACTGTTATGTTGTTTTGAGTGCTTATTTATAGAAATTTAAATGTTGGAATATGTGATAGACTGGTGACATGTCCAGGGTTTACTGCCTCACACTCAGTGACTGCTGGAGAAACACACCAAACATTTTTTTTTTATGTTTTTGCTATTACAAGGATTTCACTCAGATGCTCTGTAATTTCTATGCAATGAATTTGAGATAAGGAATCATAAGCATTTAAAAGGAGATCCAGAACTTGGCTTAGCTATATTAGCTTAGATATTCTCCAAAGACAATTGTAGATTGACAGTTTGCCCTTTAATTTCCAGTTTTAAACTTCAGCTTGTAATTGAACTTGAACTAAAACAGCGCAAGGACAAAGTGAGATAGAAAAGAAAAAGAGTGTTTTATTAATGGGGTTTCTCGTGCAGACAGTGATTCACTGTTTTTAATAACTTCTGGGTATTCCTTATAAAACACAAAGAGACTTTAAGCATCTAACATTTGAAAACTGCTTTTAAGAATCTCAGTTTAATATGTGGACATGCTGTGCAAACACAACACAATTTTCAGTTTTGCAAGCTACTTTGAGCAGACATGCAGTAATACTTCAGCATTTTTCAAAATGTTACTCTTGTATCCATTAGTCTTGTATTGTTGTATCAGTCTTGATTGCAAAGGCCAACATGTTCTGTTTGTGATTTCATATGAGATTGGTGCTGGTACAATGTTTCCTCCTTCCATTTCCTGTGTTAACAACCAGCCAATGATGGTGTGAAGATTCATAAAGTAGCAATAAGTTAAACTGACATTTAGTTTAAACTTGTTTTAAGATGTAAAAGTCCCCTTTGGTCTGTTCTCAATCTTTATGCTAAATTAAGACGCCAGGAGAGATATCTGCTGCTGGTAAGATATGAACTGCTTTTAACCTTTTAACAGAAGTTCCCTGTAAAAATCCCAAACTATCACTTTTGTGACGATCATCAAGTCTTCAACTTTTGTATTCCTACTTTGCAAAAGACCAATTAGCATGCTGTTTCTACTAAAGTTCTTAGATCCAGTTGAGGCCCCGTTTTTGATTAATAGTCGGGACATAAGGCCAACCTGATGCTCACATACCAATGGCCTCATTTTACAGATGACACAAAGGCAACCGCGTCTGGTAAAAGGTCTGTGACCCACCAGCTGGTCACAAAGCCCCTTTCCTCCCTAATGTCCCCCTGAGCATCGTCTCCTTACCCCGGGTCCTCATGGCATCACTGTCCCCCTTCATTTATCAGTCTTTCCTGGCCTGAATGGGCTCTGTGGTTGGTCAATAAATTCAGTGATTCAGGGGGTGGACAGTTGCAGCCGTGTTAGCGTTTGTTCACAGGCTTGTCGGAGGGATGGGCCCCGCCCAGCTGCTCTTTGTCTCCCGTGGTCCCTCATCAGGTTAGAAGTCAATGGAGAGCCTTGTGCAGAGGTGGTTGGGGCATGGATGGAGCCGCCTCTCACATGGCGTTCACACAGGGGGAGGACTGCTTCGGATCACTGTGACACTTGTTCATGTGGGGCCGTGCAACATTGCCCGGTTGCCTGTCTTGTTCTCCCGCGAGGGCCTGTGCGATCTTCAGAGCTTAGAACAAACTAATGGCTGAGACTTGTAGTGGGGGGGGTAAGTTGATCTGCACTCCCAGGCCTCGCAGTGCCCATGCTGAAAAGGAGCGCACAAGTCTATCTTACGATCTCACTTTACAGATGAGACTCACAATAAAATGAGGTCAGGCCTTCATTTGGGAGTGATGGTAAATCCACTCGTTAAAACTTGGCATGGAATAGCACTTATGCACTTTTGTGTCTTCTAAAGATGTCACATTGTTGCGGAGTTTTGGCTCCTTTCTGCAGATCAGCTGAGCCCATGCATGGGAGCAACCAAAGCCAAATAAAAGAGACAGAAAGCCATAGATAAGGCAACACAGGGACGGCAGAGGGCATTAGGAGATGGAAAACAGAGGACAGAAAAAGACGCTCTGTGACTGAAGAGGGACTTAGAGACATGACTGAAGCCTGACTGTCATGAGAAGATGAGTTTCCATGGCCACCCAGGAGCCACCCAGGAAGCATTTAAGCAGGGGAGGCTCAGGGGTCCTGGGTTCTGGGCCCAGGCTGGTGAATCACACGCAACAACCAGGGATTATGTGCATAAGTGATGAGCGCTAAGCTGGCAGGTGAAGAAGGGAGGCCCTGGGACAAGGATTGCGCCATCCCTCAGGACATCGCTGTCTGTAAGAAGCAGACTTTTTTCTTTTCCACCCCAAGTGAGGATGATCTGCCATGTGAAGGGGACTCAGCCAGAGGTCCTCAAGAGCTGAAAGGGCATCCCACAGGCAGCTTTCACACCATAAGTGGCCATAACGCTGGTCTTGTGAGTCGTCTTGAGTGGCAAGAATGGGGCATCTTCACATTCAGAAATGCCAACACAAACACCCTCATGGATATGGACTGAGCTCGCAAGAGGCTAAGCCCCACATGGCAGGGCATTGCTGAGTGGAGCTTTTGACCTGCAGCGCGTATTAAAGAACAGAGGTTACATTGGCGTTCGTTTTGAGACAAGGAGCTCTTGTTTCTGTCCCCGATCAACAGGTTCGCAGGTTGTTCTGATGCAGGGAATCAACCCTCATAATGTCCACGGCCTTTACAGGAATGCGTTTGAACTTTGGTGGCACAAAGAAATCACATTCCCGTGGTGGCACGGAAAAAAATGCACAGTTCACCAACCTACCCCCCAATACCTTTTCAAGACGATGGTATCCCTGGACAGATTAACATGTAAATACACTTAGATGCTTTGACAATGCACTGAAATGCATATAATCTACATGCTAACGAGCGCTTTAAAGAGTTGCCACGGCTGAATGTGGTTTAAGCAACACTTTCATGTCTGGGTTTTAAAAATTAAACATGAGGCCTCTCTTGGAATCTCGAAAAGCCTTTTTTTTAATTTGTTGAGGGATAAGGCGATGGCTGGGTTTCCCTTTCAAAGGGACTTTAATAGGGCTTCAATCTCATTGCATTTGCCTCCAAGCTGAACATATAAATGCTGGGGTTTTTTTCACCCTTTTATGCAGGATCTTGCCACATTAGATGACAGATGGAAGGTTGTGATGGTGAAATACCAGTTACTATGGTGCCAGTTGTCCTCAGCAGCTTCTCCTGGCATACCGAAGCGTCCCTCCTGAAAACCCGTCTACTGACTCGGAATAAGCTGACTTGAATCTTCTCAGGTTGTTGTTGACAAACACGAGCCTGGATGAGTCCCCTAATCTTCCGCTCCTTTATTCGCCTTTTATTGCCGTGTAAACTGGTCTGAATGGATTAAAAACTAAACCTCTGTTTTCAGCCTTCTCTTATCTCACCCAGGGTTTAATCTAATGCCCTCTACCCTTTAGACATCTCTGCCTCAGCTAAACTTGACCATATTTTTGATTCAACTCATCGCCATGGTAACCAGTTATTTCCCATCCTCGTGCTCCCACCCTCGGCTTCTTTCCTCCATTGATACTGCTACCTCCTCCCTGTGCCTGCGATTTCTTCTGTTTTTTGTCCAAATAAAACAAAGCAGAGAGTGAATGTGCTCTGAGGTAGGTAAATGTATGCAGTGACATCAGCCAGGACGGGTCTATTCTGCTGGATTCCTGTTCCACTTGTTTCCAGCCTTGTCTGGGGGCTGGACACTCTGTTGGGCCCATTGTCCCACATGTATTCCACACAGGCCTGCAATTAATAGAGGCCTTGTCTAAGGCTCCTGGAGCAGAAACTGCTATTTGGGAGGGGGGACAAAAGGCAGACAGAGACAGGGGGCTGGGAGTTGCTAAGGGAGCAGCCCCTCCCTTCCCTCTTTATGGGGGGAATTAAAAGGGAGAAGGAGGGACGAAGAGAGAGCAGAGCCCTGGATTGAGATCTTTAAGTGATCCCTTCTGTCTGCGCCCTCCCCTCCTGGCCTGAGAGGTTTTCATACCAGCCTCTGAAAGGGAGTCCTTGCTGTATTTGATGATGAGGATGATCATTTCACTGCCTGCATGGCGGGGTGCTTGCTGACTGGGTGGGAGGAACAGCAAGCAGAGGCTGTAGCTGATAAACCAGGTGAAGAGGGGAGTGAAGGTGACGGCACCATGCGGGTGGATGTGAAGAGACATCCATCACATTTTATGCATTCTTACAGGATGCTTGACTCCTTTGGTCACTAAGGAGGGTGGATACACACCAACCAAACTCTAGTAGTAACCCTAGAAAGTCAGATTTGTTCTGAGAGGTGTGAATGCGCAATCTAACTCTGAAGGCAAACTTTGGTCAACCTCCAAACCGAGGTCCTGATTGGACCTACCCCTGCTTTGGTTAGGTTTAAGTGAACTCTGGTGTGGTGTGAATGTATATGTGAACGCCGACTCCCCCACGCATCTCCTTTAGACTAGTCAGCAGAAATTAGCAAAGACCTGGTGGAACTGCTGAGTTCCTTATACAAACTACTTCTCAGTGAAGCGCTGGAAAAAACGTTCTTAAAGGAATGATAAAGCAGCGATGTTATGATGACTTTCTGAAAGTGGAGTTTCAGAAAGAGCAGGAGTTTTTAAAGAGACAGAGGCCCAATTTCAATATTACGATGTCAAATTTTTAAGTCATGTTTGATATATGCAGTATTTTCATAGCAACAGAAAGCAACATATTCACTTGATTGTGCTATAAATACATAATACTGCCTCTTTAAGGATAATTATAGATCTTTTTTTTTTTTGCTACGTCCCTGGATTGGATCCATAACTATCCGCTGTTTTCTTTTTCTGAAATGCTTGAATGAGTTTTAAAGCATGAAAGATATGTATTAACACAAGACTTTTATTGTGTTAATTTAAACAGTGGATGTAAACAGTTACCAGTTTCTTGGGTCATTTCACCTATGAAAAGGGCTAGAACTCTGTCAGAGAGGACAGGGAAGTCCAACCAGCCTGATAGGTCAGAAGGTCAAATAGCCTGTACACTGACAGTTCAATTTGATGCATTGAGAATTTGGGATGGTATAGGTTCAAGACCTAAATGCTAAAAACAATTATGTTGTTTTACAGTGAGGTAACTGAGGGGAAAAACTGCAGTAATAAACCACAACTAGAAAATTCCTGCAGAAATTTTAAGGGGCCTGCCAACTGTGCCCATCACTTTAAACCCAGCGTTTCAAATTTGACATGAAAAATAGATATATACAGGTCTGACATAATTATCTCACCACTACAACACAGTAACTGTAAATATTGTCAGGTATATTATGACAATATGAGTCACCATTGAAAAGCAGAGTATAAACCCCAAGTTAGTGAAATTCAATCCGAGACCAACGACTATAAGCGTCGCCAAGTGAGAACTTGGTGTTCTCACTCATGGTCCAAAATAAAAAACATGAAGACAGTTGGTAATAGTTAATTTCTAAAAAAAAAATTCAATTTTCATAGTAAATATTTTAATTTACACTCAAAAATTCAGACAAGTAATAATTTTATGTAAGCAAAACATGAATAGTCACAGGAAATATGTATTCTTCCCACAATACATTGTGAGATCTGATTCAGCGCTGTGGGAATACTCACTGACTGTCTAGGACCCGTTGCTATGGTAATTAATGATCTGCACCTGGGCTGGCTCTCTCGTCAGATAGTCAGGTTTCTATACTTGTGAGACACCCAGCGTCGGTCTCCAGGACCCTGACGAAAATCCATAAGCCCTAGGAAAATTTTGAAAACATTTTACAGGAGCAGGCATGTATATCTATGTCATGACCAACTTTGAGATCAATAGGCCTCTATTTGTGCCTGTGAGGGGGAGTTAAACAGAGTTTTGGAGTCAGACCTCCACTGTCCTGTGTGTGTGTTTCAGAGAGAAATCTTAGTGATGTTGCGAGTTCCTCAGACTCAAGTTTTTTCGTTTTTTTAAATTTATGTCGTCATTTTTACACAGAATCCCACTAAACGTAATAGCTCCAATGCCGGGATCGAGCCGCTCGTTTTGATACCACTTTTGTGGGTGGGCACGCAGCGGTACGAGCCGCATTAATGGTAACGGAAGAATAATAAATTATATTTACAACAACTAGAAAATTCCTGCAGAAATTTTGAGGGGCCTGCCAAAGTGTGCCCATCACTTTAAACAAAGCATTTGCCGTGAGAAACAGATATATGCAGGTGTGAGATACTTAACCCACAACTAGCACAGTAACTATACATATTATCAGGTCCCTATGCATTGCTATGGCATGCCCCAATAATATGAAAAACATTCTCTGAACACTGCAGGTAAAATGTGGTTTCAGGTCATATTTTCCAGATTATAAAGAATCCTAATAAATAAGGGCATTTTATCGATCCTCAAAACAACATTCAGTATATATATATATATTTTTTTTTTTACAGAAAACATTAGGTTTAAAAGAACATTAGTACACTTTTGGAGAAATCAAACTACTTTTTTTTTTTTAAATTTCAACTATATATGAAACATCTCCTCTGTAGTATTAGAATGCATAACAGAAGCATCCCACATGAAATCTGTTTTGCTTTCCCAACTGTCAAAGTATTTCTGTCCACTTGCTTTCATGTCTGAAACATGATGGCAGTCGAGGAGGGAAGCTTAGACAGAATTCTCCACCTTCAATGACAGTAGGATTGTTCCAGATAGCCAGTAAGCTACAGCTTCTGTTGCGCATAGTGCTTTATAAGTTTTAGCAACCATGTTGCTCTGCTAATTTTTCTGTTTATTTTTCATCAGCTGCTATTATCTGTTAGCTACCAGTTATGAACGTTGCCGTGGCTTATATGATGCTTTTATTGCAGTTACAATGCTGATACTGCTCTGGGTAAATGCAAAAGCAAAGAAATGAATGAAAGAAAGAAATTCTCCCAGTCTCTTAAGGTGCTGCAGTAAGAAAGAGGCTGTTGCCCAGGGACCCAAATTTTAAGGGGGCCCCAAAGATTTTGATTTTCTGTTTAGTTTTTGTTGTTGTTGGTTGTTTAAGTAGAATGTATTACAAACATTGTACTATATATTTTATTTATTTATTTATTTATTTATTTATTTATTTATTTATTTATTTATTTATTTATTTATTTGATGGGGACCAGTGTAAACATATTAATATGTTTTATACAGTAGCATTTATAGCTACTGTATACATATTGATATACTGTAACTTGCATTAGTAAAATAAAGTTTCCTCAGTAGTTGGGGCACCAAAACCAGCTCCAGCCCATGGACCCACATCCTTGTACATCCAACCCTGCCTAGCAGAGATCCTGATTATAAGAAAAACCAGGATGTTGTTGTGTTCCAGCAGAACCTGGTTAAGTTCTTATGATTTATGGATTAATATTATATTTATATAAAATATTTATATATTATAACTATACTTATTTCTATCCTATACCAGTGTGATTTAGTTTTTTGGGGGTAGGAAGAACTCTGCTGTCTGGTGTCATTTATTGATTCTCTTCAGTCTTAATAGAATTGGTTCAGTTAATCTTCTTGTCAATCAGAGTCCAGTATTTTTCACAATTTTGAGTCTACTTCAGAGTTTGCTGTTGATTGCCAAGATTTAGTGATTAAATACTGTACATTTTGCAAGTTACTGGACATACCTTTAGCTAATTTAACCCTTCATGTTTTTCGCTGTATGAAGAATGTCATAAATTTGTACAATTGTAGTAATTTTTCTACTGTTCAATAGAATCCTTTTATTGGAAATGCAGAGGCACGTTACTGCCACCAAGAATTTTTTTTCACCATAAACGCTTCACTCAAAGCTAAATACCAAGTTACGACACACTTTTCAGATTTGTTTTTGGTGGTATTTTTTATTTTTTTTAATTTGCAAAACCGTAGTCTTCATCGACTTCAGGATTATGTACAACTATGATGAGATAGTTGTTGACATAAAATTATGAAAGATTATAATTGACGTCTGTGGGTTTATGTTACCATAATAGATTTTTCTCTCCCTAAGACCATTGTACTATTTGGAGAATGTGGGGAAAAATGTGTGACTTATTTATGATGATGTAACCACGATCTGAAACGGATGAAAAGTAGCATATTTACTTCAGGATTTTTTTTTTCCTCTTTCACTTTTCACAAAGCTGATTGGCTCATTTGTAATTGTTTTTTTTTTTAATGCTTCCAACTGTGACTTTGCAAGTTTATGTATATTTATCAGTAACCGGACAGGTAGCCAATAAGAGCGCCTTGCCGCACGAGCCTTCGCCTGCTCGGCACCGTATCCCGCGCGCTTATTGGACAAGCAGAGGGAACCCCGACGTGTCACACGAGCCGCTCGCGTGCAGGCTGTGATTGTATAAATACCGAGCAGAAGCGCTTGTGTCTGGAGTGCTGCAGTTTGACTCGGAGACAGTTCGGACTGCTGTCATTTGTTACAGTCAGCTAGCTACCCTGAGAGCTGCCAGGAAACGGCGGGACTGTCGGCCGTTTACTTTTCGGTTGTTTTTCGCTCTTGTGCGAACCTGAAGATGCCAGCCGGTACTTTCGAAAGAGCATCTCCGTCTGGCGTTGCGGCTGTCCCGGCAAGAGGCGACTGTACCCCAGGGAAACCCCGCACTCTGGCAGAGAACAGAAAGGTAGGTTTTCTGAGCGCAATCATTTTAGTTACACATGTAATAACTTTTATACCCTAACAACAACACTAACTGCATTTTTACCTGCTCGTGGAAGTCTTCCAAGCCAATTATGGAGAAGCGGCGACGCGCGCGCATCAATGAGAGCCTGGGTCAGCTGAAGACCCTCATCCTGGACGCGCTCAAGAAAGACGTAAGAGTCTGAGCGAGCCACTGTCAATGACTTCTCCAAATGTAATGAGAGTTTTAAGCACAGCTTCTCTGTTTTTGTATGAAGAGCTCCAGGCACTCCAAGCTGGAGAAGGCCGACATCCTGGAGATGACGGTAAAGCACCTGAGGAACCTGCAGCGGCTTCAGATGACAGGTGTGTAAGCTCAGTCATCCCGGTTTTAGGTTGGTATTAATAATTCATCTCTGGTACCTACAGTATGTGTACTTTTTGACTGTGAAAATTTTGCCTAGAAGAGACTCTAATTACAGAGTTAAGAAAAGCACACTAACAGGAAAACAAGAACGGTTAAAATGTTACCAATTTAACTACTGTAACAATTTACATACCTTTTTTTATTTGAGAGTTATATATTTTATCCAGCATTTGTTCTAGAAACTGTGCAAGTTTAACAGCTACAAAATAAATTAATTAGGCAATTGATCTGACTTAATTAATTCAGACGTTTTACTTAGTTATATTCAATAAATTAGAATATGCCTTCCAATGAGTCTTGTCAGATTAAACATATCTTTTGAAAATAACCTTCAAACAGGTATTAAACATACTTTTCATAAAGACCTCTTTTCTCTTTTAAAAATGTTGGTTCAGTGTACTGTAAGAAGAAAATCATTATTAGCAAAAATAAACGTTTTAAAGCATAATGAATGTAATTAATCAATACAACACATTTCACCTAGTGAATCGAGATGAAATGAACTTTTTAACAATATTCTAATATATTCTAATGACTGTAAATGATTAGTTTAATTATTATTTAATTAAACTATAAACTATAATAATTATTCCAGTAAATAAGGCTGGGATTAATATTCTTTTTAAAACAACTTCAATTGTAGATATTTGCAATATGTGACAGTTTATATTTTTTTAATCTAACGGAAGTTCAAAATGTCTGGACAAGCAACTAGATAACGGCACGTTTAAGATTTCTGTAGCCAGAATCATATCATATGCATTTAAACGTTTAGGCTCATAAAGATAAATACGCTTGATTTTTGAAATTGAAATTAAAATGAAAGTTTTACAGCTGTAGTCATTAGTGCATGCATGGACATTTTTCAGTGTTATAAACCTATGTTTGACTTCATCATTATGAATACCATCTCTAAATTAGCTAAAAGCTGGACACAAACTAAAACTCTGCTCCAAAACTTGAGCTTTCTTAACCACAAGTTTTATGACTGTACTAAACTTTTACAAAGTTGTTATATTCATTCACAACATGACGCATAAAAGCATATCAGGCTTAATGTTGGACACTTCACACGATGAATAACTGCTGACCAAACCTGCATCGTTAAACATTACATTTACAAGTAGCTAGATAACAATAAAGCTAAATCAATCTCTAATATTTAAAAACCTCCACAGTATTTTTTAAGTGTGCTTAGTCTACCTATAACTCTCAGCTTAAAACCAAGCAGGACTCTCCGTTTTTAATCCTTTCTACCTAGTTGTGAGTGTTATGTTTTTGATGTGTGTTAGGTTGTTTGCCCTTCTTTCCATTTCTTAACATTTTTTTTTCTTCTCTAGCGGCTTTAAACACAGACCCATCCATCCTGGGGAAGTACCGAGCTGGGTTCAGCGAGTGTGTTGGAGAGGTTACCCGTTTCCTGTCCACGTGTGAAGGGGTCACGGCCGAGGTGAGGACTCGCCTCCTCGGCCACCTCGCGGCCTGTGTGACCCAGATTAACCTGTATGGACCTCACCTGGGCGACCTGGGACAGACCAGCGGTACGCAGATCAGCGCACCTCTGGGCCTGCGGGAGCCCCTCAAGGGTGGCTCACTATCCACTGAAGCCATGAAACTGTATGGAGGCTTCCAGGTGGTGGCATCTCCAGACGGACACTTTGCGTTTCTTATTCCCGGCGCAGCTCTCACACCTCTGAGTGTACAGAACAGCCACCATGTGTCACCTGTTGCACCTGCTGTCACCTCAGACTCTATGTGGAGACCGTGGTAGGAACCATGGAGGCGGGGAAAAAATGACAATAAGACAATAAATCATATTTTTTGTTGTACATTGTGTAAATACTTTAGGGAATATTTCTTAACAGATTCTTTTATGTACATTTATATTGGCATACATGCATGGAAAGAGATGTTTCTCTGTCTCTTTTCCTTAGTCGACATATAAATTGCTGATTGTTCTTAAAAGCACTGCCTGTTCATAAATAAACAAAACGTGTTTATAATGTGTAAAAGATGTATTATTTAAAAAGAATAGCCATCTGACCATATCACTTTCATTTATTCTCTACCCACATTTGATTTTCTCAGTTTTGTGGCTGGATTAAATATTTATTTAAAGAGGTAAAGATCCTAAAACGGTTCCTGTCGTGTTCAAATAGACGAGACCTGACTCAAAAGTGTTCAAAATCTGAGTTTATGTTTATAAGACGCTGGCTCAGCAGGGTCAGTCTAAGTGTTGTCTATCATTATGGCTGGCCATCCTTACATCTGTCCTGAATATTAGGCTGGGGATTCTACACAACTCTGTCTGCACAGATCCTGGAAAGACAAGGTGTTCCCACCAATAGACTGGTTTCTGAGGGATCACGGCCTGCAGGATCTATCAGACCAGCTAAATCCAGCTGAACTCAAAATCACAAGAGTGATGGTTAAGAAATGTCTACAGTGTGGCTTGGAGGCCACTTGTGTGCCAACCCTGAATAGGAGTTTCTAGTTTATTTACTATTGATCAACATTATTAGCTTTTTCTTCTTTTACTCTTTCCTCTGGTTTGTTATTTTGTTTGTATTTTTCTTTTAGTTCCTGTAAAGCACTTTGTATTCCCTTGTTGCTGAAAATGTGCTATATAAATAAAATTACCTTTACCTTTACCTCTGGACTGATTTTGAGACCCACAGTTTGAGAAAGGTGCATATTACTGCCAGGCCAAACTAAAATAATTTATTTTTTTATCTGCAAATTTAAATTATTTTATATTAGGTGGCGCACAAAGTATTCATCTTCTTATGGTCATGGTTTTTACTTTCTTTTTAAATTCATAGTAAACAGGGTCACAAAATCCATTGACTTTTACTCAAACTCAGACGTGGACTCATGCAAGGCTGCAGTTAATTGATTTATTGATCTCTCCTAAACATAGCAAATGTTTTTCAAAAATAGGGTGGCCGAAACCATGTCCTTGTGGAAAAATCCTATTTTTGTGGCTCCCAAGCACTTTCAGCTTGACGACCTTGCCCCGTGTGGACACCACTAGTAATACATCAAACATACCAGTAGGTGGCAGTAAAAGTGGATATTCTCAGAATTCAGATAGGCAACATTTATTTTCCGCTCCACCCTAAAATAAAAGAGATTCATTACCTTCAAAGGTGGATTTATTCTAAATATGGTATGATCATCACTAGAAGATGTGTCCTCAGTCAGCATCATCCTCATAATGATGCAAACACTCCAGATCTATAGACAAGGCAAGTTTACTTCTAGGGCACCCATTCATACACAGTGCAATCCGAAGTGCTTTCCAGGATATTGGAAGAAAAGCAAAGAAAAAGCTTCTGTTAAAGTGCTGGTCCAAAGACATCTGTTTCACCTCAACAGATATTAAAACCCAGAATTTAATGTTGTGTTGTTTTAGTTAAGCTGAGAAGATGCCTGACAGTACAGAGAACTCAAAGACAAAACGAGAGCCCCTCCACTTATCACATCTTTTGAGAAGACCCTCCAAAACCCAAAAACAAAGATGGGCCCCCCTCAGTGGCTCCTCTTATTGTGACCCTCTCCATCTTCATAAAGGGCCTTCCACTTGTTTATCCAAGAAAAGGTTTAATAGCAGGGAGGGGGAGGACCATGCTGTCACTTTCACCACCATAAAGAAGGCTTATTGTTGCTTGCTCCCTGAGGTCCTGTGCCTAAAGGCTTTCTTGAGAATAACCAGGCCACGCTGTGCTCTACACAGAAGCAGACCCATTAAGACGCTGACAGTTTACTAAGCTATGTCACGGAAAAGTTGAGCAGCCTTGGGAGACACATATTCATTTGCATCAGGTTTTGCCTGATCACCTTTTATTCGTCTCCCTGCTCCTACCTAATTTAACTCTTTTGGAGGAAGCGATACTGTCCCAGTCGTGGAGATTAGCATGGTAAACATGAAGCTGGGAAGGGCCTGTCCCTTCCGTCCGTTCCATGATTGATGGTGTCCTCTTAGAATTGGAGAGTGGACGGTGATGGTTTCCCTCTGACACACACCGGAAGCCTCTGCTGCCTCCACCTCTCTGGGTGAATTGTTCTTAGAGCCGTTCTGGTGCTTGATGGGGGTCGAAGTAGGCAGAGGTTCCCATCACAGTTAGGGCATATATTATGCACTCTGTATCAATGGTGAATGAACAGTACTCTTTGTCACTTGACTCCAATTACAACAATATTTCTTTCTATTCTTTTTGAAGAACTTAGAAGTGGAGGAGAAGCTTCCGACAGCAAATGTACAATCCCACTGACAGCGCAAAGGAAGATTTCACACACACTTTTCTTCTTCCAAATAATGTTTTTTTTTTTTTTTTTTTTTTTGAAGGAGGATTCCTCCTGTAGAAAACAGCAAAAATTATTCTTGTACATCAAAATCTGTTCTGACTCACTTGCTGTCCCACCTTCCAATTATACTAGCTGGTTTTATTATAAATATCACTGAGCTTTGCAAGATAACTGTGAAACAGCAAGATAGAGTTTTTAAATTGTTTTAAGTAAACAGAAATGAAGTGAATTATCTGGTCTTGGGTCTTTTCCTATTTTTATTAGTAATTTTGAAAACCATGGATCATCATCTGGGCCAGACTTTAGAAAGGGCTTATGGGGCAGTAGCCCAGGGCCACAATTTTTGGAAATGCCCAAAGAGTTTTCTTGTTTGTTTGTTTTAATGAATGTGTGCTATGCTTTGTACTCAGATAGACCCATATCAAATTAATTGTATTAATATTTTGGGATTTTTATAAATGTAAACAATACTCAAGTATTTAAAAATAATGAAGTTATAGTAATTTCTTTGGCAACAACATGGAGCTACTACATTAAACCTACCATGGATCGATTTCTGTATAGGACCACTTAATAATGTCTTGTAACTTCCTTGTAAATCCAGCCATGATCATCATATTCCTTCCATTTCACAGTTGTCCCTTACTTTGTGTTGGTCTATTACATAAAATAATAATAAAAAATACACTGAAGACTTGTGGTTGTAACATAAGTAGGAAAAACTCAAGGGGTAAGAATGCTTCTGCGAAGTACCAAAAACGAAGGTGTAAACCCTATAAGCTGGAATTTCTGATACTTACGCGCAGCTATATTTTCATGTCTTACAACTATAGCCTCTTCAGAAAGTACTTCTGCAGTTGGTCGCTTAAGTGTGGGAGGTATTTCAGATGTTTGGTGGCAAATAAACCACTCAATGTTGCACTCGCTCTCTGCTAGAACTACTACTTCTAGACAATGCCGCCTGCATGTATGCATAATAAAACCCTCTCCATCTGGGAGGCTCAAAACAAAACGGGGCTCGCTTTTTGGAGAGCATGATCCAGAAGGCCATAGTTCTTCTTTCTGAAGGCTATAGTTCCTCAATAATTGTAATGTGATGATAAGGAGCTTATAGCCTGTTGTTGTGTTCCAATTGGGATGGACAAAACAAAGGCCAGCGAACCAGTACGATGAAAGATTACCATTATGGTGACATTGCCATGTCCACTTAACACCCACATCAGGTCAGCTGTTCTTAATTTGGTCACCAACCCCAGTTTAGCTTAGATCCAGGAGTCTGGACGCCTGGAGGGGGAAATCGTGACCTCTGTTTGTAAGCAAGGCTCCCAGGCTGAGGGGGCAAAATGGCCCGTTTGTGTTCTTGAGATGTTTGGGTCATTGTATCATGGAGGAGCGAGTGTCGTCCTCTCATTGGGTAAGAGAGTGGAGCTAATAAGCACCTACCTACCCAATAGGATCTGGTCTTGGGAATCATTTCACATCTGAATGAAATTATTTCAATGATGCTGAGAGGAAGAATACTTTTAGTGTTAACCCTAATGCCTTGTTTTTTAGATAAAGTGATAAAGTACTGACCAAAACCCCTTAAAAGATCTTCACATTCCTGTGGTATCATAATATCTCACTGGATATTCTAAAAGGTGCAGTATGTAAAATCAACTTTTTTGAGTTTTACATCATGTTATAATGTTATTCCCTCACCAAAAACATACCTTGAATGTTGCTTTGATTCTTTCATGCATGTTTGAGAGATCCTGTAATCTCTCGTGGCAACCATCCAGCTGTGTAAAACATCTGGATGAACCTATCTCCGCCTTCAAGTATGAAGCTCCTCCTCTGAGCTGCAGTTTCCAAGCTTCTGCCACACAGAACCCGTATCTATCTCAACTGCCCCTCTCAGCATTATTGTCTCAGTTGTGGGCAGACTGTCCAGCAGCTATTAGCAAACACCTGGTGGAACTGCACATCCACTGTGTTCACTATATGAGCTACTTCAGAGCAAAACTTGTAAAAATGATGCTAAAATGTTAATACAAGAGAGTTGTTTTGATGACTCCCTGAAGGCAGAGTTTTAGAAAGAGCAGGAGTTTTTTTAAAAAAAAAACAGACGCCCAAATTCCAGGCGTTAAATTACAAAGTCAAATTTCTTTTAAGTCATATTTGATATGTATTTTCATAACAGCTTAGGGTAACTTGATTGTGCTATAAAGTGGCACTATGTGCCTAGAAAATTCACAGTCCTGCCCCTGTAATGCATTTTTAATTTTTAGACAAGTTGGTAAAGTGGACGCTGTCTTGAGTTATTTCAGATCTTCTGATCACAGCCCCCCACCCCCCACTTCTCCCACCCCAGCCTCCAGGCACTGAGCCTTAGCTGACCTTTGCTCCTTGTCCTGAGGAGAGAGGCTTGCCCTCTCCACCTCTATGTTCCCTGGTCAGTCTGAACACTGTGGGAACCCCACCCCCGACCCCCACCCTGGTGCTTTGTATTGTTCTGGACAGATAAAGTCTCCTCCCCTCTGTTTCTTTCCTTTTCAATCTGTTTAGAGCGTGGAATCCTGCTGTAAAAAAAATCTCAGTGCACAGGATAAAGAGATGAGATCTCACAGCAGATTGTCCTCCTCCCTCACAGTGAGGCACCCAGGCACTGCCTCTGTCTGTTCACTGAGCACTGGGAGACACTGGTCCTTACTGGCAGGTGATAGCAGTGGTAACGAAGTACAAGTACTTCGTTACTGTACTTAAGTACAATTTTCGTGTATCTGTATTTTTACTTAAGTAGATTTAATAATGGGCACTTTCTACTTTTACTCTACTACATTTTACAGTAAGTATCTGTACTTTCTACTTCACTACATTTCTACAAAAGTGTCGCGTTACTCGTTACATTTTTGTCCGTTAAAATGTGAAGTTCAGGGTCTTAAGGTGGCGCCGTAAAATCAAAGCAATAACGTGACTTAGTGTCTGTTGTCACTCATCTCCTCCCCCTTTACTCGCACGCGGAGCTCCAAGACATGTGCAGTGGTTTCCTTTGAGCGGGAGAAGATGTCTGTCTAATCGTCAGTAATATAATAGCGCTGCATAAATCATAAGATATGGCGACATGTAAAATAAGCAGCGCTTCGCTTTCACAGACGGTGGGGACTTCGTCCAACTTTTAGCGTCACTTCGAAGGAAAGCTTAAAGAAAGGTAAGATCTGTGGACGTGATGCTAGCAAAGCTAGCTGTACTGACAGACACACATGTTGCATCGGTGATGAAAAAAAGTTGTCACTCATGCACTGAATTATTGTGTGGAGGTGTTGACTGAGGTGTAGCATATATGGAACAACGCTGCGACCAAAGTCTGCATTGATATGACATTCAGGAACGATCCGATTCTTCTGGACGGATCTTTACTGATTAAATTTATTTTAGCTCTAAGTATTTAATATCTAGGTGTTTTATGGGAATGTGGATCTTTCAGATCAATTTGAGAAGCAATTTTGAAGGTAAAACTTAATGTTTTTTGTGCACGTAGCGCGGGGGAGCTGGTCTTGATTTGGTCTTGGGTAGGTGGTCTTGACTACAACTGCTACGTGGCTCCTCGGTTGCATGTCCTCCCCCACCCACCTTCTTTCCATCCCCTTTCTGTTGGATTTCTTTCAAAATAAATGCCACTAGTGGCAAAAAAAAGTGAAGTTCATGCTATGTTAGGACAGGAGACAAGATGTTTTCATCCCTGAAATTATAATGCATAGAATCACATATCTAAGTCTAAACTATGTTACAGAGAGTAAACATAATAAAAACATGCTTTATCTGTGGGATTGTTCATTAAAATGGCGCATTTCTAACGTATTAAAATTAAATAGGATTGGTTCACTTAATGATATTGTATTAGGGATTAGGTAATGCATTCAGCAAGTACTTTTACTTTTAATACTTTTACTTAAGTACAAATGTTAATGTGGTAGTTTTACTTTTACTTGAGTACATTTTTTGAGTACTTTCTCTACCACTGGGTGATAGGGGATTAAGGATGACTCCATTAGTGTCTCAAGTTATTCCAGTGTACTGTGTCTTGAGAAAGCATTCATTCCTCTTGAACTGTTTCACATTTGCCAGTTTACCACAACAAACAGCAATGCACTTTAATGGGACTACTTGGGATTTACTGGGACAGATTGATGGATATTTGGATAATTTGCACTGAGGATCTAAAATAATTCAAAGTTTTGCAATGGGTTTAAATTTTTTACTTGGAAAGGTGAGGTCAAGAAATAGGATTCCATTCCAGTATTTTTTTGCTCCAATCATACAATAACACATTAGATCTATAAAAAATAATTTTAAGTATAGAAATATGGAGACGTGCAGTTCCACCAGGTGTTTGCTAATTGCTGCTGCCGCTAGTCTGAAGGAGCTGTATTTTTAATACCTATATCTAGGATATTATTTTCAAAGATACTTTTAATCTGACAAACATGCCTCATTGGAACACATATTTTAATTTACTGAATGTGAATGTGTATAAAGGCAGGTGCATCTGGCCCTGGAAAGAAGATCCTCTGTTTGAATCCCAACCAGGATCTTTCTACATGAGTTTGTTCTGCCTGCATGCTCGTGTTCTCTCCAGATACTTCCTCCCACAATCCAACCATTAGAGTGCTCTAATGGTAATCTGAGCACTCTAAATTACCATTAGAGTTTGTCTCTAATGGCAAACTCTAGTGTTTGCCATTAGAGGCATGTAATTAACTGGCAACCTTGAATGTAACGTCTGTTTTGCTTAAAAGGAAGAATATTCAGTAAAATCAACACTTTTGAGTTTTACATTATGTTATAACGTTATTCCTTCATTAAAAACATACCTGGAGTGTTGTGGTGATTCTTAATTCATGCTTGAGAAATCCTTTAATCTCGCATGGGAACCATTCAGGGGTGCCTGCTCTCATAAAGCTCTTCCTTGGAGCTGCAATCCCCCCCACCCAGCTCCTTCAGACTAGCGGCAGCAGCAATTAGCAAACACCTGGTGGAACTGTGCGTCTCCATAGCTTATCATAGGAACCACTTCTCAATCCAGTCCTCCTAAGAATGTTGTTAAAGGCTTATTGGCAAAAACATTAAGTGATGTAGATGGAATGTCGGACAGAGCAGGAGCTTCTTAAAGAGACAGAGGCAAATTTCAAAGCATTAAGTCACAAAGTCAGTTTCTTTAACTTATTTTTGATATGCAGCATTTTCATAACAACTGAACTTGAAACTTGATTATGCTATAAAATGCCACTATGTGCCTGGAAAATATATATTACTGCCCCTTTAAGAACTCCTGGAGACTTTCACAAGCCGTCTGGTGACCCTGCATGGATAAACAGTTACAGACAATGATTGTTAGCATGATTGTTCTCTATGTTTACTAAATTAATTATAACACTTACATCACTAATTGTGGTTTTGTTTACATATTCATACTTGCATATTGGTTATAAGTGATTTATTGTTTTTAAGGTGTAAAGCATTTTGACCTGCCTGGTTGCTGAAATGTGCTATGCAAATAAACTTGAATTGACTGTGATAGTCTGATTTCTACTTTAGAACATTAAATATTTACAACCCACACTAGTCCCGTTATCTAAAGCAATAATTTCAGATGAGTGAGAATTAGTTTCAGTTTAGGCGATCCAATCAGAGCTTTGGAAATCTGACCGCTTCAGCTTGTTTTTGTCCTGTTTAATGTGATGCCATTCACATCACATTGAAGAGCTAATTGACCCCCTGCTATTTGACCCCTGTTAACCACCAGTAAGTGCTGTATTCAAGGTGCAGCCATCTGTGCGCCTTGCTGTGCAAAGGGGGAACCTCCTCCTGCTCTCTTTTGTCATCCATCTCAGTCTTCAGGACCAGAGTGCTGACCACAAGACGGCCGGTCAGTCTCTGTGGATACTATGAAACTATGAATCAAAAACATGTGGTAAGTAAAACAAAAAGTTAGCATTAACATAAACGTCTAAGTACTTGAAGACTTCTTAAACTTTGATACCCAAAACTTCAACACAGATGTCAAAATGTATTCAACTGAAAGTTCACAAAAAAAATAATTTTAGGTTAGATTTTATTTCAAGTTTATTTTATGGAGAAATAAACTTAGGAAACTAAGCGCAGCAAATGTTTTCAAGATTAGCCAAACAATGCTAAACCACTAAGCGAAAACATAGCTCAGATATTAGCTCATTGGACCAAGTGTGCCCAGAATTAAATTACACACGGATGGACTTTTCTGATTGGGTGACTTCTGAAGACATTTTGTTGCACGAAATTTTATTTAGGGGCATCTGAGTAAATACATATGGACGCCAGAGTTTTTCTGGTTTATCGGTACTCGTTCTTTTAAGTCACTGGAGGACCTTAAATAAAAAAATAACTGGCTTATGTTTGCACAAAATAAGCTTTATCCACACTCTGTCATCCAGCAGCATTTCTTCATACTGGTTATCAGTTGGTGAGTCAGATATTTGCTTACAGTGCTGACCAACAGTCAGGCAACATCATCGACCCCTGGTGTGAAGAAAGAATTTGTTCACTGGACAAAGTCCTTGAAGCTAATCGATGGTGCGCTCTCTCAGCATCTCATTGCTACACTGAGCTTTATCAGACTCTTTTTCCAAAATGTGCTCCCTAACCTCACCGTTTTCCTCTTGAAACTGCACTTTAACCGTCATGGGAGAGCACTTTTCCACGCTGCACCTGACGACCACAGTGTCGTTCGATACTTGCAGGCTGCAGGAGTTCGGTTCAGACATCCAGTCTGCTGACCGGTGACAGACCAACTGATCCCTTCTGATGGAAACCAGGGTTCGTTTTCTCAGAGAGTCTGGCCTCTCACAGGCCACCAGGTCCAACAGCTCCACGTCCTGTAAGTTCTGGATTAGCCAGTTGTGAAGGTACCACAGCTGGCATTCGCACCTCCAGGGGTTCCCATGAAGCCTCACTGTTGGCCGCAAGATAAAATTATCGAAAAGTCCCAGCTGGAGCGTCTCCAGCTGGTTGTCGGACAGGTAGAGCCTCTTAAGTAAAACCTGGTCCTGAAATAGTTTGGAGTCCAGCTCAGTCAGGTTGTTATTGTGGAGGTTGATCACCTCGATGCTCAACAGGTCTTTAAAGATTCCTTCAGGCAGAGAGGTGAGCTGGTTGTCAGACAGGTCCAGCCTCTCCAAGGAGGTTAGATTTCTGAAAAGGTTTTCTGTGAGGCTGGAAAGCTGGTTGTCCGACAACGTGAGGTCTGTCAGTGAGCTCAGGTTCTCCAGAGACAACTCAGTTAGTCTGTTGCCTTTGAGGTTCAGCTCCTTCAGATTTGTCGGCTCCCCTCCGAAGGCTTTATCGGCGAAGGATGTCAGGCGGTTCCCACGGAGGTTCAGTACACTCAGGTTTGCCAACGCAGAGAAGATGCCATCGTCGAGCTGCGCTATCTCGTTCCACTCTAGGTGAAGCTCGGTGAGCTGCGAGGTGTTGCGGAACGTGTCAGACGTGAGGTTGCCAATGAGGTTGTTGCCCAACTTCAGAATCTCCAAACTGGCCAGGCCAGAAAAGGTCTCTCCTGTGACTTCTTGGATTTTGTTTTGGGAGAGATCAAGAACGCGCAGCGAGCTGAGGTTCCGGAAAAGAAACGGAGGTAGATCTGACAACACGTTACTCTTCATCTGCAGAACCTCCAGCTGTGTCAGAGGGTCAAACAACCCAGGAAGTATTGTTTCCAGGCTGTTGTAGTTGAGCAGCAGTTTGTTTAGCTTCTCCTGCTTGGAGAAGGTTCCCAGGTAGAGGTGATCCAGATTGGGATTCCCGCTGAGCTCCAGCTCCTGAAGCTCGGTCAGATGCTCAAATGCGGTCAAGTGGATACTTTTCAGGGCGTTGTTGAGGAAGATGAGTTTGGTGAGCTGTGGACTCTCCATCAGCGAGTTGGAAAAAAGGTATGCCAAGGAGGACGTCATTATAATAACCTCCCTGACCTGTCTGGAGATGTCCCTGGGTAAAGACGACATCCTCTCATCTGCACACAGCACTTGAAGCTCAGTGAAGCACTGGCATTTGTAGGGACAGGTGCTGTTGCCTATACGGCAGAGAAGTAGAACCAGGAGAGTCCGACCCAACTGTCTGTCCATGGTTACTGCAAAAAAAGGAAGAATGTAAAATAACAGATCGGGGTGGATACATTAAACTGCCACAATTTCTGTTCACCATCTATTCAGTCACAAAAGAACCTTGCTTTTCCAATAAAACACGAAAGAACTCCAACATACCTGTGTGTTACAGCGATCCCATAGCACTGAGATAAATGTGCGGGTGCATCGGCAAAGCAGCTGACGCAGACTGCAAACAACAAGCCTGACTTAGGAGAGATAAAAACCTTTGGACAGCAGCCTGGGTGCTGCCACGATTTCATCAGACCAACATCACAAAAAGTTCCTCCTGAGATAAGTGGACTTAGTTTCAGCAAAATAAATAAATAAATAAAATAAAAAATACACAAAGGTTTAGTAAACAAAGCAAACAGATTAAAGAGAAAAGGGTTTTCTCACTGTGTCAGATTATAGTTCCAGGTTATATCATAATATGTCAAGAAATCTATTCATGTCAATAATTCAGTTAAAATAGTGAAACTCATGATTGTTGTAAAATAATCATAAGTTGTTGCCCTAATTTCAGGCATTTTGATAAATATGATGTGTTTTACTGTTAATTTAAGTTATTCAGAAAAACTGAACATTACATACGACTGAAAGATTTTAATATAGTAGGCCCTCTGAAAAGTATGTCCATGGACAGTACAATATTATCCACTTAGTACTTGGTCTGGGCTCCTTTAACATGAATTATTGCTTTAATGCAGAGAGGTATGGAGGAGATCAGCAGAGGATAAAACACAGTAAACAAACGGGCTGAGAACGGAGCCTTGAGGAACCCCATATGTGACGTTTGTTTCCTCAGATTTATAATGACCAAATCAGACCTGCAGAGCAGAACCAATCAGTCTTCCTTATGACTATGCAAATCACAATATAATATAACATTATTACAGAAAAATATATATAAATTTGGACTTATATAATACTTGATTCTACAAAGAAACTGAATTTTGTGTTTTCATTTATCTGTAATTGATAACTGTCAAAACAATGAAAAATAAACTACTCAGCATATTAAGGTTTTAATTTTAATGATGTTCTATTAATGTTCTTATAATTGCACAGACTTTGGAGATTGTGTAGCAAACCCCACTTATGTCTGGATGATATTTTATTGTTTTTTTCTCCAGTTTAAGGATTTTAAGCAATTCCCTTCATTGCAGTAGAAGCTCAGGTCCACATAGTGTCACCATTTTTCTTCTTCACTGGATGAAAGGCAGTGAGAGTCCTAGATCCTCCCTTTTCCAGGTTCTTCCCAAGTGGATGCACAGCTGCATACCTGTTTTTTTTTTTTTTTTTTTTTTCTGTGATCCACAGGGAAAGAACATCAAGCTAGGTTCCAATCTTTAAAATCCTTCTTTCTCTCTCTACTTCACAGCATTTGTTTCATCCTGCTAAAGGTAAAAAAATGCCAAATTCTGGAGTCCAGCTTCTTGGCTTCTCCCTGGCCTTCCTTGGCTTCATTGGGACAATAGCATGCACAGCCATGGTGGAGTGGAAAGCTTCGTCGCACGCCGGGGGCAACATCGTCACAGCTCAGGCCATGTATGAGGGTCTGTGGAAGAGCTGCGTGTGGCAGAGCACCGGGCAGATTCAGTGTAAAATCTACGACTCGCTCCTTCAGCTGCCATGTAAGTTTTAGTGATGCCCTCCTCAGTCAGACTGCTTTACTGCGAACTCTAAAGCAAAGTAAACTATTTTGTTTTAAGCCAATTCCAAAATTTGGACAATTATGTTTAACTGTGGGAGGAATGTGAAATGAAAATATGGTGGATTTATGCCTCATTTTGGAATACATACAGGCTTTAGCATCATGAAAGACGTCCTACTGAACATCAGGGACATTCTGACATCTTCAGGACCTCTGAGAAGCCGGGGCGTGTTTGTCAGATACCAGCAGCTCTCTGATCACAGAAACCCTCCACTGAAATGCTCTGTAAAAACACAAACTCTTACCAAGTTCCAGTGCAAATATTTTAGTACACTTGAAATGAGACAAATCAAATGACATATATATCACTTATAACAAGATATTTTTGCCATGTTTTTAGTCAAATAATCTGCTGGTGGAACTAAGATAGATAGATAGATAGATAGATAGATAGATAGATAGATAGATAGATAGATAGATAGATAGATAGATAGATAGATAGATAGATAGATAGATAGATAGATAGATAGATAGATAGATAGATAGATAGATAGATAGATAGATAGATAGATAGATAGATAGATAGATAGATAGATAGATAAATAGAAACTTTATTAATCCCTTTGGGATTTTCCCTCAGGGAAATTGTAGAGATATAATAATTAATAATTTTTATTATTAATCATTTTTATTAATAATAATTTTTTAGTAATTTTTCATCCATGTTAAAGAATTATTGACTTAAAAAAGCTCCTTTATGAGGCCGAGATGTCACTTGTAGATTATTTCAAGAATGTAGTGCTAATATACATGAGACACCAATAAAAACAATATTTTTATTGGTGTCTCATGTAAAAGTCAGTAAAAGTATAGAACTTATATTTTCAAATTGTCTGAATGAAGGATTTTTGGTTTTGAGCAATCTGATGGCCAATGGGAGGTAATCATTTATAATGTGACTAAATTAAAGCTATACTCCAAAGTATTGTTTTATTCTCCAAAGTGATGGAAAAGACCTGGAAGTCAGAAGCCCTGTACAGCGGATGTTCCCAAAACGACCACACAACCAGTTATTTGCTTCAGGGAGGAATGGATTGTTTTTCTTTTCCCTTAATAGATAATATTATCATTTGAAATCTACAGTTTATATGTAAAATTTTCTCTGATAAAAAAATTTGATTGAAGATCTGAAACATTCTTCAATGTTACTTCAGATAAAATGTCCTAATCGAAGGCCTCTGTCCTGAATGTGTGCCTCCAGCGAACATACAGGGGACCCGGGCGCTCATGTGTGCAGCCATCTTTCTTTGCTTCATTTCTATGATGGTGACGGTGGTGGGATTGGAGTGCACCACCTGTATGGCAGAACAACCGCAGCAGAAGTCCAAGGTGGCTCTGGCTGGAGGAGTGATCTTCATTATAGCTGGTGAGAGACTCGACACAATTTGTTTTCTTTGAGTTTCTCAAGAAGAAACATTTTAACAAATCAACTAGAAATTCTCTAGTGACCCTTAAAATATGCGTTAAACAGTGCTTTGCATGCAGTTCAGTAAAATAAGTGTTTAATCCGCTACACTGCAGCCCGTATTTTGGCTCAGATCCATCACTTAATTAATCACAGATTAATCACAGAATCAGTTTCTTTCATTCCAATCTCTCCACCGCTGTGGATAAAACCAAAGAGTCATCAGGAACCAGATGGTACCACTCTGTAGCGGTATTTATGTTAACCGTAAAATTGTGCAAATTTAAATTCTGAAAATAAATTGACTTAATGTAAACATGGCAATTTTGAAAAAAACAAAACAACAACACATTTTTAATAAAAAGTTGTTGCGCTAGGATGAGGTATTTTTTCGGCGGTATTGAAATAGATGTTTCACAGAACTGCAAAGGAAACACCTTTTTTCCGCATCCCGAGTCACATGATCAATAATGGATGTTACTACTGGTGAAAACAATGAAGAAGACGGCAGGAAGTGGTGGCAGGATGATGTTTTTTTTTTTTTGGACAATGTGCAGCTGGCTCCACCGGCGCTCTCACAGCATCACATAGTTCAGAAAAAGTTGTATGTCATTCCAACGTTTTGAATCCATAACTTTTATGCAAAAATGGTGACTGTAATTTCCCCAAAACACAGCAAACGTAGCCGCTTCCAAGAAGAAGGGGAAAGGCTGAATAAAACGCCAACATCTTCTCTGATTGGCTGACAGATGACGAGCCACTCATCTATCAGCCAGTTATATCTCATGTAACTGTTTATTTGAAGAAGGACTTTGAAAGTGTTAATTAACATATAATGTGCAAACATGTTAAAATGCTGTCCTTTTTTAGGAAGGTCAGCTTTCTTGTAAGACCAAATAAACGTTATGACAAATATAAAGCTTAAAAAATGTGCAAAGTCATTTTAGGCCTCAAAAATCACAAAAAGACATTGAAATATCCTGAAGGGACTTCATAAAAATATGAATCATTTAGCTTTTAACTTTTGAGGAATACTTTATATTCTTTCCTTTGACGTTATAATTTAGCAAGTTGAACCTGGATTATGGGAGAACGAGTTGTGATTCGTCTTTCCTTGCTGTTGGTTTTCCAGGTGTGTTTGCCCTGATTGGAACATCCTGGTATGGCCACAGAGTAGCCCAGGACTTCTACAGCCCATCAACTCCCACTAACTCCAGGTAAGGAGCTCCTCACTCATTTACCCCCAAAGCTCCTGGGAAGGTATTACTAATCACAACGAATGAGTTTTAATGAAGCTAAATATTCAGCTCACAAATATTTAGTAAGAAAGCTAAATATTTAGATCTAGACTAAATATTAAACTCTAAATGAAATATTTAGTCAACTAAGCAAGGTTTACTTACTCATATCAGTTATATAAGTAGTTCTAGATGTTGGATGGATAGCATAAAATCTGAAAATATATAGTTAATGATAGATAAACTGTAGATTTAATGTTAATCTAATCTTAGTTTGTTAGTAAACTAAGTTTATATTAGTTTTTATTAGTTATGTTATGGCAAAAATAAAGCTCAAAATATGTGCAAAGTCATCTTAGGCCTCAAAATGACTTTTGCAGCCTGATATAAACTAAGTAACATGAGTTTATATTAGTAACTAGACTTTATTTATTTTGCTAATAAATAAAGTAATAAACAAATATTTAATTTACCTCTAAATTAAATATTTATTTTACAAACTAAACATGTAGTAAACAACAATAAAAATATTTAGCTTCCAACTACATATTTAGTTAGCAAGCAAAAGTTTTAGTTTGAAGCTAAATATTTAACTCTAAACCAAACTTTTAGAGCTTAGCTAAATATTTAACTAATATACAAATTCACTTGTCGATAGCTGGAAGTAGGCTATCAAAATAAAAGCTGGGTCTTGCAAAGCTTTACATAAAATCCTCAATGCCATCCGTGTCCAAAGCCTAATCTGAACTGTTGCTACTGGATGGTGCTGTTGTTAATTTTTTATTATCATTCAGTATGCAGAGGTCTAAAACCGTGAGCTTTGAGGCGTCACGGTGATCTGTGTCATCCACAGGTATGAATTTGGGTCTGCCTTGTACGTCGGATGGGGAGCGGCCTGCTTGTGCATCATTGGTGGGGGCTTCCTGTGCTGCATGTGTTCAGACAAGGGCCCCTCCGGGAAAGGCCCCCGCTACCCTCCGTCCAGCTCTGCAGGAGGCAGAGACTACGTGTGAGGAGGAGCTCTGGCTCTGCAGCCTCTGCTCAGGCACCAGTCCACCGAAATCTACAGCTAAATGTTAATAAACAGCATGTTTTCTATTTCTTTGTTTTGTCCAAATGTGATGGAAATCCAAAACTATTGTTTGAGTTTTAACACGTCGTCCACTTCCTTTACTGTAATGGTTTTTTAGAGCTGATGTAAAATGTAGACAGTAACAGGAAAATGTTCTTTCATCTGACTTTCTTGATTTTTGTTTTTTATTATTATGATTAAATACAAAATAAAGTCTGAAAAACATTTCCATCTATAGGTGTGTTCTTCTGCCCTAGTGAATTAAAAGGAACACCAGATGTTCATTTTAAAAAGAAAACTGCCATCTAATTCCTGTTTTTCCATGGCTTATTTCCCAAATCCAAACACTCAATATCAGATATCTCTAGAGCAATACCTTTAGGAGAGGTCTTATCCCTCTCTTTTGCATAGTGTCTACATACCTGGAACATTCAGGCTGTATACAAATATCCAATAAATAATTAAAACTTTTTGCATGCATATGCAAATCTATGTTTAAAGGAGCAGTAGTACGTATTTTTCCAGGCACATAGTGCCATCAATTAGCACAATCAAGTAACCATGTTACCTTCAGTTGTTATAAAAATGCTGTGTACCAAACATGACTTAGAACTCGACTTCCCAACATGACATCTTGAAATTGGGCCTCTGTCTTTTTAAGAAACTCCTACTCTTTCTGAAACTCCGCCTTCAGGAAGTCATTACAACATGGATCCTCTATTAACCCTGACAACTTTTTTACCAGCACTGTTTGCCATGGGAGATTTTTCAAACATGTATGAAAGAATCAAGGCAACACTCCAGGTATGTTTTGATGACGGAATAACATCGCAACATGATGTAAAGCTAAAAAGAAAAAAAAGTCAATTTTACATAAGATTTTTTTTTATTTGTATTTCAAGAATATAACAAAATTGGAGTGGTACCCTAAGTGATAAAATAGATGAATAAATAAAGTCTTAATCAGTTATTAGGGTGTATGCCAAGAGGGATACTTATTTGTTAGTGTTGACAAAAAGTCTTACACAAGTAAGTATGGCAAGCATAAAATGCAGGTTAAAAATAAGATAGATAAAACAACATAATTATAGATAAAACCAGACGTTCGATTCAATTGAGTTTCTGAAGCACCATTTCACAACAAATATTGCCTCAAGGCACTTTTCCAAAAATGTCATTTCAGTTCAATCATACATACATTTCGATTGGTTCTGGTTGAACCAGCATACTGGGCGAAACCGCATTCCGCAGCATCAAAAGTCTGAATAAAAAAAGTCACCGATACAGAGGGTCATGTTTTAGAGTGAGGTTAATATTAATGACTCCTTCTATGTAAAACAACACTTTGAAAATGAAAAGTAGATTTGTAAATCTTCAAATCATCAAAATTTCAGAGTTGTAAATATGATTGAGCAGATTTTTAAAGACTTAGAAATCCTTAAAACAAGACTTTTATTAGTTTTATTAGTTTATTATTAGCTGCCATGGAGTCGGATCTCAAAACTATGAACCTTATGTTCATATGGCAACATAGTTTGATTATAAAACTGTCACTGAATGCCAGGTTTATGGGGAATCACTTAGATTTTTGACTGAAATGCTGTTTTTCTGCCTCTCAGGCGGTGAATCTGCTGTGTTTATAGAACTAACTGTTTTTGAGAACATAACTTCCTCAGCTTTGTCTTTGCAGTGTCTTCAGATTGGACCCTTTTCCACTGTCTCCCTTTTTTTTCTTTTGTACCTTTTAGGTTGTTCTGATGTGTTTTCCAGCTCACCACCTCCCTGTTCAATATGATCTCTTGAACCAGCAGAAGAGGGAAGGACTCGGTTGAATGCAAACATCTCCACACTTTTAACAAAAGTGATGTGGCAGATAAAATCACGTAAAAACAAACCAACACACATGTTTTAATGTTCTTCGTTTTTATGTTGTTGAGATTTCTGGTGATGCTTAACGGGAACAAAAAAGTTTACTTTCAAAGGATTTGTTTACCTTAAGAACAGGTAAAAATGTGTCGTCTGGAGGAATGTTCTTCACCTGGAAACCAGGTGGGCGGGGCCTGCTGACAGACCAGATGTTCCAACATGCCTGTTTGCTTCAAGAAACATCTCAGGAGACATTTGTTGCAACATGAAAGAATGACATGCTATGACTTCCAAAGTATGTATTTATTATGTGGAAGAGAAAGCAGGAAAAGTGTCTGGAGGGAAGATTTTCCTCCTCCTCCCTCTGACTAGAGAACATGCGGCCTGGTTGTTCGGTGCTTCTTGATGGACTCTGTTTTGATGATTCTCTGATGGGCTGGTGGAGAGTTGACCTTTGACTGCAGGAGAAACGCCTCTGCAACACTGGACAGGAGAAGTTTGGAAAATTCAAGTGTTGTCTGAAACACTTGGAGCGGAGAGAGGGCGCCACCATGTGGTCAGGCTTCACTAAACCTTTCATTACAGTTAAAAGTCTACACAAAACTTTGATAGCAAATATTGTAACACACGTAGCTGTTTCCACAGTTAAGTATTAACTTCTTACGTTTTTCTTTTTTGGGGGCTGGGGGGGTGGATTTATTTTTAGGAATATTGTTACTACGCTGTGCTTTTTACTTTTACTTCGGTGTTTTTATTATGAAGTATCATGTGTTGTGAATACAACATGTATACCTTATGGTATAATTTGAAATTGATTGAATCTGTCCTGGATTGGTTTCAATCTTTTCTTTCCAATAGGCTGAAATGTGTCTGCCTTGGCAACTCCAAGTCCCAGGCCGTTAGCGTGCCCTGTGGTGTCCCGCAGGGGTCAGTTCTAGGGCCTATGCTTTTCTCTCTTTACTTGCTGCCTTTAGGTAAAATTATTACTCGGCATAACATTTCATTTCACTGTTATGCGGACGATTTGCAACTTTACATTAGAACGGGATCACCTTCCACTTCACCTCCGCTTATTGCGCTAACGTCCTGTCTGGAGGAGATTAAGTCTTGGATGACCCATAACTTTCTTCAGTTGAACTGTTCCAAAACCGAGGCCGTACTGATCGGAACGCCTCATCAGGTTCAATCCTCGACTCTGACGAGTATTTCATTCTCTGGACAAGACATTCCCATTTCATCCGTTGTTACAAACCTTGGCGTCCGAATGGATTCTCATCTCACATTTGAAAATCACATTAAGCACTTGTTTAAAACCTGTTTTTTTCATCTTCGCAATATTTCCAAAATTCGCTCATCTCTCTCCCGTTCTGATGCTGAGACCCTCATCCACGCCTTTGTCTCCTCCAGGCTCGACTACTGTAACTCCCTGTTCATCGGAGTCCACCAAAACCACTTTCAGAGGCTTCAGTACATTCAAAACAGTGCTGCCAGGATCCTAGTGAGAGCTCGTAAATTTGATCACATCACACCAACTCTTTACAAGCTTCACTGGCTTCCTGTAACTTATAGGATTCAGTATAAAATTGCATTTATCACCCATCACTGTCTACATGGAACTTCACCGGATTACCTGAAGGACCTCCTTACTTCACATTCAACTTCTAGACCCCTACGATCCCAACCCAGCAATCTTCTCCACCTTCCTCGATCAAGACTAAGGACTATGGGTGATCGAGCATTTGCTGTGGTTGCTCCTTGTCTTTGGAACTCTCTCCCGGACTATTTGAGAGCCCCGCAATCATTGTCCGATTTTAAAACTGGCTTGAAAACTTTCCTCTTTAGACAAGCCTTCTCCACTTTTATTTGACAGTCTTTTTTAAATTGTTTTTGATTGTTGATTTTATGATTTTAGATGAACCATGTAGCACTTTGAGATTTTTATTAATGAAAAGTGCATTATAAATTAAATTTCTTCTTCTTCTTCTTCTTCTTCTTCTTCTTCTTCTTCTTCTTCTTCTTCTTCTTCTTCTTCTTCTTCTTCTTATTATTATTATTATTATTATTATTATTATTATAGAATTAAAAAATAAATAAATAAAAACTTAGTGACATTGATTTAAAGACTCTGTATGTAAATAGGACTCTGCGCCTGATTGGCTCAGCTGGTCACGTGATCCTCAAGCGGCACATTCAAACCCCGACTAACACGTCACAGATTGACGTCAATGACCGGCTGAAGCAGTCTTTGAATGTAGGCCCTCTGCGAGCATTTCGTCACTAAACTTTATTTCTTTGTCTTGCAGGCTGACGTTTGTAAGAACGAACCAGTTAGACAGGATAGATAAGCATTTCTGTCTTTTACCTCTCTCTCCGTCTATCCCTCCATCTTTTTATATGAGGGTTTTAGCATAGACGGAAAATGAGGGTTCGTTCACAAGTGTAGTAATTATGTTATTTACAGTATATAAATTGTTTTTATTTTGGTCTTTAAAATACCAAAATTTCCACAAAGCTATATTTTGGTTCATCTGATTAATTTCACTTGAGCTAAAATAAGTAAAAGTAGCTCTGCTCTTACTTGAGTATTTTTTAGTTCTCTACCTTCGGCTGTTTTCGTGACAACAGGTTCAAACTCCCATAAATTTCACTTCCAACTTGTGGAATACTAGCATGCATTTGCTAATTTACATAATGAGCACCAAAAGTGGGATCATATAATAATAATAATAATAATAATAATAATAATAATAATAATAATAATAATAATAAAACATTAACTATTAAATCTATCCATTCCCAAAAAAATTAAAAAAATTTTTTTTTAAAATACAGACATCTAAACGCACTGTCCAATGCAAAATAAAACACACAAAAATTACTTATTAGCTAAAAATTCGAATTAATTTTAAATTATCCTGACATAACTTTCCATATTTCATGTCAGTTGTTTGTGTTGCAGAGCATCTTGATGATGAATGGCCTAAAATCTGATTGGTCAACCTGAACAGCCAATCATCTTAACCCAAGTACAGTTAGTCCCGTCCAATGATTCTGTTCTATTTTGTATTTTGTAACTACACTGGATATTTTTTTGCAGTCAAAGACATAAAGACAGAAAATGTGCTTTATATTATATGTTATTTAATTGTCTAGTCATCTTAGTTGTTACTTTTTAATAAATTAAGTATTTCATGTGTAATTTCATGATATTTTGTTTCTTGAACAGAGGTATATTTAGGATCATCTTTTCTGCTGTGATATTATATAATACAGGCAAATAAAAATTAATCAGTTACCAAAGTGTGGGACAGAGGCCATTTCTGGCCCTCAAAAGGATTTTATGCGACCTTTGATCACAAATTTTGTTCACCAGATAAGGCTGATGGTGATAAACATAAACAAACAAAAAAAGGTGAACTTTTCACAAATGAAGAAAAAAAAGCAAGACATTAAAGCCCCTTAAAATGAAAAATATAAGCTAGAACAGAGCTATTTTTCTTTGACGAGCCACTTTTTTTTTGCTTTCATTTTAATATGATTTAAAAAAAAGAGCATAAACATCCAGTAACTTTAACATAAACCTAAACCTGGGGGCAATTTTTTAACCTGGCTCAAATCAGAGTTTATTATGTTACATAATAAATAGAGAACATAAAAAAATCTAAATGAAGCTAATAGAGAATAACAGGACCATAAATTAGATCATGACTTATGAAAATATGATGTATTTAGTTTATTAATCAGAAGGTAATTTTTTTTGGCCCAGTACAATTGTCTTTCCAATTAATAATAATAAAAAAAAAACAGAATTCAAAATGGATAATACCCTCAGTTACTAACCACAGGAAATACGTTTTACACATTCATGACAAACTGTTTTGTCAAAACAGCATAAATTGTGACTTAAATATATTGTATTTTAAATCTAATATTGAAGCTGACATTTCTCTCGAACTTAGGAGTAATACAGGGCGATGGCCACTAGAGGGAAGGAGAATCCATGTTTCCACGTTTTGTGCTTTTTTTTTTCTTTTCACTTTCAAGGATCTCAGAAAAAAACAGATTAACAGCTTGACATGAATAGATTCAAACATGTTTATTGATATGAAATTGAACATTTTTCGGCTCATGAGCTGTTGGACAGAAGTCACACTGTGGGAGGTGACATTGGCAGAGGATGAATAACGGGATTAAGAGGTGAAGTGATTTACTTTGAAGTAGGTGAAGACACTTAGTTCCTCTCCTGGCCTCTCACTACATCTGTCCGGTTTGAGACACCAACAGTGTCTCAAACCGGGAGCATTTCATAGCATAAAATAAAGTCTGAAAATGTGAAATGACAACTCAGAACTGCACTAAAGACATCTGAGGTAATAAATGTGTGAGCGTCTTGTCACTGCAAAGTCTCAGCTGCTGCCATAATTCTGTAATAGGCTTACCTCCGTCAGTGGGCAAACTCTCCTCCTCTGCTTGCTTGCTAACACGTTCCCTGCTAAGCTAAACAAGAGTCAGAGGTAAAAAGCGAAGCTAAACATAAACAGTTCAGAGGGGAAAGGAAAAGGTTGACAGATTGCACAAACAGAGGAGCTCGGTGATCTATAACTTGCTCTCACATCTGACCTCTGGGCCTCTGTCGTCAGCGCTTACTCTCATTTTAGGAAGCAACTTTGAATGACTCAAGCGAATTCAACCTGCATGTGTAGGCCCAGCTTCAATCCTGTTTCCCCTGAGTTAACCAGCTGCTCTGTTCAGAATACACAAGAGGCACGTTTTTAATCTGCATTTCAGATTATCTTCTAAAGAGGATGTGCTGCAGAATGAAAGCTCAATGCTCTGAAGAGGAGCGTACTGGATCGCATGCTTCTCTTCAAATCACTGTGAAACAAAAAGATTTGTTGAAAAATGCAAATGAGAATCATATGTAAAGAGATTTGTTCACAGCAAGGGTCATTTGTGGCCCCTGGACTCATTTGGACCCCAACTCAAGAATAAATTAAAACAAAACTAAGCTTTTTAAATCAAAATCTACTTACAGGAATGTTAGATGCAATTCAAAATGGTCCTCTTTTCCAAGCTTTCTGTTTTGCTTATGTCGTCATGGTAACTACAACCATATTGACTTATAGTCTAAAGTCCACCTTGGGATCTTGAGATCTGCTTTTATTTGCTGTATTAAATTTGACTAAGTACAGCAAGTGTTTTAAAATGAAGACTGACTAAGATGCTGTTCTTATTGCTGAAAATAAAAAAAAATGTTTTTCAAGTTTTTGTTAAGCTTGAAATAACTAGATGCTTTTCATTTAACAAGGAAAAACCATCTAAAGTTTAGGATCAACAATCCCGATCCTATGAAAACATCAGATTATTTGATTTGTTAAAATAATTCATGCTTAATTTATAGTTTAGCTGAGTTTTTTTTTTATTACCTTTTTGGTCATTTTAGTTTAATTTTTTTAATTTTTTTTGTCCCACAAGTAATTTTGAGTTAGCGATTTTGACCCACATGACAAAACGCTTGGACATCCCTGGTTTACAAGCAGGTGCTGGAGCCTCTGACAGGCAGTCAGAGTAGTCAGTAAAGATCTTTAAATAGAGGAATCCACAGAGATTTCCTTTAAAGCTTTACCAGGCCTTCATTAGGTTTGATAGTCACATGTTGGCAAAAATGATCTGAATGTGGACCAAATGACATGCTTCCATACATGGTGCTATGAAAAATGTTTGCTCCCTCACAGATTTTGCTTTTTTGTCACATTTAAATGTTTCAAGTAATCAGTTTATATTCAATTAGTTCAGTTGGAATTATTTTTAGAAAGCTGAGATATACTTGACACGTCCAGACCTGCGGAATCCAGAAATCCCTCAGATAGAACCGGTCTGACATCATGAAGTAGGCTGAAAGATCTCAAATGTTGTGCACCAATCTGAAGAAATTCAAAAACAGGTCAGATACAAAGATGAGGCATCCACATTTAAGTAGATGTCTACATGTCTACAACTAGTACACAAAAAGTAGTACTAGCAGTAGTACAAAACCATTTTTGTGGATGTGGGTGAGAGTTATCCACAAATCAGAAAATGAAAGAGTGTTCTGAGGAGTTTCTTTTGTATCAAAATTACAAAGAAGCAAATCAACGATCCATTAATGAAACAAAGAACATCTAAAATGAGCTTAAAAAAAATTAACAAGCAAACTAAATATTTATCTTGCAAACTTATTTGCAAATTAGTTAAATATTTAGGTTGGACCTAAATGCTTAGATACGAGTTTGGAGAATAAAATGTTTAGTTTGGGAATTAAATGTTTTGTTGAAATATACATATAGTTTGAAAACTAAATACTTAGCTCAAACTTAAGCACTTAGTTGGGAACTAAATATTTAGCCTCCTAACCAAATATTTAATTTCAAAAATGCGAATCTGTAAACTAAATATTTAGCTTATGAATTATATATTTAGTTTGGAACTCTGACATTTATAAATGTATGGTGAAAATATGACTTTGAAAAATGAACACCTACATTTTTTTTGATAAGTTAAATAAACCAAGATATTGCTGTTAATTTTTTACCGTGTACATTTACAATCAGTACCCCATATTTTTCCTGTGGGTTAAGCCAGCAGCAGGGCATTCCTCCTGCAATATATGACAGTACTCCTCAGTATGGACGGGCTCCAACGCCAGCTGCAGCTTTCAGATCAAAATAACCTGATCTGCTAATCCAATCACTCAACTGTTCTGACACTTTGTTTCTGGGTGGAACCTGTGCTGCTGCAGAATAGTAACACACACTCTGTCAGCAATACTAAAGCAGCTCTAAGCGATGTTGGGTCAGCATATTTACCTTTGAACTTTGACTCATTTTCTCATGTTCTAGACTGCAAAAACACAAGCATCCTGATGCTGAGTTTACTATGTAATCCCCCGTAATCTGCCATAGTTCTGGAGGTATTTTCCCTCTCACTGCGTTGTAACCCAGAGCAGAAGGAAACACACACACACCTGCATGAGTTGCACTTGTTAGACTGGATGCAGCGATCATTTCTGATAAAGATGCTGCAGCCCAAAAACAACAGAAGGGATCTGTTTGGATCGTTTGATTCTGACAGAGCAAAATGCACTCAGTGAATGTGTGTGAGAACCTTTACATGTCAGCTCCTTTTAACCAATACGACTCACACACGCAGGTACACACACCAGCATTCTCAGGCCACGTGAGCCTTAACGGGTAGCTAATGAGCTCGGCGTGTCTTAGAGGTTTTTCTTCCAACTTAGCAGCCAGTCTAAGTCCTTAATGTATATGCTGGTTATGTGTGAACCGTCTAGCAAGCCCTGCGCGTGTGTGTCCCCATAAATACCTTAGAAGTCAAAATGGTCTCCTAAACCGCAAAGGCGTGTATGCGTGTTTGTGTTCATGCCATTTTTGTTTGATTTTTCCAATGAATTCGGCCAGCAGTTCACCATCACTGACATTCTCTAACACCTGGATTTTGTTCCACACACAACAGATGAGGGTCTCTATGGGAACAGGGTCCTCTCCAGCAGATTTCTCAGGGTTTGCTGCTGCAAAAATAAACATGAGTTTCTCCATCTGCTGCCTCCACTGACCACTGGGGAACAGCTGTGTTTGGTACAAAAAACACACCCACACACACACACACACGCACACACACACACACACACACCCACACACACACATGCACACACACACTGAGCCTCTATTTTTAGAAATCTAACTTTGAAACCATGTCTTTTGACAGGTTGACATGAATTTGTGAGGTTTTGAAGTTGGAAAAACTTTGTCAAAACTCAAGATGAGGCCTGTGTTGATGTTCTCTTTCTGATGATGGATTTTCCTGCAATAGATTGGTGACCTGTTCAGGGTGACCTCACCTCTTACCCGTTGAGATAGACACCAGCACCCGTCATGACCCCACTATGGTTGAGGGCTGTGTCCTCCTGGAAGGTGAACTCCACTCCAGCCTTCAAGCGTTTTAGTCATGTAAAGTTTAATTGTATAGGACATTTCAGCAACAAGGCAGTTCAAAGTGTTTTACACCTTAAAAACATAAACAGTAACCAATTATAAAACAAACAATCAACATTACATTTTGTCAAATGCTGTCAAAGTCATTGATCCAATATGTCAATACCAAGTTGGCATCAGGGTTGGATTGATAATAGGGTGGTAATATTCTTACTCCAGTTTAAGATTCCTTCTTGAAATTTTACTTTTAGGACTGTAGTTTCTCATCTCTACTTTAAAAAAAATTCTTTTGATTTACTCTCAAATTACATATATATTTTGCACTTTGATTATTTAGGAAAAACACACAAAGTTGTTTTATTTTTTATTGTTTCTATTGTTCTACTTGTAATGTTAATATTAGGGATGTGCCGATCAGGTTTTTTCCTCCCGATACCGATACCGATCACCAATGAGGGCCGATACACCGATACCGATCACCGATACCGATCACGTAATTATTATTATCATAAACACTACTGGTTACATTATGTGGAAAAAGGAACCATGAATTCACCTTAATTTAGACAAAAACTTGTTTTTAATAACTTTTTCCAAGAAGAAAACTAAACAAAACAGGCATTGTGCAAATTGTACTGCTATTGATAATACTATCTTTAACAGACTGATAACATATGAAGGCTCTGAAGAGGCTAAATAATACAAAGAGCCAAAATAAAACCTCTCAATATTGCCAAGAAGTTCAAGTATAAAACTTAACTTTCAAAGGCAAAAACAGGTTCCATTACAATAAACAATCCAGAGTTACTGAATGAAAACTTCCTTTTAGCATGGCGGCTAGCTGATTACTGCTAGCTCTGATTGGCTGTTTCTGACTGAGCAGAGTAATTATGCAGAACAGGGAGGAGATCGATTATTTTTTTTTAGAGATTATCTGTCTCATGTTAGGACAGCGAAAGTTTTAATACATATGTAAAATTTATTTTTTAAGTTAGATGCTGCAGCTTTAAGCAGAGATTTGGTATGAGAGTCACTACCAGGTGGAGCAGAAGCGGCGCTCCGTCTGTCAAATTTACTACCTGTAGCGTAGCAGCGGTTCAACAACGAGAGCAGGACCAGCGTCTTACATCGCAGCTCGAAGACTTGAATAATTTCGCGGGTTATTTGTTTAGCTTTCTGACCGTCATGCTAATCCGGGTGAGTGTTTGTAGCTGTGCGCTGCTTTACCTGCTATCTGATCCTCCGTATGTCTTTTTTACTGCAGTGAGCCTCGATGTAGCCAAACTCCGTCAAGTATGGCTTTGTTTTTATTCCATACTAGATTCGTCGTGTTGATGCGTTTTGACCTGCTTCAATTTTCCGCCGCAACACGCAAACTTCCCCATTCATTCAGTGCGTTATAGTTCCACATCGCTTAGGATTTGTTGCTGCGCGTTTGCGCAGAGTGAAAGAAAGAGGAGACCAGCTGCACAGGCAGGTTGGAAATGAGATGATCGGTATCGGTAAAAGAGACAATGATCGCCGATCACTGATCATGCACTTTTTCACGAAAATCGGCCCGATTGTGATCGGTGACCGATCGATCGGCACACCTCTAGTTAATATATTATTAAAGTATTTTATTGACACCTATAAACTTTGTCCAAAGGTTTTAGCAAAATAATTCAGAGGAAAAACCACAAAAACATATAAAAGTCAGAAGTTTGTTGATGTATCAAACTTAAATGATAGAAAGTATTGGTGATAGAAAGTATTGGTGATAGTGGCCCTTAATTTACTTGGTATCGGATCGATACCGAAATATGCAGGAGCATACACCTTGACTCTCTCTTCTCTTAAAGCCTCCCTGTCTCTTCTAAGGGACAACTGAAGGAGTGTCTCTGAAGCTGCCAAAAATATTCCCAGTGAGAATGATCTCATGTGCTGGTTTCTGGTGTTGGACTTTCTATTTCTTAATTATTCTTCTTCTGTAAAACCGCTGACTGCAATTTCCCCAAAATGCTGCATACATAGCCGCTCCCAAATAGGCGGGGCATGAATAAGATGCCAATGTCTTCTCTGATGACTGAAATATGAATATATCTCATTTAACTGTTTACATCTGTCACTGCCATGATTTTTAGTGATTCATCACATGAACAGATTTACTTGTGTGATTTCAATTTCTCTTCTTATTTAATGGAAACTCCTCAATACCAATTTTTTTTTTTTTTTTTTTTTTTGAAATTAGCATAGAAGGTTGTGTGCACATTTGCCATGGAAACACAGCTACAGATAACTTATAGTAAGGTTAGGTCATTGTGATGCTGCACATTACATAAGAACTCCTGTTGTTCATGCTACACCTGTCCCTTTATTCACTTTGCATCTTGTTGATAACCTAGCTGAACTGTTTCCTTTGCAGAATGTATATTTTGGTAACTTTTTTCTGAAACTTTTTTTCTGTTTAGCTTCAAGCAAACATGATGGATATTTTTACAGAATCTTTCTATCTGTAGAATCACTAAGCAGTCCAGCTCTATCTCCCCACTGCTTTACAGGATGTGAAATGAGGTCAAAGGCTCATCACCATTTCCCGTAGTCTTTTGTTGTTAATTCATAACCATATTCATAACTGACCGTTTATTGTGGATTGTTTTTGCTATGTAGGTTATCTATAAGAATTATTTCTTTATTTTAATTCCTTAATTCTACCTCCATGCTGACTGCCAGAAGCAGTATTTGCTTTATGCCAAACATGTTCTGTGTTCTACTGTCTAAGTAATTAATTTTAGACTCATCTGTCCAAAGCATATTACTGCAGAAGTCATTCCCTTTGGTAAATCTCAGAATGCGCTTTATGTTCTTTTTCTTGCATTTTTCCCTGAAAACAAAGCTTGTACAGTCTGTCAGATCCAGGTATTTTGCAAGTTGTTTTGACTCTTCTCCACTTGTACACTACATCCTATACCAAGGTCTGCAACCAATGCAATCCAAGGAGCCATTTTTGTCCCTAGTCCCGGTAAGTATACCTGACATTTTGAAAAAACACAACTCATACATTTGTCAGAAATATCCAAGGAAAATTGTTGTCATTTTTCAAACAACCACCATTTTGTTTCTATTTTAAAATTTTGAAATAAAGAAAAATATAAACCCTTTGCATAAAGAGGATGTTTAATTTGTCTTCTTAATATTTGTGTAAAATTATGAAAAAAAAAACCACATGAAAAACACACACCTATGACAAGAAATTTAGATCTAAAAACATATTGCTTGTATTTCTGAAGTAAATTGCTGCCTTCTACCTGAAGGCCTAAAACAGCTCTGTGGAACGCACTCTCAACAGCACAACCAAAAATGCACGATGCATAGCAGGAGAACCCTTCAAAATGTTGAGTGTTAACATCTTAAAAATATTAAACACATGTGATCTATGTGTTTGATTTTAACCATTTTAAAGGGGCAGTGTTATATAAAATGTACTTTTTTTTGTTTTACATCATGTTATAATGTTATTCCCTCATCAAAAACATACCTGGAGTGTTGCCATGATCCTCTCATGTATATCTGAGAACTCCAACACCTGGGTGGACCTAGCTCTGCCTTCAAGATGAAGCTCCTCCTCAAAGCTGAGGCTCACAGAGAAGTTCCTACAGGCCCACTCAGTTCCTTCAGACTAGCCAGCAGCAAATAGCAAACACCTGGTGGAACTGCACATCTGTTGAGCTCATTAAAGGAGTTACTTCTCAGTGCAATGCTGGTAAAAAAAAATTTGCTAAAGATTATAGGAGCCAAGTTGTGATGACTTCCTGAAGTTTCAGAAAGAGCAGGAGTTTCCTAAAGAGACAGAGGCCAATGAAGTCAAATTTGTTTTAAGTTATATTTGTTATATAGAGCAATTTTATAACAGTTACTTGATTACCAGTTACTTGTTACTAAACACATATTACTGCCCCTATAAGAGGTAATTAACTTGGAGGTGTCCTAATGTAGCCTTCATTAGTTGAACTTTGTGTTATTAGATCATTTTATAATATTTCCATATATTCAAATGTGAGAAAAACACATACTTTCATAAGGTGTGTGTGTGTGTGTGTGTGGTTGTGTGTGTGTGTGTGTGTGTGTGTGTGGGGTTGTGTGTGTGTGTGTGTGTATGTGTGTGTGTGGGTGTGTGCATGTGTAAACGGCCCTAAATGAAACTGTAGGGAGATGCTGCAGAGAGACGGAGTTGTTGGCAGGAGTCGCTGCGTCGCTGCACTGAACTTCAGCGTCTGCCCTGACGGAGAGGAGGCGCTTCAAAACGCCTCACCTTTACTCACATCTACACCGCACCCAGGATGGAGAAACACACTGCAAGGAGGAAGACAGGGGTGTGCCGTTTCTACACAGCCCTACAAGACTGTAGCGCACAATAGAATAATATGGGCGTGTCACTTCCCTACTAATGCTTTTCATCATGACATGTTTTACACACATGGGGAAATGTGTGTTAATTGCAGTATTTTGCCCTGATCTTAGTACAAGCTAACACCAATCAGAATTTGCTCTAATCCACTCAGCAAGAAACACAAATAAAACATCATGTGCCATTTCCTGTGTATAAAAGTATGCGGAGTTGCTTAATAAATGACGTACTTCTCAGTTGTCCTCAGGGAACCTGCGCTTTTATTCAGAATGGAGCCTAAACAAATCCAGTGAGCCCTCCACGTGACAGACACATGGTTCCGATCATGAGACACGGAGTTAGGAGCTTCAAACACACACTGACGTTCATTTTAGAAGGAGAAAAAAAATGCAGAAGCCTTCTTGATTTCATATTATTGTTTTAAATGCATTTATGAAGTGACTTAGAAAAAATGTTTGCTTTGAATGGAGCGCCTGGAGATTTAGACTCGATTCAAATTTGTGGGTGAAAGGGGAAAGCTGAAAAAGAACTGGCCTGTGTCACTCAGCTTACCATAAAGGTTAGTGTAACAATGCAACGGTAAAACGTGTCTGTTGAAATTTCTCTTCTGATTCTTTCTGGATCAAGGCTCCTCCTTAGCTGACTGGGTGGTGTTTGCTGACAGTTGTGTAATTCATCTTGCAGCGACAAGTTCTGTCAGACAAAGAGCGTTTTCGAAGCCAAACTACAGAAGGCAGCTGGAAAGAGCCGAAGTATGTTGTCGGTCTGGCCGCGCTCCAAATTTCCAGTTCTAGCAGATTTATAACCTAAATGTGACTGAAAGGGGAGAGATTAGTTTGCAGAAGGCTGCATGTGCAAGTTTTCAATCATCTCTGTGCGGACGTCCAATCCAACCCGCTTTTAAGTGTGCGAGAAATAATTCTGAGTAAGTATTTCCAGAAAAACACGCTTGAAGAAGCTCCCCAGAGCTGCAGGTGTGGTTGTGAATGGCCGCATTATGATCCAAGGCCAGATAGTTCCCAAACCATAATGAAGGTATTTTGTTGTGTGCAATGAAGGAAAGGCTCTCAGAGGTAGAAGAATCCAAAAAAAAAAAAATCATCATCACACAGGACTATAGCAGCAGAAAACCACCACTTCTCCCTTCTTCCTGCATTAGCAGCCTCTGCTGCAGATTGGTAGGACACAAACATGTACGGCCAGTCACACACACACGCACGCGCACACACACACACACGCACACGCACACACACACACACACACACACGCACACACACACACACACACACACACACACACACACATGCTGGAATTCTAGTAAAAGATGTGGAAAAAGCTTTCAAATAGATTGATGTTTCACTGCAGACACATATTTCCAGAATGAAAACTTTCCAGATTAAGAAATTATTGTTTTAACCAAATCATTGGTTAAAAAATGTCCCACGACAGTAAAGAGCATGATGAGGGTTTAGTTTGCTTTACGGAGGCAGTTTCTTCTTAAAGGGCCAGCATTATGTAAAATCAGCCTTTTTGAGCTTTACATCATGTTATAATATTATTCCCTCATCTAATACATACCTGGAGTGTTGTTCTGATTCTTTCATGCATGTCTGAGAAAACCTTTAATCTCCATGGTAACCATTCAGATGTGCAAAAACACTTGGGTGGGTCCAGCTCCGCTTTTGAGGACAAAGCTCCTCCTCAGAGCTGCAGTTTCCAAGCTTCTGCCTCACAGAGCAGCCTTTCCCCAAGGGTCACCTACTGAGTTCCTTCAGACTAGCCAGTAGAAATTAGCAAACGCCTGATGGAACTGTTCATCTACTGAGCTCATTATAGGAGCTACTTCTCAGCTTAAAAACGTTAAAAGGTTAATAGAGGAGCCATGTTGTGATGACTTCCTGAAGGCAGAGTTTCAGAAAGAACAGGCAATTTTAAAGAGACAGAGGCCCAATTCAAGGTGTTAAATTATGAAGTTGAATTTCTTTTAACTCATATTTGATATATATGCCATTTTTATAACTGAAGGTAACATAGTTACTTGATTGTGATATAAAATGGCACTATGTGCCTGGACACTACATAACACTCTCCCTTTAATTACTAATGATTGGGAAAGACAAAACAAGGCAGATGTGTGTTAGGGTGTATTCATACCTGCCACATGTAAACAAGTCAGAGTTCATTTCCCCCGTTGGTCTGGAGTTTTTGTCCATGTGCGAATGCACTCAAGCAAATCCTGATGCGAACCAAACAACCAAACCCAGATCCACTTTTTGACTGGGTGTCAGTCTGCATCTAAACAAATTCTGGTGCGGTTCACTTCTGGTGTGAATATAGACCAATTCTGATCTGGACCAACAACAGGAAATGTAGGTCTTTTTGGACTTTATGAGCCACCTTTGCTGGATATTATAGTAACAATTATGAGCCCTTCAGTGTAGCTACCGCTACTGGAATCATGCTATGCAGAATGCACACTCCCTTTGAAAAACAAAAATCCAGCTTGTTTTGTCCACTTAAGAAACGAAACAACATCACTGGAAGTGAATCAGCCGCACAGCATGATACCATCTCCACCATGCTTGATAGTTGGTACAGTGTTCCTAGCTTCAAAAGCCTCAATAGCTGCATTTCCATTGACATTAAAATTGTGCAAATGGGAATTACAAAACTAAATTTGTGAAATAGAAACAAACCAATTTTGAAAGAAAAAAAAAACTCATGTTTTTTGATAAAAATGTTTTTGCACTAGGATATGGCTGGGGAGGTTTTTCAGCCATATCAAAAATAGTGTATTTCAATGGAAATGCTTTTTTCACATCAGACGTGATTAACAACCGGCTGTTACTACTGGAGAAAAAGACAAAGAAGACAACAGGAAGTGGTAGGCAGCATGCTTTTGAATGACTTATTGCACGAACAAACTTATTCATGTGATTTTAACTCTATTTCTTATTTAGTGGAAACACCGCAATTGTGAAATTGTGTTTTTCCAAGTGGGAGATCAACTAATGTTGATGTTCTGCATGATGGAACCCTATCCTTACCCCTAACTCTAACTACTGACTCTTTAAAACAAACTTTGTGAATGTTGTTCATTCACAATGTCACAAAGTGAATGTTGTACATGTTTGCAGCAGAGGACATTTGACACCTCTACACTTACACCTGCAAACTTGAGTTTAATTTGAATTTGTTGACTTTGAACCAGGTGTGTATGTCTTAGTCACAACCATCACAGTTCACAGTTATGTAAAACTTTGTGCTCTGTGGAGAGTGTTGCTGTTGTAGATTCTGACTCATGCCAGGGTAGAGCCTCGTTAATTAGTTACTGGGTTATAGCTTAAATTCTATAAAAATATCCTTCCACCAGAAAATGATAGCTTACATCCGGGCAAACTAGTCAGACATACAAATGACATTAAATGTAATTTTGGAATGTAAAGTGGTTTAGAAATGTCTCTAGAAAATGTTTTAGAGTTGGGTAAAGTTGCTGTCCAGATTTACCCAACTCAAAGTTTCTTCAACTTTTCAGTTGTTTGGACTTTTGGTCAACCAAGTGCCAAAACGAACCATTTCTGTGCTGGCAAGTAGAAACTAGCAGCTGCGTTTCAACGCAAATGTGGACAAAACTTTGTCAATATCTCGCTAATGTAGAAAACATGTAGAAAACACACAATTTTGCAGTCGTGGCGTTTCTATTAAATAAGAAACTTAATTAAGATCATGTGGGTTTGATCATGTGATAAGCTGTTAAGAAACATCCTTCATCGACTTCCTGTTGTCTTCTTCTTTGTTGTTTGCACCAGCGGCAACATCCGGTTGTTGATCATGTGACTCGTGTGATGCGATGAGTGTTTCCATGACAGTTCTGCAAAATAAACCTATTTCAATATGAAAAACCACCTCATATTGGTGCCAAAATTTTTCATCAAATATTGATGGGTTTTTTTTGTAATTGGTGTTTCCATTGAGCAAATTTGTTTTTGAAATGTCAAATTAAAGTGAGAGCTAACAAAATGTCAGTGGAAATGCAGTTAATAATAATCACTCATGAGATGTTAACCTGCCTCGGCCTGATAAAGTTATAAACTATAAAAAGTATGCTAGAAATTACACTACAACTCATCAAAAGATATTAACACTTCATATCTGAGCATTAATGAATTATGGCCTTCTCTGAAATAGAGAAAGCCCAGAATTTGTGTACCAAATTATAAGCCGTTGCAGATCTGGAAACCAACGGTTCAAACAAATCAGCACCTGATTGTTCTGTGTAATTACTGTGATCAAGTTCTGCTTGCGTTTCTTTCAGATACACCTAACAGGACCACACCTCGAGTAATCTTCCTACCGAGTCAGACCTCTGTGGCAGTACTTACCTGGAATGCTATTATCCACCAGAGTTTGTTGCTGGTTCTTCTACTCCAGTCCAGTCACCAGAACCCCTCTGCCTCTCCCACTCATCCCTCTTCAACCAAAAGAGTCCAATCATCTCCACCATCATCCTGAGTCAGGATTCGTTCCTCAATCAGCACTGGGAACCTTCAGGAAACAAATAACAACTAGTGAGATCCAAGTGAGATAAACTAATTTATCTCCTGATCTTCCCCCTTTTTCAGTTTGTTTCCTGCTCATCTGTCTCAATCACTGACTTCTGTTGGATTTTTTCTGGAATTTCACCAATTGCACAACAAATCTGGTTATATCTCACTCCCCCGTTCTCATTATGGTTCTGAGTCAAAAAGCAAAAGCAAAACTCAGCTAATGGGATTCATGTCATTTCTGGTGAAATTGCTAAATTGTATTACTTTACATGCCTGTGTTTGTGGCGCAAGCAAATATTGATCCTGCAGAAGATATTAATATCAAATGTGTCTTAGGAAGAAAGAAATCGATTTGAGGAGGTGTAATATATCGACAATATACTAAAAACATTTTCACTGTCTTTTTCCACTTCCATGTCATCTGTATTTATATCATATGAAACATAGTGGATTTCAAACACTCTGTACTCTGTATGTTTGGTCAGATTTTCTCATGTTGTTGTGCCGTCATTGTTATACAAACACTGATGATTTCCTCATAGTCTGTGCTTAAGCTGACACACTGCGCTCAATTGTTCCCGACTGATTCAATTTCCAAGGAACATGTGAGTATCGCTCAGAGGACAAACAGGAAAGTACAAGAAGTTAACAGCAGGTTGTGACTGCACAATCAAATAAAAATAGAAAATAAGGTGGCAGGTGATTTAACTTTAACCTGAATCTACACACTCACAATAACTAAGAACTTTTTGGGTGATTTGGGATTTAGATAATGTATTGTGAGATCAATAGATCAATTCTCTTCCATTAACTTTCTTCGGGGTTAGCTCGATCCTACCGCAAAAACCTTTCATTAAAAAACATGTTTATTTTTTCTCCAAATTGGACTGTTGCCATTAAGCACATTTATTTGCATTTTTCCAGTTTGAGAAATTTGAAGCTAAAAGGAAGAACAAGCTCACCATGTAATAAATACATCCTACACAGATGTATGAGTCTGGCATTGAGGACTGCAGTTTTTGTGCCTTAAAGGTGACTGTTGAACACTAGAGTTGTGAAAATGCTGTCATGTATTTTTCCACTTTTGAGATGACAAATGAAAACGCTGACAGCATTTCACCTGAAGCAACAGGTGTGACCAGGAATTCGAAGGACGTCCAGGAGCGACCAGCAGGTCAGTTCGGGACACGGGTCTCTTCCTGAAGAGTGTTGACAGAATTATATCACAGCTTGCTCGTCATTAACAATAAAATTGTGCAAATTGAAATTACGTAAAAAACAAAAAAAAGATTTTAAAAAATTTGCTTAATGGAAACAGCAATTTTGGGGAAAAAATGCTTTGATAAAACAAATTTTCCCTTGGATGAGGTGGTTTTTCATTCGTCTCGAAATACATGGCCAAACTGCGATGGGAACACTTTTTTTGTATCAGCCGAGTCACCTGATCAACAGCAGGATGTTAGTTCTGGTTGAAGAATACGACAGGAAGTGGTAGCAGGACCACGGACTGTTTCTGTTTTTTCAGACAAAGTGCTGCTGGCTCCACCACACCTCACACAGCATCACAGTTCATAGAAAGTTGTGTGTCACTCCAACTTGTTGAATCATAGCTCTTCTGTAAACACGCAGACTGGCGCATACGTACCCACTCCCAAGAAGGCGGGACTTATCGCTCAAATGCCTGAATGGGACCCCGTTCATCTGATTGGCTGATAGGTGATGAGCGCTGAATTATGAATAAATTTCATGTATTTGTTTACATCTGCTTCTGCCATTATTTTTAAAGACTTATTACAGGAAAAACTTATATGTTATTTTAATTTCCGTTCTTATTCAATGGAAACTCAGCTATTGCGAAGTTGTGTTTTTTGACATTAACAGAAAATAGACAAAGATTTGCGCACATTTGTAATGGAGCGATTGGCAGCAGGTGACTGTGTGTGCATACACATCCACGAGACTTTCAGACAGATTATTGTCTAATGGGAGGCGTCAAGGAATCTACTTTTGTAGAAGAGAAACATTGACATTCTGCAGGAAATATTAGAGTGGACAACAGACAAATGGAGACAACTTATGAATCCTCTTTGTGATCATCTGATCATCTGAGGGAGATCAGCACTGGAAACATCAATTCGTCTAAAATGATCTCAAACTTTACATAATTTTACGGATAAAGGCGTTTTGAGTTTAAATTTTAACAGTGTTCAACTGATGGGTGTCACTATTGAACAGGAAGTAGGCCTGTGGAGGGCATGGTGTTGAGAATTGTGTAATGACCTCCCTCACATTCCACTATCCTCTCACAGATTTTTTTTATTAGCCAGGATTCTTTAAAGACACTCTGAAGGAAAAATTCCGAGCTTTGCACAGAAACACTTTACAGATGGCAGAAAACAGCTGCCTGCCAACAGAAATATGACCTACGAAATATTCCTTATCTGTTCGGAGTGTTTGAAGATCAGAAATCCTGTCACCACGTTGAATCGTTTGAATCGATGTGGTTTTCCAACCCTCGAAAGTTCTGAATTCGCCTCCGTCAAAGGAACGTCCTTGAACAAAATGTAGATATTTTTCCTTTAATAGGCAAATCGCTGCTGAGAGACTCATAACTGCTGAGGCTGGAGGGAGCAGCAGTCAGGTAAACAGCAGGGTGTTCAGACTCTGGGGTTGATAACTTGGAGACCTGTGGTTGCCAAGGCTAACATTGGCATGTGAGCTGCGGGTCGCTAAGTGTTATTAGGAGTGACTCATCCTTCTGTGGGGAAAAAAATTCATAGTGGGCGCTGTTCGGTTGTTGTGATCCTCACGGTCCAGCTGTGCTGTCCAGAACAAAGCCCGACGCACTCTGTGCCTCCTCAGTCCATCAGCTCAGAAGTCAGTCCCTTGCCTCATCGCAAATGATTTAATTACGTCATTACAAAATAGACACAAAATATGCATTGTAGGAAAAAGTTACGTGGTTGGTGTTACAAACTCTGGTTGACATGCAGTGAGGTCTGTACAGCACAGTTCACCGACGAGGCAGTTCAAAGTGCTTTCATTCATTAAAACATGACAAAGTCCGCAATTATGAAACAAGCAGCAAAACATTACATTTTGTCAAATGCCATCATCAAAATCATCAAGCAAATACATGTCAACCAGGTTGATCAATGTTCCACTTAATACTAATCAAAGGAAACCCCAAACAGCTGGGTTTAGGTGTTGATTTAAAGCAGCTCAGTGTTTCTGCTGTTTTCCAGTTTACTGGACTTTTGTTCCAGATTTGTGGAGCATAGATGCTGAATGCTGCTTCTCCATGTTTGGTTCTGGGGATGCAAAGCGGACCAGTGTTTCTATTTCGTTTCATGGGGACGTTTTTCTGGTCGGGCGCACCGGTTGTTTTGAAAGTCTCCTGTGGTTTATATTCCATATAACGGAATGGGAAGTCTTTTCTTTTTGTCAGGTAAAACCTCCACTTTTGCCTTACCAGACTTTTCACTAACTGCTCTTTCTGAACGCCTCACTTTCAGACTCACCACGGTGTTCGCTCTCACTTCAACAGTGAGCAGCACACCAAACTGAGCGTTAGTGGTTTAGACAGGAAACCCCCCCACCAAATGCTGAGTGATGATGTTCATGATGCTATCATATGTATAGCATCATGTAGCATATCAAACTGTATTTAAGCCACGGTGCTACATGTATATACACGGTGCCATATACATATATATATACTGCCACCCCTGAAAATATCCCTGCCCCCTTCTTGCCACCCCATAAATATTTTTCTAGATCCGCCCCTGCTCATGCTTGGGTTTACTAAATGTGGGAGCTTCCAAATTTATACTTCACCAAAAGTATAATGTTTTTATAAAAAGCTACAATAAGTTTTTAAATGCATTTTTCCCCCCTTTTTTTAATTGTTTGTTATGTAAAAATCAACTTTTTTGATCTTTACATAATGTTATTCTTTCATCAAAAAGACACCATTCAGGGTTGCAAAACGTTTGCTCTCTCCGAGTGATGACTCCTTGAGACTAGCCAGCAGCAATTAGCAAACACCTGGTGGAACTGAGCATGTGCTGAGCTCATTACAGGTTTCAGTTCAATGCTGGTAATGTCATCAAAAGGGTTCATAAAGAAAAGTTGTCGTGATGACCTCCTAAAGACGAAGTGTCGGAAAAAGTAGGAGCTTCTTAAAGAGACAGACACCAATGTGAAGGAGTTACATTACAAAGTGAAATTCCTTTTATGTTATGTTTAATATACAGAGCATTTTTATAACTAAAGGTAACTTTATTACTTGATTGTGCTATAAAGTGGCACTATGTCTGAAAAACACACAATACTGCTCCTGATTCATGACTGTAGTGTTAAATTATTTAGAAAATCATAGTTGCTGCTTCAGTAGAAAATCAGACGGTCCAGTTAGAACTTATTTTGGTACACAGTGATGGATGGCCATCGTCATGGCATCCGGACTACATGAGTTCAATGGGGCCACGTTGTGTGTCCATCAGAGGCCAGGTGGTTGTATCATGCAGCTTCATGGTGCATGAGTTTTGTACAGATGTTACCATGGTTACAGGTTCAGGTTGTGAAAGACATACAAACACCAAAGGAAGACAGCTTACCGTCCATAACCAGGAGCCATGGATGGGTGAATCCTGGACATGCCCACTTTTAGGGAGGACAGCCAACACAGCACATGTTGAAAAGGTGTGTAAGGCTGTTTCTGCAGACATCACAGTGGGGAACCTTGACGTTTATCCTCAGGGCACCTCTGGAGCACCCTGGTGGAATGGAGGTGAAATGCAGCAAGCATAAGAATTTCACATATTTTAAATGTCAATACCAGACAAAGGTAACCTGACTGAAATGCCTGCATGTTCTATGTTGTTGTTGTTGTTGTTGTTGTTGTTCGGTTGCCAGCCATCTTTCCCCAGAGCAACATGTGGGATCAGCCTGGATGTCAACTCTGACCCAGTGCCGAGTCGTCGTCCGCTGGATTTTGAGGGACAGTAACAACAGCTGTGGCTGACGTGATGGAGGACAGGAGAGCTGGATGACTGAATGCTGCTCCACATTCCTGCCTGCATGCAGAGCCGACACGGCGCGTACGAGCAGCAAGCCCCAAAATACAATTAGAACAGAACTGGGTTCCTTTCAGTTCCAGCACATCCGCTGCTTGTATTTTTATTTATTTATTTTTTTAATGCAATTATGTTTGCACATACAACCATCACAATTTGTACTTAAAATTGTACATTGAAATACATATTCTTATTTTTAGGCAGTATAAATCCAACAATAAGCTGGTCTTCAGTGGAGCCGTTGTAGACAGAATAAAGGAGTGAATTTCTGCCAAATCTCAACATTTTGAGATTGTTAGAAAATTTCTAGGAAAAACTATTTTTGAGTTTAAAAAGTTATATATTTACTAGAAATAAAATTCAGATATTTCAAGAGTAAACACAGAAATTTTCAATAAAATAACAAGAAAATTTCTGAGTTTTAAAAGTAAAAAAATTTGCTAGAGGAAAGCAAATATTTTGAGATTAATTTCAGGAATTTTGAAGAAAAAATTGGGATATTTCTCAGTTTGAAAAGTTGAAAAATTGCTAGGAAAGCACTCAGAAATTTTGAGATTGATATAGGACATTTTTGAGAATAAAAACTATGAAATATTTGAATTTTAAAGGTTGAAAATTTGCAAGAAGTTTTGAGACTAATCTCAAAAAACTTTTGACTTTTTTGTCAGCGAATTTTCACCATTTCAAACTCAGAAATGTCCTTATTTTCATAAAAATTTTAGAGATTTTATTGGTGGAAATGTACTCTTTTCCTTTTTTAAATTCTATCTACAATGACCCTAAGATGTTGTCTTACTGTCTTACTCATCTTGATGATCATTTTGTCAGCATTTTTAACAGTATATTAGATATCCAACATTCACCAGTTCTTTTAAATCATATGACCTAATGTCTTAAAATGAATTGTCTATACCAGGGTAAGTAATTCTGACAGATTTCCTGCTGCAACTCCTCTGATTAACTGAATGGGTCAACATCAGCAGTAGGCTCCTTTAAACATCTGAATCAGAGCTGATTCAAATGTTTAAATCATGTGTTCAGACAGGAGACACTAAAATATGCAAGGCACTGGTCCTTGAGGAAAGGAGGTGTCACTGTGACACTCTGACACTGTGCTTGCAGAACAGAACAATTATTCCTGGTAAAAAACAAAACAAAAAACAAAACAAAAAAGAAAAAACGCATAACTGTGAGGAAACAAAAAAATGACACACGACTTTCAAATGGTTTATGGATAAATCCTCTATGTTTTCACCATCGTCACTATGATACCTCTAAATGAGATCTAGTTTGGCGAGTGTTCAGAGAAGTGAGAAGTTCTGCGGCAGTCCAGAGCGGCATTAAAAGTTGCATTAAAAGTCCATTAAAAGTGCCAACTTTGCATGATTTTGTAAATTATGATAATTTAATGCAAAGTTGGCATTTTTAATGGACTTTCAAAGCAACCTTAAGAGCAACTTTGCATTAAAAATGTCATTATTTACCAAATGACACTTCATGACAACTGTAATAAACATGAACATAAAGACTTCTTTATGTTCATTACAGGCGTTATGTCATGTTTATGACAGTGTCATGTCAGTGTTATGCACACCCATTCAAATAAAGTGTTACCATGTAAATGAGCCCAAGCCAGCCTGGCCATTTCCTTCCTGCACTCGATTCAAATCTCACTTCACCATCAAAGCTGTCCAGTCTGTGTTGGTCACACTTCCAAATACTGAATAAGCATTAACAGCTGCCATGTTTGAATTGGCTGTTTCCTCTTCGCAGTGGAGAATGGTTGTCTACTGTGCAGGCAATTTACGGTTAGCTTTATAGCATCAAACTGGCGTATTTCCTACATCACGGTCAAATGTTAAAGATAAAATTTAAAACATCAACAGAGTCCACACCTAAAGGAAGTAATCATTTCTCAATTGGTAAGAGTTCAGACTTTCTGTATGAAGCAAAATGTAGAACAAGGGCCTGTTTTACTAGGCTATGCCCAAGTTAGCTAAAGTAAGCTAATTTTCACTGTTAGTGCCTTTAGCTATAGTTAAAACTAGCCTAAAAATGATGTTAGACACCTGATATCGCTCGAAACGTGCCCACATAGACACCGCGTGTAAACCAGATGCTCAAACTGCGTTCAGTTCTGAAAAGGCCCAAAGTCCCGTGGATCTGTTTTGTCATCCACTCCAACAAAACATTGGGTGAGATGATGCATGCAGCAACTAGAACACATTCAAGTTAACGGGGCATTGCAGACCACTCAGGACACATCCACCTACAAGGAACATACAAGCTAAAATATTTTACCTGCAAAAAAATGAGCTTAATTAGCCTTGGTAGATTGACCAATTAATGCACTTCCATTCTCTTTTATAAGTGTGCAATTTTCCCTACACTTCACTACTTTGTGTTCTGTCACTTAAAATGTAACTTTTTATTTATAACATGACAAAACGTCAAAAGATTCAACATACACATGCAGACTGACATCAGCTGGGATCCTGTCACGGGGCATCAGGTCAATTTGAACCCTGTGTTTACACCACAGGGGCCACGATCACTGCTAATGTCGCCAAAACAAATACACAGGTAGCTGCTGTTCCCGTCGTTCCTTGCCACAAAAAAGACAAACTGGACCAGAACAGCAACTGTCCAGGGGAGTTTTAACAATATGGACGTTCCAACGCAGAGAGAAAATGAGCAATCTAGATTTGTTCTCTGACTAAACCTGAAAGGGACTGTAGTGAGAGGAAGATTACAATCAAGTTTACTTTTCACACAAACCACCAACAAGTTGTTAACTTTGCAGCTACATCCCTTTTCTTTCACTCTGACTCGACTCAGTTTTGAGTAGTCACTTCGTATTGATGGCAGGATGAACTCCTGCATCTCTTTAAAACGCCGGGCTCCGACGCTCTCACTCATCCTGACAGAGGAACGCCATCTCTCAATCTTCCCAGGTCTCGGCTGGCCTATGACTATGAACTGTGCATGCAGCTTCCACCTGCTTGAGGAGGTCAAAGCAGACTCAAATACTTCACAACTGATGTGCGAAGTGGAAAAATTTCAGCCGTGTGTTAGAGCCGGCCAATGGGTACTGAACTCCCTAACAGGAGCCTGGAGTCCGCAGTGCTGCGTCGCTGCGTGTTATTGAGTTTCCACCCCTGGCCTTTGTCCACGTTATGACACCTTCGGTGCAAACAGATCCCCGCGGCCGACACCGAGATGTCGTGGAAGTCTGTCACCTGCAGGTGTTAAATGTGGAGATGAGACACCGGGGCCCAAAGAGCCTGATGATGAGCTTCATGTACGCGACTGGCCCCTTTCACACCTCCCACTTGCTGCTTGTTTACCTCCAGGTCAGGTTTTACTTGTGGCTGTGCTTCAGTGAACCCTGTGAAACCAAAGAGAGATCCTGCAACACTATCCTCACCCATATGGCGAGTACAGGGTACTCTCATGATTGCTTTTCCTTCTCTCTTTTTTCTTCTTTCTTTTTTTTATTTCTATTTCCTTCTCTTTCTTTCTGTTGTATTTGTTTCTTCAGTTTTTTCTTATTTCCTTCTGCCTTTCCTTTTGTCTTTGTTTTTCTTTCATTCTTTCTTTCTGCCTTTATTTCATTTTTACTTCTGTCTCCATCTTTATTTCTTTCTGTCTTTCTTCCTTCCTCCTCCTTTCTTATCCTTTCTTACCTTCTTCCTTTTCTTCTTCCCTTCCCCTTCCTTAATTTCAGCCTTCCTTCCTTCCTTCCTTCCTTCCCTCTCTCTCTCTCTCTCTCTCTCTGTCTCTCCCTCTCTCTCTCTCTCTCTGTGTGTCTTCATTTCTGTGGAACCTCCAGAAAACTTTTCCACGTAAAGCCCAGCAGCACGTAGCGCACCGTGTCACATTTCACATGGTGCTCCTCAAACTGGATTTACTGGCCCGGTGCATGGGCCGACCTTGAATGGTGGGAATGTGAGCCAGAGTTGACACAGGCAGAACGGAGAGCATATCATTCAGGACCACAGCGCCGCTGAGCAAAGAGTAATTACAGCTTGTTTACAGCATAATAAACAATCCGCCAAGTGAGAGCTCTGCAGGAGGAGGGAGCAGCAGCTACGAGCTTCTACGTTCTTACTGGCACCTTGGAGCCACAGGGCTGTGAAAACATCAGTTCCCCCTCACCGATTTCTTTAGTTTTTGCATCTTTTTTTTTTTTTTTAAATCACTCCTAAATGCTTCAGATCATCAAATTAATTTTTACATCAGCCGATGAGTAAAATACAAAGTGGCATTTTCCACATTTTATTTTTTAAGAGAAAACTTATCCAAACCAACCCGGTTGTATGTGAGAATACCGCCGCTGTTCAATCATAAATTCACTGGGATGAATAAACTTTTTTTGGAAAGCTGAGGGACATTTTTACAAGCCACATCCAGGCCTGATTATTGTCTGATCTATGGAACTGAAAAATCACCTAAACATGAAGAGTGATTTAAAAAAAACAAAAAAATAAAACAAAGTCATCTATCATTCTGGTGGTTAGGCCTTAAAGGAGAACTGAAAGGGTTTTTTTAGCCCTTTAACTATCACCCCAAAAACGCCTACATGTCAGACATTAAGTTCCTTGAGGTTGACATGGATACAAGGTTGGCTAACATCAGGTGCAAAAAAATCATAAAATAATAACTGCTGTAAAACAAAATGAATCCTTCCACAGTTTGAGAGACGGAGTCCATTGGACTTTGCAAGCTTTTTAAAAACCATTTGTGATTATGAGGGTTTTGTGTGTGTGTGTGTGTGTGTGTGTGTGTGTGCCCGCGCGCGCGTATATGTGGTTTTGAGAAAATTGCACAAATTGTAATACCGAAAATAAATTAGCCTAATGGAAACACACCGATTTCGGAAAAAAAACTCACATCTTCGATAAAAGGTTTTTTGTTCTAGGATGAGGTGTTTTTTTTTTCTGTCTGTATTGAAATAAATTTGTATTTTGCAAAGCGGCAACAGAAAGACTTTTTTTGCTTCACGCAAGTCACATGACCAACAGGAGATGATGGGAAGTGGTAGGAGGATGATGGTTTTGTTTTTGTTTTGGTTTTTGTCGGACCGCAGCTGGCTCCACCATAGCTCTAACAGCATTTTATGATTCATAAAAAGTAACTTGACTACGCTATGAAATGGCGTCATGTGCCTAGAAAATACATAATAATGGCCATTTGAAAAATCAAATATGGAAACTGTGGACTGCATTTGTATTGGGCCTTCTTTACTCTGACTCCCCACTAATTAAATCCAGTGCAACCATTTGCCTTCAGACATTATTTAATTAGTAAAACGAGTCCACCTGTGTGTAATTGAATCCGAGTATAAAAGCAGCTGGTCTGTTTCTGGCCTCAGAGGTTTGTTAGACAACATTAGTGAACAACATCATGAACACCCTGAAACATAGCAGACAGGTCATCCACATTGTGCACCACTTTGTGTTGGTCTATCACATAAAACCCCAATCAAGCACCATAAAGTTTGTGGTTGTGGCAGATGTGAAAGGTTTCAAGGATGGGAAAGCTGTGGAACAGACTGCGCTCTTCCAAACCACAGCGATCGAACACAGCCCCTCTTTAAATGTTTTTGGGGAAGTTTTTTTTTTTTTTTTTTTTTTTTGCATGGCTGAGGTTTTCCTGTTTGCTGGAATCCGGGTTCCTCGGAGTGTGGTTATTTGCCTCGCTCTTGTGGACCTCAATTAAAGTTTATGCAGCAACGCTAAATCATGCGGATGAGATCGCAGTCTTGGCCTTCAGCAATGGCAAACTTGTCACATTCCACCAAAACAACCTCGAGTGCTGGAGCACACATGATGAAAACGGTGAAAGTGATAAAGGAAACGAGCACCGGTTTGCGGTTTGAGTTCGTCTCCAAAAAGCACAGAGCAGAGATGCAGGACCCTTCACGTTTCTAATGGCCAGGCTTACTGAACGGTGATAATACTCGCATGTTTTCACAACTAATTATGAAGTCAAAGGCAGCAGCTTGTTTGCTTAGCTTGGCAGTGGGAATGGGATGAGGGTAAACGGCTTTGGTTCAGTTCCACTGTGTTCAATTAACAGAGTGTGTCTGCCAACCAGAACCCATAAAGCTCAGCCGTAACCATTTTAAAGACCCGCTCAGTCATTGACAATATCTTCGACAAGTTTCTTTCAGTGACTCAATCTGCTAAGCGAAACACATTATATGGATCAGTTACACACAGACTGATGTTTTTTTCTTTGTTTTTTTCCCCTGTTAATTAGGCTGATTTTCTGCTTCCTGCCAATGAAAAAAAAAATAAAACTCCCAGTGCAGGTGGAATAAAATATTATAACTACTGGACAATATCTCCCATTCTACTCAATATGCATTCCTATTCTATCCTGTTTTATTAGAATATTTAATGCCTGGTCAAAGCTACTTTTCTCTGATAAGCCGGTCTCACAGGAAAGCATATTTTAATTTGACTGTTGAAACTAATGTAGCAACATTTGCCTTACATAACTGTTTTTAAAGATGTCAAAAGTAAATTCTGAAATTTAGACATAGCACACAGGGAAAAAAACTACAAATATGCTTCACAATTTAAAAAAACAATACAAGAAATAAAAACAATGAAACAATAACTAAAATAAATTACACTTATAGAAACTCTTTAGGGCCTTATTTTCATTTGAAGTTAAAGGTCAAACAAAAACTTTGAGTTTTTAATCTGACAGATTATTCGATGGTGTGATCAGTGCAGATATGTGGAGTTAAGATATTCCAGCAAAAGGTCCATCAAATGCGTCAAATTACTACATTTCAGAAAGTCTATTCTCATAAAACATGCTGTGAGAATATAATCAATAACAAATGGTTTAACAATTTCTATACTTTTTTTTATTATTATTTGATCACTCACTGTACTAAACCAGTTCAATTAGCTAACTAGATAGTTAGCCATGACTGGTTTGGTCATCTGGTTTGTAGTTCCATGTTGAAAAGACCAACAAATAGGGCAGGCAATTAATGCATAAAAATGACTCAAACTGAGATCAACTTTGATAATAAAAACAATGACTGCCTCTGGGTGAAGAACTTCAGTTTGTTGTTGACTTTAGCTTTAGCTATTAGCATTAGCGCTGCTGCTAAACCAGTATATTCTGGAAACAAAACATCTGTTCTCACTTTAACACAGAGACTTTCCAAACAGGATCCACAGCTGTTTGTGTTCTTGCTTGTTTGTGTCTGAGTTACTCTGGGCTGTTTCTTCCATTTAGGGCTCTACACATTAGCCAGGTTGAGTTTCAAGTTCCTCATTATGTTCTGATATCTGTGGATGTAGCTTAGTTTCTTATGTCAGTATCAGTCTTCAGGTTTTTGTTATTTAAAACCTTCTTGTGTCCTGGTTTGCTCCATCGTTCATTTCTGTTTACTAGTCACCTTCCCTCTGTTTCCTGCTCCGAATCTTCATTTGTCATTTTAAATGCCTTTAATTTGCCGTTTTCTGCCCCTGATGAACCTCTAAAACCAAATCACGACATAGCAAGTCTGATGACTCTTGCTAGGGTATACCATCTTATGACTCCAATGTCTGCTAAGTTGATACGTTCATTCACATAATACGACCCGTTCTGACTTCTGAGGCGAACGGTATGCGACATTACTGTCAAATAAAAAAATATTCACCAGTGGAAAACATTCAAGATAGCCACTAATATTCCCAGGACTTTAAGTCCCAGAAAGTTCACCCCCATGTCACAACATGCATCACTCAGACAAGTCACAGCGTCCATGCTGATCTCCTCCCAGGTTCTGCAGACCTCAGTTAGAAAGTAACATTTTATGACAGACCAAGTATGAAATTGACTCATTTCAAGTTTGATCAGCCCATTTGCAGCCTTTTTCACGCATGTCTCCACATAGGGCTGCCATGACCTGTTGTAGTTTGGTTTCCAGTTTTTTGTTACTCTTGCATGTTTTGACATTATTAGATTTTGGATGTTAAATTATTTGATTATGTTCACTGTGTTTTCTTGTTCAGCTGTTACCGTGCTTCACGTTTCTTCCCAAATGGCACTGGTTTCAGAAATATGAATCATTGCATTTCAGTAATCATCTTCACTTGTATTCAAGCCTCTCTGTTCAGAACTTCCTTTGTCAGATCCTAAGTATCCCTTCTGGCTACTTATGTTTTCTCCTTCCATCTTCCTACAGTAAAAAATTGGCTGAGGACACACTGAACATGCAGAACAGATCACCAGACGCTGTTAATGGGGTGGTGACACACAATTTAGTTTTTCCTTTGTTTTATTGCTTTCCATCATGTTATAAAGTTATTCTCTCATCAAAAACATACCTGGAGTGTTGCTTTGATTCTTTCATGCATGTTTTGAGAAATCCCTTTCTCAAAGACGGAGGATCTTTGTCCTCCGCCTTCGAGGACAAAGATCCTCCTCAGAGGTGCTTCTGCCTCACAGAGCAGCTCTTCCCTTTCTCAGATCCTTCAGACTAGACAGCAGCAATTAGCAAACAACCATTGGAACTGTTCATCGGCAAAGCTCATTACAGGAGCTACTTCTGAGTGCAACTCTGGTAAAAACGTTACAGGGTTAATAGAGGAGCCATGTCGTGATGACTTCCTCAAGGCGGCATTTCAGAAAGAGCAGGAGTTTCTTAAAGAGACAGATTCAATTTCAAGGCGTTAAATGACGAAGTCAAATTTCTTTTAAGTCATATTTAATGTATGCAGCATTTTTATAAGAACTGAAGGTAACATTGTGACTTGATTGCGCTGCATTGCCGAAACCTGCTGCTATAAAAGCAGCCATAGGCAATGCATGGATTTACTTTCTTTCTCCAATATCCCTTCATGTGTCCACGGTGATGCAGTTTTTTTTTGTTTTTTTTTATGTCTTCCAAGATGGCCAGTGGGTACATTTTGGAATGTCACTGCAAACACCCTATAATCCCTTAAAACTACAGAACAGTGTGTGTGTTCAGTGTGTATTTGATGGTTTCACCATCCTTGAATTGGAGCAAACTGAACCAAGTCTGGAAAATGTTGTGAGTCTCAAAGTTGGGATCTCTCCCGTGTGTTTCCTCCGACTAATGTTGTTCTCTCCTTCTCTCCTTCAGCGCACTAAGCATTTCTGGCCAAGTCAACTCTGTCGACACATTCAGCTTGGAGATCGCCTTGCCGACGGCCACGGCTAGAAAGCGTATTGCATTTCCAGTTTAGTTGCCCCTCCGAATTCTTCCATTTTTACAAATTTGTCTTGAAAATGTGATTAAAAATACAAATAATTATCTGATTATTCTCAGCTGTCCCCTGCATCAGTGTAAACAAAAACGTTGGCATTTTCTTCCAGCTGAATATCCAAACTTCAAAACATCAGTTCAGCAAAGATAATTGAAAGCATAACATCTGGTTTCAGAGAGTTAACTCCCCCTTCCCCTTTTTTTTACATGTTGCAGCAGCATTCCTGAGAGCAAAAGCTCATCTGTGCAACTGTCAGACGAAAACAGAGCCATGTGTATCTCCTGATCTGGCCTGCAGAGAGGAGCAGCCAAGTGCCGCTGTCCCGCATGCCACCGCCTCACTGCGTCAAGACGCCCCAAACTTACCGAGGGTCAGCCCTTCAAAAGCACATTTCAGATACAGCCGTCGCGGATTAAGGATTGTGTTGCTCTCATCGTGAACTTCTGCAGAGATAAAGAAGGATTACACTGGGATGAAAAAATCAAGTCGCAGCCTAATGCGTGCTTTACCAACAGGAGGCTCCTAATTCTGCAGGTTTTCATTTTCACACTGGCCCTAATTGTTGAGATGGAGATGCTCTGTCAAGTCGCTTCTGCATCTCTGTGCTTGCTGTTGCGTTTTTAAAGGGACAGTATGATGTCAAATTGACTTTTTTAGCTTTATATAATAATGTTATTACTTCATTAAAAACATACCTGGAGTGTTGCTTTGATTCTTTCACACATGTTTGAGAAATCCTTTAATCTCTCGTGGCAACCATTAAGCTGTGCAAAACACCTGGGTGGGCCTAGCTCCTCCTCCCCCCATTCAGCTCCTTCAAACTACCCAGCAGGAATTGGCAAACACTTCTTGAACACTACGCATCTGCAAAGCTCATTATAGAAGCTATTTCTCAGTGAAGTGCTGGCAAAAACATTAAAGAGTTAATAGAGGAGCCATGATGTGATGACTTCCTGAAGGCGGAGTTTCAGAAAGAGCAGGAGCTTCTTAAAGAGACAGAGGCCCAATTTCAAATTTCATTTTAAATTCCAAAGTCAAATTTCTTTTAGCATCTCTTAATAACTGAAGTTGTTAGCCCTGTCGCAGCAATAAATCACTTAATCACATGCTAAATTAAAATTGACTCAATAATTTCCATTTGCATGATTTATCATTTTTCTCTTATCTGTCTTTCTACCAAAACTGGATGACTAAAGTCTACAGTCTGGTGTTTTGGTCTCAAGTAGACCTTTTTTTCTGAAGGACAATTTGTTGACAGAGACTTCATAACTCATTCTATTTGTTTCTGTTGTTTTGTTTATTAATTTTTGGATGTTTAAAATGCTTTCCAGTTCCAGCGTTAAATGTTCACTATAATTTAAAAATGGTCTCAAAACAACAATATTATCATTTATTGCAATAACCTCTGCGACAATTTATTGTCCATCAAAATTTGCTATCGTGACAGGCTTAAACGTAGTTACTTGATTGTACCATATATTGGAGTTATGTGCCTAGAAAATACGTAAAACTGGTTCTTTAAAAAAAAGATTTCATTCTTTTATATTTAGCAAAGCAAACCATGTCATCACCTCAGACAGGCTCATTTAGCTCTCTGGCATTGCACAACTGTAGATGTGAGCAAAGGTTACTGAGAGACAACTGTCACGATGCGCTCGGCGAGCTGCCTCAATCTCTCGGAGACGCCCAGTGTGTTGCATAAAACCAGCATGCACTGGATGTTTTCTGCTTCGTGTTGTAGCACGGCTCGGGACGTACCTGCGGCACGAACACGCATGGAATGTTTTCCTTCTGGTTACCTGAAGACAGCGGCTGCTTCTCGCTGAAAACAACACAGTGAGAGCAGCAGGATGTCAGGTATCCTGTAAAAGGAAACCTGTAAAAGGTACAAAAGTATTCAGGTTCATACAATCGTGAATCGCTTTGTGAAAACAGAAACCATTCTAATTGTAATCACATCTGTTCCATGCTGAGAAAAAAAAAACAAACAAAAAAAAACTGTTCTTTCTTAGCTCTGAAGGTTATTATTTTTAGGAATTGTTCCTTACTAAAAAAAAAAAACAAAAACAACAAAAAAACAATGGTTGATCTTTTCCCTTATTTTTGTTTTTTTCCATCCATGAGAACTTTTACTTTATCTAACTGCAGCCTTGTCTCTGACTTTGTTCTGTTGCTTGGAGACAAAGTGAAATAATGTAGCTCTGTGTAGAGCAAGACCCATCTACTTCAGGCTAAATATAGACGGAAAAACAACTAATTTAAAAGAAAAAGTTCCCACACATTTCTCTCTTTTACCATAAATTGTCAAATTCTTGAGCATTTTCACCCCCCGTCACATTTACTTCAGATATTAGGAAGGCAATTTAAAGCACTTTGCACTCAAAAACATATTACATAAGCTAAAAGATTTGTGTCTACGGTCGACGATGTGTAAGGAATGTCATATGTAAAGACGGTTCCAGGTCCTGGAACAGGAACGGCTGGAATGTTGCATGGCTGCGCTATGTTTGTCATCATATTTGGCCGGGAGACTTCTCTCTCGTGTATGACAAATGGCCGTGTGAACCTCACACTCCATTACAGATACTAGCTGGTGAAGTCTCTTTCTACAGCAGTCGCTTCAATGAAAACACAGCTGGTGGTGAAAAAACAAAGAGCACCCTCTTTCAATTGTGCGGTTTTACACATCAGAACATCCGACTGGACTCTGAATCTGTTTACATCTGACATAAATCTGCAGATTGTTGACTGCTGTAGGCTATGAATGAAAAAACAATGAAGCTGTAGTGGATTACAGTCAGTGGTTTTGTTTAGTGGCCTCAAGTAGTTCTTCTCTGTGGCTGTCGGTCTTCCGGATCTGCTGTGGAGAAATCTTTGGAACGTTGCTTCATTGCTTACACAATCCACTTCCAGCCAAGACTCGGCTCTCACACAGGTGGGCTCATGTTTAAGTTTACAGTGCTTTGGGATTGGTTCATGTTCTGCAAATCAGTCCTAAATTATTACCCCAACACACACACACACACACACCTCCTGAGCCTGAGGTTTATTTTAAGTAAACTATTGCTATCATTTTAGCATCAAAAAGGCCCTTTAAGAGTATTTATCAGTCGATGCCACATTATGTCAGCACTTGGATTGTGTACTGTCACCTATACAACCCAAGAATATGTTATTCTAACTATTTAAACTGTTTACAGTTAGGCTAATAAAATTATTTACAGCCTGCAGCCAGCGCAGATCACCTATATTCACCAGGCACAACTCCCACACACAGGTTTGCAGAATCTGCAGATGTCCGAGGTTTAATTTGTATTTCGGTAAATAACCAGACATTTTTCCCATGCAATTAGTGAAACAATCTGCCACTGGAACGAGAACTTTTTCATCAAGATCAAGGAATTGTCAACTTAAAACAAGTTCCTATATTTTACTAAAAAAAAAAAAAAGTCACTTGTAAGTTAGTTTTGTCTTATATCAGGTATACTAGAAACTAGACCAGAAACTTTCGTCCACTTTTCAGGAATTTGTCCCACTGTGGAAACATCTTTATGATTCCAACCCAGGAACAAATGCTTCAACAAGGACATTGCTGACATCTTTTTGTCTTTGTATTAAACATTATATGACCTCAAAGGTCACGGTTGGTGTCTTACTAACCTTTCATTACCTCAACAAGGCAACATTTCTGAAAGGCAACATTTCTGTTTCCCTGGAAATGCAAGTCTGCTGAGATGATTTAGGAAAATAAAATTTTTTGCTGAGTGACTGAAAGTTAGAGATATTTTTGCGTCTATCTCCTCAGCTCTGGTCTCCCGCCTCACTTCCTCTGTGGCATCCTCAGATAACTTCTCCTGGTGCTGGCCCCAAGTCATGTCTGCTGAGGAAAACAATATTTCTGTCCTGACTCACCACCGTGGGACGAGATAAAGCTCTCAGGCAATCATGAGTTAGTGTATCTAATTCTCCCGTCACATCTTCACATCTGGATTCAATGATGCTCTGCGATGCCGGTCACAAGACTCTATCATACACGTCCGCAGATGGCACCCAGACAGCTTCAGAACTTTGCTTGTTTCAAGCCTCCCGCCCCCCATCCAGTAGCTCCTCTGACTTTTACGGGCATTAGTTTACTTTATTAGATTTCTGGATTTATTTGAGTCATCTGAGCGTTCCACGATGTACTACTAGTGAGAAATTACCATCGCTCTTCCTGGTACTTTGTCAGTGAAAGTCAGCTTGAATTTAGTTTTCCAGCTCAATGGGTGTATAGGTCGTGTGGATGAACGAAAAAAAGACGTTTTGTACGAATTAGTCCCAGTCTCAGAGGAGGCAGCCTCTCTTCGGTGACACACAAATAAAGGTGTGTTCATTTGCACACAGTGGAGGCGCTCAGAGAGAGGGCATGACAAAAAAACACCTCCACAATAACGTGGAGGAAACACAATCCCTCTCCTCCCAAGACTTTAATCCTCCTGGTTTTTGTCCTGGCTGATAGGAGGTTTTGCTTTTTCTGGGTCTTTGTGGTGCTCCAATGGGTGTTCGAGTTTCGGACCGGTCCTTTGGGATGTGATGGGGAAAAAGTGAAATATGGCATTTGAATTCTTCAAAATAAAAAATTCATGATATCAGGATTTACTCATTAGCTCAGGCTCATTTTGTTACATTGTAGCCGCCAAATCTAATGTATTTTAAAGTGGCAGGGTTGTGTAATATTGACATTTTTAAGCTTTACATGATGTTATGTTACTCCACCATCATCATAATCATCATCATCATCATCATCATCAAATACATACCTGGGGTGTTACCTTAATTTTTCATGCATGTTTGAGAAATCCTTTGATCTCCTGTGGCAACCATTCAGCTGTGCAAAATAGCTGGGTGGGCTTAGTTCCGCCTTCAAGGTATAGCTCCTCCTCCAGCTGTGGAGCTTCCATCTCACAGAGGAGCCTTCACCCACAACTGTGTGCTAGGGTGACCTATGACTCCCCACAAGTGGTGGACAATGTCTCCCACCCCATGCATGAAGCTGTTACTGAACTCCAGGATGCTGCATCCTCAGTGCACTAAGCAGCCTTATCATATATCCTTCCTCCCAGCAACTGTTACAGCAGCTGTCACGGCTCCCAACAAGCTCAATAAGTGTTTACATACAAGCTGGTATTTGCACTGTTCGATTTTTTTTACATATTTTTTTTATTTGCAAGTTTTTTTTCAAACTTGCACATTTTCAACATTTGGAGCACAGAAATTCTCTTTTCGAGAAAATTTCAGTGATTAATCTCAAAATTCCTGAACCTTGTTTAGCTGAAATCGACTCCTTCTTTATTTCTATACCTACAATATGCCGTGGTAATTTTCCACCCTATTCCGGATGTACTTAAATTTTTGTGACATTCAGTCCAAGTACCTGCTTAGCTTTGTCTGTGTGTGTGCGGGTGTGTGTGTGTGTGTGTGTGTGTGTGTGTGTGTGTGTGTGTGTGTGTGTGTGTGTGTGTGTGTGTGTGTGTGTGTGTGTGTGTGTGTGTGTGTGTGTGTGTGTTTTCTTTGCTGCCGTTTGAGAGGAAAAAAACAAAAACCTACCAAACAGGTTTCTGCCTTTCAACGTGCGAAACAGCCAACTGTTGGGGAAACAGGTGAAAAAGGGGAAACGGCAACGAGAAACTCACTTTTCAGCTGGAGGACAAAACTACAGTGATTTCTTCCTAACAAGAAGGTGTGTATTCAGGTGCACTCAGGAGGGAATAGTTCCTTATTTATTGAGCAGCACATACTGAGGGGTTTTAGTAGCAAACCATGACAAAAAACAAGTCAATAAACAGGCAGTTCCACTAAACATTGCCTGTGCATCAATTATCATTTTGATAATTTAAACAATAAGATGAAACCTGCCCATCTCTTTCAGCCCGCCGTTCAGTTAGCTAATCCTCCTGTCGTCAGACAGGTGCTGCTTCAGGTGAGAGCAGGTCCAAATTTTTCCAGCAGCCTTTTGGCCCAGGTAACTTTCCGATGGTGAAACCATCTGGGATCACATCATAAAAACTGTACCTCATTCTCTCACACACATATGCAAGCAAACACAAAAATCACACACAAACAACACAACCTCCCCTCCCCCCCATCCTTCCCTTAGGCCGCGCTGTGAAACAACAGGGGAATCCGCCGTAGCGACACCACGCTCCCCCTGGTACTTTTCCACAGATAACAAAGGCTGAGGAGTGTCATGTTGCAATACTTGTTGATGTTGACTTTGCTGGTTTATGGCGCACACATTCCATATAGGCAAGGTAGACCCACAATAAAGGTTGCTTTAGTGAAGCTGATTTGTTCTTTTACAGGGGCGGCGAGCTGGCTACTGATCAACACCTGGAGTTTTCCACTGTCCTCTATCAAAGGCATCCATCTTCATTAACAGGCAGCAGATGCGCAGGGTTGTGGAAGGCTCTGGGAACGAAACGGAGCAACAGCAAGAATCCGATTTCAGAGATTAAAACCAGAAATGCGCCGGAGACGAGCAGAGAGTGTTAAAGGTGGAAGATGTTTGACTAATTGTGGTTGCGGCTGCAGATTTTACAATGTTCAGGGGAGATTTTTATACGACTTAATGTACAGACAGCAAAAGGTCACATTTAACCACTTACGACTGAAGAAGTATTTTTTTTTTTTTTCATTTTGGATTCAACAAAGCCCTCATTCTACCATTCATTTATTCTCCCTTAAGCACATTAAATAAGGTCTGACCGCAGGGACATGAGTTCCAGTCCTCAGAAGACCCCAAAGGAACAAAATGAACCCAATAATGGGATCTATATTTGGTCAGCACAAAACCGGCCTGTTGTTTTTATTTGGACAAACTGTGCTGTGATGCATCCAAAAGGACTATGAGGTTAATTTGTTGAAATCAATCTAATTAGTTGATTCAGTAGTGGGGGAGTATGCAGCGGGTTTAATAGAGCGCCTATGAGAAGTGGTGGGATCAGAGATTCACATCGTGGATGCAACTGTGCAATGCTATAGCTGCGACATGGAGCCAAAATTACTGAGAGTTTGTTCCAGGTGCCATGTTGAAGCTCTGCTGCAAAGAATAAAATGGGTTCTGAAGATGAGACAAGATGAAACTAAAAAAGTGGGTGGGGAGTGTAGATTCTCCAAGTTCCCGGTTGAAGGCCGTTATAATTCGATACTAGTTTTTGGTTTATATCGACCAGATTTTTGATATCAATATCAGATTGGGACAGCCGTGTGTGCCTTTAAACAACCATCCTCCACTGCAAAGAGAGAAGCGCCGAGCTGAACGAGGCGGCTGTTAATATTAATTCAATATTTGGAGGAGTGGCCAACACAAACTGAACGACTCTGTTCACTTCCCCCGCTACCATCGTTAAAACTACAATTCTGAAACAGCGCAGAGAATCGACATTATCGTTCACAACTTCTCCTTTTGTTCACTGATTTGTCTGGCTGAAATTCTACCAGAGGAATCCACTTCAATGGGAGAAATCCCACATGAAGCACTGAAGGGAGATGAGAATCAAGTGAAATTGTGTAGGAAGGAAACAGCCAGGCTGGGGCTAACACAGATGCAGTCTGTACTAAGGTTCACCGGCGGATGCTTTTGTTATAAGAAATGGAGAAGTTTTGTTTCATCTGGTCAGTTTTTCTTAGTTTGTTGGTTTACTTTGTTGCTCACCCTGGAATATAAGCACAGGTCAAACAGTTCAGTGAGGAGAAGAAGCAAAGTGATAGAGATAAGTCTGGTAGAGTTGTCACAGCTCTACAGAACTAGAGTTGACCCAAACCACCCTGTCCAGGACCATTACATACATTACCTACAATGCAACACAACAGGATATAGATGTTCATTTATACTGTCGGCCTCCTTAATAATTTGGAATGATAAGTCCTAACAGAGACTGTTCTGATTGTATTTTGTACATTACGGATATTCTGGATGTTACTGTTGTTGTTCTTTCAATGCGTTTTTGTGCTTCTACCCGCAATTGTGTTTAGGGACAACACAGCTTATCTTGTGTTAGCTTTTTCTAAGGAACCTGTTTATTAAGTTTTTGAATGCATATTGATGCATTGCTGTAGCTTTTCTGAAGTTGTATAAAACTCTCAGATGAGTTGTGACATCACTCTCAGATCCGGCTTTTCACTTTTGAGACAAAGTGAGTGCGGCCTAAGTGTGTGTCGTCATAGGACTGGTTGTGTGTTCATGAAGAGGTATTGTGTTTGCAGGTGTACAGCAGTGCTGAAAGACAATACAGTGGACCCCTGGTATTTCGGGAAGGGGGGGCATTAGGGACCACAGCTGGCCTCTGAGTGGAAGAAATTTGCGAGACACACACTTATATCCAGAGGCACTCAATAAATGACTGAAAAGCCCATTTGTCAGGAACTTTATCACTAAGTGAATGTTTGAAAGCATTTTAATCATGATGATTTTCCACTTACAAATAATGAAAATACATTTAAAATTAGAATTTTACACCAGAACATTAAAAAGAACATGTAATTGTTTAATACAGAAATGTGGGCTTACTTAAAAAGTATGTTTAATACTTGCGTAAAGGTTGTTACTTGCAAAAAGGAGATAACAACCTTTCTGGTTGTTATTTTAGGCTCATTTAAACAAATGAGCCTAATCTGAATTCATATTTGAATTTATTAAAAATAAATGTATTAAAAAAGATAGATAGATAGACAGTTGACATCTGAAGAAATGCAACAAAAACAACAAATCAGAAACAGGAGGAGGGTCTTAGCGCTGTTAATAATCCTCGCGTACTCGTAGCTAAATATGCGAATGTCACAGAAACAACTCATCATTACAGGAAAACCATTTATCCATTGTCAATGGTGGCCATGCTAACTAGTTTTAGCATTTAGTTTTAGCATTCACAACAGGCTGTGCTGGCTATATCATAGAGAGTGGATGGAGAGTGATTGACAGCAGTAAGACCCTCCTCCTGGGTGTGATTTGTTGTTTCTAGTTAGCACTGGAATAAGGCAGAGGAGCTAAAAATTTTCACAGATTATCTGTCTCATACCAAACTGTCATGACATAGTGACAGCTTCAACAAATATATAAAAAGTATATATTATTGACAAAAGTTATGTACTGCAGCTTTAAGATAAGATCTGTGGAAAAACCTACTAATAGGTGGATTTTGTAAATAATTTGAAGCTGCGTTCTGCAGGAAAATCTGTGAATACTGAACGGCGAACAGGCAGGGGGCCCACTGAGATCCACAGATCCACAGAGTAGATGGAGAAAACAGCAGGGTATGGAAAATTTATGTCTTCCATCCGTCTATGAGCCTCCAGCCGAAGTCGGATCTGGATAACCTAACACTGACTGAAAGCCTTATCAAAAAGGAAAGAATGTGTAAAGGTCTCAGCAACTGAAACGTCCCCAGATGTCTTGTGGGGTGTCATCAGCTGATTTTCTCTTTGTCCTTTGGGTAACCCAGTAATAAGTTAATAAGTGAGCTGCGCTCAAAGAGACAAATAGGAATGGAAGGAAGTTTGTTTTTTTCCACACATTTGTGGAAATCCTTGTTTAAACATTGTCAGGGAATTCATAGAAAGAAATGCGGCCCAGATGTTAGAAAGACACTGCTATTGTTCCACTGTTTGTGTGTGTGTAGGTGTGTGTTTGTGTGTGTGTGCAACGCATTCTCCGAGTGGGACTTTGAGCTGAGTGCAGAGTACAACAGAGACCTCCCTTTGTATGGCTGTAATATTTAGTCTCAGTTCGATAGCCTCACGCCAGCCAGTATGTACAAAAACAAGTGTACTCAAGGCACATTTAGGCATGTTCTTCATGCTTCTTAGGCTTTTGTTGAGCCAGAACCAAGTTCATCTTGTCACAATAAAAAGAGTGGAATTGTACAAAACGCTAGAATGTGGTGTTCTAATATCCCACATCATTACATGGCTGTTGCACTATTTTATTAGGCCTGGCAACAGAGTGTGGGGCTATGGTACACGGCATGACTTTGGTTGTTTATTTAATATGTTACTTTATGAGAGCAGGTTGTTCTGGCCTGGCTAGAAGCATGTTCTCCGCTCCGGCTTGCCTGGTGCTGAGCCAGCGGCCTGCAATACGTGAGTAACAAAGAGCAGGGTTAATGTTTGATGCTGAAAGGAGTAAACTCTGCTTCTATTTATTTTAATACGAAACTTTAACTGTGGCGGACCACATCGAAGGCAATACAGCTAGTAGTTCATCTTTTATAGCTTTGTAAATGTTTCAGTTCCAATAAGTCTGCTTAGTTTCCAGTTCTGGCTGGTATAAACAACTGAGGGCGGAAAAATATCTGTTAGCACACACATACTGGATCGAATATGTATGACATTATGTCAGTGCCATACTTAGAAGAAAACAACAGGAAATAATACAAAAAACTGAAATTTAGTCTCAGTCTTTAGACTTAATCTCAGAAAATTTCCAGAAAAAAACCAAGAACATTTCTGAGTTTGAAAAGTCATAAATGTGTTAGAAAAAAACTCTTAAAATCTTATATTAATTTCAGATATTTCTGAGAAAAAAAACATGGAAATTTGTGAGCTTCAAAAGTTGAAGTTTTTATCTTGATAGCATATTAGGCCCATTGTAGACAGAAAAACGTGAAGAGTAAATTTCCACCAAAGACACTGAAATTTCTGAGAAGAAAAAAAAACAGAAATTTCTGAGTTCATAAAGTGAAAATTTGCAAAAAAATAAACAAATAAACAAACAAAAAAAACAATGAAATTAATATAAGAATTTTTCTAGAAAAAAAATGGAGATTTCTGAGTTTGAAAAGTCAAAACTTTTGCTACACAAAACAGACTTTTAAAACTCGGAAGTTTTCAAGGTGTTTTTTTTCCCCTAAAAAATTACTGAGATCAATCTAAAACTTTTGGATATTTTTCTAGCAAATTTTTGACTTTTCAAACTCAGAAACTTCCTTATTTTTTTCTTGAAAATTTTTGAAATTTTTTTGGGAGAGATTTACTCCTCCATTTTTTTTATATAAACAATGACCCTAATACGCCGTCGTAAATATGACATGAATTGAGTATATTGCCCTTATCAGAGCAAGGCAACATGTACTTGTATGGGATTCTTGGGAGTCTGACACAGTGTTGTCCATGTGTTAAAGTAACCTCAAGTTCAGTAGTTATCAGACGTAACGCCTGCGGGTTAAATATATACCTGTGAGTGAGTCGCAGAGAGACTCCAAGTTCACTGTAAATGTCACATGGATCATGTAAAGAACTTTTTATTGGCTCTCTGCAGAGCACACATTGACAGAAGCTAAAAACAACATAAACAACGTTTAACTTTGTTTCATTCATGAATAATCGGCATTGATTCTTTTCCATTTCCACATGCTACCAAATCGGTTTGGTTTGCAAAACAACTAGTGAACATCTGCTTCAAACACAGATGACTTTTTCAGGAATGCACCAATACAAAAATTTGGGATGATTATCCGACATTGATTCTATGGCCAATAAACAATATTTACAGATATAATATACACACATACATTCCCTACACTTTTGACGCTTTGTAACGGTGATTCAACATTGTTTCTCTGCTAACAAAATAAAACTAAAGTATAATCAAAAAAACAAAACTGTTATAACCCTGGATCAAACAAATCCCACCTGACCAACATCTCCCTCCTGAAACACGAATGGCAACAAGATGGGCATAAATGTTAGCCGTCAATATCGACCCAGCTTTACTTAGAGGACCGACATGTTAGAAAATGACATCAGCAGATACTGATACTTCTCTACCTGGCTGCTGCAGTTCATCAGGGTTTTCAGACATCTGGTTCTGCGTGGAACTCTTGAGTTCCAAACAGTGCTTTAACTAAACCGGTGGTTTAGATGTTGACTAGGTCGTTGTAATCCCTTACAGTCGTTGGAGCCACTGACCTGTTTAAGACCCAGAGTGGAGCAATCTTTAACTCTAAACAAGATGGTGTCACATTTAGTAAATAGAGGAGCTCCTGGCCTTAAGGAGCTCCGGTCTACCGGTTGCTCATCTGAGCCCAAATCATCATCCCTCCATCACCTGTGAGTTTGATTTTCACCAGACATGGTCTTGCTCATTATGACCAAACATCTCTACTTTGGTCCAAAGGGCATTGCCCCAGAGTTATTTATACAGATTCAACTTTCCAGATCTGATCTGTGTTGTGAAATTCTTGTTGCAGAGAGCATAGGGTTTTTCCTTCAACCTGGCCCAACAGGATAAACTCGTCCAGTCTTCTTCTCAGTGGACTCTCCTGACCTCCAGGATTTAACGTGATAACCAAAGCCTGACATGTGCATAGTTTGGTCTTCGGTTGAAAGTTGCTGTAAAATGTCTTTGTTTTCATTTTGTGAATAATCATTAGCAATGCAAAATAATAGATACTGGATTGATTGGAAATGGCTTCATAACCCTTCTAGGGGTATCGCTAATGTCTTTCCACCTTATCAAGGTGGTTGCCAGAGCAACAAATTGCTCAAGCTCTTGCTTTTGGGGGGAGTATTCTGTAAAACATTTTGAGCTTTAGATCATGCTATAATGTTACTCCATCATCAAAAACACATTTGGAGTGTTCCCGTGGCAACCATTCAGCTGTGCAAAACACCTGGTTGGACCTAGCTCCACCTTTGAGGTGCAGCTCCTCCTCAGAGCTGCAGTTTCTATGTTTCTGCCTCACGGAGCAGTCCAACCCCGCAACTCCCACACTCTGCTCCTTCAGACTAGCTAGCAGCAATTAGCAAATATCTGGTGGAACTGCTTAACTGCAGAGCTCTTTATACGAGCTACTTCCCAATGAAACAATGTTAAAGGATTAATAGGGAAGGAACGATGTGACAACTTCCTAAAGGCAGAGTTTCAGAAACAGCAGGAGTTTTTAAAGGGACAGAGACCCAATTTTAAGGCGTTAAATTAGAAAGTCAAATTTCTTTCAAGTCATATTTGTTATATATAACATTTTTATAACAACTTGAGGAAACATAGTTAGTTGATTGTGCTGTAAAATGCACGAACAAACATAATACTGTCCCTTTAACAGAGGTAATCACACCTGGAAGCAGCTAGGGTGTACTTTTTTTTTCCACACAAGACTTTTCCATACTCACCAATAATTCCAGTTGTGTGTTTCTGTTCACTTGAGGTTAAATGTAACCAGAACAGATCGCGTTATGTTCCCCTGACATGTTTAACAACGGAAATTAAAACAGAGTCACTTTCCTTTTTTTTTCACCATGAATGTAAATCATGCATACTGTTCCCCAAATTCAAGTGCACGCTGTCACTTCAGCCGACATGAACAAACACGCACGCACGCATGCACACACACACACTACTCCTGTTCCTCCTCTGACAACCCCTTTCCTCCTCAAAAGGGAAAAGGGGGAAGAAAGCAAAGAGTCATATTTTACTGACACGACCTTTGGTCCTTGTCAGGCAACCATGTGCCTGGATCATGTTTTGGGAGAGGCGTGTTGCTATCCGTCTGCATCTAGGCCCCCAGGTCAGCAGAGTTCATAAGAGGGTATGTGGGGGGTGGAGGGAGACACTTGTTAACACATAGGACAGACTTATTTAACTGGCTGAGAAGGAGAGAGGAAACTGCTGCAGGTTTGTTCCAGGGTTGACTGGAAAAAAAACGAGGGCTGTTTGTTTGTGAAACCTGCAGCATTGTTTTAACGAGCCCTGCGGACGAAAGGGAAACGCATCACATGATCTGTCAAGGCTTAGTTCATTTCATATTGTTAAGACACTTTTGGGTGTTAATTCAACATTGGCATTTTTACTGTGTAACAGTGAGAGATCTGGTCGGCCGTCGTGTTAAACTTCATAATTTCACACGTACGGGTTCTTACGGATTTCTTCTGTTTTTTGGGGTGGGGGGTTGTCCCACACAACATAAAACACAGTTGTCAAATAAGGACTTTATAATTAAGGGGGAAAAGTTCTCCAAGCACACCTGGCCCAATATCTGGTTGTGTCACGATTAGCAACAAAAAACTAGCATAAGTTTATGGCATAGCACAGGGCTATGGCGTACTCTTCTTTGTAGAACTATGTTAATTCAGCCACATCGAAAGTTTTTTTTTAACATAGACCTGTTTGAAGTCATATGAAAGCATCCCAGACTTTGAATAGGTTCCATTAAAATCCTCACTTTATCTTTTGAGGCATTCAGAGGTGAACTTGTTGGTGTTGTCTTGGATCATTGTCCTGCTGCTTAATCAAAGTGTGATTGAGAATAAACTCAACAACTGTTATCCAGACATTGTCCTTTCAGATTTTCTAATCGAGAGCAGAACTCGCGATTCTATCAAGAACAGCTCAAAAACAGCTAGTCATTCAGGTTCTAAAGCTGCCAAGGCCTTCCAGACTATCAAAATACCACCATCATGTTTGACAGTCTTATGTTAGTTTCATATCAAAGATAACAAGACAACTTTCAATTTGTTCTATGCTTAATTTCGTACAGAGTGTCTGGGCCTTAGCCATTGAGAAATGGTTGGAAGTTTACCAAAAATTGTGAGCGCTGTTAAAAAAAAAAAAAAAAAAACATGGGGAAGAGGCCCACTACGGAGCCCTCCAGGGGACATGGGGATTTGTTTTTCTTTTGCGTTACCTCGCAATACTTTTGCGTTACCTCGCAATAATCTGCTGATCAGTTCATCCGGCATAATTGATACTATAAGCCTTTTTTACGGTGGCCGCCGTACTTTCTGCTTTAATACAAGCAGAAAGACGGCCGCACTGGGTTAACTCGGGGAATCTCATCTGTCCGTGTATCAATCAACTCCTAACCTCTTCTCTGTTCTGTCACAATTATCGATTTTTTTAATTTTTATTATCATGCTCCAAACTTTGCGAGAACTGACCACCCAGCTCACCCGCTTCCTCATACACACACAGCCAGCAGCGTCACCTTCCCATTCATATTTGATGACGTCACTCCCACATCGACACGCCCACCACCAGGTGTCAAAGCCGCTGCTCCTGTCATATCAATAATTACTTATTTCATTCATATTGCTCTTATAGAGCCTCAGTGAAAACGTGTTTATTATTATTAACGCTTTGGTGCAGAAAACTGATTGAAAATCGATTTATTTACTGCATGTTTATGTCTGTTAAGGCTCAGATGGAACGGCACAGAAAGCAGCCCTTTAAACCATTCAGACACAAACACAATAGAGACGCAATCAGATGACTGATGACCCCGCGATAATAACTCAATAATCGATGGAAAAACCTTATAAGCTTGTATTAAAGCAGAAAGTACGGCGGCCACCGTAAAAAAGGCTTACAGTATCAATTATGCCGCATGAACTGATCAGTAGATTATTGCGAGGGAACGCAAAAGTATTGCGAGGGAACGCAAAAGTATTGCGAGGGAATGCAAAAGAAAAAAAATTCCCCATGTCCCCTGGAGGGCTCCGAAGCCCACAACATTTTTGCTAGCAATAAAGCATCTTAAAAATTTCTGCTGCTCCGACTTTAATTGCTCAATATTTGGAGGCGTGGCCAACAAGAACCTAATGGCTTTGTTACCTTCCTCATTGTGAAAACATTGTGAAAACTATAAACATAAGCAGACTACAATTTTAACACATCACAGAAAATTTATGTCAACATTCAAAACTTCTCTTTCTGTTCTGGTTGAAATTCAACTGGAGAAAACGAGCTCAATAGAAGAAATCTCAGATGGAACACTGAAGGGAGATGAGAATCAAGTGATTAAGAAGATAGTGGCCAGACTGTCAAATTATCAAATGTGTGAATTTGTGGTTTTTATTAGGCCCGAGCAGCTAAGCGCTGCAAAGGCCTATTGTTTTGTTTTGTTTACATTTTTTTATATAGTTGGCAGTGGCTTTTGCCTTGGTGCTCACAAAGGGGGCAATTTTTGTCTCTTACTGTTGAATTATGCACTCTGACATTAGCTAAGTCAAGAGAGGCTAGCATTGCTTTACTCTACATGTTCTTGGTTCTTTTGTGAATTCCTGGATGAGTTTGTCCTGCGTACCTGAAGCAATCTCAGCAAAGTGGGAAGGTTCCCTGCTGTGGGTCACTGGAGTCCTAAAGCCTTAAAAATTCTCTTCATTCATTCTCTTGAAAATCCTATAATCTGAGGGATCTTTTAGCCTACTTCATGTAGTCAGACAGGTTCTGTTTAAGCCGATAGCAGTCAGATCTTGCCCTGAGTACAGAAACATATCAAAAAGTTTGGCTAATCACAGTTAAGTTATGACTTATAGGGCGGTGATTAAGATTTTTACACAGAGTTCTGCTAATTGGGATAGTTTGTTTCCCTTGGTAAACAAAGTTCACTTCAAAATAACTTTGTGTTTACCAAGACTTTAATTTGCAAATTAAAAATTTGTTCTGAAGCAGTCTGAAGCATTTAAGTGTGACAACAAACAAGAAATCTGAAAGGCAGAAAATCCTTTTTTTTATCTTACCCAAAACTGCAGAGCACACTTTGATCCATTATATGTACTTTTATATGTTTTTATATGTACTTTTTTTTAGGGGGGGAGGAGTATTTTTGTGTGTTTACGAAAGGCAGACACATTTCTTTGCTAAATAATCAAAAAGTGGCATGTTTTTGAGATCCAGCTGATACCTTCTTGAGGAGATTATCTACCGCATGCAGAATTCTGTCTCTCATTTGCTATCTGCAGCGAAGCCCTCGTGAGAAGCCGAAGATGTTGCACTGAGGCACACGAGCAAAAGGCTGGCTAATCTGAAACCCATGCATCCTCTCGCCTGCGAACAAAACACCAAGAACCGGACTGAGCTCTTTGCTGCACCTGACTGAGCAACTTTTTTGTCTCCTGTCATTCATTGCAGAAAAGGATGTGGAGACGTTGCACCCGCAGAAACACGGGCCACCAAAGATAACCACAAGGGGAAAAACATCAGCGATGCAAAACAATTCTCTACACTGCTTTGTTGCCATAGCCACCTAAACTGCTGCAATTTAGACCTGTGGAGCTCCACTGCACGCTATCTTCTCTGCAGGTTGAAATTCATGACTGCAAAACCTTAATGTTTTTGCTGCTTGTTGTTTTATTTAATTTTGCGTATTTGTGAAGGAAAAAAAATCTGCCATTGCTCCACGTATTCAGTGACTTGTGTGCAGCTACAGGATGGATGTTTGACTGTCTTTGTTGCAAGATCTCAAGTGCCAGGGAGATTTATTAGAAGCCCATTTATAATAACAATAATAATAATAAAAAAAAAAAAACCAAGGTCTTCGCACTGTAGATATGAACAGTTGGACGTGTTTATGACGATGCTATAAACATGATTGATATCATTATCAAGAGTAAATGTTTCTGGTGAATGAGGTACTCCAAAATGCTGGAGGCAATAAAACATTTCAAAAATATTCCTGAACTTTTTTTTACATTTAGCATTTTTACAAAACAGCTGTCCCAAGAACACCTACATGTAACTGACTATTTTAATGGCTTAATATGCAAATATGCCTTAATATGCATTTATATGCTCAGTGGAAACTGGCTTAGCATATATTTAGTACAGACAGTCAGTGTCAAGGGGAAGAAATTGGGCTCCTGGATTGACTGCTTCGCAAACGCCAGCCAATGGCGTGCCAAGTTGCATCCAGAGATGCATTTTCTTTTAAATATTTCAAAAGAAATCTGTGAGTAAACCTGACTTCTATAAGCACCTCGTCACACTAGATTTCATTTAGGGCTGTCAAAGTACATTTGAATCTGTACATATGCATGCTACACTTTTCAGATTTGTTTTTGTAAAAACAAAAACAAATTTAAAACTATGAATCATTTTCGGTTGTACATCTCTCTTATGCACTACTTTGTGTCAAGCTATCACTGAATATTCTAATAACACATAAAAGCTTGTTGTAAGGAGGCAAAATATGAATGAATTGCCTTCTGGAAAAATGTAGCTAGTCTTCATATTTATGCAAGAAAAACAAACTGAACATCTTAAAAAAAAAAACAGGAAAATACACAATGTTGCTTACACACAAAGAAAAATTCATTGCCAATTTAAAGAGCAACAGCATTGGCTTTATAATAAGTGTCAGGCGCTATGAGCCCACAGCTACTGAAAGCTTCTCTGTATCACATTCTCTGTGTTTAGCATTTCAATGGCCCACTTGTTTATTTGTACAAAAGTCAGAAAACAATTTATGTAACAGATTCAAATTCACTGTAAATCCAATAAGCGATCTGCTTCATTAAAAGGGAGACAGCAAAAACAGAACAAGATATGGCGTACGAGGAGGAGATGAATCACTTGTTGTGGATTTAGGAGAGTCCAGCTAATAAGGAACCGGCCCAGACATCTAGGAATATTTCATATTTCATCTCCTTATCTATGAAGCAGCCTGTTCCCAGTGACTATTGCATCATATTTATATCTGCCATAAACAAACATCATGAAACTCATCAAGGACTTAGTCACAAATATCAGGTTCCTTATAGATTATATTACTATTACTATTATTTGTAGTAGTTATTATTATTATTATTATTATTATTATTATTAGACACTACATTTCATGATTTGGGTGAATGGTTATTTTGTCTGGGTGTCTTTGTGTTGTGGAAGGAAACTAGAAGATATATAGAGCATTTTAGTTTAGTTATGAAGTACTCATATTTTCAGTTATGTTAGGGCGTGTTAGGTCAATAAGAAATTACACACAAGTAATAGATCATTGTCCAGAACTTGTCTGATGACACTCAATGTGCATAAACATATGTGAGACGTGAAATACGTTTTGAGACATAAACATGGTTGGTCTGAAGTGTAGCGTTTCTTTGCTCCGGCGGAGACATGAGTCCGTTTTACACGTGTGAAGTTGTGATAGATGAAGCTGTCGTGTCCCCCGTTGGAGAAACAAGGAAATCAATTTTTCAGCTTGAATTAGCAGCGTATGTCTGGGAAAAAGTGAAAAACAAATCAACAAATAAACACGCCGACATCACATTACTCATTTTAGGAACATGAGCTGCTGACTTTCCAACAATTTTCATAGGACCCTGGGCGAGTTTTGATAGACAACGCACAGTCCTTTTCCCCACAGTATTTATAACTTGGTCAGCTGACCTTGCACTTGGACGTGACCACTTCGCGGGGAGAGTTGGAAATATTAAAAACCTACTCATTGAAGTTTCTAGAGTTGACATATCTCACAGTAAACACTATAAAACGCCTAAAAGAAAGCGTGTCTGTGACATGCACATGTAGTGTTTGTATAAAGTGCTTTTAATGCAGTTTTAGGGGATGTACGGCGAAGAGAGCCTCCCCCGCCCCGCAAATAATGGTACAGCCTTCTGTTGAAATTCCGAGAATTGAGCCGCTGTGTTTCTTAGAACTGGATTCTCAGAACTGGTGATGCTCAGAGTTTCGAGGAAACTTTTATAAGGTGACTTTTTTTTCTCTCTCTCTTCCTATTTTCTCAGAAGTGTAGGGAAGTTGCACCGGCTTGTGCAGCCTCTCCAGCTGCTGTCAAGCTGGAGATTTTTATTTATTTAGTGTATTTTGTGGACATTTAAGCTGAGAGTGAACTGATAAATGTGAACTGTGGTGGTTGTTTTTGACAGTCGAAGTCATGTTGCGCTGTTTTAAACGGAAGCACGGTGTTGGGACGGTGTTTTTGTTCATTAGACGGACTTATTCTGCTTCCACTCAGTATTTAGTAACTGCTGTGTTTAGTAAACCTGTAGCGTCGGATAATTTTCTAACTTGTAGCTAAATGTTCGCAGATATTATTTAACTTTTTTCAGTTTGTTATTTCGCAAGTTTAATGTCATGTTGTGTTTAGCTGTGGCGCAACAGTACCGGTCTGTCTGGTTCAGTCACTTCTAATTTCCTCTGCGCAGTTTCTTTTTTCGACGGCGAAAGTATTTTTATTCAACCCATTTTTGCTAAAGCGTTGTTTTCGCCTTTTGTTTTGATAGTAGAATCAGCTGTAAAACACTTAACAGAACCCTGGATAGATTCCAGGACTATGCCAGGACAGCCTTAACACTTCTATTTGCAAACTTGACAGGACTTGTGCTGGCCTGCTCTCAAGCAGCCCGAAGTTACGCTGTAACAACTAAACCACTCCTTGAAATCGACAATCTTTTTCACATCGTGACGTATAAGATTTAGTGTAGCAATTTCAAGGAGTTTATAAACACGGTGGGTGATTGGTTAGCCGGGGGGCGTGTGAGTGAATGTAAACTGGTTAAATCAGACGAGTTCCCCTTATGTGGGGGAACAGAAAACCTCTCCGTCCGCGCGCTGGCAGCTCCAATCTGAGCAGGAAGGACGGAATGTGCTCACACACTGCAGGCTGCCAGCGCGCGCTCTGCGCCAGTTTGTCTGCGCACATTAGAGAAACATGAGAAAGGTGTCCCATAATAGTCCGGGAACATTGTAACAAACTTATTTATTTTCTTTTTGGGGAAAAAATATAAAATTAGTTAGAATTAATTTTTACCCATCATTAAAAACGAAAAATGTATTTAAAAACTATGCTGGGTGTGTAAATACAACCCTATTGATTAAGCCTGCAGGCGTTTTAAAAAAAAAAAGCACATGTATGCACTAGGTAGATATATCGTGTTTACTATCCTATCGTTAAGACCCAGTTGATGGGAAGCAGAGTTTCACATAGTTTAGTAAACATGTTTTTTTCCGTTTACAATGGCGCCATCTAGTGTTGAAATGCAAGTGGAACACCTTCCAAGTTGTGTCTCCTGTTGTGAATGGGGGATTGTCAGTGGGGATGTGAAGGGAGTCCCAGGGTGACAGCCACTCATACAAATGTGCAAGCTCCTATTTAAAATAATATTTTGCATGCATACATTTTATGTATGCATACAGAAAGCTTTGAGTTGCAATACTTAAATTGTTAAAATATATCTTTTTTTAATGTTTTCCATTTTTGTCCTCGTTAGTGCCTTTTTTTTAATTTCGACCACTTACTAGCCCTGTCACACCCATACATTTCTTCTTTTTTTAATACTCATAAATACTTTTATGCAATAATTTAGGAGTGAAAATGGCTAGCTGTAATGAGTTGCAACATTGTTTTTAGCTTTTCTTTTATATCAATATATTTGTGTGCTTTGTAGTGCCTCTTTTAATCTTTTAACTGACCCCACCCTCAAATATTAGAGCTCCCCTCACCTCCACTGCATGAATAAACTAACAAGTCTTACATAACATACTTTTATGTTGTCCAACATGACTAATAAACATTTATTCATCTCTAGATTTATATAATTATTTTCTAGTTTCTATGACGTTTTTATGTGTTGGATCTTGAGCTGAATTTATTTGCAAAAAAATACAAAGACCTTACATTCAGTATTCATCGACCTCGCTTTGAATTTTTGGGGTTTTTTGCGCCTCTCCACAGACTGCGACAGCATGGCCACGACTGCAGATGGCTGCATTCAATTCACACGTCATGCAGGCGACGTCCTGCTCAACTTCAACCGCCTCCGCAGCAGGAACCTCCTGACCGATGTCACGGTGCAGGTGGACGGACAGATCTTTCATGCGCACAAGACCATCTTGGTAGCCTGCAGGTATGTGTTGGGAGACGAAAGAGAGCACTTCACATCTTGTTGCTGCTATCACCTGACAACTAATTATTTTCAACCCTACAGTGGCTTCTTCTATTCTGTGTTCATGAAACCCGAGAACGCGAGCCTTCATGCCATCAGCCTGGACCCCAAAGTGGACCCCAAAGGTTTCTCCCTCCTGCTGGATTTCATGTACACTTCCTTTCTGAACCTGAATGACTCTGTGGCCTTGACCACCCTGAACACAGCCATCTACCTACAGATGGAGCACGTTGCTGACACCTGCCACAGGTTTATCAAGTCCAGGTAATGCAGACTATCAAACTCAAAAATGCCATCCTGTTGTTTCTGTGAAAGCTGCAGGGATCGGATTTTAATTTCAATTTGTTTCTGCAGACATCAGGCTCTAAATATGCAAATGGAAGAGGTACAGAACAACTCCTCGAATCTGGCAGAGGAAATCTCTGCTAAAACGCTCGCTGAGGAAAAGGATCCAGACTTTAGAAATAATCTCTTACTGAGGTTGTCCCCTCAGGAGTGTGGGGGGTACGTCCCCAATGTTTTCAGGGGGATCAACACCACTGGTTCCTACCAGGTGTACGGCGATTTGCACATACCCGCTACGGTACTAGAAGGTTCTAATAAGATCGTCAACACCAGCATGGCCCAACCCTCCATTATCCGACCAGTAGCAGCTCACCGTAACCTCCAGTGTCCCGCCTCTCCCGTGGAGGGCCACAACACCCAACACCCACAAACCGACTGCCTGAGACCTACCCTGAGCTACGCCAAGGGGGTCATCTGTAGCCCGCAGAGCCCCCACAGATCCGACTGCCAGCCGAACTCGCCCACCGAGTCCAGCAGCAGCATTAACGCCAGAATGAACCTGAAGCAGGCCTGCGACTCCCCCAGAGACGCCAAGGCCCGCAACTGGAAGAAATACAAGTTCATTGTCCTGAACCAAACCCCTGACGAGAGCGGGAAGGAGACCCAGAGCAACAGAGCTGAAGTGGAATTTGCGTCACACTCTCTCAGCCCCGCCAGGAGTGAAGCAGCTGGCGGACATGACGAGATCCAACCAGAAGAGGGAGCCAGCAATCACAGAGAGGAAATGAGTGAACTCAGCTGCAGCAGCAGGTACAACTGGCAGAACTCATGATGAATCAGCACTAATTGGGGATCTCTTGCGAATAACTAACTGAAATGTACTCTTTGGTTTCAGATTCTCCTCCTCTAGCTGCGATAGCCCTCAGCGCATGGAGACCAGCCACCTCACTCCAGCCTCTTACAGCAGCGACGAGGCCACAAAAATGTGCTCAGATTATTCGCCCTCTAGCTGTGGTGAGTACCACACCACCAACCATCAGACTGTGATATTATTTTGCTTATTGAAAGTCATTAAATTTAAGCTGTTTTCTCTTTCTTTTTCTTTTAAATTGGCAGAAAATAACTTCTTCTGCAACGGGTGTGACTCCAAGTTCTCGGAGGAAGACTCGCTGAAAGATCACATGGGTCAGGTCCACAGCGACAAGCCATACAAGTGCGACTGCTGCCAGGCCGCCTTCCGCTACAAAGGCAACCTGGCCAGCCATAAGACAGTTCACACCGGTGAGTGCTTTTTATGGTCAGCTGTAGCTCTTTGATGCAGCCACATTTGTTCCTCGCTCAACCTGCCCGCGTCTACTTCCAGGTGCAAAGCTGTACCACTGCAACATCTGTGGGGCTCAGTTCAACCGTCCGGCCAACCTCAAGACTCACACACGGATTCACTCTGGAGAAAAGCCATACAAGTGCGAGACGTGTGGTTCTAGGTTTGTGCAGGTAAGAAGATCAAGAAGCACCGACCTTTGAAATCATTTTAAGACGCCCGCCTATGTTTCAGTCTGGTCACCATTTCTGTCTCTTGCCTAACCAGGTCGCCCACCTGCGCGCCCACGTGTTGATCCACACGGGAGAGAAACCGTACCCCTGTGAGATCTGCGGAACGCACTTCCGCCACCTTCAGACGCTCAAGAGCCACATGCGCATCCACACGGGAGAGAAGCCTTATCATGTAAGCTTCCTATCCCATTAGCCACCACTTGTTCTCAATGACAGGAGGACTATCAGTTTACCCTCTGTGATCCTTGAGTAGTTCTAAAGACATAAAAGAAAAAATAAAAGCCCAACAGGAAGTCATAATTACAAGCTTTAACGTTATAATTATGACAACAAAGCTAATAATTTTGAGAATAAGTCATAATTTTGAGAATCAATCATAATTATGAGAGTCATAATTTTGACATTCAAAATCAATCTTAAAATCGAAAGTCAGTCTCACTTTTGATATAGTCATTACTTCAACTTTCAGGCAGTTATGAGATTCAAAATTATAGTTTTGACTTTCAAAGTCATGATTATGAGACATTGAATCTCATGATTATGACTTTGAAAGACAAAATCTTGACTATGAATCTCATAATTATATCTTTATATCTCATAAGTATAACTTTAAAACTTAAAACTTTCTGTTGGGCTTTTATTTATTTATTTATTTATTTATTTTTTCATGGTTAAATGGTTTTTCCATAGTTTAATGCACCATGTCTGACTGTGTTTTTTTTTTTTTTTTTATCGTTTTCTTTTTGCAGTGTGAAAAATGTGACCTCCACTTCAGACACAAGAGTCAGCTCAGGCTTCATCTCCGACAGAAACACGGTGCCATCACAAACACCAAGGCTCAGTACCGCAGGTCTTCTGGCAACATGGTCGCCGGCCCGGTGAACTCCTCCTGAGTTAGCCGCCGGCCACTGCTTACAGACTGGGTTAAAAAAAATACAGAGCGAACGCTCAAGTGTAATATTTGGCCTTTTTTTTTTTTTTCGGGCTTACACACGTTGCACGTGTCCACGTGTGAGAGACGCTAATCTGTGCTTTTATTTTGAATGTCCCAACAACAGAATGTACGTCTTGAATGTGAATCTGAGTGGGTATTTCTCTGTTTTGCAAATACCTCGACAGAATGTCAGCCCTCTTTGTTGCTCGATTAGAGAATCACTGTTACACTTTGGTTTTAGATTAAGGTATGAACCTGCCCAGTAATTGGTCTGATGCAGTCATGATGCCGATTTTAACTTTTCTTTCATAAAGCTCTTTGTGTAAATAAGATATCTATATATTATATATTTTCGGATAGCTACCATTTGCTGGCAGAGTGTGAATATATTAACATTTGGTAATTTCTTTTCCTCATGGAGTGGCTTGACTGTCATTCATGCTGTGGGCTTTTTATTTTTGCTGTGTCATAGTTTGTGGTACATGCTGTAATATTTACAGACTGTCATCTGTTTTAAAATTCGCTACTTTTTGTACATATTGAATTTTTTTTTTTACAGATTTTTTTTTTCTTTTTGAGCTTGGTGTCTTGCACATGTCCATAATGTTGTAATATATCTGTGTTCATATGTCAGCTTGAGTATTTCTACTTTAAATGTTCTCAACGGTTCCTTAAACCCCGTTCCCAGCACTTTTATATTCTTGTTTATTTTTGTAAATGTGATTCTTTCTTCTAATATTTGGTGCTGCAGCAATCCATTTCCCCCAAGGGTTGTTTTTTTCCCCTTACTTAACCGGGCGCTTCGTAAAACACTCATTATATTTGGCAGATTTTCTGTGCCTTACATTTACATTTTTCTGTCGGCTTTTACCACAGACTGACAATTATTTGAATTTTAATTGTGACCATCTGAAAGCTCTGGTACTTAATTGCTTTTTTTAAAATATGTTTGCCTTGGTACTCAAGCTAATTAATGCATACGCATGTTAAGGTACCATTGGTTTGGAAGCACCTCACCTGAAGGGTGAAGCTCTTTAATGTGCAGACACCAGGCCTCAAGCTAAAACACTCAGGAATATCAGTACAATGTAAGCAAATGTGTTTCTAATGGCAATTGAATATACATATGAAATATATTTATAAATATATTTATATATATGACAATAAAATGTGTACTGTGGAGCATATATGCGTCACTCCTTCATTTTTGGGTGTTAAATTACCACTGAGACTTAGTGACATATTTATAATGCCAAAACCTGACTAGCTTAGAATATGACTAAATGATGAAGTAAAGCTGAGTAGATTTGTAAAACAAACTCCATCACAACACATCTTCAGAAATGCAGACTGCTTCAAAACATGTGTTAAACAGGAGCCTGGACGGCCTACACAAAGCATTCAGTTTAACTCCATAGAAACTATGGGATTAGTTTAAAAAAAGAATATAAAAGAATATTTTAGTAATCGAGTACTCCATAGAATATTTTTACGATTATCCGATTAATCAGATCTCTCTCTCTCTCAATGTTTTTCTGCCCCATTCCTACTGTTTGCTCCAAAACCGTGACAACGCGATTCTGATGCCAGAAAAGTTGTCCAACCATTGCACCGCAAAGTTCAACAATCCTTATTTGTCCCCCAAACCCTGGCAAAACTGCACACAATTCAACACCATGCTGCTAGCGCTTCACAACAACTCATAGGCAGAAGTAAGAGCGCTACACTCCACAAATAATGATCCAGTTGGAACACAGTGCGCATAATTTAACGAAGCTTCGAGGCAGATAAATTTTCCTCGAGGAATTTTAGTAATCGAAGTACTCGAATCATTCGAGGAATCGTTTCAGCTCTAGATTAGTTAAAAGTGAGATGGTGAGCCAACTGTTCTTGTCCAACATCAGTGTTTGACCTCACAAATGTGTTTCTGGGGGAAAGGTCTGATATTCCTATTAAAAACACACCTAACCATTGTGGGATAATAATTAAGGTGGTATTGCAAACATGAAGTATATGATAATTTCACATCAGGATAACTGATTAAAACAGAGCTTATTTCAAAATATGCTATATAAGATGACTGTTTAATAGTCTATAATGCAATTGATATTATAAATAGTATTTAAAATAATTGTACATAGTTAAACATCATGTAAAATGGAAACAAATTGTCTCTTTTTGATGTTCTGAAAGTTAATTGATTATAAATTGACAAGTAGGAAAGGGGCAGGACATTATAAGATATTATATCTTCTACCTGCTCCTTTTCAAACAGAAAATATAAAGTTTGCATGTCACATGGGCAAAATAATTTGTTTGACATTTTATTTCTTAAGTTTGTTTCATTCTATTTTATTTTGTTTTTCTTTTTTTCTTGATTGTTTTTTCTGTCTGTTCGAAATAAATAAAAATAAAATTCTGACTCTGGCTTCTTCCCACAGTCCAACAACATGTCTGTCAGGTAAATTGGTCTCTAAATTCTCCCTAAGTGTGTGAGTGTGTGTGTGCATGGTTGCTTGTCCTGTCTGTCTCTGTGTTGCCCTGCGACAGACTGGCGACCTGTCCAGAGTGACCCAGCCTCTCACCCGAAACGTTGACTAGAGATAGGGACCAGCACCTCTTCCAACCCCACTAGGGACAAGGGTGTACAAAAAATGGATGGATGGACAACTTCTGGTTCTCACAGAGCTGCTATTCTACACTAAGGACCAGTATTTATTGCACCTGTCATTTAAAATCATGTGTTTTTACATAATCACAACTATTAAATATATTTTTCATCCAGATTAATGGTCAGTAAGAACGAACTTCCAACAAGGATGTTTTAAGCCCTCGGCATGTGTAAAGTTGGCATCGTTTTCTGTGTGTTTCACCAAGAAAAATTTTATCACCCATTGAGTTTCTTTATAGTTTACTTAAAATGCCTTGACATGGTCACCCAAGATCACAAATACAATTTAGTCAAGTTAATGTACATTCAAAGAAAACTGTTGGTTTTCTACAAGGCAGGCCTCTGTCTTTGTATACGTGTGCATGTACAGATATGGATGAATGAAATATAGAAAAACGTCCATACAGACCTGATGAATGCTTCATGGACTCTTCCCAGGTGGATTTCAGACCAGCCATCCTGACATGGTTTGCTTTAGCTCCGCCCACTGATAAGGTGATAAGGCCGACAGGTAAATTCAGGATTCGCTGCAGCAGGAGACCATGTCATTAAACAGTGAAATACGTTTCAGCTTGCTGTACATTGCTGTTTTATTAATACATATAACTATATGGTTAGTATTAAAATCATTGCGTAGTTCACTTTTTCATACGACAGCTTTAATTGACTATATAGTTAGGCCTATATAGGCCTAACTATGTAGGCCTATATATTTTGACTATATAGTCAAAATATAGTCACTATTGAGTGAATTTTGAACCTGGTTATGAAGTTGTGTTTTCAGTATGCCTTTGGCCCAAATGACTTGTTCAATTTGTTCCTCAGAGTCTGGATTAGATTGGGGTGTTTTTATGTTAAATGTCTGTTTTCTGATCTATAAATGACTAAAAGCAATGTTATACATATAAACAAAAACAATAAGATCTTACATCCACATAAAAGAACTACAGAAATAGTAAAAGTATTTTCACAAAGCAACGGTTTTGAAATATGGTATATTACGCCTCCTGCTGGTTGATGTGATGTTTGAAAAATTATAAATTAAAACTTGGAACAGATCTTTGCTTTGAAAAAGTATGTACCCATTCCAGGTTTCTTCAGTCTGTTCTTTATTTTCCTCTAATCTAAAGGTTTCAGGTCATTAAGCAAATTTTTGGATCAAAGATAACGTGAAAAAATACAAAAAACAAATGGAACCATAATCAATTTAAAAATACTTTACTGATCCAAAAGGGAAATTAAATGTTGTAACTCATATCACTCAAGGCCGTTTTAGATGGTAATGGCTGTGGGCAGGAAGGGTCGGTTGTAGCGATTCGCTGCACAGATCGTTTTTCAGGCAACAATAAGATTGACTATTATGACAATTTTTAGATCAGGATGTTTGAAAAATTTCCCCACACTTCATGGTTTTACACTATTTAAGAGATTTCTTGATTCTGCAAAACGAATGTTTTTTTTTGTAAGCACATTTTCTACATAATCAAGTAAACATCTTCTGTTCCACACATTGAGCTGTTCTGTTTAAACCTCTGGATATAGAATAAACTTCTTGGACGTGCTAGAACTTTCCACACTAACATTGCACTGCATGATGGCCGTGCAGCAGGAAGTACATAAAGTGAAAATGTATTCGATCAAATGTGTGTAAAACTTTGTCAGTATTACGTTAATGTCGAAAAAACATAATTTTGTAATTGCGGTGCTTCCATTCAATTAGAAAAGTAAAATCACACAGAATAAGTTTATGATAGGTTATTTAAAAATGCTCACGCTCACCCTCTAGCTACTTCCCGTGATTTTCTTCTTCATGGTTTGCACCAGTGAGCACATCCGGTTGTTGATCGTGTGATGAGAATTTTTTTTCCCTGTCATTTTGGTGAATTTTATTTTTAATTTTTTTAATTTTCATGTTTTTATTGAGCCAATTCATTGTCAAAAAGCCAAATTGCACAAAGATGCTCAATGGAAATGCAGCTGTCTGCTTATTGTGTTGTATACAGTATCCCGGCCTGGGTGTAGCTAATGAAACAGGATTTAATTTTCACATTTTCACACAGGTCTCAGTTGGCTTGGATAGGCATTCTCAATAAAATAAATTAAATAACTTGAAATTTTACTATAAACAGTAAACTATATGTGGGTAACATAATCAAAAGTATAAAAAAAACTCAATGTTTTGTTTTCACTTTCCATCTTTATGAATCTTCTTCAAACACATCATACAAAAAAATTTCATTTTCATCTACATATTTATTTCAACTTGTCCCAGGTGTTATTTCTTCAATGAAGTGCATCAAAATGTTCTGCTAAAGACACGTCTCACTCTTCCAACCTTTCCCCCCAACCAGACGCTGGATGCTTCCACATGGAGCAGCCGCTGTCCAAACATGACACAGATGTAAAATTGAATTTAATGAGATGGCTGAAAGGCTATTGGCAAATCGATGAAGAGTCTACTCGATCCTTGTCACCAGGTCACATGACAGTTTGGTCTGAAGCATCACAGCTCCTTCTTACGACATGATACTGTGAAGACATTAGTGATAAATACCATGTTGATGATAGCGTTCAGCGTCTGATAAATTTATAAGCGTCTCGAGAGGAGAGGCACTGAACGGGTCGATAGCAAGTAGCTGCTGGGCATATCCTCCCGTCCCTTGGCCCCCAAAACCCCGGCCCCCCAAATCCATCACTTCTACCACCACGCGGCGTGTTCGCACGAACAGCGTTGTGTTTAGACATGGAAATCAAAAGGAAAACAAACATAAAAACTCATCTGGAAGGACATAGAAATGCATTAAAGTAGAACCGCAGTGGATAAAAAGAAACTTAAAAAGATAAATGAATGTTGCTGACAGTTGGGAGAAAATCAAATTTCTTTGATCAGGATGGCTTTCACATCAGCAAACACCTGGAGGGACAGGAAACAGAAGGGCGGGGCTTAGTTTCACTTTGAGGTTCAATTCCACATTTTTGTCACATTACAAGAGCAAACTTCAAGTTGAAGTGGAAAATTAATGATGTGTGATTTTCAAATTTGGTTTACTGTACATGTAAAAATCTGAAGAGTGTGGCATACCTCTTAAGCTAACTTTGAGCTTTACCAAAGATTAAGCTCAATTCTTAATCTTGAGCTTACGATTTGAGCTCAAGTCATGGTAAATAAACTGTTGTTTACATGCAGTACCTTGCGGGCCACTAGGGGACACCTGCGGATCATGGTTAGAGAAGGACTGTTCTGAATTTTCGAAACCCCAAAGGCAGGGGTGTCCAAAGTCGATCCTCGAGGGCCGGCATCCTGCACGTTTTAGTTCTCTCCCTGGTGGTAGTAACAACCTTTTAAGCTTGTCAATGTTCCTCTTAGGGCTTCTAACGAGCCGTCATTTGATCCAGGTGCGTTAAACCAGGGAGAGAACTAAAACATGCAGGATGCCGGCCCTCGAGGACCGACTATGGGCACCCCTGCCCAAAGGGCTTCAGAGGTCACCTAATTGAGATGATTGTTAAAGAACCAGAATGATGGAGGAAGCAGATAAGTCAGGCAGGAGTTCCTCTACCTGCTGTTCTTTTCACTACAAAACAAAACAAAATCATATCTAAAATTATCACAAGTTTGGATAGCATTAGTCAGATAAGCAGGAGAGGGGGACATGGTAACTGTGAAAGAGCTGTAGAGGAGTATTTATTTATTTAAAGGATAACCGTCTGTGATGCAGCATCTCATTGTTGAGAGAAAACATCCAATGTCTAGTCAAGAACTCCACAAATCTGGCCTTTATGAAGGTACGGGAAGAAGAAACCTGTAAAAAGTTTTGCTAGATGCTCACAATACAAAGGCTAAATACAAAGGCATGCCGCACTTTTCAGATTTTTATTTGCGGAAAATGTTGAAAACCTGGAATCAGTTTCCTTCATGTCGTCTCCTTCCTTAAACAAAGTCCCAAGTCATTTTTTTTGTCAAGACAAAAATGCTTTTGTCAAAAAAACGACTTAAGCCCATTATTTTAGGAAAGTGACGGTAGGTTTTATGGTTTGAATAGTCAAAAAAGACAAAACGTGGAAATATTTCAGCTGGCTTTAAGGATGGCGAAACAGAGAAGCGACGAGCCGTATTGAAGCGCGGTGTTTCCTCACCTCATCCACGGAGCGGGAGGCGTCGATGGTGTACACCTTGCCATGTTTCTGGTATTGCTCGATGATTGGTCGCGTAGAGTTCAGGTAGGTTTGGATTCTGCGTAAGAAGAAGAAGAAACGGTAGCTGGTAATTGGGGTCGGGCCGCACAGGGGACTCGAACGAGACGTAAATCAGGCCAGCGACATACGCAGGTATCCAGTCGGCCAGTTAAATAGGCCAGAGCAATCAGACACGCTGGATTTTAGTTGGACTTCTTCACAAAGAAACCAATCAAACAAGCATGCGCTCAGCACTCAGCAGACATGTCACCTTTTCTCCAGGCTCTCTCTGTTGTCATCTGTCCGTCCGCTGCTCTTCCCTCTTTCTAAACATCTGTCGATGCAAACCTGGGTGCATATCACATCTTCATATTTTATGTGTTGGACTAAAATAAACCGGATGGGGGTTCAGATGCCCCATTCAGTGGCGTACCTCGTTGCTGCAGTCAAAGAAAAGCACAAACTTGACGTCTGCTTTGCCCTCCATGTGCCGGTTCCAGCCCTGCAGGTTGTCCTCGTTACGAGGGAAGCCATCGATTAGGAAACAGTTCTTGGTCTGGTCTTTGGTCATCGTCTCTGCCATGGACTAAACGGGGGTAAACCACAAAAATGGCAACAGCTGCATCTTACAAATTTTGTGCACAAAATTTTGTAAACATGTCCCTAATGTCGCAGAAACACAACTTTGCAATTGCGATGTTTCCATTAAATAAGAAACATGACTAAAATCCCAAGATAAGATTGTTCATGCAACAAGTTGTTAAAAAACGCGCCACCATCCTCCAGCTACTTCCTGACGTCTTCTTCATGGTTTGCTCCAGTGGTAATATTCAGTTGTTGATCATGTGACTCCTGTGATACGAGAAAAGTGTTTCCGTTGCAGATTTGTGAAATACACCCATTTCAATATGGCCAATATCAGCGTGTTTTCATTGAGCAAATTTACTTTAAATGTTAAATTGTGCAATTATATGGTCAAAAGACACACAGCTGTAGACGCATAGACTTAAGTTGTGTAAATATTAAAACATCTAGTAAGGCGTACAGTAATCAGACCTGGGTGTGGCTAGTGACATGGAATTTTCTTTTAAGATTATCACACAGGTTTGGGTTGGTTTGTGCAGCTTTTCCAAGTGGAACAAATAAAATAATTTGAAAATTGTACTATACACAGTAAAATGCATGTGGGTATCATAACCAAAATACGATGAATAAAGCACATTTATTTTCGAAATGTCAAATTTTGCCATTATACGGTGAATAGAAACACAGCAGGTTTGCATGACTGGTACAAACAAAGTTGGAGTGGCTCACAGAGCAGCTGTGAAAACCTTCTACAGAACAACAGATGTTCATGAAAAGAAGCAGAACAAACAACCTCTTGGCAACCTTGGAGCAGCTGCAGGAATGTTTATTATGACACGCTGGCTTTCTTTCATTGCACTAATAAAAATAACATTTTGAAATAAACTCTGTTGAGTCATCTCCCCAACCTCCTTAAGGGCTCGAAATGCTTTGTGTTTTTACCAGATTGAGCCCGTCCGACTCAAACTGAGTGGAGCGCTCCGTCTGGCAGGCCGGCTCTGATTGGCTGAGCCCTCCTTCGCTGTTTTCACCTAAACCGCTGTCAGTTTTCCATCTTTCCAGGTATGATGGTGGGTTAAAACCATGTGTGATGCAGGTCTGAGCATGACAGGATGAGGGGAAGTTTGGAAGAACATTAACTTCTGCCATGCTGTTGAAGTGTATGTCACTTTTAATGCACCTCTGCTTGAACAGTGCGAGTATACTGGGATCAGTGGTGTGAGTTTCACTGTATTCTGCTGCGTCTCTCTAAGCATGAAATAATCATTTAGATTTTTGGAGTCTTTTTTTCACTGATGACTGAAAGCCATATGTAGTTATCTAGTTTTTGAAATGTAATTTTGTTTAAATTTGCTTTGTGTTTTTCTATAATTTGAAGCACTTTGGGATTTCTATCTTGAAAGGTGATACATCAATAAAGTTTTATGTCAATAAAGTTTTACTCCATTGACCAACCAGACACATTTGTCTGTGGTCTGATGTATAACTATACAGTACAAAAGAAAAATAATAATAAAAAAATGTGACTGAAAAAAGAAAATTAATTTTCATTTGAAAACCACTGAAAAAAAGAAATGGGTCTCTGTGTCACAACGGATTTGTACACCAGAGAAAAGGTTATGGATTACTAGTCCGAAGTTCTTAGGAACTCTAATCAGCTCAAAAAATTTAAAAATAAAATTTTAAAAAAGTCTTCAGTCATATTTATTAAAAAAAAAAAAACTCAAAGGGAGTCCCACTAATTTAGCCACCACATTTCGAGATTAATCTAAAAAAAAAAAATTACAGAAATGTTAAGCTTCAAAAGTTTAAAATTTTCAACTTTTGAAACTCAGGAGTTTTTTGGTGGGAATGTACCTCTTTTGTTTTGCTATCTGCAATGGCCCTAATATTCTGTCATAGTTCTATCAGTCACACTAAATTAAGAAAAAAAAAAAGAAAAGAAAAGTATTTGTTCCTGCATTAATAAAACTGATTGACTAAAGATAAGCCTGGCCCTGACGAAGCGTTTATAGCCAGCTAAGCTGAAGTTGAATGCAGAACCTGGACCTGATGCGTACCTGTCTGAGTAAGCTGATGGTGATCTCCACCGGGACGATTTTGCCTTCTTTGATATAGTTATCGATGAGCTGTCCAAACTCAGACCCTTCTCTACCTCGCTCTGCCCTCAGCAAATCTCCAGCTGACAAATGAGTATAGTTGAAGGCCTGAAACACACACAGACAAACACACACACATAGAGAAAACATTAGAATTTTCATATGATCAACTGATCTTCAGTGTTAAAACATGATGAATGCATCCATTTCTTCCTCTGTCTTTATCCAAACAAACGATGACTGCATTATCAGACTGTAAGCGTGCAGCTTGGAAAAAGTTGGCTGTTTGTGCCCTGAATGAAAGGAGCTTCTGTCATTCAGATCTGACTGCTGCTCTGGCAACGTGGCAGCCAACACCCAATCACGCTGGTTCAAAGTCTCCATCATAAACCCTCGCTACCAAACGTCTAGCATGTATGCCACTTGGGAATGCTTTTAGAAAGAAACCAGTTTTACAGTTAAACACAAACAGTCGGAGGACAGGAAGAAAGATACTATGCTAACAGATGGAAACTGGTTTTTCTTCAATAACCGGTTTGTAAACAAAGTCCTCTTGAAGGTGATATGCTCGCGTTATTGAAAATAGCATAAGATATGATTCTATTGAATATCTGGCTGCTTTTTAATTCATTTTACATTCCATTTTGGGGTTATTTTGGAGCAGAACAAAATTAGAATCTAATGAGTTAGGATCTAATAAATCCCAGCAATATAACACCTGATTGGAGTACTGAACTGAATGGTTGTAAAAAAAAAGAGTGTGAAGGGGCTTGTGAGCAAAAGCCAGAGCAAAGCAAAAAGTGACGGTGCTGTCCAGTAGACACTGCTATGGATGGAATACTGTCTCTGCTTCCCGGATACTGAGCCGTTAGCATGTCAGGACAGCCGTCATACAGCAACAGTCAGAGGACTCAACAGCTTTGTTGCTATACTGACTGCTACAGGAAATCCTTACACACCATCACCAGTACTTCCATGAAACGAGTTGCGACCTTTGGGACAGATAAAGTGTTTTTTTTAACTGAATTGGGATTTCTGAGACATAAATCGATTGGCATCAATAATCTGTGAAACACGGTGGAGGCCGTATCATGAAAGTTTGAATTCACTTTCTATTAACATCTAACAGGTGCCTGGTTAGCTTTTTTTTATTATTATTCCTTCTGGATAATAACCACACAGTAGCAGCAGAGTCTCCTCTCTGGATATCATGAAGCAAAAAACGTAAAAATAGCCACAGAGAAATATTTTAAAAAGGACTACCAAAGACAATTTTGACACTAAAGCTCGCTAGTAGCTAGCCAGCCAATAAGGTAACCCCTTTACCTAGTGTATTGATTTATTTTTGCATATTTCGACAACTTAATGGTCATGTTTCACATTTTCATGAGACAACTGAGAAGAGGCTAAAGCTTTAAGCTCGGTACAGTGAACTCCATCTTGTCAGTAAATCAATAGATGTTTGCTCAAACATGTATTCCTGTTTGATGAAGGGGGTCCCGGTGCCCTCCAGACTGGCTCTGGTTGTTACATAACTGCAGCTGTACCAACCAGGCAGTGGGAATGATCCAACATCCTGCCGGCTCTGTTTGCTCTACGTCATGTTCGCTTCGCTCATTCATTCAGTCGTTTGCTCTGGATAAAACTAGCTCTGTATAGAAAGCTCGTGTTGGTCTCATTGGCATCATTAAACTTGTCTTTCCTGCTTCCGGTGTGCCAGGTTCTGCTTGTTTATAAGCGCCATAGCATCAGAGCAAAAACGAAGCTAACTAGCTAGCTAACATTTATTTTTAGAGGACAAGCGGAAGTCGATAAAGAAGACATGGCTACTACATCGTTAATAAAAACGTAATAATGAGTCAAAGCACTCAAAGCTTCTTGTGTCACCTAGCTACACCTTCGCAACGGAAGACGCCAGATTTCATTGTCTTTCCTCCATCATACCTCCACTATTTTGGAGCACTGCGTCCCTTTGCCGGCGCCGGGCCCGCCCAGGACGAAGATAACCTGCGGCTTCATGATGTGCGAGACCCGCTTCAAAAAGCTCTGCGACGCGTTACCAAGCAAGCGGCCCAACATAAACCAGCACCGAGCGAGCAGGGAAGAGGCGCCGTGGTGACCGGTGAGTGCGTGTCAATTGTGTCGGTCGGTGGAAGAACAGGACGGCTTCCACTTCCGCTGTTGACTTCATCCACCAATGGGGTTTCCCCACACGGTGCGTGATGCAGAGCCGTGACCACGCCCTCCCAGTGCACTTGTTATTTTTTTCAATGCAGAGGTCGGGTGACGCCCCTCCCTCCCTCCATCCCTTTATCTCACTCTCGCCCTCTCTCTCTCTTCCTCCCTCCGCTGCCTCTACAGCATCAGCACCTCCAAACCGTACAAGGCGACCCGCCGCTGGGAAGAGGATGCTCTTCACTCCGTTATGATCCACAGCCTAGCGATGAGGCGGCTAACCAAGGGGCTGATGGTATGCTTTTATCACGTCCATTCCGCCTCACTGCCTCCATTCATGATACACCATTCATGGGTCTCCGCGGATGGAAGCACACTGCGAGGAAAGCATTAAAACATCCCCCGCTGGCTCCGCCTTTACGAGCTCGCCTTTTCGCATCTTCTGTTTCCATGTAGGTCAGAGCGATGAAGACACCGATTCTGGCTTCCGAGGGCGCCGCGTGAATTTCGGGCAAATCCGAGGAAAGCCGAGCGAACAAAAGGCATCCCAGCCCTCATCCTCCTCCTCCTCTGACGCACCTGGCTGCCCTGTCGCCACTTGACATGACAGCTCAGAGCCGGCAGCAGGGCAGCAGGATCAAGGGGCACCGACGTGCAGCCGGACGTGCGGACTCGACCAGGAGCGGGGGACGCTCGGCGGAGCGGAAGCAGCAGCCCAGGGGAGGCCGGATTGCAGTTTCTGGGGACGAGCGCCAAGGGCAGTGCGGCAGTCAGCAGACAGACCGGGGGGAGGAGGCTGCGGAGATCTGTGATATACTCTCCCCCGAAACCACTCTCCACACCATCCTGGAGATATGATGGTGGATGTTTGTGTGCTTGATCTGTGGTGACTGTGGCACTCCCCATTCATCCTCTCCACTCTTCCTTCCCAACCAATCACTGGTGATGTGCAATTAAAAGCTTAGGTCTGCTCTCCAGGCACGGGTGGAGCCCTGAGGGGGGACTGATGAGCATACTGGCCAGGCATCACTTGGTCCCTCCTTCTCTGTTTTTACTCCTTCTGCTTGTCGCCTGCACTATGGGCTGCCTTCAAAGCATCGCCTGCAAGCCCCGCATCAGACGGGAGAACATCGTGGTGTACGAGGTGTCTGCCTCTATTGACCAGTGTCCTACAATCATAGAGGAGAACTCACCGATTGTGCTCCGTTATAAGACACCCTACTTCAGGGCCTCAGCAGGAGTTGTGATGCCACCGGTGCCCCGCAATGAGACCTGGGTGGTGGGCTGGATCCAGGCCTGTACCCAGATGGAGTTCTACAACACCTATGGTGATATTGGCATGTGAGGAGAAGACGCCACCTGTCTTTTTATGTTGCCTCTTCACTCAGGCAAAGTAAGTTTCACCTTTCAGTTTCCTGTCCTGGCGCAGGTCTAGCTGGGAGCTACCAGAGCTGCGAGAGGGTCGGGTGAAGGCCATCAGCGACTCGGATGGCGTCAGCTACCCTTGGTATGGCAACACCACGGAGACGGTGACCCTGACCGGCCCCACGTCCAAACCATCTCGGCTGACGGTCAGCATGAATGACAACTTCTACCCCAGCGTGACCTGGGCAGTCCCCATCAGCAACAGCAACACCCCGATGCTGACCCACATCACCCGGGACCAGAGCTTCATCACCTGGCTGGTGGCCATGAACTCTGTCACCAAGGTAGGAGTAGAGCGCAGAGAGCATGCCGGCTGTCTGTTCTCACATAATTTTGCTTCGGTTTCACGTGTGTCCATCAACATTTTTATCCGAGCTGTTAATGCAGAACACTGGCTGTACATCCAGACTCTGTATTTCACACAGACAGGCTGTGATGGTATCAGCTCCTCTTGCATTTTTCTCTTTTTTTGTAAAGTTACAAATGACTGAATTATGGCCAATGGAAAGCCCCTGCAGTGGTCACTAAAACTCAGTCAGACTGCAGCCGAAGATTTTAGTCAGGCCTGTTTTCTGTTGAGTTACAAGCTTGTTCAGCTTCTCTCTGGACAGATTAGCATAGTTTAAGTCCAGTGGTGCTCAACTCCACTACTCAAGAGCCACCATCCTGCAACTTTTAGATGCACCCTGCTCCCAGCCTTTTAGTCAATGGCTGAATTCTTTCACCAGCTCAGCTCTGCAAAGACCTGGTAACGGTGAGTTCATTTGATCCAGCTGTGTTAGAGAAGGCATCCGTCTAGAAGTTGAAGGGTGGTAGCTCTCCAGGAGTGGACTTGGACACCCTTGTTCAAGACAAACAATGATGTATTAGATAACATAATGCAATTTCAAGACCATCATGATTCCCATTGTTGAAGGAGTATTCCTGCCATACTGAGTACATCCTTCTTGTCTTCTCTAGGAGCGCATTGTGTTGCAGACGGTGCGGTGGAGGATGCGGGTTGACATCGCTGTGGATCCGGACATGCCACTTGGCTCCCGAGCCTCGCTTGTCGGTCGACCGTACCAGGAGCAGCCGCACATCCTCAACTACCAGGAGCCCATCCCTCCCAACGCTCTGGGAAGGCCAAATGCCAACGATGCCCAAGTGCTGATGTGGAGGCCGCGTAGAGGGGCACCGCTTGTGGTCATACCGCCAAAATAGGAGGGGGTGAAATCTCTGCACAGACAAAAGCATAGGTGCTCCCTTTAAGGAAAAAGGGAGGACGAAGTGGTCACAGTGCCCGCTGGTGTCCTTGCAGCTCCTAATCTCTAAAGGACTGAAGTGGACTGTTACCTTAAGCCAAAGCGAAGGTTGAATCTTGAATCTGACACAGCAGTCAGAAGAAAACACCACAGTTTGTCCTCCAGGACCTTGAGCGACATCAAGGCTTGTCTAAACCCCACCGGCCCCCGATAATTTTTGAACTGCATATTTATCTCTGCCTGCATTTTTAGCAAAGTACAAACCCAGTTTTTAGACGTACCACAGAGGTATTAGTCAACAACAAGAACTGCATCCCGCATCCTTATGTAGACCTTATTGCATGAGAGTGAGGAGACTGAAAGAAAAAGAAGAAGAAAAAAACTGTTCTTATAGAAGTTTAAGAGCAGCAGTTTGTTTTGTATAACTTGATACCTGAAGACATTTTGATTGACAAGTCAGCCAAAATACGATGTGGGCTGGTTTGACCTCATCGGTGCCAACAAAGGCCTTCAGCACACCCAGTACTGCTATTAAAGGATGTACTCAGATCAGTTCATGGAATCTTAAGTATTGTATGAGTATTTTTAGGTTTAAGATTAAAACCCTTGCATCCATCAGATTGTATTGAGAGCAGCCACGTGGAAGGGGAACACTACTGCTACCGTTTTCACAGGAGTCCTCTATCTCTTCTGGCATATTTTCGCCTCTTTTGTGCAGCTGATATACTGTATTTCAATGGGTGTCGGATGGCTTTAAAGATGAGCTGGATCTCTTCATGCATTAAATAAGAAAAGAAAAAAAACAATAAAAACAATGCCAGACAAGTTTATAAGTACAGTGTAAATAATTTGGAATACTGCCATAAGGCACACTGACACTTACTGTAGCTGGAGGTGTCCACCAATCAAAGTGGCACTAATAAAGTTATGTCACAGATAAAGTTACTCCAGTAATGGATTGTATATGTATTCTTAACAGTTTTCTTGGTCTGGAATTAAACCAAGACTACTTCTAAGAAGTCACTCTTCTGCCCCCACCCTCCCTTGCAGTCCTGTACGCGTAATATTTTTATGAACATGAATTTAAGAAAAGAACATGCTTCAGAGACTTGCGACATTTATTTACTACACATAAATGCTTGTGTCATTATTTTTCTCTCCTCACTTCTCCACCTACAGAGGGCAAACTGTATCAGATTTTGAGAAACAAATAAATGATTAAATGATTATTTATATATGTGACAATTTAAATAAAACTGGAAATGAATACATCCATGCATTTTTACTCAAGTGGGTCAATAATTTAAATGTCAAAATTAAATTTGTATTAGTTTAATGTTTCAATCTTATGCAAACATATGCAAGTCATGCTTTCTTTAATTATGTCAGCAGCAGAGCAGCGTTAAATAATTAAAACTGTCACTGAATTGTTAAATAGACACTGGCCTTTGATTGGTTGACTGGAGAGCAGCATAAGCCCCGCCCACTGACTTTGATTGGCAATTCATGACGTGCTGCTGCATTAAACTGCATTTATCGAATATTAATTCAACTTTTGGCCTTCCATAATTTATCCTCCTGTAATCCACAGACTAAAATATGACATGATATTTTAGTTGGTAATCACAGTAAGATTATGCTTTACTGTTTTATGTCAGAGCCAGTTACATATTGCAAAAAAAAAAAGTTTAAATTGTACTTCCAGATAATTCCAGAATCATGCACCTGGGTAAAAATGTAGCTACAGTACTTTAAAGCTATGTGCACATATTATTAAATGGGCTACAAAAATCATATATTAATACTGAATATGGTGATTTAATACTTTCAAAAGATATCAACACAGATGCCATAATTTAAGAAATTCAAGTCAAAAAATTTTTCTAAGCGTTTAGTTCTCTTCATTTTTATGGATTACAGCTACTGAAACCCTTCCGTTTCTCATTTTACATGAGGTCAAAATGTTTTATTTTGAACATATTACAGCCTTCACGAATGAGAAAACCTGCTGACTAAAGGCAGCTGTCCAGCAAGAGGTCACTGAACAAGCTGACTGTTCACATGGTACTTTATACTGAGGCATGTGTAATGTTTTCTGAACACCTCAGCAGAACCACAGTCTGATCGCCTCCCCTCACTCTACTGATGTACTAGTTTGATAATTAGTAGAATCTATTGTTATATCTTGTCTTATGTAACAACTGATTTTTGTAGTTTTTGTTATAAGGCTGTAAGCCATCATCATCAAAATGAACTGAAGTTAAAGTTTAAAATTAACGGTGCACTGATAAATCAGCTGGACGATGAATCGGCCCGATTTCTTTAATTTTGAGAGATCGCAATATAATATTTACATAAGTAATGGATCTTATCTAAGTCCGCAAAAGTCTGAAAGTCAACTTCTGTCTTCTTTTGCCCTGACATGAGAGAGGACTGACTGACAGATGACCACTTGGTTACATTTCCGCATGTGTGGTTAATAATAATCATCCCACTGTTGCCAGCAACCTTTTTGCTACATTTAGCAACTTTTCAGACAAATCTGTATTGACAAAAATCGGAATGAGCAGGTCAGGCTTTTTAAGTATCTGTGATTGGCCACAGACCTGTAACTGGTGCACCCTAGATACTGAAATATAAGAAGAAAGTTTGTTTTTCTTGTGAACACTCTATAAGCAGGGAAACACATCAATATTTGGTTATCTTTTCAGGCAAAAGAAAATCGGTGATTGGCCAGAAAACTGCAATCAATTCACCCCCACTAGAAACATATCAATCTGAGAGGAATCTGTACAGAAATTGAACTTTTTTTTTCTGAATAAGTTACAGAACAGGAAGATTGAGTGTTTGTTTACTTGTTTTATTTTTTGTTATTAAAATGCTTTAAATTGGCGTTCCAACCCCAGATTACTAGCAGCCGCCCTTTACCCAACATTCTGTTGACGGCCCTGCCACCTTCACCTCCTCCTTGTTTTCCTGGTCGTGGTCCGTCCATCGGCTCGTTCTGACAGCTTTCCAAGGTCCTGCCTGCCACTCCACACACGTTGTCACATGACTCATCCTCCATCTGTGCTTCTCTCCAGGTTCACGCCTCACCTTCCTCTCCCACTGCACTTTTTCCACTCCTCCTCGCCTTTTCTTTCCATCACCAAACGCACAACGCAGAACACAATGAGTCCGGTGAAAACAGTCCGAGGTCAAACCGGGCACGGTAATTTGGTGTCTCTGCTTTTGTCACAGCACCTCGGCTTACTCAGCCATCTGTTGCTATAGAGACAGGTTTGGTTTTCCAGAGTGAGGCGCAACTGGAAGGGAAGGGGAAAGAGAAAAAAAAAATGTTCAAAATGTTCATTGGTGTGCCTTGCTCCTCTTCTCTTTTGTGAACATATCAGTGTGAGAGTGGACACAGGAACACACACACAGACCCCAACTCCCTCTGAAGTGAGTGAAAAATCAATTAGAAGCATACTTTAATTCATTCATCCATAAAGTCTTTATTTTGCATTTATAGAACGACAGAAAAAAATCTTTTTCAAATAGATACCGAGACGGTGACCAGCAATGTCAGGGCAGTCATGTTGCTTTCATTACATTTATCTCATCTTGTATGGAAAAAAAAAGAACATCCAGCATCTCTTGGCGGAGGTAAACCCCTCCTCTTTGCAGCAAGGTTCCTCCTCCTCATCCCGCCACTAGAGGGAGCCTGCGCGCTCCCCATCTGACTCGAATGCTGTCAGATCTGATGCTCTGGTTTAGGAAGACGCTGTTTCCCATCACCGAGTCACTAAAGTTAAAAAATTCATTAAACAAAAACAGCCCAAGTTCCCGTGACTGCAGACTGAACTGCTCTCCTCGTCTTCACAGTGTCACAGTGTGATTGACCTTATGTTTTCTGCAAAGAAATTGGACCCTCCATGATTTCAGCTGAAGTGGCTCCACGGTAACCAGATCCGCTGCTCCTACTCTTCCTGCATCTTAAGCACGGGAGCACCAGAGCGGTGGTTACAGTTCACAGTCCATCGATGCGGGAGGAGGAGGGAGGTGTGGAGGGTTGGAGGTCTGCCATCCCATCCCATCCATCAGCTCGCTGGAGCTCCCTGACTACACTTTGACGGTGCCGTTAGCGGGCTTGCCCTGGTAGCCGTAAAGAAATGTGGCAGCAATCACCAGCATCGCTCCCAGGAAAAACACCCTGCAGGAGCAGAGAGGCAGAGAGAGAGAGAGATAGAGAGAGAGAGAGAGAGAGAGATGGAGAGAGAGGGAGAGAGAGAGAGAGAGATTTATACCAATCCAATACACAAACGACGGGTTGCAAGGCTCTGTTAATGTCACCACGGTTACCCTGTGGGGTGGAAGTCGTTCAGGAGGAAATACGAGATGAGGGTGGACATGATGATGGACACGGAGGTAGCGAATCCTTTGAGGATGTTGTCGGCATACTTAATCACCACGGCGACGACCAGTCCGCCCACAGCCTGCAACGCAAAGTTTGAAAGTCTGAAAGTTTTTCATGTGATCCCAACAAACCAGTTAAACCACAACTACTTTCACTTTGTAAATAACCCCGAATAGTAATAGTAATAAAAAATTATTTTAAATGATTTGATGTCAAAACACTGGTCCTGTAGTAGTAAGAAGTGGAAACATAAATTATTTTTGCTTACTCTTACCTTTCATTTCACCAGACACTACTGACCATATATTCTGTTGTGTGATGTTTTCATGTTTTCTGAACAATTCATTGTTAAAAATGTGAACTTCTTATCAATGAACTTACCTAGTTAAATAAAGGTGAAATGAAATAAACAAAATAAAAATGCAGCATAAATATTCACACCCTGTTTGTCCAGTGACAACCATAATTTTTATTTTATTTTATAAGACAGATTCAAATGAAAGGTTGCCAAGTTTGAAGCTTAAAAAAGGCAATCTGAAAAGAGCAGCAGTATGTCCAGCCCTCCTTATTTTGATACTCTTAAATGATCTCAGTACAAATCCAAAAGTGAAGGCCTCAGAGGTTCAGTAGCGAACATTAGGAGAGGGGTTAAGTAAAAAATGGAAGCTCAGGCTTTTTATTTTTTAAAGAGCTTTATTATATTAGCTTTATTATTTATTATATTCATATTTCTACTTCCTTTGACCATGTGTTGGTCTGAGATAAAATCCAATTAAAATACAGTGGTCTGTGACCATAACGTGATAAAATGTGAAAAAAGTTTGAGGGGTGTGAATACTACCTGCATGGTGCAGTGTATATTTCCTACGAACTATTTAGAATGAAATAAAAGTCAAAGTCAAGTTAAGGACTGTATTCTTTTTCTTACAGTTTCAACCAGTTTTCTTCTGGAAATAAAATGGTAAACTCTGAGACACTGAAGGGATTCAAAGCGAGCCAACCTGCAGTACAACAACTGTCCAGGTGATGGCGTTGTAGCCCTGAAACATCCCGGACTGTCTCACGCTCTGGCCGTCATACACCATCATTCCCAAAAAGCCCAACAGGAAGCTAAACAAACCTGGAAAAATAAAATAGCTTGATGATTCTCCACAGCAGGAAATATACAAGTAAACGTCCACCTTTTGCTTTAACACATTCCGCCATTACCTTTGTTATTCACTGTAGACTTTGTTAGGTTCAGAATGTTTCACTAAAGAGAAAGAAAGAAATACTGCTCTTCTCACGTGTGAGGTTTTAAATATACCCATTATCAGCTGAAAAGGAGAACATTAGGAACATTAGGAAGGTGAAGGCGATGACAGCTGCTGGGCATGAAAAACCTGTTTCTGAGGCACACCTAACACTGGTACCGACTGCCGGGGGGCGAAAGAGGAGCAGCTGTACAAAGGCTTTCTCAGGAAACCTGAGCGCAAGCAGACAATCTAAAAATGCTACCAATGAAAAGCAACTGGAGGGAAACTGGGGCATGCAGAACAACAGCCTTTACAGGATCATCAAGAAATAGTGCCTTGGTGTCGTTAAAGGTGCAGTAAAATGTTTTTCAGCAACATGGTACCATTTTATAGTACAATTAAACAACTACATTACCTTCAGTTACTGTACATGACTTAAAAGACATTTGACTTTGTACTTCATTGTCATGCCACCATTAGCTTGTTTTTGGAACAAAATTCAGACTCTGGTCCCAGGTTTAGAAAGTTAATACAGAAATAAAAATAAATAAAGTAATTTATGTCATATATAGATATGTATATCAAAAGACTGTGTGCGTGTGTGCGTGTGTGCACGTGCGTGTGTGTGTTTCATCACAAAGGCGGAGTTAAGTCCAACCTGGCGTTTTGCACAGCTGAATGGTTCCCACAGGAGACTAAATGATTTCTCAAACATGAAGGAAAATGTCAATGCAACACTTCCGCTATGTTTTTGATGGTGAAATTCTATTATAACATGATGTAAAGCTTAAAAAAAAGTCGATTTTACATAATACTGTCCCTTTGTGGCCAGTCATAACCATGATGTTAGGTTCAGAATCGTACCCAGCTGTATGTTGCGGACCCACACACTCTGCTTGGTCTCCTTTAGGATCTTCTCGAAGTAAACTCCAGCAAAACCGCTGGACACGCAGGCCATCAGCACCGCCACCACTCCAACCACCTGGGAGCCCACAGTCAGAACCTTCTGCTCTCCTGTAGAGTTGGTGGGCCACTGGGGAGGACGAACATGGGTTAGATCAGATTATCAGGACACGTTGTGATCAGACTGATAGAAAACAGGACAGTTTAGTGAAAAGAGACAGTTGAGTGTGCATTGTTGGGATCAGCTGATGCCAGCTTATGGTTTTATTTTTCTATCCTATAGAAAGTACACCTGGCACAGTGCTTCTGTGTGTACCTATGTCTATTAAGGCACTGGTGAAGCTATTTCGTTTGCATACTCTGCTCTTTTCTTTCCCTCAGAACGTTCAGAAGACTCAGTACTTCATCTGTTTCTTGAACTTTGACATTGGTGGAGCTATTGCTGCCCATAACTTGTGTATTATCGCTTTTTCACTCCCAAAAGAGAGTACCTCTGTCACAGAATGTCTACAGCTCAATTGACCATAAAATTGGAAAATAAATATTATTAATAGAAGCATGCCAATTGCAAAAAAAAAAAAAAAAAAAGCAATAGAATGAGTTGGCTTTTCTCCCCTATTGAAATTGGTGTATTGTGCAAAAACGCAATGGAAAAACTTTTTATTTGTTTGTTGGCGTTGGCTTTCATCGACAAAGCTCAGCTGGCTCCACCAGAGCTCATCGAAATCATAAAACGTTGAGTTTATTATTCGAATGTGTTGAATCTATCATCTGTAAAATCATAGACTACAATTTCCCCAAAACGTTGCTTACAGAGCCACTCCCAAGAAGGCGGGGCTTGTCGCTCCAACTCTAAATAAGATACCGACGTCTCCCCTGATTGACTGATAGATGATGAGCACTGAATTGTAAATATATCTCATGTAACTGTTTACATCCATCGCTAACATGATTTGTAATGACTTATCGCATGAACAAACTTATTCACATGTGATTTTTATTTTATTTCTTGTGCAACGGAAACACCACAATTGTGAAATTGTGTTTTCTAGACCTCAGGTTGAGGGCGTCAGATGCCAAACTTTGACTGAACTAAATTCTGGACCCATTAGTCTCGCTCGCAGTGTACAGTGAGAGCATGCCGGTTGTGAACGTTCGCCATGGAAACCAACTTGGCAGAATTCAATGGACCTGACTCACCTGCACCAGCGTGACTCCAGCCATGAGGCTCAGTAAGGAGAGCCACTGGTACAGACCCAGCCTCTTCCCCAGCATGGAGATGGAGAACAGAGCCGTAGTGAGGATCTTCAGCTGGTAGGTGACCTGCGTCCATCACAGATAAACAATATAAATGTATGTTTGTTTTTCCCCCTTTTCAGAGCACTTGTTTTAGTCCTAACAGAATTATTTTTGATAAAGAAAAGAATGATAAGTGCATATTGTTTTTGGATGGATGTTAGTTTCATTTGTTAGAGTTAGCACAAATTGTAAAAAACAAATGCAATTAAAAGTTTGTGCAGCCTTTCAGCATGAAAATGTTCTGTGCAACTTAAAGTGCTTACTTACATTGATGTTTCATTACATCGACCTCTTACTTACATATTTGCAGACCTTCTAGCATAATAAAACCAGAGGACGCTTCACTAAACTACCTTATCACTGAGTTGCAGGACAGCAATGACCTAGTGACACAGTGCTGCTGATGGCTGTTGCTGCTTTGAACTACAAGTAATTATTGCTGGCAACATTTAAAAGTTCCACTAAAGACTAATATAAACTAAATACCACTCCCATCAGGCATCGTAATGAGGCCCTTTGAAACTGGAAGGTATTTGCAATTTTCCCGGAAGGAATGAGTCAGAGAGCCACGGAACTCCTTAACTTCTGAGAAAAACTGCTAACCCACAGTCAGCCTGACCAATCACATCCATGTGTAACCTGATAGGTGGCTGCATCCAGGTTGGACAGGGCGACATAGAGCAGATTGTTCTGTAGCGTGTAGATCCCTGCAGGCACGGCCAGCTTCATGGTCTCCACAGGCTTCTTCACAATCTCCTCTTTCAGCAGCAGGTTCATCGCCCGCAAACTGTATTCTGACAGAAACAGAGAGAGAGTTGTTGGGTCCGCCCATACAGTATAAGTATGATGGTGTATTAGGGCCACTGTAGATATATTAAAAAAAATGGAGGAGTAAATATTGGCCAAAAAACCTTTTGGAATTTTAATATTAATATTGATATTTTGTGTGAATATTTTGCTAATAAAAGCATACAAATTTCAAAAGTTGAAAATCTGCTAGAAAAAACAAAGACGTTTTGAGATTAGGCTCAGAATTGTTCTAGAAACATGGACATTTCAGAGTTTCAAAAGTTGAAAACTTTCTAGAAAAAAACTACCTTTTGAGATTAATCTCTGCAATGTTGAAAACAATAAAATTTTTGCAAACTTGATATCTGAATTGAAAACATCGAACATTTTCAACTTTTGAAACTCTGAAATCTCCAAGTTATTTTCTAAAAAAATTCTGACAATTTTTGGCGGAATTTTCTCCTCCTTTTGTTCTATCCCTTAATGGTCCTAGTACACCGTCATAGATAAGGGACAGGGGAGCATTTGTGTATTACTGCAGGAGCCATAGGAGAAAGAACCCACTCACTGTTTTCCATGAAGACGAGGAAGGTACATGTAAAGATTTTAAGGACCTCAGCAGTCACTACAGCAGAGGAGGCCAGGTAGCGGGGGCCGTCCTCCTTCAGGGTCCGGGAATAGCGCATGGTGAGAACCAGTGATGTGGTCTGCAGCACCAGGACCCCCAGGGACAGATACTTTAACCGTGAGGGGTGGGGTGTGGACGAAACCATCGTGGAGGACTCTTTGTCCGAGCTCTCAGCTGGTATTGGAGCCTTTAGGATGTTCAAAAACTAAAGTAAGATTATTTCAACAGAAACAAATGTCTAGGCTAAGCTAATATTGCCAACTGAAGAAATATGACATCTTTTTGTGTGCAAAAAGATGTGTTTTAAAGGGGCAGTATTACCTTCAGTTCTTATAGAAATTCTACATACATAGCAAATATAACTTAAAAGAGATTTGACTGTGTAATTTAATGGCTTAAAATTGGGTCTCTGTCTCTTTAAATACTCCAGCTCTTTCTGAAAGGCCACCTTCAAGAAGCCATCATAACATGGCTCCTCTGTTAACCCTTTAATAACGTTTTTACCAGCATTTTACTGAGACGTAGCTGACATAATGAGCTCAGCAGATGCTCAGTTCCACCAGGTGTTTGCTAATTGCTGCTGGCTAGTTTGAAGGAGCTTATGAGAAGCTTCATCTCCAAGGCAGAGCTAGGTCCACCCAGGCGTTTTGCACAGCTGAATGGTTGCCATGAGAAAGTAAAGGATTTCTCAAGTACACATGGAAAAATCAAAGCAACACTCCAGGTATGTTTCGATAAAGGAAGAATATTATAACATGAAATAAAGCTCAAAAAAGTCAATTTTACATCACACTGTCCCTTTGAATACAAGGCCCCAGATGTTCAATCGCAATCACTCATGCTATGTTAGCTAGCAACACGCGTACATTTGTTGGCAAACTTTGGACAACTGCACAAACAGTAATGTGTGTGTCTCACACTGGAGACACAATGGCAAAGTCACAGAGTAAAAATGTATTACCAGCTTCACATCTGCTATATCCCGGATGTCTGAGGACAAATATTCTTCACTCTTCGGCGTCATATTTCCTGAAGTTCCTCAATGGTTTTAGCTGAACTTCCTCCTTCCCTCGTCATGTCATTGTCGTGACCCCAGATGTAGAGCTTCCCATGCATAGAGGGGCAGAGGAAGGCGACAGAGGCAGACCATCCACACCAAACCTGAGCAAGAATCTCACTTCTAACCACAAGCAGTGTCCAACGCTACTCTGCTGGTGGTGGGAGGAGCAGCGGTATGCCTCCTCTCTGAGGTTACTACCTCACTCAAACTACTGTCACTGCTACTATACACCATCACTCCTACAGACTCCTCAAACAGAACTGACTTCCTGCTTTCCTCTAAAGCGTTTAAAAGACAAAAAGACAAAGTCCACTCATCTGTTTTCTGAAACTACGGGGTAATGTTTTACTGTTTCAGGTCTACGCTAAAATGAGGATGTAAAACAAGTCAAGCGGAGCAAAGCCGTTCTCCAAAAACAGGAGGTGGGGGGCGTGTTCAACACACCAGCACACTGACGCTCTTATGTGTCAGCCGTGCAAAGCAGAGGGGAGCGCGGCGGCACAGTCTTCCTCTGTATGTCTCTGCCAGAGCGTGTGTGAGTGTGTGTATCCTTCCTCAAACCTAACACACCGTATACAGTCTTTCTGAGAATGTTTCAGACACACCCTCGGCGTTCGCTGCCGTCTCGATTCATAGAACTGGAGTTTGTGGAAGAAGAACAAACTGGAACACTAAACCAGGGTGGAAGGTTAGGCTTTAACACAGAATGCTGCACTGAGATGCAATGGTAATAAAAATTATTTCCCTACAACTTAAATCGGTCTGTTTTTCAAGCTCACCCTATCCTTTTCTTGCACCACCACAAGGTGAAAGTTTCCTTTGTTCTCTTGAATTCATTACAGGTAAACTTGTAGCACATTGGAAGACGATCTAAATGTAACCCAAATCAATGAGTTTTATTCAATTTCAGCCACAGGAAAACTCTATCCGCCCATCTGGAGAAACATCCATCCACCCAGTCGTTTGTTGGTCAATGACAAGCGGCCGGCAGTTCTTCAAACAGATCCCTAACAAGATAATGCAGCAAGCAGCTACAAGAGTATTCTGGAAAACCTGACAAAAATGCAAAAATGTCCCGTACTAACCTGTGTGGACATATCCTGCGTCTGTGTTCACACACTCAGTACAAGGCTCAACTGACACCACCGGTTCCCTCGGAGCCCAAAGCTGACTGAGCAGGTTGGATGACGACAACCCATTAGCACAAAATACCTGACTGAAACGGCCTCTGAAACTGGTTTGGAAATGTCTATAGATAGTAAGAAAAACATACTTAGCACATTGCTAAAGTATGATACAATACACAGATCCAAATAAACAGATCCACAGATCTGTTTATTGGATCAGTAACGCAAAGCAGAGCTAAACGATAAAGAGGAAGGAAATGATACATGCTTTTTACACAAGCTTAGTCAGACTGGATGGAGATCAAGTATTTCCAAATCTTGAAACAGATCCTCAACTAAATTTAAGTCTGGACTTGGATTAGGCCTCTCTAACTAATGAATTAGCTTTGACATAAACCATGGCGTTGTAGCTGTGATCTTTTATTGCCTCTAACAGATATTCTTTCATAATTGCTACTTTTAGCTCCTTCCATCTGCCCTCCAAGTTTCTTTTTCCTGCTGAAGAAAAGCATCCACCTAGCCTAATGCAGCCACCATCGTGTTTCACAATGGTATTGGTGTATTCAGGGTGGCATTCAACGTTAGTTCTCCTATAAACAGTATTTTACATTAAGGAAAAAGTCAAATTTTGGTCTCATCTGACCAGGGTACATTTTTTTAACTTGTTTACTACATCTCCAGGGAATCTTAGCCCACTCTTCCTTACAGAATTCATTTCATTTAACCAGAGAGATTTTTAGCATAAAAGGCCTATTTAAAGTCATACCACAGAAATACATCCCTTTGAGTGGCTGTGTAATAATTTCTAGTGAACCCTTAACACTAACTTTAGTGTCATGGACTTCCAAAGTCTAAGAAAATAAGTATTTTCTAGAAACATGGTCTCTCCTCTGTTCTTAAATTTATTTAGATCAGAATACAAAGAGTTGCTCTTCAGATCTTTCGGCCTACTTCATGTTGTCAGACAGGTTCTGCTACAGTGATTTCTTGACTCTATAGTTCTGGCAGTAATCAGACCTCTGGGTGTGGCCTCTGAATTTGAACCCAAAAAGTTTGGTTATTCCACATTAACTCATGAATTGTCAAAATGGACAACTGAATGTTTATTACACCTGCATAGAGCCTGGTTGGTTTAGAAAGCTTTATTTCCTTTAATAAATGAAGCCATTACTTGAAAACTATTTTTTTTTTATTTACTCAAGAGTTATATAACTTTATTTGTTTGATGATCTGAAACAAATTGATTTGCAGTTATACTTCCCATGGAATATGTGTCCAACAAGCAAAAGCAGCAAAAACAACCAACAAATGATAAAAGAGTACATGGAAGTGGGAACTTATCGTAACATATATCGACTATCATGAGAACTTTCTTATCGCAATAAGAATTGTGATTTGTTATTGTCTCAATAAATTCCAATTAAAGATGCTAAAAAAAAATCAAATTGACAGTATGATCAGTAAGTTTAAAAACATGATTAAAGGCACTTACTGTGCGCATTTTAGTGAGTTAAAAGTTCAAACACCAAAGATATCCTGACGTATTAATACAGACAATGGAAACCACCTTATTACAACGGAACATCCACGGTCTTCCTTATCTCTTCCTTATCTTGGATACAGACAATCAGAACAAATAAATGTCGCTGCTTTGCAAATGGCGGCCAGAAGTGTGACGCACTGCAGGTACTGAACTTCATTTAAAAAGGGACAAGTACAACTCAAACATCCCCTGCCAGCATGCTTAGGTGGGCCCCATGTGGGGAAAAGGAGGGCAGGCCATATGGGTCCCATATGGGTTTGTCCCCGGGTTCCACGATGGCCCCACATGGGTTTGTCCATGTAGGGCCACAGCCTGCATGGGCCCTACATGGGCCCTATATGGTGGTGGCCCACATGGGTTTGTCCATTTAGGGCCCATGTAGGGCCCATGTAGGCTGTGGCCCTACATGGGCAAACCCATGTGGGGCTATCGTGGAACCCGCGGACAAACCCATATGGGACCCATATATCAGCCCTCCTTTCCCCCACAAATGGGCACACCTAGGCATGCTGGCTGGGATCATAGCAAAAGCTAATGCTAATGCTATTCTATAATATCTTGACAGATCTGCATTTTCTTTTGAGTATTTCAGATTTGCTCTAACGGGAAATCCACAGCAGGATTTCCCGCAAATAATTTGGAGTTAACGTTTTACAGAAAAATTAACCGTAAATAGTCGGTGGCCCGCCGCTACAGTTCACAAAAATCATTTTAAAAAATCTAGATTTGAAATTAATTTGCATGTCATGCATTTTGAAAGCATATGTAAAGTTAGATTCAGTCTTTGTAAACATAACACGCAGGGCTCTCGTAACATATTAGTTTGCTTTTGCCTTTGACGGCCAAACAGGTCTCTCTGTAAAGATGAATCAGAAAATTATCAAACTTTCCTTTGCTGTGTGATAAATAAATTTGAGCTCTTGTTTTGGGTCAACTGGTGCCATGGTGACGTGGATGTGTGTAGTGAAAGCAATGTCGTTAGTAGAAGCAGGGTAGCAACCGGAGATGACTTAACCAAACATTGTATTTCCTCATCGGGATGCGGATCTGCTACTGCGAGCCAAGACAGGGAGTTCCCTTCCGCTGGGACGCACGTGCGTTTAAGAGGCTGTTGTGTCGCATCAGAGTTGCGACACAAGTTTTGAATCTAGTTATTGATTCAAAACTAGATGGACACTAACAGTGAGATAGTAACGTACCAACATAAAAAGTGTAATAAAAAGTGTCGAGAGTCTCGGCAGACTCTGCAGGCATTTCTCCCTCCGTGCTGTGAAAGGAGTCCTTCAACCAGAAACTTACCCCGGGGGACAGCTGCTCATCCGCGGCCGTGGATGGATTGATTCATTCGTTGCTGCTGCTGCTTTTCCAACTTTAAACACTCCCAGTCAGGGAGAAGCTCCATATAGAAATCCGGAGAGCAATTCGCTCCTCCTCTGCAACTCAGTGACTTTAGGCATCAGATGAATTCAGCCTTTAGTCGTGCAGGTTTGATAGGTTGACCAAACTTCTGCCCATGCATGGAGTCCGGGGGGCACGACACCAGATAGATTAAAATTAGTTACATACGACCCCCACCTCCCTCCCCCCCCAAAAATGGTTTGATTGCCTTTTTCTTTCTGCTTAACAATCGCAAAATGTTACACTAAAATGGCAAGGCAAGTTTATTTGTATAACACATTTTCACCAACAAGGCAATTCAAAGTGCTTTAGTTAAATGAACAAAAAAGTTAGATTTTTTTTTACGGTAGAAACATATTTATAAGTCATTATTGTGCCAGAACAGAAATGCATACAATGTCCTCCTACAGTTATTTGGTCAAGTGTTTTCTGTTTTCCCCGTCTAGAAATTTTCTATACGAAAGACTATTACCACTGAAAAAAAGAAATCTGACGTGAATTTTGAGAAAAACGTTAGAAAAGAAGAAGAAGTTACAATTCAGACTTTTTTCCTCCCTCAAAATAAAATGAGTCTGAATTTGATGGAATAAATCCTTTTCTTGTCTTTTAGCTAAGTTTGTTAACAGCACACTTTTAGCCAAAGTGTGCTTCTAAGTGTCAAATGAAACTTTGTTTTGTGGCAAACATTTTATATTTTAAGAACATTCTAATTTGTGTATATAGTTTCTAAATGGTCTGACAAGAAAGAAAATTTGTAGTGGGGCCAAACTAAGTTATTCAGAGGGCCTTGTATGACCCACTGGTCACAGGTTGGAACCCCCTGTTTTAAACGTCTGGTTCGACACAGCTGATTTAATTGAATGGCTTGTTATCCACAAAGGACAAAAGATGTTTGATACATAAAAATATTGTTACATAAATATTTGAAGACATTAAAATGAAGTGATTACTACATAAAAATATATTTGTTTTGATGTCGCAGTCATTTCGTAAATATCTAAATCATTAAATGTCAAAACAATTGATCAAGAAATAACTATTTCAATTTAATGTTAAAAGGGTAATACATAAATTATAAGTTTGTCATCATTTTATTAAATAAATTGTTTAATAATAAAATGTGTAAATTATTTAAAATCACAGTTGTACAATTTATTCAGGTCATTATTGATTTATCTTCCTACTACAGTCGATCATGAAAAAGCATAAGTCATCATAGGGTGATCCTGGAAAAGAACACTAAATAAATGAATAATTAAGAAATTAATAATTTAATAAATGCTAAAAATACATATATACCGTAACTTTATAACAAATTCACAAGCTGATTAATGTTTTCATTAAATAATTTTATTAAAAAAAAATATTGAAACATTTAGATAAACAGACGTAAGCAATTATGTCCAACTTATGATTATCTAAATGCTTCAGTAATTTCTAAAATACATCACATATATAATAATCTATGTATTTATTAAAATTCTGACCTTTGGGTAAATGCGGTTTCTTTTACAAAGAAAGGCTCGCGCTTTAATTTAATATTTCTGGAGGGTGTGATCCGACGGAGCACATCATGATAAAACCAGTCACGTCTAATCCTCGCTAGGTGGTGCTGTAACGTGAGATTTGATCCTCAAATTTCTCCGAAGGTTCCGAAGAAGAAGAAGAAGAAGAGCACGTGTTTCCGGTTTTCCTCTGAGGGAAGTATTTGTGAGGTAACAGAGAAATAAAATGGTTCGTAAATTAAAATATCACGAGCAGAAGCTGTTGAAGAAGGTAGACTTCATCAACTGGGAGGTGGACAACAACCTGCACGAGGTGAAGGTGTTACGGAAGTATCACATCGAGAAGCGCGAGGACTATACAAAGTGAGTAAAATGTGTGATGAGATGTTTGGGGGTCTGACTGGACGCTGCGGCGTTCAGATTAGTCAGACAGGAAGGATAATGGAGAAGGTCGAAAAAGTTCAAATGTGGAAAAACGAGTTGTTCATGAAGATGGAAGCAAACGAAGATCAAAGTTGCTATTTATAAGTCTGCTCATTAGCCAAAAATAATAATAATAATAATAATCACAATGTGAGTTAAATTCACTACCAAGATAGAATACTACCGATAAATTCAGTAAAAGTAGTTTTCCGGGTTGAATACACTATATATAACCTTCCAATTAGATTCTAGTTTTACCACAGTGCAGTAAAATTCAGTTTATTATAGCAAATTAATCGTCTAGAATTTTCTTTATACTGAGAAGGCATGCGGCGACAGTAGAAAGAAATGTTTCCTTTTTAACAAGAAGAAACCAACTTGCTGGTTAAAAACACAGAACAGAGGCACAAAATTCACAGGAGTACTTTCAGGGTAACTAATGTTGACATAATTAATTGGAGCAGTAATTGTTATCATCTACTAAATAGACAAACTACAAATAAGTAATAAGTAGTTAGGGGCAGAAGTATCTTCTTCTTCAATTTAAACACCAAAAGACAGGGGCGAGTGTATCATCCTGGAAAATGTCACAAAGCAGAGAAAACATAAAGGTAATAGCATCCATAACTGATGATGACACATAACTGGAGAGTAGTAGGAGAAAGTAACAGAGTGAGAAGTGGTCAGAATGTCCAAGCTAAGTGCATAAATGTTCTACAGACACACAAACACAGTTTGTGATCTTTAAAGCATCAGGATGGCGGTTTCAGGGTTCTTCTCAGCCTTAGACTGGGTCAAGTGTCTTAATGTGAAACATTTGAGTTTTTGAAACTCAATGTGTTTTTTTCTTTGCCGTCTTAATTATAATACATGTTTACCAAGTGAGAGTATTTTATATGTTCAACTAGAGCTGATGGACGTTGTTCAGATTCCCAAAAAGCAGAATCAAATCAGACTCACTAAGTCTTTACCTCATCATGATATAGGACTTTAAAGTGTTAGTAAGGTGTAATGTGTATTCCACCTGAATTAGGTGTGTTAGAACAGCATATAGAAAGGAAATGGTTGGTTTTATTGTAGGTTGTCTTTTTTATCTTTCAGGTACAACAAGCTCAGTCGGAACATCAGAGAGCTGGCGCAGAAGATCAGAGACCTGAATGAGAAGGACGGCTTCAGAGCTCAGAGCACACACCGCTTCCTGGAAAAGCTGTGAGTCACCAGAGGCCATTGGGTCGGTTTGGGTCGGAACTGAAACAACCCAAACAGAACCAGTAAAAGACTGAAGAGTCACAAACGAATCCAAAAGAAAGGACATTTATCAGTAAATGTAACAAAAACACAAAGAACTAAAAAAATTTTCATTTATATTCACATTAGTGTAGATATATTTATACATGTACAGTTGAAATCAGATGTTTACATATACATTATAAAGAGAGAGATCTTTTTTCTTCACCATCCTGACAAGTAAGGCTAAATCTTTCCTGTTTCACGGCTGTTAGAATGACTAAAATTACCTCTGGTTGGTAAATATAATTTGTCATTTGGAAAACCCTTTTTGACCCATATTATGATCACTTTAATTTCAGATTAAAAGTTCCTGAGTGCTTTGGATAACCTTAATCAGTAATGGCTTCTTTGTTCCTGAACGCCATTGCAGCTCAGGTCTTGTTTCGTTGTTGACGATGAAACTTTCTTACAGAATTTTCACAAAGTCTTTTGCTTTTACTTTTGGGTTTAACACATTTCTCAACAGAATTGTGTCTGGGACACAGAACCCATTTACTTCCTGACAAGCTGGACGTTCACTGAGTTTATGTCTGGGTTTTAGGTTTCAGGTGTCTGGAAATTGTGAAAAACAGAAAAAACTTTAGTCTGAGTCAATTATGGTGAGCAAAACGTGTTTTATTTTTATGCAGTGCATGTAAATATCTGGTTTCAGATTTAATAGTTCCTCATTACAGGTAAAATAATGTCTTAGTGCTTCTGCTGTAAAATAGGTATTTCTTTTCGACGTCAAGGGAAGTCCATCGTTATTTTACTACACATGGTATGATGACTATAAACATTACTTTGATCTACAGGTGCAGCCATTGGAGTTTTCTACTCGATTCCCAATCTTTGCAAAGCCTAATCTGCTGATTAGGCATTTTGTCTGATACCTACTTTTTATGTTTTATCTAAAAGTTGCTAAATATAACATTAAAGTTGCTATGTTGGCAGCAGTGGAGCAAATATTGGCTGCGTTTCCATTACAAATGTGCGCAAAATTTTGTCGCTAATTTTAAAACCCCCACAATTTATCAAATACCGTATTTCCATGAAATGAAAATCGCAATTAAAATCACACTTTAATAAGCTTGTTCAATAAGTTATCAAAAAGAATCATCCTCCTACCACTTCCTGTCGTCTTCTTTGTCGTTTCTGCCAGTAGTAACATCTGGTCGTTGATCATGTGACTCGTGTGATGTGAAAGTGTTTCTATTGCAGTTTTGCAAAATAAACCACTTTCTATATGGATAATAAAAAAAACCCACCTCATCCTAGCATAACATTTTAATCAAAAAAATGTTTTGTTTTTTTCCCCGAAATTTCCATAAGCAATTATTCTTTAAATGTCAAATTGCGCACTTATATGGTCGGTGGAAATGTAGCTAATGTTAAGTAGAAGGAAACAATGTCTGTGTTTTAGACCATTGTGGAAGAAGACTGGTTTCACGTGTCAGCCAATCGCCCAAAATTAAGGAAATCGTGGCTGATTGATTGGTGCGGTCCTACTTTGATCACATCTGTTGTTGCCCTCTGACCTTTCCACATGAAGCCTCAGTGGATTGTCACTTGTGTTAACCTGATGCGACACTGTCTGCTCCTCTGGTTGATCAGGTACAGCATCGGCCTGATCCCCACCAGACAGAACCTGTCGCTAACAGAGAAGGTCACAGCCTCGTCCTTCTGCAGGTAAAATCTTCACAAACACAAACTGACGCATAGTTGCAGCTCTGTTTTATCCTGCCTGTTCGTTCACCTGCAGGAGGCGGCTGCCCAGCATCATGCTGAACCTCCGCATGGCTCAGAATCTGAAGACGGCCATTACCTTCATCCAACAAGGACGTATCCTTCAGCCCATGTGTCCATCTGGTGTTTGTTATCCCAGAGAGAATGTAGGTTTGTTTCCATCCAACAATAGAGGTTGATTGGTAGTTTTCCTAAACACGCTGACAGATGTTCGTGTCGGCCCGGACATCGTCACAGATCCAGCGTTTCTCGTCACAAGGTCGGTCTCCAGCTTGGTTTATAACGTCTGACATCCTCCACAAGATATTTTTGTGTATAAAAATCAGCAGCACTGTCTGAAATTATGTCTTTGTTTTAGAAATATGGAAGATTTTGTCACCTGGGTGGACTCATCGAAGATCAAGCAGCACGTCCTGAATTATAATGACGAGGTGAGACTTTCATTCATCCATGAATAAATGGAGGAGCTTCACTATAGCTGCGTTTCCACTAACCATATCTGACCATAACATTCGCTTAATGAAAACATGGTAATTCCGAAAAAACATGTTTTGCTATAAAAATATTTCTACGTTAAGATGAGGTGGTTTTTTGGCCATATTGAAATAGATTAATTTTTGGAAAATTGCGATGGAGACACTTTTTTTGTTTTTACATTTCAAGAGTCACATGATCAACAACCAGATGTTGCTACTGGTGGAAATGACAAAGATGATGACAGGAAGTAGTTGTAGGATGATGGCGAGGCCTGATTTCTTAATGACTTATCAAATGAACAAACTAGGGCTGAAACGATTCCTCGAATGATTCAAGTACCTCGATTACTAAAATTCCTCGAGGAAAATTTACCTGCCTCGAAGCTTCGTTAATTTATGTTTTATTAGTTAGCGCACCGTATTCCGGCCGGGACTTCATTTGCGTTGCGCGGAGCTCTCACTTCCGCCTCTGAGTTGTTGACAAAAGCCAAGTCTCGGCGGCATAAAGTCCAATCTTCAAGATTTTTTTATCGTTTTTGGGGAACCAATAAGCATCCTTAAAATGACTGGGGGAATGCCTGGAGTACGGCAGCATTTCTCCTCCGGGGCTGCTGGTTGAAAGCGAACGGCGGGAAGAGCGCTGAGGTGAGCGGATAGCCTGAACAGGGCGGGCGGCTGAGTAGCTGATGCTTACCGTGTAAATGTAGCTTTACCGACGAACCGCACAATAAATTTCATATCCCGGTCTGAAGAAACGGGTGGCGGAGCGCATCGTACATGGCTGGTAGATGAGTTTCTGAGTGTGACCAGTGAAGGTGTGTAAATATCCCGTATTGCTTCCCCCCGTGTTCGTCCCCCGGTCTAACGGTTCGTCAGTCCGCTGGTCTATTTCCTCCCTCCACCCCATCTTACGTTCGTTCATTCGCCCTCTCCTCCCACTCCAGGCGGCATTTCCCGTATTTTCAAACCCAAAGCGTGACAGGTTAGGTGGCAAGGTGAGTTTAATTAATCTATTAAACTCACTGAAGATGAATACATAAACTAAAAGCTGGATTGTAGACATTTTTTATAAGCATATTTGTGAGCCTGCCTCTTTGTTATTAAATTCAATATAATTTCAGATTTTTCTATAACTTTTCTTCTGGTTAACTTAGAAAGTGAGCTATTATTGTTACAGGTTAGTTTTCTAAACTACAATAAAGCAACTGTTAGGGATGCTCAAATATGAAAAATTGGACTGATATTGATATCTGATAGTAACACCGGTATTATGCCAGATTTACCAATATTTCATTTTATAATTTTTTTATCCGATTACTCGATTAATCGTAAGAATAATCGATAGATTACTCGATTACTAAAATATTCGTTTACAACAGCCCTAGAACAAACTTATTCATGTGATTTTAATTGAATTTCTGGTTCTATGGAAACATTAAAATTGTGAAATTGTGTTTTCTTGATATTAGCAGAATATCAACAAACATTTGCACACATTTGTTATGGAAATGCAGCTTTGAGGGCCTCTTTTCGAGTTATGAAGATCTCTGTCATGTTGTCTTAATGTGGGATCATGACTTGCATTAATGTTTCTGTTACAGAGGGACGACTTTGATCTGATAGGATGAGTGGGACTGAACTGTGCTGCAAAGACAACGGAGGAGGAGGAATGCTTTAAACTCCAACAGGATAGAGTTACGGACTTCTGGGAAAACGTTGGCCTTGTTTACTGTAGATTCCTTCTGGATATGAAGAATGAATGCTGCCACATTCAGCATGAAGCGGTCTTTAAATGTCAAACTCCTGGCTTTAACATTAGGACTGCACCAGTAAATGGGCCGATTTCCTTTAATTTGGGCGATTAGCTGATACTTACAGAGTACCTGAATAATTAAAAAAAAATTATATCAGTCAAAATCTGAATCAGCAGGTCAGGTTGTCCTCATGGACCCATTGACTCATCTGTAAGCATCTTTCCTTGTGATAGTTAAGGGGTTAAAGCTCGTTGAACAGCTTTGAAATCCTGTATCGGTGAAGCCCTGTTTAAAATACCTCAGGAAAATAATTTAGTTCCAGAACTTTTTTTTTGCAAAAAATCTGATCCTTTTAGCTAATTTTTTTGCTTCAAATCACACTATTAACCCTAACCTGTTTCTCACCTCATGGTAAAAATCCAGGTCCTTTATTTTGGTTGTGTTTTTATTGCTTGTTCATAACAATTCAAAAATACACAAAGCATTTTTTGGGATCAGTAAATAAATGTATTTTCTGAAAGATGCTGATTGAATAGTAATACACTTTCTGACAGTTGTGAACATGACCAACCAGGAACTGAACAGGGTCTGATTTTCAGAATAAAGCACAGTAATAAAAATATGTTTATGTATTGAAGTCAGTAACAAATAAATGGTTTCCAAATAAAAGTTACTGTACAGGTTGATTTAATGTAGTTTTCAAATGATTTAATTACATCTAATTTTTATCTTGATTTATTGGACTGGAAAAAAACAACTTGTAAGAAAAACTACAATTCCTGAACACTGTTAGGCCACATAAACTACCTTCATTAAAGTACTTTTAAACTTTATTAAAGTTTATTCTAATAATTCAGGTTAAAAGTGAAACCTAAATATGTTATGGATTCACTTCACTGTGAAATATTTCAAGTATTTATTTGGATTAATTTTGATGTTTATGACTGAAATGGAATTACAGCCCAAACATCATGAATCATGAACCTGGTTTTGTATTTTGTAGTTTTATGATTTGCATTGTATTTTTTTTACTGCTTTAGGATATACCTGCTTTTTACGATAAACAGTTAAACCCAGAGAGACTGCTCATGATGTCACCATACATAATTTGCTAAATCTTTTAATTTTTCAAAACAATATAAATAAACCAGAGTGTTTTCCTCACAGTGTCAACGTATTATCTGGAAGCTGCTTCTTCTTCTTCTGTCGTGTAACTCAGAGAAGCTCCACCTCCATTGTGCAAACATCTGCCTGTGTAAACAACCACAACGGCCCACTGTAGAACATTTGTCTCCGTACAAAAGAAAAGTCCAACTAAACACTGACAGCTCTGGTTTCACAGAATACAAAACCTAAAGCTACAGCAGAGAAGAAAGGTCTTCCTCCACCACAGAGAGAGGGGAAACTTTCCCCCCCTTTTCAGAGTCTTTGTTTAATCATCAAAGCCACCAAAAGCGCACATAGATGATCACCGTGACGAAGACCAAAACCACGGCAGCGACTTTAGCGTAGGTGGAGCGAGTGTTGAGGAATCTGGCGTCGCTGCGGTACTTCTCAGCCTGGCTGCGCAGGTTGCTGGCCTTAGTGTCCAAAGCTGATGAAGAAAGCAGATTCAGGGTTAGCTGGAGTCAGACAGCTGGCCAACCGGTTGGGGTTTTACTCCAAACTGGTTACCGGAAAGAGCTTCTCCTCTCTGCAGGACTTCCTCGATATTTGCCACCATGATTCTCTGGACGTCCTGCAGCTCCGTGCTGACGCTGCTCAGGTTCCTCCGAGCCCTGCTGTCAATGTATGACTTCTTTGTTTTCTGGATATACGTATCTAGAATATGAAAAAATTACTTTTCCTCTCTGCTCTTTACATGTGTGTCCTAAAGTGGATCTAAAAGGCGTTCCCTTCTTTTAATTATTCAATTTTAGAAAACACTCCGACGATAAAGATTAGATTTTAATCAGATATTGTGAATATTCCGCTCCTTCAGATGTTTAGCATAAATGCTAATCTATTGCTTGTTTGCATTACATTTTTTAAATTTAGTTACGATTTTTTGCACATAAAGACTAATGTAGACTTTATCACTTGCTAAATTTAGGAAATGTTCTTTGTGTTTCTAGCATCCTTAATATTGGGGATACACAATGTATCGGGATTAACATCGGTGACGATCCGATAAAACTGGGCCGATATTAACAACCAATGTTTATTTCCATCTAGTTTCCATTTGTATTTCAGGAAGGGGTTGGTTTTTGTTTGGTCATGTGACATTAACTGTGTTTCCGTTGACCAAATAACTGCACATTTTCATATTTTGACAATAAATTTGCGCAATAGAAACACTCCAATTTTGAAATCTTTTTTTAAAGTTTTGCCGCTAGGATGAGGTGGGTGTTTTGGTCAAATCAAAATTGGATTATCTTGCAAAACTGCAATGGAATTTTTTTTTTGTATCACACAAGTCACACAATAAACAACCAGATGTTACCACAGACGAAAACCATGAAGAAGATGACAGGAAGTAGTTGGGGGATGATGGTGTGGCGTGATATTTTTAATGACTCACTGTGTGAACAAACTTATTCACCTGTGATTTGAAATGAGTTCTTGATTTGATGGAAACACTGCAATTCGACATTGTATTTTTTCCACATTAAAACATTTTAATTAAAGTGATAGCGATGCAGTATAAGATTGTGTGGGATTTAACCGAAACAGAGAAGCAATGTCAGCAGTGTGGTCGATTTTTTCACTGTGTCAAAATGGTAGCAAAATCTATATTATATATGATATCAGCAAATTGATAATCAGTCCAAATTTTCATAATACTCAATCTGGCACAGATAAATTGCTACTATATTTGCTCTGAAGAAAGAACAGCTTTAGTCCAGAGTTGGAGCTCATGGAAACCAGCAACCAATCAAAATGTTGTGAGTCACAACAACTAAAACTCATTGTAGCTAAATTTTTTAAAAGTCCACATATACAAAATTAAATCAAACATCTACTGACTGAGATGACAAAGCTCCTCATTAGTGAACAAACCAAACTTTTTTTATTTTATTTATAGAACCAGTTAAGAACTTGCTGAAGCACCAGCACTGGAACCGTTCTAATGGGAAAACCCAAAGAGAACCTTACCAAACTCTATGAAGGAGTATGGCCTTGTCACCGTCGGGACTCTCTTTCCGTACTGCTCACAGAATTCATTGTGGAGGTCCTCTAGGTACCCAAAAGCCATCTTTTTAGGGAAAGAGGCATCACAGAGACACAGGCAGCAAACACCCTGGGATATGAAGTAACTGGGAGGGGGGGGAAAAAAGTCAAACCCATAAATAATCAAAAGGCCTTCGATTCCAGGTTGAATCTACAAATCTCAACTGACCAGAAGTTCACGTTCCCAGCCTCCAGCATGCAGCGGTCCGGGCTCTGAGCGTCGAGTTTTCGGAGTAGCTGCTTGGCCTGACTCTGGTAATGCTGGAGGTCTCTTCCTAACTGGCAGAAAACAGTCAAAGCACATCCATGTTTGTTAGCTGTAGAACCAGTCAGTGAAAACAGCCTCTAATGGCGCAGGTTGTTTAAAACCTGCAGCATTGGTCACATCTGGATGTGACCAAGTTCTCTAAGAGTTCTGTCACATTAAACTTGAACTCTGAGTCATCTGACTCTGTTTCTCATTGTTTACAGATTGAATAGTATCCTTTACTGTCAATGGGGAAATTCAGGTTCAACAGCGGCTAAGTGACAAGATGTAGACTCATGTAGGTTCACACAAAGATAAAAAAAAAAAGTAAAATATACTGTACCATAAGGGCAGGAGCATAGCTAAAAACAAACATAAAATATTTTGCCGTTATCAAAAATAGTAAAATATCAAATAACACAGCTAACCCTGTCCTCACTTCCATAACACATATAAGCTTAACAGGCTGAAACCATTAGGTGGCAGTGCTATGTTCTATACTAAGTTTAGATGTTAAATCTTTCAGCAAAACAAAAAATACACTACAGCCATGAGTTATTTCTATTTTCTTTTCTTCCCTTCATGCATTAATTTAACCAACTTTTGAAAGGAGCTCTGTGTGCAGCTATCGGAGCCCAATTTAGCCCTCATTCAAACCTGTTCATCTTCCTGGATGGACGCAGCCAGCGGTAGACCGTCCGCCAGCCGAGCGATTACCGTGAGGAAGATCATGCCGACAGATGTGGACGCTCAGCGGCTGCTCGATCAGCCAAGACACCGAACAAACTTCTCTCTGCAGTTTACTGCGATGGTGCATTTGTAACGCGCAGGGCGGAAATGGTTCGGTGCACCTTCGAATTAGGTCCGACTGACAACACACGGTGACGACGCAATACAGAGGTATGCTACGGTGGTTTACGTTTCTCGAAAGCTATATTTTTAAGGAATATACAGCTGTAATAATAATTGTGGCTTGTGTTTGACATATTCCCTCGCCCTATTTCGTCACTGTGACAGAGCGCGTGGCGGCGGGGGAGCAGACGGCGCTGAGTGAGCCGAGTCGAGCGGAGCTGCAGATGCTGTCTGAGCGGCAGCTCCGAGCGGACTGACAGCACAGGAAGGAGCCGCTGAGCCATGGATTCACCAGAAAGGTAAAGCTGCCTTTTCCATTTCGCCCCGCTCTCCGTTCCGCTCTTCAGAATAACGTCTCGGTATTTATACGCAGCCGCCGGAATGGCGCCTCTTTCCCCAACCTACGTTATTTATTAAATCAATCTAGCATCCTGTATACACCCCTCCTCAAACACTGCGGTCCACAACTCTCCCTTCCTCTTTAGAAATGCTGTGAAATCAGCCCCTCTGTTGGTTGGAATGTTTTACTTGAAGTTAGCTAGGCTCTTTTTGTCTTTTCTTTATTTTTTTTTTTTTTTTTAAATATATTTACAGTTATAAATGAAGCATTTATGCTAGTGGTTGTAATCGAAACGGGGCCCCGGAAGCAGCTGAGTCCGCAACTGGATTCTCCTTCACCGGCCGCTCAGGAACAACCAGCCCGCATCAGGATGGATCACTCTGGATCAATGGATCAGATGGATCCCACCCTCCATGTTGAGGTCTGCTCTGCAGCATTAGGACGTGGGAGATGGGAGCGCGCGTCCAGTGTAATCCCCTGTTCTTCATAGAAAAAAAAAGAAGAAAATAAACACCATTCACTAATAGAAATGACTCGGTGAGATCCCCCCCTGACCCTCACCCACTCTGAAAGGCCTGATTGTTGCGCAGCAGCGGGCTTGTCGCTGGTGCATTCCCAGTCCCGTGTGTGATGGTGAATCACAGCTAGTTTTATTGTTCATTCAGGAGTAGAGTGGGAAGATTGTATTTTTAATTATTATTTCAAGGGTGGGGCACTTCATGACTAATTGATTATAAAAACTGAGATTAGTTTCACGCAGTTAGTTCTTAATATTCTTTGGTGTTTTATTGGTGATGGCAGACAAATTTAAGAGCAACACCTTTAATTATTAAACTATCCATCATCTGATTATTGATTGTTGTTTTGAAGCTGCTGAGCCACACATTCACTGATGGGCCATGACAGTCTGGATTCCTGCCTGACATTGTTCCCTGTTCTACCCTTCGAACTATTAGGGCCATTGTAGATAGAAAAAAATCTCTGAAATTTTTTAGGAAAAAAAAGGAAATTTTTGATTTTGAAAAGTCAAAACATTGCCAGGGAAAAAACTCATAAAGTTTCTAGAAAAATTGTGGAAATTATTCACATTTGAAAATCAAAAATGTTCTTGTTTTTTCTAAAATAAATAAATAAATAAATAAATAAAAAATTCTGAAGTTAATCATAAAATCGAATATTTTTTTGTTGCAAATTTTTAATTTTTCAAACTCAGAAATTTCCTAGTTTTTCCAGGATATTTCTGAGATTGATCTCAAAATGTGTCAGTTTTTCTTAAATTGTTGTCTTTTCAAAGTCTGAAATTTCACCTTTTCTTTTCTAGAAAATTTCTGAGATTAATCTCAAAGTTTCTGAGTTTTTTTTTTTGTTTTGTTTTGTTTTTGGCAGAATTGTACTTCTTGGTGATCGGCCAGAAAACCTCAGCTGGTGCATTCCCTGGGTCCCGTCCTGTTTAACGTGTCCCTGTCATTAACCCTCCTGCTGTCACTGATGAGAGTTTGCCTTCCTGTTATCATCTACAGGTGTGCCTGTAAAGCTTTGGGCTGAGGAGGAGAGCCGTTCCGGAGGAGATGGGCTGCACCTCTGCCAAGCAGGTTTCTTCTGTTCCCAGCGATGAGGAGGGCCAGAGCAAATCCCACAGCAACGGGGACCTCGTCTCTGGTCAGTCTGACAATGAGGGACTTATTCTGCCTCCTAACTCTTCCTGTAGCTTTAAACAGAGGGTACTGTTGGATGGGGATGGAGGGATCTGGACATTCTTTCCAAAGGGACTGAATCTGCTTGGACAGTTGGAGGCGGTTGTGTCGGACGGTGGCAGAGTACCTTCAGGGGTGAACAAATAGCCCCGCCCCCCTCCGCAACATCCTGCCAAGGGACGAAGAGCGCCCCGCAACAGGAGGGCCGTCGTTATTGTTATGCAAGACTAAAAAGAGGGAAGTGCTGCCAAATTCAGCTGTTATTCAGGCGTCTCCTCCCCAGAGCGGGCGTCGTTAGAGCTGAAAGTAGGGCAGAAAAGAAGTGAGACTTTCTGATTCAGTTCAGTTCAAAAGCACTTTATTTATCCCAAAGGGAAATTAAAGCTTGTCATAATTCATATCGTCCGAGTATCTTCATGGGGATGCTCCACTAGCAATCAGTCTAGTAACGAATATAAAGAATCCTCTGACAGTTGCTGGGCGATGGTCTGATTGCTGTCATGACATGCCGACAGCTCAAAGTCGGGGCACCATAGTCGATATTCCATAACAACTGAATGATATCATCAGTTGTTAGCAGGCTCTGCTGATCCAGCTCCTCTGCTTTTGACGCTCCTGTTTAAATATCAACCTGAGAACGTATAAAATAACCAAAAACGGTAGAAAGAAAACTTGAAGTTACGACTTAATATTATTAAATATACTGATCATGAGAAAATTAAAACCCTCATTAAACCACTGGAGGGAGTGATGTCATTTGAGCGTCCAATGGAAACCAAAAGTCTGGGTCGTCCTGTCACCATAACACATTTTACTGAACGATAAATTGTCCCAGAAGTTATCGCCACAAACAAAAGTATTGTTGTTTTTGAAACCATTTTCATGCGATATAATGATAATTGCGCAATAAAGTAAGAACACATTACATCGTTCTTAGCGTGAACATTTAACAGTGGACCTGGGAGACGTTTTAAACATCCTGAATAAATGAACAAAACAACAAAAGCAGCAGACTGAAGACTATTATCATCCAGTTTTTGGCAGAAAGAGAAAAATGATAAATCATACAAATAGAAATGATTGGCTTTGTTCTAATTTATCGTGTGATTAATTGATTTATTGACAGTCCAAGCTACAAGTGTGTAGCTCAGAAAATTAGAGTAATAACATCAGCACAATATATATTTTTTTAAATACAGAAATGTGAACCTTTTGAAAGTGTTCTCATGTAATCTGCTGTCAGCTGCTCTGGGCTCCTGTTGCGTGAATTGCTGCATCATTTTGTGGTGGCATGGAGGAGCTGCCTTCAGGAGCCCTGGTAGATTATCAATGGGGTCAAAGGTCAGGGGAGTCTGGTGGCCGAGCACAGGAACATTGAGGCATCGGTTCCTTTGGCAGTGAAATTCTGCACACATTTGTAATGTGCACATCACTCATTGATGTGAATGAATATTAAAGAATCATATCTCTAATATTTAGCAACTTTTCAAACAAAGGGGTGGGGGGGGGAGGGAATCAGTATTTGGAATCAGCAGCTCAGGCTTTTAAAGATCGGTGATCGGCTAGAAAACTGCAATCGATGCGCTTCTTATTAATATCTATTCATCCATAAAGATCAGGTTTATGCTGCATAATTCTTCATTCCACCATCAGCAGTTTGGAGCCAGAGTCCAATCAGAGCGGCTCACCTTTCTGCTGCGGCTGCACTCTGACCGCCTCACGGCTTCATCTCCCCCATCTGACCTCTGAACAGCAGCTCCTCTCTGAGTTTATTGTTTGTTTGTTTGTTTGTTTTTTTCATTGAGCTCCAGAGGCGGCTGACGTGAAAATCCCTGGAAATCTGCAGACACCGACCAGCCCATCTGGCCCTCATAATCACATCACCGTCATAGTCGACCAAATCACTCCAACAGAACGAGCCGGAGACACCGAGCTGACCCCGCCAGAATATTAAAAAAACAGAAAAAAAAATAAGAAAAGCTATCGATATTCTGAATAAATACATTTGCAAATCTTTCAGCATCGCATCTAGACCTTTTTAGGCTCATGATTTGATTCAGAAGCCTTTTCTTTCTTGTTCATATTAGAGATTCTGCTTAAATGATGCGACTGGCAAGAGGAAACGACAAATAGAGAAATATTTAAAAATAATTTGCTATTTACATCAAATTCCATCAGTTTGCATTTAAACAAAAATAGTTTAGTGCATCAAATTGTGTAACTTAAATTACCAGCATTCATTTAGATTTAACCACCTGGCTTTTTCTTAAATAAATAACTATCCAAAATGTAATTTTACAAAAAAAAAAAACAGCAGACTAAAATAATTTTTTTGAGCATTTTGAATTGATTCAGAATTCCCAGGAATAGAAATTCTGATTCTCCATAGAATCAGAATTTTACTTTTTTTTTTCTGCGCTTTTACTTCCTGATCTCTCAGAGCTTGGGATCGGACAGATCCCACACTCTGTCCGAACCGGACCGGCAGCTCGTGTTCTGCTGCTTGCCAGCCATTGTCGGGTCGGGCCTTAGAGCCAGACGCCAGAACTCCAGCATGTAATTACTTTGAGGAGAACTGAACTGTGAGAACTGTTGACCTCAGAGGATTGTCCCGAATCAACCCGCCACCACTGCCACTCCTGCTGTGTTAATGATAATAATAATAATAATAATAATAATAATAATTAATAAAGGGGACGGGGCTTCTCTCTGTGTCTGCTTCTCCACAGACGAGCACAAGATGAGAGGCGTGGAGAAGGACAAGCTCATCAGTGGAGAGGAGGCGGGAGACGGCGGCCATGACGGCTCAGTGCGTGATCTGGGTTTAGGTTCACTGCCGTGGATGAAAATGTTTGAAGTGTTTTTGAGTTTGACTTTATTGAACGTCGTGTTATAAAAGAACACGACGTTCTTTATATACAAAGGAAATACGTTTAAACAGACACAGATGTTCTGAAATGTCAGAGCTTCTTTAATTATTATGACTTTATTCTGGAAATGTTTGATTATAATCTCGTTGAATTATGACTTTACTCTCAAAACTTATAAAAACGTTTAGATGTTAATGTTTTAAATTTATCCTGCAGAAAACCAGCAGAGATTTGACTTTCTAACTTGCAGCTAAAGAAAATTAAAGAGACATAAATGCACCATTTTTATGTTCCTTCTTGTATTCTTCTGATTTTAATTGAGCACAAAATCATTACAGAGGCTGTCAGGCTTCCCCTCAGTGTATTATAAGCATGGCGGGCCTCCAGGCTTTACTTGTGCCCCCAACAGGCTAAGCATTGCTTTTTTTTAAGTCTTTTAAAGATTTTTGCATTTTTTAAGACTTTATAGTTGGTGTTCAGGTATTAATCTTCCAAACTTTTGATAACACATGGTTATCAAGTGATATTTTCAAATTTCCTGTCCACTTTAAACATCTTTAACTCAAAAACAACGATGGGCTGCTGGATGAGTGACTGCCCTGGTGCCCAGCCACCGAGCTCAGCAAGCGTTCTGGGGGAAACCTTGGGCTGCAGTAGTGATGATGAGTGCTGTGCTTTGTCCTGCAGGAGAAGAGCGCTCTGCTTGGAGTAGGACAACATCCCAATGAATCGGGATCCAACGGGAAGATTCTGTGAGTCTGAGCGATGCTGAAGTTTGGTCGGTTTTCTCTCAGGTTGAGGTGCTAGAGGATATTTCTAACTGGGTGTCTGTTCCCTCATCCCTTAAGGAGCATCCACTCCTCGGAGAGCCAGCAGGAGTTCTTCCGGATGCTGGACGAAAAGATCGAGAAGGTAAGGGAGGTGAATAGATGGCTGCGGCGTTGCTGTTCCGCCCAATGACAGGCAGGAGATTAACGCTGCAGCTGTTGCGGATCTGTATTTAGCAAGGACATGACAGATGACACAATGATGCATAACAGACTCAATCTGTCACATCCAGTGTATGAGTAATATGGTTACAGGCGAGTCTGTCACATCTAACACAACACGGGGGGATGAGTGACCGCTGATATCCCAGACTCTGTGCCAGCATGCAGAACAGATGGCTGGGGAAGAGTAGGGGAATTGATAATGTAATAAAGTCCAATTCCATTTCTCCTTCTGAACCCAGCACTTAGCCACATCCCTCAGCTTATGTTTTTGCTTTTTATTATTATTATTTTAGAGCTGCAGTATGTAACATATATATATATATATATATATATATATCTATATATATATATATATATATATTTCTTAAACCTGTTACCATGTAATGACAGTGTAACATTAGATAGATAATCTGTGAAGAGATCAATCTCCTCCACCTCCTTCCTGAGATAATACCTTCTTAAGAAATGCTCTGACCAAAAACAACCAACCAATCAGAGCCAGTAGGAGGGTCCAAGCGCTGTCAATCATTCTCATGTACTCACTGCTAAATGTGCTACTGGCAGAGAGACAACTTACTGTTCCAGGAAAAACCGTTTATCTGCCGTCCCATCATCAGTGGCCATGGTAACTTAGCCTTAGAGAAAAAAAGTCATTGTTACTGTTCATTGGTCTCTAGTGTAAACAGTAGTTGCATTACCATTACAAGTGATAATAATGCATCAAATTTTTATATCCCTTTTTTGAACACTCGCAGACTCGAGAAAATAAATAAATAATAATGTATATTTACAAATGTTAAATATTTCCATGTGGGAAAAACTAAATTTTGCAATTATGGTTTTTCCATTAAATGAGAAAGGCAACTAAAATCTCATGTGAATAAGTTTGTTCCCAAGGTAACTCTTCCTTGTTTTCTTCAGTGGTTATTGATGCGACTCCTGTGACATGAAAAAGGGGTCTGCATTGGAGCTTTGCAAAAGAAACTAATTTCGATACTCAAAAAAAAAAACACTTTCCTCTTAGCTTAAAAACTTTTTTTTAATAGAGAAACAAGAATTTTTCGAAATTCACATGTATCCATCAAGCAAATTTGTTTTCGAAATGTCAAATTCCGCAAATATATAGAGAACGCGGCTAGCGAGTGCTAATTGTGTGTGTTGTGTCCAGGGTCGGGACTACTGCTCAGAGGAAGAGGACGTGACATAGCCTCACCGTCCTGGATCCGACAGGATGGAAGACGGGACGGACTCCGGGGCACATGGGGCTTGATCTTGTTTTAATAAACTCTGTTTGAGCATGGCGGAGAGGGATTGGATTGAAGCCGGGACGTTTTTTCCCTCCCCTACCCACAGCCTGAGCTTGGTCGATTCCAGCTGAGATCTGGAAGAGTCGGCCTCCGTCCGGAACGTAGCCGTCACACCGACCCAGAGTCAGAAACACGAACTGAAACGTATCAGTATTCATCCACTCATGTGGACCTGTGCTAAAGTTGCGTCATTTTCTCCCGTGACAAGTCTCTTCCCCCCCCTCCGCAGAGACGCAGTATGAACCTGTTCTCCCCACAGCGCCCCCGTCTGTCCAGAGGTATCTACGTCAAATAAGGCTCAGGGTTAAAGTGTTGAAGTGTAGCCGTCCTGGTCCTTCCCTCACCGAGACACTTTCGCACCACGAAACGTACACAACACACGCACTGGCGCACCAGAGTTAGTCACGTTTCCTGCTTCAGTTTCTGTTCCGTGTGACGACGAGGTGGACGCTGCCGCAGCACACGGACGTCTGTTCCTGTATGTCAGTCACCAGTGTTAAATCTCTCATTGTTATGTTTCTTTGTTTTGACTTTTTTTTTTTTTTTTTTTTTAGGAAAATAAAAAGTGTTTACAGGAATTCGACTGGTTCTGTTCTAGAGATTAGCAGAGGGACAGCAGACACACAAGATCAAATGTTTAGCTATATTAATATTAATATACTATTGGATATTAATATTAATTAATGGTGACATTTCTGGGGTATTTTTTGGTGGCTCTTGGTAGAGAATGTGTCCATGTAAAACAGCATATGGCCCACTGCAGTGTTTCATTTAAAAAAATATATATATATTGCATATTTGCTGAAACAGTAACCATGTCATGACAACACATTGAGAAAGTAAATCTGTTAAAAATGAAAACAAAATCAAGCTACTAGTAACAACCAAGGAGCCAGGAGGCGGGTCTTAGTGCTGTCAATCAGCATAGTGAACACAGCTCAGCCTGACTCCAGCTCCCCCCACGCTCTCTGATGCTCTAAAGCAGGGGTCCCCAAACTTTTTCCTGCGAGGGCCACATAGCTGTTCCTTTCTGTGGTCGGGGGCCGGTCTTAGTTTTTGCAGAAAGAAACCTTAGAAAATTCCGGTCAACGGGGGGGCTGTTCTGCATTTGAAACTGTCGAGCGGGGGGGGGGGCGACGACACATTCGCGCTTTTAGATAGATTTTTATCCAGAATGCAAATGGAAAAAACCGTGAGTGAAACGGTGACTGGGACTGACGAGTATATATTCCATTGAGGGAAAGTAAGTTTCACATTTGCTCAAAAGCCCCCTGGTGGTTGAAGAAAAATCCACATATAAACCGGAAAATACAATATATGAAAAAAAACATTGAATGCTCTCTGGTATGAGCAGGCGGGCCGGATCCGGCATTGTTCAGGAGGCCGGACCAAATGACGTGGCGGGCCGGATCCGGCCCGCGGGCCGTAGTTTGGGGACCCCTGCTCTAAAGCGTCCTCCCAATAACAGTCTGGCAGGAATGAACAAGTTCATATGGGGGGGAAAAAAAGCAAAAACAATAACTTTTCTACATTTCCTGGGAATTTATTCCAAAATTCAGTCACTTCAGGAAGTTATTTTTCATTACATTTATTCTACCTTTGATAAAATATGCAATATTTCAGTACAAAACTAATATTTGAAATAAAACTTGGAACGGATTTCCTCTCTTGTCCTGAGCCCTTGTGGACACATGAAGAAGGGAAACTTCCTCCAAGGAAGAGGAAGCTGACGACAAAGTGGGATAATTACGTCTGTCACGAAATGAAAAGTCACTATTGAACGTTTCACACCCCTCGTATCCATGCCGACACCGCAAGGATGCGAGGACCGCACTGCTCTGAAGTTTCAAACTGTAGAGCTGCACAAGCAGGAGAGGAGAAGCACATTCCACAGAGCGGGATCAACGCTGCTGCTGCTGCCGCCTCTTCCTGTGCTGCCGCCGCCCCACGTCCTCAAAGGGCCCAACAGGGGGCTCGGGGGTCACCAACCCATCGGTCATCCTCTGGTAGACCAGGGTGGAGTCGGACGCCACGGCACACAGCAGCAGAGGGAAGCCCCGGTCCAGCACCTGGCGGATGCTGTTCAGCAGAGAGGGAGAAGCTGAGTTAACAGAGCAACAGGAGAGGAGAGGCGGAGCAGCTCTGCTGCGGATCGGACCTCCTGTGGCTCAGAGATTGGTGAACTGGTAGCGGCAGGATGGTGTGGACTGGACCTCCATCCTTCTCCTGGGCCTCCAGCAGTACCGCCTGCAGGTCGGGAATTTTCACACAGGAGACCTCCTTCCACCGACGCACTGCAGAGCACAAACACACAGCCTGCTGCCATTTATGTGGCCGATACAGAGTCTCTGAAATTAAACACTAGGTTCAAATTCTGACAGATTTCAGGGGTTTTTTCAGCATGTCTAAAACTATGGGTGTACTGATAAATCGGTCCAGATTTCCTTAATTTTGGGAGATCGGCCAATATTTACATGTGAAGCCGATCTTATCTACCTCAGTAAAGGTAAAAAAAAAAAAAAAATCAACTACTGTCCTCTTCTGCTCTGCTGTGAGAGAGGTTTGAGTGACAGACCCACCAGGTCGTGTCTGTACATTAATAGTCCGGAGTCAGCAATGTTGTCAACTCAGTGACTGTCTTGCTATACTTAGCCACATTTCAGATTAAAAAAAAAAAGGAATCGGCCAACATCGGAATCGGAAGATCGCTAATCAGCGATCGGCCAGATCTGACATCGGTGCTGATGGCTGTTTACCTTGTTAATAAATGCGTTGTTTTGTTTTGTTTTGAATCCAACAAGAACTAGGTTCAAACTAGGTCTACAAAAGTTATGGATGGATGGATAAATAAGAGGATCTGTCAAAGGGTCGGATGGATAAACGAATATGTGGGTGGAAGGGTAGATTTATTGACATGGATGGTTGGATGAACATAAGGACGAACTTGAATTGGCTGAGGATGAATTGGCAACTTTTAGACTGTGGGACAGGTAACCTTAGTGATCAAACATGGCGTCCTACTCACCCTCAGTCAGATCCATGTAGACCAAAAAAGCTGCGTGGATCTGCTCACTGTCCCCCACCTGCAGCTCTTTCATCTGCTTGAGCTAAAACAGGAAAAACCCCGCTGGTCAATCTATCTGAGGCTTCCGACAGAGCTCCGCCCCCTCGGGCAGGGTTCCTGTCACTCACCGCGGGATGCCGCAGGATCCAGTTAGCCTCCGCTCCGTCTGATGCTCCGGACATCTTATACTAAAAGTATCTGCAGGTAAAACACAGCAGGTCCAAGAGCAGCTTAGCAAGGCATGGCTGGTGTTTTCAGATTTACCGGCGTTCTGCAGCAAAGTTGGTCCGGGTGGAAACACACTCGTCTTTTCTTTTCCGTACACCGGGTGAAAAAAAAAAAAAAAAAAAAAAAAAAAAAAAACTGAATGTGAACAGCAACTTCCTGACAGACTGAACTCAGATATCACACTGATTCAGCTCTGTCTGTATGGAGCTCCTGTGGTGCCATTGTTTATCAAAACAAATAAATAAATAAACGATTGGGTTGTGATAAGATAAATTACTAATCAGGAAATCAGTCGTATTTAGGGGCAATAGGGACTAAATTAACAGAATAAATACATCATTAAATAAAAAAAAAGAAATGTACCATGAAATAAACAAATGTTTAATTGAATGTTTAAAGAATTTATTTAACAGACAATTAATTTACTCAATATGTCACTTTGTGTTTTTATTTACTCAGGCTCTGTGGTGGTTGTAGAATAAATTTACCAGGGGGAGCATGGTGGGACCAGTGTTTTGTGTGTGTGTGTGTGTGTGTGTAGGGGGGCGGGGGGGCTGGGGATCTTTGGGGGCACAAAGCTACTTAAATGTTTAACTGCCAGAGTTTGTAAATTAATTCAGGAGCAAGATCTTGTTTAAAGCAAAACTCATTTAAAACAAGAAAATGTTCTTCTAACAAGAGTTTTAAGATTGATCTCTCATTAAAACCAAAATATCTTCTCTTTTAAATTAGAAAGGTTGGAAACAGCAAGATGTCATCTAGAAGAAACTGGGTCAGAAGAAGGAGAGTAACAGTGAGCCACTTTATGCCTTCTTAACAAGTCGTAATATGTCAGAGGAGCTTATTTTGATATCCCGTTAAAATTAGAAATGTTCTGACTGTAATGAGATATATTGCAAAAACACAACTGATAACAAGGCAAAACTGTTGGTATAAGTGAAATAATCTGCCAACGGAACAAGTACTTCTTTCCCAATTTAACAAATTATTTACTTAAAACAAGCTCCTGTGTCTCACTGACATGTTGTAAGTTAGGTTTGATTTATTTCAAGTGCATTAAGATATTTGCACTAGAAACTAGATAAAAAATACTTGATACAATTTTGTGTTTTTGCAGTGTATAGAATTGGCTGTAACAAGAAACTAAATTCAGGAGCAGCAACAAGGTGCTGCTCCTGAATTTATTTCCAAATTCTGACAGTTATATGCTTCTCTACAAACAAAAGTATAATGAAAACACACACGCGCGCACACTCACACACACACACACACACACATGCACGCACGTATGCACACGCACACACGCACGCATATACGCACGCACACACGCACACACACACACACACACACACACACACACAGAAACACAAAAGAACAAAATTTCATTCAAAATATTAACTAAGCCAAAGAGCCACTTGTAGCTCCAGAGCTTCTACTGATCTGACCACTTATCTAGCAAATTAAAACTTTGATCATGTCTCAATATGGCTGAAGCTGAAACTGCAACACCATAATTTCTAATCCATTGTTAAAGTAAAAGGTAAAAATTTTTATTGATTCAATTACTTACAGTTTACGTGCCAGCATGAATCATCATAAGTTGATTTATTATCATCTCCTTGGTAGAAATGATGAGATCCATAGCAGCACTGCCCCCTGCTGGCACTTAAACTGTGCTCGGATTATCTGTCTGGTATCAAAATTAGTTTGATGATCTTAAACATTTTAGTGTGAGAAAAAAAGCGAAAAACAAACAAAATTGTAAGTGTAATAATAACAACACAACAGTAAGTCATTGGTATGTACTGTTACAATGAGAAAAAAAACATAAAGATTTGAGTTATGCTCATTTCAGAACCGCATACTTTCACCAGCTGTAACAGTAAAACACAACTAAAACAGATGATGTACACAGAGCGCTGCTGGTACAGACTAACACCACGAACTGCTCTTTCAGCAGCTCGTATCCATTCAGGTGTTTTACTGGAAGCTGCTCATAATGCGCCTCTTGTGGAGGGCAGCAGGAATTGCAGCCTGTTTTTGTCATAGAGGCTGATGTCACATCACATGTCCCTGTGGTTTTTCTCCTCCTCCTTTCTAACTAAGCTCTCTCCATATCCACGTAGAGTCTCCATAGTTATGAAGTATTCATGATTATTTTCTGTTCTTGAATAGTGACAAGAAGCTACAAAGAAGGACTCACCAAGTCTAATATTCTGAACGGTGCTGAACTTTTTCTAATGTACGTGTGATATCGCCATGTTTTTCTTTCTGGAAGCATTTTTTGGTGGAACCTCTGCTGCCGTTGTTCGCACACCAACCAGTGAGCCCAGCTTCCTCTGCAACACAGACATGTTAACCATCATTATGTGGACATTAGAGGGCCTGCGCTGAGAGCTGTATGGAGGGCCAAAAGAGTCAAAAATAAATATATCTATCTCATGAAATAAATAAATTAAATGACTTATTTAAAAAAAATCTAATATGCATTTTAAATGGTGAAATTAAATAATTATATATAATTTTTTTTTAGAAAATAAATGTATTTAAAAAACATAACTATTTGAATCTCTATGTATTTTTAAATTAATAGATGAAAATAAGCTTGTAATTGCAGGAACATAATCCCATGGTGAGAGTGTCATGTTGTAGGGGTAATTTGATATAGGAAAGATAGGCGCGCTTCTCAGAATTGAAATGGACAGACTGTAATGTAACATGACATCCAAACTGCGGCGCCATACAGATGAAAGACCAGATCTCGAGCAGAAGAAGAAAAACAATACTTGTTTTTAAGGAACACAATGAGGAGAAATTTGTCATTTTTTCCAATGGGGATAATTCATCTCTCAGGGAAGGCAAGAAGGATACATACATCGACTCTGGCTTCTTTTGGTTCTTTTTATCTCTCTTCTGAGCTCAACGTCGCCCCCTATGAGGCTGTAGTGAAAACTGTACCTCTTAGTGAAACAGCTCTTCTGACAGAGAGAAAATAGAATGGAAAAAGGGGCAACTAGGAGTTTGTCAAAGCTTTGTAAATGTAAAAGCATCTCTCTTAATTTTTTTTACATAATTACTGCAAAACTTTGGTAATTTTAAGCATTTGTTTTAGCAAATTTTCAGTGAACTGGAGAGTTCACTGAAATTAGTCGAATTTTGAGATGTAGGCTTCTGAGATTGAAGAATTAGTCATTAGAAAATTATTTAAGAAATCTTTTTTTTCTTAATTTCATTCAACATAAAAAGGTTTTCTGTGTTTATTATACAGTGCATTAATGGTATTTATCAGCCTAAGCAAAAGGAAGCACAAGTTCTGAACGTCAGACTTTTTATTTAAAAAAAAAAAAAGAAATAGTAAAACAAACATTGAAACAGTGTACTATTAGTACAGTCCCATATGACAAAATGAGTTATGAAAACAAACCACATAAAGGATGCGTCTTTGATATGTAATAAATTAATCAGCAAAACAAAAGTAATAAAATGCTTATACATCGGTGCTGCACAGGAAAATTTTGAAACTCCAATGCTTACAATTTTAAGACACCTGAGAATATAAATATAAAAAAACAGCCGTTTGCAGCTATTATTTAATTCCACAGTTCTTCCAAATGATCTTAACTAAAGCTTTAATAGCTTTAATAAACATAAAAATACAGCACATCCACTTCCTGTACAGTGTGCATAACTGAATTAGTGTGGTTGAGATATCGTTGTCCCTCAAAGCAGAAAAGAAAATAACAATAATATAAAAAAAGAGATTCATCCAAACTGGATAATGTCTTCTAGAAAACTGAGACTTTGTGTTCTAATCAATTCCCCTTTTAGGTCAGTCCATTAACCAGCAGTTGGGTTAGAAACAAAGCAGTTAGAAACAAAAACAAAAACAAAAAAAAATCCTGCTATAGCCAAAGCCTAAAGGAAGTTGAATGATTTATCCATTTGAAAGGACTTCAGCAAACTTCGGAAAACTCGAGGCTAAATGACAAGCTGGGAATTCTGGAAAGAAAGGGTTGGAGGGAATCTGCACCGACGCTGCAAAACAAAGTAAAACTGTGAGGTATGTTCTTGTGATTTTATAGCTATAAGAGTCAGCTGACTCGTCCACCTGCCATGACAGACAGAAGGACATCTGAAAACAGAAGTAGATTGTGTTTGTTCCTTTTGTTTAAAACAGTCCGTGTGTTCGAAGGTTACTGCCAGCAGCAAACCTCCTTCAAAAAAAAAGTGTATAAAAATATCAGTGTTGCTTTGTTTGTTTTTTTACTTCAACGGGCTCCCACTGACAAGGAACCGACATTGAACTGCTGCCGTTTGTGAAAAATAGAGAGGAAGACATCTTGAACCGGAAAAGATTACGCCGGAGGATCAAGGAACAACAATCGTCTACAAAAGAAATTCCACAAGAACAAATGGCCTGGATAACTTAGACTAAAAAGAAAAAGAAAAACAACAAAAATAATAAAAGCAACGACTACCTGGTTTGTTTGTCTTGCTTTTTAAAGCAAATGGGGAAAAGGCAGTTTTATTCTCTTTTTATACAAACCATTTGTTACAAACATTAGCAAAGTTTCCACAGTGCTTGCTTGTAGAGACTCAGTCACAGTGCAAGCCATTCCACTCTTCAGCCATGTGCATCTTTCAGGGAAAAAAAAGTGCCATCTTGCATGTTTTTGATGGAATATCCACCTTTATGATGATGCAGCTGTAAACACGGTGAATAAGTAGTCATGACGATGCTTAAGGCTTTCAAACGTCTCCCAATAGAAGTGGTCGCTGAGACAAAAGGAATGTGGGATAAACAGTGTAGGGATCACTGACACCAGAGACAGACTGGATTCACCTCAAGCAAAAACTCCTGAACAGACGTGGCCCGGTTACTGGTACCAAAGTCCGGTTTTCAGAATGACTAAAATTTTCATTCGCGAACATTTTTCGGTTAAAAGCCCCTTACATGTGACGCAACAGGAAGTGGCGCAGTGAACTTGTTGGTCCAAACTGCGCACGCTGCCCGCTTCGACAGCAACAATAAAACACCCAACCAAAAGGTAGCGCCATTCACACAAAAAAGCCAACACTCGAGCAGAACAACAACAACAACAACGCAGTGAAGAGAGATTCATCATTTTCCCCGTGGGGATAATTCATCTAGCAGGGACAAGGATACATCGAGTCTAGCATCGTTCGCTTCTTTTTCTTACTCTTCCTAGCTCTACGTCGCCCTCTTCAGGCTTCAGTGAAAACTGTGTACCTTGGACTAAAACGCCTAAAACGATGGAGTATGAAAAAAGGGGCGCGTGCTCACCTGCTAAGGGTATGTGAAGGCATTTTAAATGTTACAAATAACATTGACGTAACTGTATTTTTCAATAATTACTACAATACTTTGGTCATTTTTATTCTTTACTTAAAAATGTTGGCCCAGTGTTCTGACTATCTGCCATCAGAACACATGCTCCTTCTTATTCCTGAATGATTTGCTTTCTAATGTTTTGGAGGGTTTTATGCAACAAGTTTTAAAGTTTTAAGCGTTTTATTTGGTACATGTCTTTGTTTGACAAAAATAGTTCTGGGTTACTTTTGCTGCTTCGCCATTTTGTTCCCCCAGCCATCCCTCTACTTATAGTTGCTATAGGTTTATGATAATTTGTGCTTTGAGTCGGAAAAAGTAATTTAATGTAACTCAAAATGGACCATAGTTTACTTTGTGCACAAAGTTTACTTTGTGCTCAGTGCGCAAAGTAAACTAGAAGCAACTTCATGCTGGTAAATAACATGTATTGTACCACAATACCTGTTTTTACCTACAAGTTATAACTGATATCTATGGAGGATTAGGACCTCTGGAAAATAATAATAATGAATGAAAATCTGACTTTTATCCCAGAATTCCAACTTTATTCCCAGACTTTATGAATCCTTTTTTTTTTTTGCCAGTAGCCATAATACAATTCCACATATCAGTGAATGTCTGGCTGTCTAACAATGTAGGAATATCCTGCATGTTCTTTCTTCTCCACTGAATTTTTGACTGAAGAGTGATGGAAACTGTAACTGTACATAATGACAAAGCAGCAAAGCAAGCAGCACCAAACTGAACTCATTTTAACACATCGGGTCTGACAATGTAGCAGTTAGAATTGTTGGCTGCTTTCATTTACTAAAGTCAGGACGGGTGACGGCAGCCATGTTTTGTTTGCATCTTATTACTGACACCAGCTCTTCTTCAGTGTTGATGACCCAAATACCTAGCAACCATGTTTGGATTTCCACAAAAAAAAAAAAACTGTTGCAATCAGATTATTCTTCCAGTGCAACCTGTACGACTTGTTTATCTGCATTGGAAGAAAAAGAAGACGAAGAAGAAGGAGAGGGGAAAAAAAAAATCCATCTGGCACACCTGATCCCACGCACTTCCACACATTCTACCATCTGGTCCCACAAAGCCAGAGGATCGAATGCTTTTAATCTGAAGGCAGCACCGAGTTAAACACACATCCATTCTCTTCTCTGCCGAGAAAAGTAAAAAAAATGTCCAACTTTTACACACAAACACACACACACACACACACACACACACACACACACTTACAATTTCAATCACTATCCTTTCAAAATATAAGGGAAAAAAAAAGAAAACAAAACACACACACCAACTCTCACTGGCAACGCCAACCTATCTAGCATAATATTACCCCTAATATAAGGACTACACGTATCATTTCTGCTGCTAGTAGCATTACCATTTATTCTACATTAAAAGCTTAAAGCTTATTTACAATTGCATCAATATTAGACATAACACTGCTGCGTATTATGTGAAGATAATGATTCTAGCCTTCAGAGTGGTGTGCAAACAGCTTGTCTAAAGAGAGGTGTGTTCAGCTTCCCAACCAAACAATGTGATCGGATGGAAATATCGACAAGATATTCCCCATATAGTCACTAAAAATGAATAAACGTGAATGGTTCATCACTAGGACTCAAAAAGAGCATAGCAACAGCAAAAAAAAAAAAAAAAGTTCTAGTCACCGCCCGGCTACCTAATATCACAAACTTAACGCTTAGCCCTAAGGATGAACCATGAGAAACCAGTGAAATTCTGAATGAGGAGAAGAATGAATATCATCTTTTTTTCTTTACTTTTTTTTTTTTTTTTACAGAAATGAAAGAAAATGTGAAAAATCCCTGCAACTTACAAAAAAGTGTTTGAATCTGAGACGTTAGGATTCGAAGTTCTGTATGGCTTAGGATGCACTCCACCGTTCTCATTGAAGCTAAAGAGAAAGCATCAGGACTGAAACTGATTGTGCTGCCGTGAACCTGCGTTAAACAATGAGGTATTCTGTGAGTTGTGGGTTGTTGTTGTTTTTTTTTTTTGGTTAGAAAAGGTGGAATCAGTATTAACGTTATGTTGGAGGCAAGCTTCAGGAATGTTTCTTGGTATGACTGAATTTTACAGGCGTTTTGTACCTTTAAATTTCAGGGTGGTGGTGAGGAACCAACTATGTTCTGGAGAAAATCCATCCATCTGCCGTTCTGTGGTGAATTTCTAAAAGCACTTCCTCTTTTGTTCTTGCATATGTTCAGTTTCACGCAGTGCTGCGTAATTTCTACCCACCTGCAGTAAAGCTCTAACACCTCAGAAGGCTCAGTCCAATCTGCCTGTTCTGTAAACTTCTATACACGCATGTGCAACCAGGTATCAAGAGCGCTAGGTCCGAAGAGTTCATTTTTTGAGGAAGTGAGGACTGAAATGGGGAGATTTCTTAGATGTTCACCTCTTCCTTGCGTGTGTGTGCATGCGTTTTTTGGAGTACGGCCCAGTGGATTTGATTGCAGCTGGCTGACTTTGAAACGGACATCACCTAAGCGCCCTCCTAGGTGTGGGCAGGTTAGCGTGAAGAGGCGGGTGTGGCCTTGCAGCGAGCCAGCAAGGAGGGCTGGAAGTCAGGGTGGCGGCGGGCGTGCTTAATCAGGTGGTCGCTGCGCATGAAGCGCTTGTCGCACAGCGGACACAGGAAGCGCTTCTCCCCCGTGTGGGTGCGGGTGTGGCGGGCAAGCTCGTCGGAGCGGGCGAACTTCTTCTCGCACTTAGGCCAGGTGCAGGGGAAGGGCCTCTCACCTGCAGTGGGGCGGAAAGAACTGTTAGACATTGCCGGTTTATCTCCAACGTTACAACACACATTAACATTCACTTAAATACATTCTTATTTAATCTTAAGTCATAAAACTATACATGACACATGCACCAAGAAATCAGTTTGAAGCCTTTTCTTCATGTGTCCTGCCTCAGCATTCCAGGCATGCAGTAAGCCACGGCCTCCGTGCAGTAAGCTCTTTTTGTAGGCCAGTTTGGCCTACAACACTGCACTCAAATCACTCTTCGTTGGATGAGTGATTTTATTAACCCAGATTTGGCCCTGGCATCAAAGTAGACAGGTTGCATAATGATATATGAACCTGTTTTTGTATGACGTTCAGTCTTCTGTGTTATGATAATGTGATCTTGTATTGCTGGGGTGTGATTGTGCTAATTTGTCATCTGGAATTGAGACTGAGCATTGTTTTAAACATGCCAAACCCATAGGGGGCAGAGTAGCTCAAAGCTAAAACTTATGTCAGCCAATCAGATTGCTTCAGAACAAATATGACTTCCTATTAGGAATTAAACATGGTCCCAGGATGTTCATTTGTGCAGACAGATAGAGAGGTTGAACTACTTTTAAATAGTAGGAGTATTAAAATATAAAGTTATTAAAACTCAAGACGATGTCGATTAGGAATTATGTCAAATCAAGTATGTAGACATACTGGCGTATTATTTGTCACAGACTGCAATGCGTGAAACTCTAAATCTCCTTTCTCGCCATGTGCACACGCAATCACAAATAAAGGATGAGTTGCATTAAATGAGATTCTAACATTGACTCACCAGTTGAAAAAAGTATTACCAAAGTTTAAGATGAAGAAAATCAGTGTTAGCTAACTCAAGTGTTTTAAATATTTGTCTGAAAATTTTAGCAACTATTAAGCTGGATTCTAAAATAAAACTTAAGAATTAAGAATTGTGCATGTGTGAATGGATGACTAATAATGTGCACAATCCCAACATTAACGGGACATTATTTTACAGTGTAAATACCACTGATACTAAGCATTGAATACATCTTATTTTAAGTAATCTGGCTTAGAGCGTAATATATTAATCTTCTCAGGGCAACAATACAGCTTTCTGTATGTCGTTTTTATGCACTGTACAATAAAGTATTGTATGAAGGAAAACTAGAGGAAAATCTCCCTGCACTCTGAAAGCAAGCTCAGATTTAACAAGACGACCCCCATGTGGGGTTTCTCTCCTCACAGCCAGCCTCTCCTATGCACGGTGCCATCTTTAATCTCCTGCAGAGTGAGTCAAAGTTACTGGGATCAGTCGTGACACTCTCTGCTACCATGTTCATAAAGCCTGACCGCGTTGTTGTTGGAGAACATCCAAGTGTGAGTTCTCTCCGTGAAGTGTCCTGCCCCTGATCCACATGTTCGGTTGCTGTTTTATAGCTTAGCTTGGATTTTTGCATAGAGATTATTTAAATTGGAAAGTAATAGGTGCAACCAGTGTGGCTCACTGTCCAGGGCGGCACAGACTAAGGGACAGCGCTCAGGAAAAAAAGGGAAAAGTTGCACAGAAACATGGCAGTACATCCCTGATGGACAGGAAGTTAGCGATTCATAGTTTGGTGTTAGTGGTAAAATAAAGCACTAACACTTTATTTTAGAAGTGTTAGAAAATGAAAAATCTGGTGAGATTATTCGTTTATTACAACTTTATTCTATTTCTGAAAACATGAAAAAAAGCTAATCTGTAAATTAGCTTCTAAATTTAAAAGCTAATTTCATGATTTTTTTTCTGTAAAATATACATATATCCACATCTATTAATATTAAATTTCATTTAAAAATGGACAATGTGCAGCTCAAACATAAATGTTTCCATTTGATCCGCTGTCCCAGATGATAGCATAAGCTAATTACTTGTTTATGTATATGTGTAGTGAAATCTTAACTTTCAAAAAATGTGTTTTATGCAGCAATTTTGTCATTTCCACTCTGGGAGGGGAGTATTTTCTTCTGTTTTTAACAATAAACAAGTCTGTAAAACACTATTTCTGTAAGCAATTAAAGAAAAATCCACTGATTTGACACAAGACTACATGCTTACATAGTCTGACAAAATCTGGTTTTACCACAGAAATAGAGTTTGCATTTCAGTTTCAAAATTGTACTTGTAAAAATAACTAATGTGTGGTTCTACAGCAACTAATGTGTCAGTTTTGATTGACTAAAAGGTCAAGTCAAAGGTCAAGTCAGTTAACCATCATTTATTCTAACCAATCCAAAGGTTAGAGTGGTTAACCCCCACCAGCCCTTTCTATTTTTTGTTCAATTAAGAACATTTTGTGGTTTTGTTGCATAACTTTTCACATGTTTCAAGGTAAAATGGAGACACACAATTGACCTCACTTTCAGAAAGCTGTAACTCACTTAATGTTGAACCTACATACATGATTTTGGCATTATTCCAACATTTTTTATTTTATTTTTGAGCTTGAAAATTTGCAAACACACTCATTAAAATATCTTTTGTCATTAAATTATGCCATAAGTTGTGTAATAAAGTTGTTGTTTTAGCAGGATGGGTTTGTCAGGAGGAGTGTGTTTGTCTTTGGTTATGTGTGAGGTGATGGGAGGTGTAGGGGGGCGACCAGAAGCAAGAAGAGGTTCGCCCATGGTCCTATTTCTACCACTTGAGCTCTATTTTAATGTCGAATTGCTAAACTTAATAGATTACAGGAAGAAATGACTTTCCATATCCAGACGGGACCTCCTGCGGCTGTTCTGACTAAACTTGTATGAATAATTCAGAATTATAGAGGAGTGATAGGGAGAAAAGAGAGAGAGAGAGAGAATAGTAAAAGGAAGAGTCGCCCCCATCCTGCACTTGCTGCCAGAAACGTGTCTGCTTCTGAACTCCGTGTCCCCGACGTTAAGGTTTCGTCTTACGTTCATTTCATATGCAAATCCAGCGGGGAGGAAAACTTTCGTCACAGTTTTTAACGTCCAGCCCTGTTCTTTTGTTAGTTTACTTCTTTGTCACCGAGGGGAGTTCGGTTTTTTTTCTCTCCCCTTCTTTGTGGGGCCACGTTTATCGAACAAACCCAACCCAACGAGGATAAAAAAACAAACAAACAAACAAAAAACAGCCATGCTAATAAAAGTTAGGCACACGAAGCATTTCCTACGGTGTAATTAAGGTGGGCGAGAACAAAAGCAGGGAGCCGGGGACACGGTGTAGCTGAATAAAGCTAGCTAACACGTCCTGTAAAGTGCTGATGTAATCAAGCGGCTGTCGTGTACCTGTGTGTGTCCGGATGTGAGCCTTCAGGTGCGATGATTTCCCGTAAACTCTGTCGCATCCGTCAAAAGTGCACTGATGTCGCTTGACGGGGGACCGCGGAGGCCCGACTCCCCCGGCCCCTCGGAGGTGCTGCTGCTGGAGATGATGCTGCTGCTGTCCGGGGACGGGTGTTGCGGAGGGGGTCATGGTCGGGGTGGTGGGGTCGGACAACGTGGTGTACCCGCTCTCCCCACCGCACGAGGAGTTGCTGCTCTCCGAGTAGGCCGACATCGGGCGGAACTTGCTGTGCAGGTCGGTGAGGATCCCGGCCACCGTCATCATGTTGGTTCCCTCCAGCCTCAGCGTCTCTCGAACTTCCCTGTCCTCGCTCGACCCGTCGGGCTCTCCGGGGTGAAGGCCCACCGGGGCAGGCTGGCTGGCGGGGGCCACCGGAGTGGGTCTGTGCAGGACGGGACCGCTGGAGATCGAGACGAGACACTCCGCGGCGAAATAATCAGATGAAGCAGGCAGCGACATTTTTATCTTGTTTGGTTTCGGTTTTTTTAGTGTGTTTGTCCGCGGGGTAAAAAAGAACGAAAAGTCTCGCTAGGAGGGGCAAACTGTGACGTTGGTCTGATCCCGACCTCGTTCTCCTCAAACTCGACGTCCAACCTGCTTCCAGTCGAGAGTTGATGCGGTCATACGGTGTGTCAGCAGTTTAAGAGGAAGTTTAAAAAACAATATCAAGGCACGGCTAAAAATATTAATGTTCTAAAATCATGCTAATGCCCCGGGCCCAACGCGCGTGCCCCTCTCCGTCTGACGGTTCATTGTGTCTGAGCCTCCGAGAAAGCCGGTCAACCCACGCCCACGCCCCCCCTTCCTCCTCCCTCTCTAGTCCGGACTAACGGCGCGTTCACGGGAAGTCGGTTAAAACTTTTTCATTTTCAATTAAATGTTAAAATGCTATTAATATATATACGTGTTTATTTTAACGTTTCCATAATCGTCGCATTCAAATTATTTATATATTTTTTTAAAAAGAACGTGGGCACTGTTTGTCATGCGGTTGTTTGTCATATCATCACTTCATTAAAACTAACGGCATAAGAACATTATGTTCAACAAAGAAATATTATATTTGACAGGATGTAAAATGCACCTCCTATACTTTAATATACGAAGGGGTGGAGGTAAGAATAGTATTTTGACCGTTCTCAGTTGTGAAAAAAAGGTTGTTTTTTTATCGCGCGAGAAGGCGGCGTGAACCAATACGCACATTACGGGCGTGGACCACGCTGCTGGCGGGTGGATCGTGTAAAGTAGGTGGCACTCTGGGAGCTTAATGATGGGGGATGGAGGCTGGGATGAAGCCTGTTGGGTAATTTAGTTCCCCACCACCACCACCACCTTCACATACAGTCTTAGAGGACGTGGCTGATTGGCCAGGAGTAGATAAATCCAAATCTCATCACTGCTTCTGACAAGATTTTTTTAATTAGGTTTTTGAAACACAACATATCCTTATTCCTCCCATATCACTTGTGGAGGCTTGAAGACAAACCTGTTACAATGTTGTAGAAATAAACTCCACAAGTTTATATCTACAACATTGTAACAGGTTTGTCTTCAAGCCTCCACAAGTGATGTTGCTTTTTATTAGGTGAGCATATATCCTCTTCACATCCAAACAAACATTACAGCTATGATTTTAAAAAACGAAAGTAACTGTTCAAATGGAGGAAGAGGAAACTTCAAATAAACAATAATATGTTTCACATTATGAAATGTCCTTGGAAAGCACAGCAGAAAATGCACCAACTGTTAAGCACAGTGGTGGGGGGCTGATGATTTGGCTTATTTTTTCATCACAGAAAGCTGAGTGTGCGATTTCAGTGTTAAATGTCACCCTGGGCTGGAATGAGAGACTAATGGTGTGAAAACTTTGAGTAAAATATCACGGTTTTATGAAATATTCATGAAAAATTAATGACTATTACTTGGTCCATACATGGTCCATGTTTGTTGCAGCCAGAAATGATTGAAAGCAGCTCATTTTGTGTCCCTTAAAAACAATGGAAAAACTTAACCTTGATTCAGCTCAAAATTATTCATACCCCTGGCAGAATTAGGTTCAAAGTGATCTTTTTATATTACCAATATGTTTCTTCTGGCTGGAAGTAATAATGCCATTTTGAAATCCTAAAACTGATAGAGAATATGTGGAGAAAGCTAAAGACTAGGGTGATGACAAGTACCTCTTTCAACTTCAGACTGATTCAGCCAGGGCCGTGCAGAGACCACTAAAGGTGGTGCTCAAAATAAAAGGGGCCCATCTAACCGCATTCTAGGCTAAGCCACACAGCTTTCAGAGTTTAATAAACAATGATAACAAAATTGTGAGATATACAATCAAAGCTAAGGAAAATCTCTAAAGCATACAACTATGCGTATGTAAGATATTTTATTAGGAATTTCTTTCTGCAGGTCTATTTTGTTATAAGAAAGTATTGCCATATTCAAACCCGCAATTTAGCAGCACATGTAAATCAGACCTAGACCACCAGACATATTTTGTCTTTACAGAATTACACTATTAAAAATTTAAACAAGGGCACAATGCAACCTTTTAGTGTACTGTAATCTATAAAAAAAGAGCTGCCTGTTTGCTACACTTGCAGTGGAGATGAAGATGGTCCATTCAGGAAAGCAGAGCTGCATCAAACTTCAACATGGAACTGCAGAAAAACGAAAAAAAAAAAAAAAAAAAAAAAAAAAAGCAAAAATCAAATTGTTAATGCATGTCACCATGAGAAAAGCCTACTGAGTTTTGCTTAAAAAACTTTTTTTCTCACGTCGAAGGGGGGGGATGGGGGGGGTTGCAGGTCAACAAAATATTTCTGATGTGTGCAAATAAATGTTTGTTTTTAAGTTCATGAGACAAAAATGAGTTATTTAATTTAGAAAAAAGTTATTTAAACAAAACATTTTGTTTTTAAAAAAAATCATTACAATTCCAAAAGTTTTGATTACAATTTTATTTTACTTAACTGAAGTTAATTTTTTTTTCCCATTGAATAATTGGGGGGGAAAAAAAACCCTTCATACTCTGCGAACCAGACCCTAAACTTACTTAAAGTCTGGTTGAGTTTTTTCCCCTTCATTAATGACACACTTTTATTACATACATTATATCTATCATGGTAGTTCAGAGTGAGTTATTTTTAATTCTAAATGAATATCCTTGTTGGACTTTTATTTAAGTGCTATTTTCCTTCCAGATACATTTACCTAACGCCAGAATAAATGCAATGTACATTATGCAGCAAAGGAAATTAGATCGGACATATATCCATTATGGAGATGATCGGTTTTAGACAGGCAATGTGCCCTTATTGCATAAGCCAGTGGTTCCCAAATTTTTTCTTCTGCGCCCCCCCCCCACCCCCCCAGTGGTTTCCAAACATTTCCTGCGCCGATCCCCCCCCCCCAATGGATTACAAATGGCTGTCTGGTTGAAACGACATGTGTGACAGGGGTGGGGGGGGGCATCGACTTTTTTTGGGGTAAAATGAATGTACATAGCTGAAAATAGACACCAACATCGGTAGCCTACAAGGTACTTGTTAAGCTTAAGATTCTGTATTGATATTAGCTAGTCATCTTTTAGCTAACATTACCTGCATCCAACAGCTTTACTCAAGCTGTTGGATGCAGGTCGGTTAGTTTGGAGGGAAAAACTGTGAAAAGTTCTTTTCTGGTTCTGGTTTGCTGCCATGATTCTAACACACCTGTAGCTCCACACAGCAGTAGCAGGTCTCCTTCACAGGTGTAAACCCAGCGCGAGCGTCGTAGCGCTCATGTTGCGTTTAAAGGCGGCTCGGAAAAACAGGTTACAACATGTTAACGGATTAAACAGTTTTAACTGCTGATAAAAGTGACAGAGGACACAGATATGGGAAGTGTGGAAGCCTCTACTGTATCAAATTGACATAGGAAAAACAGAGAGTTGGCCATTCTAAGGTAAAAACCCAGCGAATACAGTGTTCATGTTTTGTTTTTGTTTTTTTCATCCAGAGGGCTTCCCGCGCCCCCCCTGCAATGACATGGCGCCACCCCCTAGGGGGCGCGCCCCACAGTTTGGGAACCTCTGGCATAAGCGATGCTGAAGAATGACTGCTATCATTAACATACAGGGAAGAAGCTTTTCAGTTATCTTGCTTTGCTAGCAAAGTCGTTAGCTAGCAGCTAGCTAATAGCACAACAACAATAGCCTAATGTCTGTATTATAAAAATACTGAATCGATAGATAAGAACAGTTTTTCCTCACCTGGCTGTCTCCTCCCGCTCAGTAGTTCTTCAGAGAAAGGCAGACCTGTCAGTGTCTGTTGTATTTCATTACCTCTCTGCTTTCACCGATACTCCGTGCTGAAGCAGAAACGATACTTCAGCGCTTTCCGTCATCTGACAAGTAGCAAGTCTATTCCACTTTATTCACCAAAAACGTTTTTTTTTTTAATTCACCAAAAACTGTTCTGTAATCTGGAACGTTCGCGACGTTGAGCTCCAGTTAGCCGCCGTATCTCAATGTGCGAAAGGCAACTGCGCCAGTCATGGGCAAAAGGTCAAAGGTAACAAGGTGACCGGGGGTGGCTTATTATACTGTAAAAAAACAAAAAAAAAACAAATAATTTTAGTACATGTTATTATGTGTCAGAAGAGGGCTTAGAAAATAATACCAAAAAAAAAAAAAAAAAAAAAAATTGACCAAAAGGGCACTTGGGGGCAAGGAGCAAAAGGGGCAGGTGCTCAAGCACCCCCCTGCCTCCCTTTGCACGTGCCTGGATTTAGCCAAGATAAATCACCCATAAAAAGGAGTGTTTTGCTGCATTAATGATTAGTCCACTGGTTATTAAGAAGCAATTAAATAATTTTTGACATGCTGGGTTTTTTTTTTGACAAAATGTACATAAAAATCTAAAATAAACATTATTTTTCAAAAATGTATATTGTGTTGTGTTTCAAGCAATCTTTGTACTTGATTGAATCAAAATCTTAAAAAATGAATAAATTTTTAAATAATTTTTGACATTCAATTTTCTTTTAATAAAATGTAAATAAAAGTCTTTTTTCCCCAATACTTGGTTTTGTCTCATGTCAGAAACAACCTTCAGTCAGTTAAGCCCATCAGGTTTATTTGCATCGCACATTTCAGTAACAAGGCAGTTCAAAGTGCTTTGCATGATAAAAACACAAAAATAAAAAAATAAGCACATAATACGAATTTAGGAACCAGCAACAAACATTACATTTTGATGACTGCCATCATCAAAATCATCAATACACATAAAACATGTTGGTCAGTGAAAAGCAGTAGAAAGCAACTCTACACAGGTGGGTGTTTAGCCTTGATTTAAATGAAGCAGTGTTTCAGCTGTTTTGCAGTTTTCTGGAAGTTTGCTCTTGAGTTGTGGTGCTTGGAAGCTAAATATGTATAAGGTAAGGTGAGAAATGTACTTCTCACCTTATCAGTTGAAAATCTTTAAAAAAATTAACTGTAGCTGACTTGGAGTGTGCAGCAACCTGTGGGGGAGGGGCAGAGCTTAATTGCTTTATGCTCCAAACAGCAGGACATTTCCACACTTTGCCTTGCGTCTCAAAAGGAAGTCAGACCAAAGAAATGATAAGCTGGGAAAACTTGTAGGTTTTGAAATGATCACTTTAAGAGCTGGTTGCCTGGTAACCTGCCCTGGTCCAGTCAAATGTGAGACCATCTCCCCCACAGTGGAGGATTGGTACAAATCAGGTCATACAACATAATGACCCAACAATCTACAACAAAGTGTCTGAAGAAGAAAATGGCAGGGTTAGTGTCTTGTGAAATAAAATCTTTACTTAGCTTAATGCTAACAAACGATACTGTTGTGCATCTTTGTTAGTTAATTGCTAATGAACGATGCACAACCGCTAGCTTAGTCTTTTTTCCTATTCTTGTTGCATACAAACATGAAAAGATACATGTCAAATCTAAATGTACTATTTGTTTGCTAATTAAAGGATCAACAGCCTGCTGATCAAATATAATATCTAGTTGTTACAAAGTGTTCCTGTTACCTTATCCAACACTTCCTATGTAAGTACCTCTTCGTTAGATGTATAGCATCTAATGAAGCTTTTTGTGGCATGGGTCAAATTTATCAAGTCAAAAGTGATCGGAGGCCAAGAAACATGAGAAATGTGAAAACTAAAAAAGTAACAAAACAACTTTTGTTATGATTTTTTTTTTTCCAAAAACAGACTTAACATGCAATATATTGATTAAAATAATAAGGTAGTTATAGAGATTTGTAGGAAATGGATGTGCAAATTACTGTAGATCAAAACACAAGTAAGGTTTTGCCTTGTTAAAAAAATCTCAAATAAATAGATATTTTTGAGTTCGACTGTTTTCTATTTTATTGGCCAAGAAAATAATTTTTCATCTATTTTTATCAACAAAAAACAGGATTCGGGTCACTCTTTCGTCAAGTTTTCCATCAGGATTGATGTAACAGAGATTTATGGGATGTTATTTATTTCTGATTTAAACTTCTCTCCATCTTCCTCCGGTCTGCTGTGTTGTTTGGACTACATGCTGTTTGTTCTCCAATGTTCTCTAACAAAACCTGCGAGGCCAGAAACAGAAGAGATGGATTTACTGAGTGTAATTCCACACATTTAGAATCGATTTACTTGAAAACAATTGGTTAGACTGGAATTTATTTAGTATTTCTGTGTAAAGTGGAGTAAATGCTTGCTACAAATTTAGAAATGTCTCATTTTCCTTCCTCTTTCCAATTATCTACCATTTTCACATAAAATCCTAATAAAATACATTAAAGTTCTGTGGTTGAAACATGTCAAAATGTGGAAAAGTCACTGAATACAAGTACTTTTACAAGCAGATGTGTGTGTTCCATATAGTAAACCTTCATTTTCTCTACATATGTGCCTCATGTGTCCAATTTGGCCACACATCTTCATGTGTTTTGAGTCTCGAGGCCTCGCCAATGATTGGCCCGTTGAGTGTTTGTAGCTTTTAGCTCGGAATCTGCGTCCTGATTGGCCGCTGTGAGCAGGATGGGTCACAGTGGAAGTCCACATACAAGCCCGGTCATTGAGTTAAACGAACAGAGCTTGGCTTTCATCCCTCATGTACATGTTGGGGTTGCCGAGGCTGCCGGACCTGCGCTGACTCTGGGTTGCTATGGCCGTGTCCGTGTTGCTGCTTGCTTATCCACATGTTATTTTGGTTTTTCTACTTCTTCATGGTAAGAGTTGAGATTTTTTTTATTTCATATTAATGTTTGTGGAGAAATTTGAATATACAATTTAATCTCATCTTTTTAAAGGCATGAGATGATGAGAGAGCGTTTATCATCACAACTGTTTACCTTAAAGTTGAGTTGTTCTTTTGTTTTTGTTTTTCTTCTGGACCTTATGCTTAGTAGGTGAATGTCTTCTGGTGGAGCCAAACATCTGTGACACAAGTTGTCTTGGTGAGATATTTTGTTCTTGCACAGAACAAAGCTGTTTAAAATTGTTGCATGCAAATAGAGCTAAAAAATGGGAATAATTGATAATTGAAATAATCATCAACTAATTTAGTGATAAATTAATCGTTAAGTGGAGCCCAGAGACTGTAAAGAAGGGCATTTGCTGAAAGAGCAACACTGTAATTGAGCTAAAATGGAACAAAATACATATACATTTTGCAATGAAGATAAAAAAAACTTTTTGTATGTAAAAATATTTTACCCAAAACTCCTCAAGCGGCAAAAATTTTGCTATGCCTGGCTCAAAATTGTAAAAAAAAAAAAAAAAAAAAAAAAAAAAAAAAGAAATCTACAGTTTAGCACCTTTTGCTATCCAATTATTAATCAGTTAATCCAAAAGGTAGTTACCAGAGCAGCACCACACTGTACTGATGACATTATTGATGTTAAACTGTGCAGAGAGGCCTAAGCTTTTCACATGTTGATGTTAGAAGCATGTGAACAAAATGTTTACTTTCATGTTTGAAAAATGAATTGAACTATTTGTTTATTTGCACTCTCTTGTATTTCTCATATTGCATAAAATAAGTTTAAACGATGAAATGAAAAGTGCAGAATGTGTCAAATTTTTATGCGATTAATCGTCAGAAGAATTGATAAGTAAAATAATTGTTAGCTCCAGTCCTACATGCAAACACACCAGTAATGTTAAAAAAAGGTCTTTTTTTTCAAAAGCAGGAAATTAGCATTTAATTTTAAATTTAAATTTTGTTTTTTAATTCTACACCCGTAGGGTCTCAGAGCACTGACTTCTCTGCTCAGAAAGGGGTGAGATACACCTACAGGTACAGCACGGCCATCAGCACCACCCTCCATGGCTCGGGCGGAGGCCGGAGCGGGCTGGCCCTGGACTGCATGGTGGACATCGAGGCGGTCTCCGACTGCCACCTAACCATGCAGGTCGGCTCTCGTTCATAGCCGCTCTGAGCCGACTATCTAAAACATGTTGTGTTGTGGTTTCAAGTGTCTGCCTGTCCAACAGATAAGAAATTCCCAGATAAAGCGTCTGTCCTCTCAGAGGGAACACTCTGTCCTGCATCTAAAAACTTTGAGGTAACACCCTTTAAAGCTTTCTTTGAAAATTTTTATTATTTTAACTCATAGTTGTGTCTGCGCTCTGTTTGTTGCAACCTTATACCCCTTTGGAATGCTTCAGCTATGACTCCTATTATAGGGATACTCGGTTCAGATGTGCCTCTTCTATTTGTTCTCTTGTCTTGGGAGGAGGCTGAGGAGGAGGAGGAGGAGGAGGAAGATGGGCTCATCTGGTGTTTTTGTTTCCCAGGGAGTCACTGGAGAGAACGCGCCTCAAGTTCTCCCTCCAGGGGGGAAAGGTCACAGCCCTCTGCCTCCAGGAGGGGGAGCAGGTGTGGGCTCTCAACATTAAACGGGCTCTACTGAGCATGCTCCAGACCTCCCCCATGGTCGCCAAATTCAGAGAAGAGACAGAGGTGAGGGGACGGAGACGACATGAGTCTGAACTGATTCACGTTTTCACAAACTTCGCCACAGTTCACTGGAATTTGACAAATACCTTTTAAACGCAAACTACTAAAGTATTTTTTGTCTAGTTTCCAGTACAAATATCTTATTACACTTGAAAGTTACTTAGAAGAAGCTTTTTAGCAAGATATAGAAGCTTGTCTTAAGTCAATAACTTCTTAATATGAAAAGGTTCTAGTTCCATTGGCAGATAGTTTCAGTTATGAAATGGGAAGCATGTCTTTTGTGAACTTATCTGCCAGTGGAACTAATCCTTTTTCATCTATATAAAGGACTTACCTCTGTTGCACTGTTCATTTAAAGGACTTGCGCCGATGTTTTTCCTCAGACTGATGTTCATGGAACATGCACCAGCAGATACGAGAGGCGAGGACCATCACTGCTGAAGAGCAGAGATCTGAGGCAGTGCCAACAGTCCAGGCTGGACCGCCTGTGGCCTCATTCAGTCACTCTGACTGAAGACACGGTGAGTTCCTCTGTCCTAAAGCACGACAATGTGTTAGGGCCTTTGGAGACAGAAAAAAAAAGGGTTGAATATCTGCCAAAAAACTCAAAGTTTGAGATCAATCTAGAAACAATGTGGAAATTTCTGAGTTTGAAAAGTTGAAATATTGCTACAAAAACTCAGAGTTTAAGATTAATCTTAGAAGTTTTGTTGAAACAAAATGTGGAAATTCTTGAGTCTAAAAAGTTGAAAATTTGCTAGAAGATACTCAGAAATTTTGAGATAAGTCTTGGAAATCGATGAGAAAAAAATGTGGAAGCTTTTGATTTTCAAAAGTTTAAAATGTTAAATTTCTGAAGTTTTTTCCAAAAAATCTTTGAGATTCTTTTTATGGAAAATTACCCCTTTTTTTCCATCTATAACGACGTTAAAACATCGTCGTACTAAACTAATTTCAACAAGTAATTTTATTTTTGCCGTTTGGACTCAGGATGTAGAAAAACACTTAACTTTATGACAACTCCAAAGATGAAAGATTCATTATCACTTCAGATGTTTATAATGGAATATGTCATGTGACTTCCTTGGTCTAGATGGTGCGGATGGAGCTGCACTGTGTCCAGCGGCCTGGCCAGTTGATGGTGGAAGAAGTTAACTGTACTGAGGTTGTATCATTGGCAGCTTCCTTGACGCCGTTGGTTCCTGTAAAGACAAAGAGTGTTTCCACGTTGCTCCTGCTCAAAACCCAGCCGGGAGCGTCTACCGGAGCAGGTCAGCATGACGATTCTACTTCCACTCCTTAGTACAGGGCTGTCCAAACCTTTTGTCATCGGAGCCAAAGTCATTAAGTCACATTTGCTCATGGGCTAAAAGGAATAAAAACAAAATTAAAATCAGTCCAATATTTTTGTAGGAAATGGGTGTTAATCATTGTTGATCTAAAACTTGAAAAGTAAGTTTTGCATATTTGCTGTATTAAGAGACAAACATCTAATTTACAAATTCCTTTGGATTCAATTAACCAAATAAATTCTCAATTGCAAGAACAGAATTTGGGTCACTTTCTTTCAAAGTTTGCTGCAACCAACGTTCACATTTTATTAAAAGTCTTCTGGATAGACGTGATTCTACTTCTCATAGAGGTTGCAAAAAGACGAATACTTTGTGTTGTACATAAAGTGGCAGTGTTATGTCTAATCGACTTTACATAATGTTGTAATGTTATTTCCTCATCAAAAACATACCTGGAGTGTTGCTTTGATTCTTTCATGCATGTTTGAGAAATCCTTTCATCTCCATGGCAACCATTCAGCTGTGCAAAATGCCTGGGTGGACCTAGCTCTGCCTTCGAGGAAGAAGCTCCTTTTCTGAGCTGCGTTTGTGAGCTTCCAAGCTTTCACCTCATACAGCATCTCTCTTCACAGAGCTCCTTCAGACTAGCCTGCAGTAATTAGCAAACATCTGGTGGAACTGCACGTCTGTTGAGTTCATCATAGGAGCTACTTCTCAGTGAAATGCTGGTAAAAACAGGTTGACAGAGGAGAGATGTTGTAGTGGCTTCCTGAAGGTGGTATTTCAGAAAAAGCAGGTTTTCTTTTTAAAGAGACAGAGGTTCAACTTGTAGCCATTAAATGAAAAATGTCAAATTTCTTATAAGTCATGTTTGATTTATATACAGCCTTTTATAACAAGTGAATATTACTTGATTGTGCTATAAATTGGCAGTATGTGCCTGGAAAGCACATAACACTGCCCCTTTAACATTCTCCATTGTAAAAAAAAATCTGTCAGTAATAATTTGAACCCTGATTGAAAATGAAGAGCTTCTGTCTTCACTGCCCACCTCTACTGGACGGGGCCAAATTTGTATGGTTCTTTAACTGCAGCTGGGGGCATCCCAAATCAGTCCAAGTGTCACAAACAGCCCCCGAGCCGCACTTTGGACACAACCTGCCTTAGTAACGGCACTTCCTGACAGACATGCAGTCAGATCCACATATCCCTTTGCTCCATCAGAGTCCCTGAGTCCTGGTGTGTTCACTGACCTGCGGTTTGAGGATGAAGGCCCTTCGAGGCCGACAAGTCTCCAAGAAGTTGGTCGGACCATCGCGTTGCTATGCAGCGTTGCCTCAGATCCACAGCAGGTAACCTACAGTCTGTTTTCACCCACCTTCACTTCTTCTGCTCCACACTGTTTTTATTTAGCAGTGAAGATGAATAAAACAACATTGCTAACACTCTGCCAGATCACCGAGTGCATGTTTGTATTTGTGTGTCATGGTTCCCCCCTGGGATCCCAGAGTCTCCTGGGAAGGTAATCATACTCAGTCTGACAGTCTTTCTGACTGTATATTCGTAAGGGATGTTTTATGTTTTCGGAACAAATGCTTATAAAGTAACATCAATCATGTGATGGAAACAACATCAATTTAACAATGTGTCTAATCTTCTTCTAGATTTCCCAGGACTTCCTGGAGCTGGTGTTCCAGCTCAAAGACATGACTCTTCCTCAACTCAAAACACTTTGGCAAGAATCTTCTTTCAAGTGCAGAAATGACTGGTCAGTTGGTCCATAACGGCTATATTCGTGTATCTTGATCAGTGCTTTAGTTTACAGTGTCAAAAATGAGACATCTGCTGAAATCTACCAGTGATTAGGAAGCCATATTGTCAATGCAAATAAATATCAGCTAGTTCAGTCCATCTATGGCATATAAAATAGAGTGTCAAATTGTGATGTGTTTATTGTATCAACTCATATATCTTATAAACTGTGATCTCACATCCAGTAAAGCTGGTCATGGGAAACTCAGGTGAAACATAATCAAGTTGTTCTGCTGTTGTTACAAACACCAGAACAACTTGAGACTCTTTGGGCGAATGGAAAGCATCAGAACAATCTGCTCATACTTACTTCAGGTATCACATATGACAGATTTCATAACTTATTAATTTCTGTGTTTTTGTCCTTTAAAAATATAATTAACAGTATTAGCTGTGTGCATTACAAATGTGCACAAATCTTTGTCTATATTCTGCTAATGTCGAAAAAACACAACTTTGCAGTTGCGGCGTTTCCATTAAATAAGAAATGAAATAAAAATCACATGTGAATACGTTTGTTCCTGCAAAAAAATCATTAAGAATATTGGCAGCGACGGATGTAAACAATATTTATAATTCAGGATCACTTATGTTTGTATGTAGCCCCTTATATTTGGTAGTGGCTACATATCTGGCATTTTGGGGAAATTGTAGTCGACAATTTTACAGAAGAGTTATGGATTCAACACGTTCCAATGACACTTTTTTGTGATGCTGTGAGCTCTGGTGGAGCCAGAAAAAAACAAACTATCATCTTCCATCTACTTCCTGTTGTCTTCTTTGTCATTTCTGCCAATCCAGCTGTTGATCACGTGACTCCTGTGATGCGAAAAAAAGTTTTCCCATTGCAGTTCTGTGAAACACATCTACTTTGGCATAACCGAAAAACAACCTGTTTTATCCAAAAATGTGATTTTTATTTTTTTTAATTGGCATGTTTGAAATTTCAATTTGCACAATTTTCTGGTTAATGGAAACACAGCTGTTTGAAGCTCATTGGTTCAAAACAGATTTTCTTACCTCAGAGGTTAAAGGTCATACAGATGGATACTGATGTTAGCTATTGTTGACAGGCAACCACTACTGGAGGCATTGCCAGCATGTGGATCTGAAAACTGCATTCTGCTGCTGACTGAGCTGGTGCTGAATAATGAACTGGAGGAAGGGCAGGTTAACTCTTTCCTGACCACCTTAGCCCTCATCCCACACCCATCACCTCAGATCATTGGCTCCATCAACGTAAGACCTGTTCACAGCAACCGCTGAGTTCATCCATGCAATATATCACTTAAAAACTGAGATGTTGATTCTTTTTAAGGGTTTTTTGGTGCGTGAAGAGCTACGGGCCAAAGCGATGCTGGCTGGATCATCTCTCATCTATCAGATGTGCCAAAGGTTTCAAGCTTCCTGCGGTGAAACACCTCAGGTTCAGTTTTTCATGCAGACAATTCAGGAAACCCTGAATGCAGGGTGTGGGGAAAAGGAACCTCATCAAATCAGAGAGGTACGACGTCTTCAAGCTGAAGTCAGTGCCCTTTAATGCACAAACCATGTCTTTGAAATGGATTGTGAAATACTTGACTGCCCATTTGCAGATATAATTGTGTGTCTTCCAGCTTATTTATGCATTGAAATCCATTGGAAACAGTGGTGTGAATGCTGCATCCTTTATTCCTCTGTTGAGTCACTGCCTGCTGGGCCACCAAACTGAGCTGGAGCTCAAAGTCGCCGCAGTCCAAGCTTTCAGACGCTTTCCATGCTCAGCTGACGTGAGTTGATTCTTAAAACCAGTGGTGGACAGTAATGGAGTACATTTACTTTAGAATTTTTTGAGTATCTTTACTTTATTTGAGTATTTATTTTCTTGGGAAACTTATGACTTCAACACCACTATATTTCAAAAATACAACATATAAAGGCTACTAGAAAAAAAAAAGGAAAGGAAAAGTACATTTCTGACAAAAACTCAGAAATTTTTAAATTAATTTCTGAAATTTTCTAGAAAAACTAGAACATTTCTTACTTTCAAAATTTGAACAGTTTTGACTTTTGAAATACAGAAATTTCCTTCTATAAAATTCCTGAGATTAATCTCAAAATGTGATTCTTTTCTATAAAACTTTTGACTTTTCAAGCTCAGAAATTTCCAAATGTTTTTGAAATGTCAACGTTTCTTTTGTAGAAAATGTCTGAGTTTTAAAAAAAAAAAAATTTAATCCCCCTCCGGATATTTACTCCTTTTTAAAATAATACGCCGTCTTACTTCCTTTTGGCTCCGCATAGTTTTGTAGTATGCTGTTGCTTTTTTATTTACTGAAATTCAATTGGCCACACGCTATGCTCTTCACAAGATGGGGAACCAATCACAGTCGCGCTCACAGCTGATATTTGGAATTAGGTCATCCTCGCCAAGTGTCTCGTGCTGAGCTGCCGCTTTTAGCCTAACTAACTCAATGATGGAGAGAAACTCAAGTGGACTAGATGACCTCATTTTAGCTCGGTGTTTTATGTTTGTAAGCTTCTCTGTTTAGTATGGCATTATTTATAGTTACCAATGTTGCTGTCTGTTGGGAAAACATAGCTTCTCCAGTTTTTATCCTTTTGGAGAGACGTTTTAAATATTTATTTTTCCTGAAGTTTAAGTGGTGTAGACGTTTGTAACAGAGTGGTTCAACATGTCAATACATCATGAGGTGGTTTCAGCCAGTTAAAAGGTTCTGTAAAAACATTACGAAAACAATCCCCGCAATGTACTGCTATTGGAATATACGAATTATGCTTTTGAATACTTAGATATTTTCAAAAGTAAGTACTTTGAGTTGACTACGCTTTTACTTGTAGTTGAGTATCATTTAACCATGACTGTCAATACTTTTACTCATGTACTAGAGTTGAATACTTTGTCCACCACTGACTAAAACCATAGTCAAGTCAGAACCAAGATGTAAAAACTAGCAAACACTTTAAAATATAGTCTTTGCCCCAATTAGATTAATTATGTATTCACTGACTTAATAGTCTAAGTTAGAACATAACAAAATCAAATCCCCATTAAGGCATGTTTAAATGTAGTGATAATTGCTTTGCTATGTGCTCTGGGTTGAGGTGAAGTGGTCAGATCGTAATCAGTTACTGACAGCGGTTTCCTTCTCTCAGCGGTCGGTGCTGATGCAGCTGTACAGATGTTCCCGGGAGGACCTTGAGGTCAGGATCGCTGCATACCAGCAGCTCATGCTCTGCCCCGACCAGGAAGTGTTTGAAGTGGTGAAGACAACACTGAAGAACGAGACCTCCAGCCAAGATCCGATCTGTGCTTGGACAAGACACCCAGAATATGTAGCACAAGTCTAAATAACAATTAGGAGTTTAATATTGACTAAACATATCATAAATACTTGTTTTAAGTTGAGAATTTATTCAGATTAGTTTTTAGTAGGACTGTACAGGCAAGACTATCTCCTTGGACCTTTTTTGCGTTATATTTTTTTGGAAATAATTTCCCTTTCTTCTTTTGTCTTTCCAGTGGGGTCCTTTGTGTGGAGTCATCTCACTAATATCCTGCGGAGTGAGGACCCCGTGAAGCAGACACTAATTCAGCTTCTGCCTGATGACATTATAAGCAGAGATTTTGAGGCAGAGTTTTGGAAATATTCCTCATATTCAGATCATACTTTTGTTTCAGGTAAAAGGAGGGAGAGCATATTTATTGTGGATGCTAATCTTAGCATCATTGTTTTTACAACGGTCCCTTTTGGTTGCTTGTGTTTGGCTTGTAACTCTTTTCCAAGTGTGACGTTAAGAAAAACACAGAAGAGTTGCAAAAGAGAGACACCACGTACAAAAACTCCTCCTTTTCTCTAATTTTACATCAAAAATCTGAACTGGCAAATGTTGCAGTGAGGGTTAGGGTTAAGTTAACCCTACCATCAGTGACCTTCAGTATTTTGGGCAATGTCATAAGTGACAGCAGCCTCTGGTCCTATTAGCTAAATGCTATATTAGCATGTAAAATTCTGGCTAATAATACTTGGGGATATATTAGCCAACAATCATTGCGATGTAAATATTGCACACATGAACATGATGATGATATGTTCGTGATATATTATGCAGCCTAACTCTTATCCCATGGAGAAGTTTTATAAAACGTTGCTGTAGTGAATGGAAGTAGTTTAAAGTCTCACTTTCCACATATTGTGAGTTCATTATAAAACCTTGTTATAGAGAAAAATTCTTCATATACTTTCCATGAATGTCAGCAGATGATGCTGACATCTGAGGCACAAAAGTAAAAAGTTTGGTGAAATAACACATTTTCTAAATGGAGGAACTTTTTGCTACAACCAACGCTGATGCCACTACATGGCATGAAATGTTTCGTCCTTTTCCCTCATCCTTGGGTTGCTTCTTCCAGTGAAGTGGATATTCTCAATGAACCCCCAGGTCATGCAGAGATGCAGTTGTTTCAAATTAAAGGGGTGGAAAGTGTTTTAACAAGACTTTTGGTAACTAAAGAGAAAAATCTGCCCTCCTTAAGTTTCACAAACCAGCTCACTTTTCCTGTGTAGAAGAATTTTTGAGGAAGTAAGAGTGCTTACTCTATTCTTTTCTATACTTCTCAGGACCTCACATCCATATTGGAAGGTTTCCATTAACGTTTCTGTTTAAACCATTTAGCATTTGTCTGATTTCTCAGTGTATAGGATTGGACTTTTCCTTTTAACGAAAGGCTCTTAGTCAGAAAACAATGTTTAAAAATGACTTTCCTGCTTTAAATAAAGTATAAAGCTTTTCTGAATTCTTACTCTTAGCATGGTCATTGTATATTTTGTGATACTAAAAAATAGTTTAGAAAAAAGAAAAAGTCTTAAAAATTAGCATGTGTTATTAATGGTGTAATGCCTGTTTCTTCTCCATTTCAGGCTTTGGAATAAAGAATCTAGAAACAACCCTGATTTTTTCTCCGAAGTCCTTTCTGCCCAGATCGATCTCAGCCAACCTGACGATGTATCTGCATGGCAGAGCTCACAACCTTCTGGAGGCGAGTTTCACAAGCAGCATATTATTAATAATCCGTAGCGCTAAAGTAAACGCAATATTGAGTGGGCCACATTTTCTTTCTTCCTTCAGGTGGACTTACATATGGAGAACTTTGAGCCACTTCTGAAGAGCGCCTTTGGTCAGAAGACGGAGGGCGAGCCAACTGCTAAAAGTGGAAAACAAGAGACGAGGAGGAGAAGAAGAGCAGACAACAGAAACAGAAGAGAGAAAGAAACGTGTTTGTCCGACACCGAGGGTTATCTGCGCCAGGCCAGGGCTATGGTAGGAAACAGAGCTGATAAGTTCTGACATTTAGATAGCAGACTCTGCAGGGAGCCGAGGAAGCTTTTAAAGCTGCACCAAATCCCTACAGCAACAGATCCACCTGGTGTCCCAAACTATTCAGCTACTTATAACATCTGACAACAACAACCTGAGTTTTGTGATTATTTCATTTCTAAATGGAAAAAGCTATCAAAACCGACCTGACTCTATATGGAAAAAATTAAAAAGTAAATGTAATTAAAAAAAAAAAGTTTTTGGTCCAGTCTCAAAGGGTACACCCAGTCCTGACTAGTGCCAGACCTTTAGTGCAAAGAAATCACTCAAATAGAACCCATCTGACAACATGAAGTAGGCTAGGAGATCAGGGCCCAGTGTAAAGAAATTCTAAAACAGAAAAGAAACAAAGTCATCAACATCTGTCAGTCTGGAGAAGGTTAAAAAGCATTGATAAGACTTCGGGTCTCCAGCAAATGAAGTGCGATCTATTATCTATAAATGGAGAAAACATGGAACAGTGAAGAACCTCCCATGGAGAGGTCGATCTTCCAAAAGTAGGCATCATGGATTCAGCCAGAGAAAACAAGAGAACCCGGGACATCTAAAGCATTACAATCGTCCCTCGTCACAGTTAAGGTCAACGTTCATAACTCAACAATAATAAAAGAGACTGGAAGCACTGCTGACTAAAAATAAAATAAAGAAAATCATGAAGAAAATGTATGACAAAAACCTCATGAACTTAAAGTAAGAAAGTAAATAATGTCTTTTAGAGGCCTGCTAAAAGTTTGGATCCGATTTGGCTTGACCTTAAAAGGTCAGTATTACGTAAAATTGACTTTTTTTTTTAGCTTTACATTATGTTATAATGTTACTCCCTAATCAAAAACATATCTGAAATCCCACTTTGATTCTTTCATGCATGTTTGAGAAATCCTTGAATCTCCCCTGTCAACCAGCTGTGCAAAACGCCTTTAAATAGGCCGTTCATGAAAACCTCCAATGTGGCTGAAACAAAACAAAGAAAAACAACAAAACGTCTAACAGTCATACCCACCATCCTCAATCTGCCTTAAGAGTTCTATCACACATTCCCTCCACTCTTTGTAAAACAATAACAAGATTTGTGTGGATGACAGGTTGCATGAGATGCTGCTCTCTCAGATAAAAAGCTGCTTTGAGAACAGATGAAACCAACTGATGTATATTTTTGTTAAAATAACAAGGAGTTGTCCTTAAAAAAGAATAAAAATATCTCCATTCTCCTAATCACGTAGTGTAAATATTGTGGTGCCAGCATCACAGGCCTGTTTTGCTGCAGGATATTCATGGTTGTAAAGCAATGATACATTTTGCATCACGCCAGCGAATGGTAAAGAGAAACTGTCAGGACATCTGTCTGACGTTCATGTCGAGAGAAAATGGGTCAGACAGCAAAACAATGACCCAAAGCATTACAAGTCATTCAACCAAAAAATGGCCGGAGAAGAATAAAGTTAATGTTGTGGAATGGCCAAGTCAAAGACCAACATCCTGACCTCAATCCAGCAGAAACATGGTGGAAGGACCTGAAGGGAGCCGGTCATGGGAGACCCCCTGTTGGAGTCTGGAGTTAATTTATCCGCCAAGATGACGGGTTTGGCCGACCAGCGGTGCCCAGACAGCCAGAGGCAAAAATTCCTTTAGCAGTTTGTTTTAACAGACACATTCTGTATATGTTTTAATTCAGTATTCTATTTAGAAATTAAGAAGAGTTTAACAATGAGCTAAAGAAACATCCAGCCATCCATCGTCTATACCCAGTCATCCTCGTCGGGTCGGGTTGGGTCGGGGGTACTGGTTTTCATCTCCAGTGGTCACTGGGAGAGCGGTGTGGTTCATCCTGGACAGGTTGCCAGTTCATTGCAGAGCAACATGGACACACTCTGGACATTTGTGGGGTTGTAAATTTATGTCTGAGTCTTACAATGGCCACCAAGCAGATCATATTCACATTCCAAATTTAGTCAACTTCCAATAAAAGTATTGATCATTTCTAATTAAGAGATTTATAAAAATTTCTGCATGTTTTTGATGCATTTGTGTTTGTTTGTTTGTTTGTTTGTTTGTTTTTTAAATGTCTTTGCAGTTGTTTGGAAGAAGGAAAGCAGACGAGGAAAAGCCGAGGTGTCGGGTTTCTGTGAAGATCTTCGGGAACGAGCTCAGTGTGTTCACATGTGACGACGTCTCTGACCAAATCCATCAAGGTTCCCTCAGCCTGGCTGGGCTGGCTGTCAAACTGCTCAAGGTAACATCCAGCTAATAAGGATGAAAATTAACACTTTTTGTTATAGCTTTCATCAAAAATCTTATTTTTTTCCAGATGACATGGAGATAAAAAGTAAATAAAAACAAAAACCTAATACCAATACAAACGTAAGCTCTTCTACAAAGGCCGATCATTGTGTTAACGCTAATAACAATGGGATGGAAACAGCTGGAAGAAGATGCAACCCATTAAGATTTAACACATAGTAACTAGTGAGACATTATCTTTGCATAAATTGCATATCCTAATTATGATCTTTGACTGTTCAAACTTAATTGGTATATTTTCAAATAACAAAAGTCAATATTTGTCTGTTTATTGCAAATATATAAATTCATATTATTACTTGCCTCTACAGAGTAACTGGACCTTCTGTAATGGCTCCTAAAATATTTGGCTAAACATGATTAACAACAAACTATTGTTTATTTTAATTTATTATTATTATTATTTTTTTTATATGTATTACAAAAGGTGTTTTAGCAGCTTTTGCACAAAAAATGACATGGACAGTACCAGTAATATTTGTTTACATCTATTTTTCTTGCCATTATTTTAGCAAATCTGCTTTTTCTGCATCATTTCCAACTAATATTTGCATCCTATCAAAGAAAAACGCAGACATCCTCTTTTAGCAAAAGTTTTATGTTCTTCCTTAATTTAAAACTTATAAATAGAAATATTTTTGTGGTTCATTTGAAAATTCTTATACTCTATTTTTTTTTATTATACATTGCCTTTTTTCCATGTTATGTAATATTTATGGCTCTAATCGAGTTTTATTTAACTGGAATTGGAGGGAAAAAAACGGCTCTTTAGATTATAACTTATGGAGACCCTTGCCATAGAGGACAGGTTTGAAGTAAACAAAGATGCAAAGTGATTCTGAAAATTCTTTCCTCTTTTACTTCTGACTTTACTCAACTAAATTCTCTGTAAACTCAGTCGACCAATGGCTGCAGTGCCCACAAGCTGATTGAATTGTCAGTAAAACTATTTCAGTCGAAGAGGACTGATACTGATACTCCGAGGTCTGTTTGCAGCCCATCACCCCCACCGTTTTTCCTTCCTTCTGCTTTGTCCTGCAGGGTCATGAGGTTCATCTGAGCCACAGGGGTGTGCTGATGGCTGAGGAGCTGCGATTGCCCTCCCTGTCTGGCGTCCCCATCAACCTAGGCATCAATATGACCTCTCTCCTTTCACTGCACCTGAAAGGCAGAGTTAACTACAGGGACACTTCTCACTTCTCCCTGAATGGATACGTCCGTCCCAAGTAGTGCCGAGTTTACAGTCTTAACAGCGGCCACATGGTTAGTCTATCAGCAGAGTGTAACTGGTGTCTTTGTTCCCAGTGCTTATGTGGGCTTGTCAGCCAGGATGGGGGTGGACGGTGCTCCAGGTCAGGCCGCGGTTGAATGGCTCGCCGAGCTCAGGAGCTCCCCCAGCCTGGATGGGAGCTTCCAGCTGCAAGAGGGCCGGGAAGTCCGAGTCACCCTGAACACACCGCAGGACTTCATGGACGTTATCTCTGTCAGGTAAGCGTTGGCGTTTAATGCCGCTGTAGGCTAGCTTTTCTTATTTGAGCCAACTTTATTTGGGTTTGCTTTTGTCAATAAAGTTAAAAAAATAACTCTTAAGTCGTACATGTAAGTCTAAGTGTTTATTTATCCAACTTGTCTCATACCCCCCCCCCAAAAAAAAAAAACAACAACATCTGATTGGATGTTTTCTCTCCACTGCTGTCTGGTTTCTTCAAAACACATGGCAGAAATTCAGTTTTTGTCATGAGGTTTTATTTAGTGTTGATCTTGTTTTCATTCTGGAAAAAGAAGTAAATTGATTAAAACTATGACCAAAATGCTTCCTTGACAAAATGAACACTGTGCCACATTATTATTCATTTAATTTTGAGTTGGTCCCCCTTTTGACAGAAAAACAGCCCAAACACACTTAGACACTGAGCCCACGAGACATTTGAAGTCCTGCTGTGACATCTGACACCAAGCTGTCAGTGGCAGACACTTAGAAAATTTAGGTTTGGATGATTTAAATACAGTTAGACCCCCGGTGTATCGAACTACATTGATGAGATTCCTAACCATTTAAATGGAAAATTTCACATTTTGATGTGAATTTAACTGTTATAATAAAAGGAAAACAATAATCCTCTATACATCAATAAAAAGAGATTCTGAGTGTTTATAAAAATTCCCTGCTAGGATCTAAATAGACAAGTCTAGTTAATCATTCCCATTGCAACAGATGTGACATATTCATGAAGCAAACATTTTAGTCTAGCCAACTAAATAATAATAATTTTGCGAGGCTAGCTAGCTGAACAAAAAATGTAACAAAATAAGACGTTACTCCTCCACTTATCCAGCCCACATCACCAATAATCACCTTAATTCTTTGATCACTTTTCTTCCTCCGTTTACTTTTCCTTCTGTTTTTCCAAGCCACTAAATTTCTTTAGATGCCACGTGTCCGGTTTACTTTTCTTGCTAACCGCAGCTTGCTATGCCACCTCATGCATGACATTGTAGTCCAGTAATACGACCAAACACTAATGACCAAATATTGGCCTCATAATGGTAAAAGAACAAAAAACAGTCACAGGTAATCTTTGCAGTTTGTTTTATTTAAATCGTACCATTTGTTTTTCAAGCATGTGAAACATGTAACAAATATATGAGATGGCTTTAGATAAAGACAGGAGATTTGAACTTTCCTGAGATGAGGTGAACATGCAGATTTGGGGCCCCCTGCTGGCTAGGGGGCCCATCAGTGGAGATGTGTCAAGATGTCACAACTTGCGTCAAGCTTGTTTGTATTGTAAAAACGCACTTAATGAAATAACAGAAATAAAAAGATGGCGTTGTATGAAACACGCTGACCGTCTCTTTGTAATTAGATAATCTGGTCCTCTACTGCGGCATCAGCTTTCTTCTATTGAGTAATCTGTTGGGTAGCAGCATCACAAGCATCATTAAGAAAAGATTTGTAAGATGGATCTGGAATGCTAGCTTGGACACAGAGATGTGGGCAGTACTACCAGTGTGACTTGCAGCATACACTCTTCATAAGATATTGCTTGATGACCCGACGTGTCTCATGTAAGCTCTAGCTCCTTGTAGAATTTTTTTTTGTTTTATGATCTATGAATGTCCGTTATTCCCTTTGATCAGCTGGAAAGTCCCAACAACACAAAATAGGAAATTGAAATGGATCTAAAAATATAGTGTTCCCTATCTTCCTTGGGAATAGAAATAAAACTAACAACAAACTGCATTAAAAGGCCTATAATGTCCTTTTAATGCATTGTAAAGGCCATTATGGGATCATGGAACCGGTTGTGTCAGTTGTACGCTGAGGATGGCAGATGACAAGTTTACCTCTGTATAGACCCATTGCATGTTTTTGTTTACATCCGGAATTTCATGCATGCACACAACACTCTGGAGAGCAAAGAGACGATTCTTTTACTTGCCATCCAGAGCTACGCTGCTGTGGTAGAATGATTCCATTACGAAAAAGAAACCTGGAGATGTAGCTACTATTAATTTAGTGCAGTGCGAAACAGCAAAAGGAAAAATAAAGCAGAAAAAACACTACAGAACTCAAAACCTTTTGTATTCTTTTTTTTTTCTCACTGTCTGTGTTAAACACAGACCTGTTGCCATAGCAACTGACTGTCACCAGCTCCACTAGTGCATCAGGATTCAAAATGTTAAGATTGTCAAAGTCAAGCCAGCATAACTAACCCACTCCCCTCTCCGTCACCATTTTTTGTTTTAATAAAACTTTTTCGTGACCTTGATGTCTAGTGCTCATAGTGTTGACAATTAATAGCAAAGCACTGCGATGCTTTTTCCTTCATGTATCACACGTACATTTAATATTTAGCGAGTGACGCTGACAGCTAAAACCAATGGTAGTCATTGTTGGCCAGCCATTTTTTGCCCTCCACTTGCACACATGACGTCTGTAGAAAACACTAAATGTATTTGAACAGCGTATTTGAGGATGGTGACACAGAGCTTAGCCAAGAGAAAATTCCCAGCAGGCTCTGAGTTTTAAGCCACACCCCTTTGATTCCACAATCCCAACTGCATTATCTGAATGCTCACAGATGTGATTATGGCCGACCATTTTGTATGACGTGAGAGGACAAAGTGATCCTTAATGGTGGGTTTGTGGTTGTGTGGTTATTGTCTAACTGTGATGCCAAAGAGGCTACTAGTTCCAACAGTGGGCCACTAAACTATTTGTGCGTGCCGTATACTGGACAGTTAAAGGGAAGGGCCACTAGACCTCAGAGAAATCTAAAATGAGAGCCCTATCATTTTAAACTCTAGAGTAGAACAGTCTTTATTTTCAATGCTTACACAAATATATTGGTAAATAATTTAAAATTTAAAGGTGGCACTGTTGTAGCTCTGATAAAGTTAGCGTCACAGCTACATTCCCATTGTTTCTGAAAATTGACATTAGGGCTGTTGTAAACGAATATTTTAGTAATCGAGTAATCTATCGATTATTCTTACGATTAATCGAGTAATCGGATAAAAAAATTATAAAATGAAATATTGGTAAATCTGGCATAATACCGGTGTTACTATCAGATATCAATATCAGTCCAATTTTTCATATATGAGCTTCCCTAACAGTTGCTTTTTTGTAGTTTAGAAAACTAACCTGTAACAATAATAGCTCACTTTCTAAGTTAACCAGAAGAAAAGTTATAGAAAAATCTGAAATTATATTGAATTTAATAACAAAGAGGCAGGCTCATAAATATGCTTATAAAAATGTCTACAATCCAGCTTTTAGTTTATGTATTCATCTTCAGTGAGTTTAATAGATTAATTAAACTCACCTTGCCACCTAACCTGTCACGCTTTGGGTTTGAAAATACGGGAAATGCCGCCTGGAGTGGGAGGAGAGGGCGAATGAACGAACGTAAGATGGGGTGGAGGGAGGAAATAGACCAGCGGACTGACGAACCGTTAGACCGGGGGACGAACACGGGGGAAGCAATACGGGATATTTACGACACCTTCACTGGTCACACTCAGAAACTCATCTACCAGCCATGTACGATGCGCTCCGCCACCCGTTTCTTCAGACCGGGATATGAAATTTATTGTGCGGTTCGTCGGTAAAGCTACATTTACACGGTAAGCATCAGCTACTCAGCCACCCGCCCTGCTCAGGCTATCCGCTCACCTCAGCGCTCTTCCCGTCGTTCGCTTTCAACGAGCAGCCCCGGAGGAGAAATGCTGCCGTACTCCAGGCATTCCCCCAGTCATTTTAAGGATGCTTATTGGTTCCCCAAAAACGATAAAAAAGTCGGGCATTATCATCAATCAATAAAATCCCCACGGGCCAATCTTGAAGACTGGACTTTATGCCGCTGAGACTTAGCTTTTGTCAACAACTCAGAGGCGGAAGTGAGAGCTCCGCGCAACGCAAATGAAGTCCTGGCCGGAACACGGTGCGCTAACTAATAAAACATAAATTAACGAAGCTTCGAGGAAGGTAAATTTTCCTCGAGGAATTTTAGTAATCGAGGTACTCGAATCATTCGAGGAATCGTTTCAGCCCTAATTGACATGCAACCTCTGTGCTGTCCAGCTCCAGAGTGTTTCAGCTCAGCGGAGACCACAGGGAGGAGATGAAGGCACCAAAGAGTCGGATCCAGAAGACCACCTGCACGCCGAAAAGCTGTGAGTTTGTAGTCATGGCTTTACCTTCTCTGCTTTCTCTGCTATTTTGCTAAAATGACCCTAAATGAACCATCAGTGTTACCTTCTCTACTAAAGAGACACTGGGTTAGTTCTGACTCGATACACACATTTTCTTTCAATGGGGGGAAAAAAACATAGAGAGAAGGCAGCAGAGAAGTCCAAAACTTGTATTTTCAAATCAAAGTTTGAAAATACAAATTGAAAAAGTTTTTCGCTGAATCCATACTAATATCTATAAGTCTATCAATCTATTAATGAACCCATCATATCACTCTATTGTCATTTCATTATATAAGTTATACCATGCAAGGAGAATTAAATTGATTAAAAAAAAAGAAATGAATAAAAAAAATGGAAGCAGCTGAATCAAAATAGACTTCATAAACGGTTTGAATCAGAAAGTTGCTGTTTCTCTCACTATTCCACAGCTAACTAAACCTAAACAATATCTTTACTTCACACTGTCCACACTCATATAAAAGTTGCATTTTTTAAAACATATTTTCCAATATTCTCCCATTGTTTTCTAACGTTGTGTTTTGTAAGTGAACTATGGTGTCCTGCAGGGTCTAAACTGATTGGCTGGCAGCTGTGCTCCAATGTGTCATACCCTTCACTTCCCTCTGGTGTCGCTCTGCCCCCCACTGGACCGGCCCATCTGTCGCTCCGACTGCTGAAGCTGGACAGAGGCCTCCACTACTACCTGCTGGAGGCTGCTTACTCATTACATTACAAGGTATGCATACACTGTTACTACTCACCCATTCAATAAGTTAGGATATTATTGAAAAGCTCATTTATTTTAGGAACTTTGTCACTGACTGAAACAGTTTGAAAGCCTTTGTTTCTGTCAATTATTATGATTTTCCACATATAGCTCACAAAAACATGACGTTTGAAATTGAAATATTACGTTAGACCAAAAATAAAACATTATTGAAAACAGAAATGTATGCCAAATTAAAAGTATGTTTAATATCTGCATTTAGCAAGTTACACTGTTGTTTACTTTGTGGTTGCATTGTGTCAAACTGTGAAACAGAGTTGTAATGTTGATGGATCATCTTCCTGCGCTGTAATGGACACCCTTAGTTATGCCGTAAAAGAGCTACTCTATTCATTGTCTGTCCTGTTTTAACCTAGAGGGGGACCTGGCTACCCAGAGAGGCCTCCATCCACCTCCTCCTTGCCACGCCCCAGTCCTCCATTCCCAGGGACATGTCTCTGGACCTGGCCTTCAGCTCCCACAGAGTGCTGCTGAGAATAAAACACCCACAGAAAACCATTGTCTTACAGGGTCAGATCCAGAGGAAGCATGAAACGGATTTGGGGGTTTATCAGATATCGAGCCTCTTAAGACTTGTTCTTTCTATCTTTCTTTAGGTCAGTTTGATCAAGAGATGAATATAAAATCTGGGAAGCTT